>NC_070615.1:46837500-47437500 GCF_027172205.1 Podarcis raffonei | reverse complement strand
ACCACCCTGGCGAGACAGTCCGCAGGCAGGTAGGGTCTCAGCCTGCATACCAGATGGAGCTCATAAACAGCTGCCCTGGACACAGAATTGACCTGCGCCTGTCATCAAGAGACGTAGTAGATGTAGTAAGAATGAATACGATTGCAGGCGCTTGCCCCCTCGCCCAGAAGAACACTTCTGCTTGGCCATCGCACCTTTGCACATCATTTGCAGAGCCCTTTGCAATTTCCCTTTGACCTGCACCTCCATGGTCAGCTGTGAGTTGAAAATGACTCCCAGGCTGCACACCTGGTCCTTCAGAGGCACAGTTACCCCATTCAGGACCAGGGAGTCCTCCACACCTGCCCGCCTCCTGTCCCCCCCAAAAACGGTACTTCTGTCTTGTCAGGATTCAACCTCAATCTGTTAGCCACCATCCATCCTCCAACCTCATCTAGTCCAGCCCCCTGCCCTGGCAGGCAGCCATCCAACCTCTGCTTGAAGGCCTCTGGTGAAGGAGAGTCCCATCGCCTCTTGTGGGAGTACATTCCACTGCTGAACAGCTCTTACCATCAGAAAATTCTTCCTGAAGCTGAGTCGGAATGCCTAACACAGGAATAAAAATAGTGGCGTACAAAATGTCCGGGTCTGGGGGCCTCTCTCTGGGCTGTTCTTGCTTGGCTCTGGCCTCTGTCCTTTCGGCGGGAGGCAGAACGGCAGCCCCCCCCCAATATTTTATTGAAGTTGGCACCACAGGATAGAAGTGCGGCTCTTTTGAAATAGAAAGAAGTCTGGGACAGGTGGATAAAACAGTTTTGCTGGTGTGTGTGAGCGTTCATCACCTGCAGATTATGGAGCTTGGAAGAAGCAGGTGACTTTATGCTGCAGGTGAAGAACCTGCTAGGATGTCCTTTTTCTATATTGCATCTGCCTTCACTCGATAATTCAGCTTCACATTGCAGAAGGAGTAGGGAATCTTAGAACCGGGGGCAGAATGTGGCCCCCAGGCCTCTCTGTCTGGCCCTTGGAAATACCCCCAGGTCTCCTTCAGTGCTCTTGCCAGGCTGGGATGTGCCTTTGAACTCTGATGCCACCAGGAAGGGGAGAAGTGTGTGAGCTCGTGTAGATACTGGTCTGCTGCACTCAGGTAAAAATCTGCATTTGCTGCTCTGCCTACTTTCCCCTCTGGCCCTGCCCTCTACTGGCATGCGGCCCCCAGAAGGTTGCCCTGAAAAAGGTTCACCACCCTTCTGCCACCGCATCTCAGATTTCCCTGAGCGTTGCCCACCTGCTTTAGAGCCAACCTTCACAGCCGTAGGAAAGGCTCAGAAGCTTGCTTTTCAAAAGCCAAGCACTAGCTCAGTCGGTAGAGCATGAGATTCTTAATCTCAAGATTGTGGGTTCGAGCCCCACGTTGGGCAAACGATTCCTGCGTTGCAGGGGGCTGGACTAGATGACCCTCGTGGTACCTTCCATGATTCTATGGAACTCTAGAAGCCTGGCTGTTTTCAACGTTTGTGCGGAAAGACCATTGAGAAGGCCAGCAAAAGCAGGTCTCTGTAGAAGAGTCTGGCATGGCCATGTGATCCCTAGGTTTAATATCTGCTGTGTCCATCCTTCCCAAAATCCCGGAATGTGGTGGGGGGGAGGGAATCCTCTCCGCTTGAGAACAACAGGCAACTAGCTGCCATATCCTGGTCCAAACCACTGGTCCATCTAGCTCAGTGTTGTTGGTCCTTCCTGGCAGTGGGCTCTCCTGGGTTTCGAGCAGAGGATGCTTGTGGACATCCTGTGATAATAATAATACAGTCATAAAGGTAAATGTAAAGGGACCCCTGACCATTAGGTCCAGTCGTGGCCGACTCTGGGCTTGCTGCGCTCATCTTGCTTTATTGGCCGAGGGAGCCGGCGTACAGCTTCCGGGTCATGTGGCCAGCATGACTAAGCCGCTTCTGGCAAACCAGAGCAGCGCACGGAAACGCCATTTACCTTCCCGCCGGAGCAGTACCTATTTATCTGCTTGCATTTTGACATGCTTTCGAACTGCTAGGTTGGCAAGAGCAGGGACCGAGCAACAGGAGCTCACCCCGTTGAGGGGATTCGAACCACTGACCTTCTGATTGGCAAGTCCTAGGCTCTGTGGTTTGACCCACAGCGCCACCCGTGTCCCTCATACCTCAGGTTAAATATGCTTCAGGTTGAGCATTTTCAGGTTACCCTCCGCAGCGACCCGGAAGTAACGGAACGCATTACATCCGGGTTTCGCCACTCGCGCATGTGCAGACACTCAAAATGACATAATGTGCATGCGCGGAAGCAGCAAAACGTGACGCGCGCAGATGCACAGTCACGTGTTATGTTCTACTCAGGATGCAAACGGGGCTCCGGAATGGATCCCGTTCACATCCAGAGGTACCACTGTAATAATTTATTATTTATACCCCGCCCATCTGGCCGGGCCTCCCCAGCCACTCTGGGCAGCTTCCAACAAAATATTAAAATACAGTAATGCATCAAACATTAAAAGTTTCCCTAAACAGGGCTGCCTTCAGATGTCCTCTAAAAGTCTGGTAGTTGTTGTTCTCTTTGACATCTGGTGGGAGGGCGTTCCACAGGGCAGGTGCCACTACCGAGGAGGCCCTCTGCCTGGTTCCCTGTAACTTGGCTTCTTGCAGTGAAGCTGAACACTGGAAGGTTCAGGACAGATAAAAGAAAGCCCTTCATCACACAGTGCATAGTTAACCTGCAGAACTCACACCCACAGGAGGCACTGATGGCTGCCAACGTAGATGACTTTAAAAGAAGCTTGCAGGCAGGGACCGTTTTGCATGTGTCCAACTGATGCATGGTCGCTGACGCACGGATCCTTTTGGACTTGGAAGAGGGCAAAATAGAGGTGGAGGGGCAGGGAGGATTTATGCGCGCTCCACAGGTGGGGGGGCAGGAATGGAACCCCCATGCAAGAGGATTGCTACCTGTAGACAGATTCGTGGAAGAGAAAGCTATTGTTGGCTACTACTACAGTTGGACCTAGTAATGCTTCTGAATACAGTGGTACCTCAGGTTACATACGCTTCAAGTTACATACGCTTCAGGTTACAGACTCCGCTAACCCAGAAATAGTACCTCGGGTTAAGAACTTTGCTTCAGGATGAGAACAGAAATCGTGCGGCAGCGGCGTGGCGGCAGCGGGAGGCCCCATTAGCTAAAGTGGTGCTTCAGGTTAAGAACAGGTTCAGGTTAAGAACGGACCTCCGGAATGAATTAAGTACGTAACCAGAGGTACTACTGTACAGGATACTGTATGGGATCTGTTCCGGAGGCCCATTCGCAACATGAAAAGAGTGCAACCCACAGCAGAGCGTCTGCACATGCACGGGTTGCGATTTGCCGCTTCTGCGCATGCGCGTGATGTCATTTTGCGCTTCTGCACATGCGTGAGCAGCGAAACCCGGAAGTAAGCCTTTCCGGTACTTCCGGGTAGCTGCTGGACGTAACCTGAAAGAATGTAACATGAAGCGGACATAGCATGAGGTATGACTGTACAAGTAGCTGGAAAACATAGGAGGGGAGAGTTGCTCTTGTTTTCGAATCCCACCTGCTGGCTTCCCACAGGCACCTGGTTGTTGATAACAGGATGCTGCGTTAGATGGGCCATTGGCTCAATCCAGCTGTAGGCACTCCTTAGGTTCTTGACTGAACATACCTAAGATTGAATGCAGCAACACATGTGCTCTGCCCTCGACCTTGTGGCTCCTTAAATGCAGGAACCTGGTCCTCTATGGGAACATTGGACAGCCACCGAGTTGCTGAGCAATAGTGCCTCCTCAAACGGTTAGATCCCCCTAACCATTATAATGCATGGAAATGACATAATTTTGAGTGTAGGAAAAGTTAACAGCCGATCTCTTGCACCAAATAATGTAGCCATGGTATTTGGGGGCCAGGGAGCATCACATGGGCTTGTGTTGTGCTTGTGGCAATCTGGCCTAAAGAGGCAGTGTGGTGCAGTGGTTAGAGTGCCGGGCTAGGGCCTGGGAGGCCAGGGTTCAAATCCTGGGTGACCTTGGAAGTCAGCCGCCATCTCTCTCAGCCTAGCCTACCTGACCGGGTTGTTGGTAGGATGGAAATGGAGAGGGGGTTGTGGAGAACCTTGTAGGCTACCTTGAGATGCTTGGAGGACAAGAGGGTTAGAAATAATAATAATAATAATAATAATAATAATAATAATAATAATAATAATAATTATTATTATTATTATTATTATTTATACCCCGCCCATCTGGCTGGGCTTCCCCAGCAACTCTGTAATACATCAAACATTAAAAGCTTCCCTAAACAGGGCTGCCTTCAGCTTCTAAAAGTCAGGTAGTTGTTTATTTCCTTGACATCTGATGGGAGGGTGTTCTACAGGGCGGGTGCCACTACCGAGAAGGCCCTCTGCCTGGTTCCCTGTAACTTGGCTTCTCACAGTGAGGTAACCACCAGAAGGCCCTCGGAGCTGGACCTCAGTGTCTGGGCAGAACGATGGGGGTGGAGACACTCCTTCATGTCTACTGGACTGAGGCTGTTTAGGGCTTTAAAGGTCAACACCAACACTTTGAATTGTGCTCAGATACGTACTGGGAGCCATTGTAGGTCTTTCAAGACCGGTGTTATATGGTCTCGGTGGCCACTCCCTGTCACCAGTCTAGCTGCCGCATTCTGGATTAGTTGTAGTTTTTGGGTCACCTTCAAAGGTAGCCCCACACAGAGCGCATTGCAGTAGTCCAAGCGGGAGATAACCAGAGCATGCACCACTCTGGTGAGACAGTCCACAGGCAGGTAGGGTCTCAGCCTACGTACCAGATGGAGCTGGTAAACAGCTGCCCTGGACACAGATTTGACCTGTGCCTGTCATCAAGAGACGTAGTAGATGTAGTAAGAATGAATAAGATTGCAGGCGCTTGCCCCCTCGCCCGGAGGAACTCTTCTGTTGGCCATCGCACCTTTGCAGAGCCCTTTGCAATTTCAAAAGACGGCTTGGCCCTCTTGATAAACAAAGGGAGGGGGGAGGGGGCTGGCATGCTAATGCACTCCTGCCCCCCCCTCCAGCCCACCCGTCCCGCCACCACCATCCCCCCTCCCCTCCCTCTGGGAAAGGCCTTTGCGGATATAAGCAAACCTTGATTAAAAGCGGACTGACAGCCAGCGGCAGGCGTTGGAGCAGCCGCCACGGCAGCTCTTCAAGTCTAAAGGGAGCCAGTCCCCCCTCTGCCTCCACTCTCAGATGTCCCTGATCCTTTAATCAATCACAGCCGAGGAAGGGAAGAGCAAACACGGAGCCCACGCGGTGGAGGGAGAGAGGTATATGCCCGCATTCATTGCCACTGCTGCAAAGCAGAAGCAGAGGCGATAAGAGGGAGGGGCCCACATTCCCCTGTAAGAAGCAGCTGGGTGGGTGGGGAAGGCTGTGGTCAGGCATCGTGCCAACCGGGGGGGCGCTTCCCTTCCCCCGCCCATCCAGTTCTCTGCACACCTTGGGCGCATCTGCACCGTGCGCATCAAAAGCACAATCAGTGCGCCTTTCGGGCACGTGGCTTTCCCCAGAGGATTCTGGGAGCTGTCGTTCGTTCAGGGCACTGGGAAATTTCGGCTCCGCGAGGGGGAAGCGGCAGCTCCCAAGGTTATTTAGGGAAGTCGCGTGATTTAAAGGTGTGTTGTACATCCTTGGGGGGGGGAGCAGCCACCGCTTGACAACCTGCGTACAACGTGACTCTGGTCTGGTGATCTCTCACGCAGCCTGCTGTGTTAGAATTGGGAAGCACAAGTGCAATTCTGCGATCGAAGTGCAGGTGCAGAATCGCTGGTCAGGTGCGGAATGGGCCAGCCCACCTGCCAAGGTAGCCATGGAGGTACCTGGAAAAAGCGTTGGGGTGTTTCTCAGAGAGTCTGGGTGTCCACAGTTGACGTGGGGTGGGTGTTTCCGGGTGCCACATAGCTCCTTGTCTCTTCCCTAAAAGAGAAGCGTAAGATTTTCAGAGCAAAACCATCAAAGGTTTTGTGAGTGGTCCCAGGAAGTGAAAGCCTGCCTTGGCAACTAGCGTTATGTTCCAGCAAGTTGCATGCCTGGTCAACTAACAATCTTGCCCTTCCCCTTGTCATCAGGTTTGCTGTTTACTCCTTTCCCCACCTCCCATAATAGGTTCATTTGCAAAGTACTGTATAACCATATCTATCTATCTATATCATCTATCATCTATCTATCTATCTATCTATCTATCTATCTATCTATCTATCTATCATCTATCTATCTATCTATCTATCTATCTATCATCTATCTATCTATCTATCTATCATCTATCTATCTATCTATCTATCTATCTATCATCATCTATCTATCTATCATCTATCTATCTATCTATCTATCTATCTATCTATCTAATCTATCTATCTATCTATCTATCTATCATCATCTATCTATCTATCTATCTATCTATCTATCTATCTATATCATCTATCTATATCTATATCTATCTATCTATCTATCTATCCATCCATCTTGTACAACTGTTCTAAGGATCAGGAAGAATGAACTGGTGATATCCCAGGCACTAGCCAATGGGCACCTTCCATCCTTCCTCAGTTCAAACTGACCACACTGCAAATTTGCAGAATCCGTTTTTCAGAGCTTGCTCGCTCTGGGAGGGAGAGAATGCCAAAAGAATGCTTTCAAACTAGCCCCACTTGCTTTAAAAATGCTATGTCTTATCTTCACCCTGTAGAATGTTTTCCTATCTGAGGGTTCGCTCATCTTTTTGAACCTGTGGGCACATTTGAAAGCCAGAGGAACTGTTGTGGGCTAAATATGCTTGCCCCAAACTTATCCCTCCCCAGTGGCAAACCCCCCTTGCAATTGCTCCCATGCTGTGAATTTAGAGTTGGGGGAAAAACCTTCTATTACCTAATTCCATTCCTGATTTCAGAGGAGTAATAGGACCCCAAGGGTGATAGGAAAGGCCTTTGTGGGCACCTGTGGGCACCAAGTTGGTGACCCATGACCTATCTTATTCTTATTGTTTTTTGTCCAAGGAATTGAAGCACGGTGGATTTGATTTACCGTATTTTTCGCCCTATAAGATGCACTTTTCCCCCTCCAAAAATGAAGGGAAAATGTGTGTGCGTCTTATGGGGCGAACGCAGGCTCCTTGGCTTCAGCGATAGCAACGCAAAGCTTCCGAAGCCTGCGCTCCGGAGGCTTTGCGTTGCTTCCGCTGAAGCCAGGAGAGTCTGCTCTTTGAGGCTGGCGGTGGGGAAAGCAGCGCTTCCCCCATGGCCAGCCCCAGAGATTGGGGGGCAGCAGGAAGGCGAGCGACGCCTTCCCGCTACTCTCCAACCCGGCTTGGAGGCTGGCGGTGGGGGAAAGCAGCGCCTCCTCCATCGCCAGCCCCAGAGATTGGGGGGCAGCGGGAAGGCGTGCGACGCCTTCCCGCTACTCTCCAACCCTCCTGTGGGCTTTTGCGGGAGATGGGGGAATTCCCCCACCTCCTGCAAAAGCAGGCAAAAGCCTCGCGCTCTTTAAAGGGGCTCCGCGGCTTCTGCTGGCTTTTCTAGGAGGTGGGGCAATTCCCCCACCTAGTAGAAAAGCCCATAGGAGCCGCGCAGCCTTTAAAGAGCGCGCCGCTCTTGGGGGCTTTTCCCCGAGGAGGGAGAAGGGACTGACTGGCCGAGTCCGTCCCTTCTCCCTCCTGTGGGCTTTTGCGGGAGATGGGGGAATTCCCCCACCTCCCGCAAAAGCCGCGCGCTCTTTAAAGGGGCTCCTCGGCTTCTGCTGGCTTTTCTAGGAGGTGGGGGAATTCCCCCACCTCGTAGAAAAGCCCGCAGGAGCCGCGCACCCTTTGAAGAGTGCGCTGCTCTTGGGGGCTTTTCCCCGAGGAGGGAGAAGGGACTGACTGGCCGTTTCAGTCCCTTCTCCCTCCTGGTCGAAAAGCCCGTAGGAGTCGCGCACGGCTCCTGTAGGCTTTTGCGGGAGGTGGGGGAATTTCGCCACCTCCCGCAAAAGCAGGGAGAAGGTCTTGGAGTAGCGCACAGGCTGCGTGCAGCCTGTCCACTGCTCCCAGAGCTGCGGGGGGGAAATCATATTTTTTTCCTTGATTTCCCCCCCTGAAAACTAGGTGCGTCCTATGGGCCGGTGCGTCCAATAGGGCGAAAAATACGGTAAATCACTAGTCGGTAAGACTTGATCTAAATCTTTTTTTTACAGAAAGATTCATTCTTACTGGTATAATCCTAATATTTACAACCAGAGGAAGGTCTTATTTTTGGAATAAGAAATTTTCAGAGTAGTTTTTACAGTTATATCAAAAATTACTGATTTGGTTATACTATTAGAAATACATAGATAATTCTGAAATTATTGTGAGGTTTAATATGTTAATTGTTTATATTTGAACAATTTTTCTGCTGAACTTTATTGGAAGGAGAAAAATAATCATTTCCTTAAACAATTTATTTAACTAAAGCAATAAGATTATAGCATATGTATCCATGTTTGTTAACTGATGTGGTTAAACAATTAAAAAAAAAAACTTAAGAGTTTTAGCACACATGAGAAACTTAAAACAAATCCTTATTTCCTGATGATTAGTCTTTGGACTATAATGTAACTTAAACAGAAAACTACCTTTAGAAAGATTTTTCCTCCCAAAGTGTTTTATTTTAAAAATCTGGTTTAAATAAAAAAAACCTGATTTAAAAAAAAACCTGATTTAAAAAAAAACCTTTTAAAAAAACATTGATTTTTATCCACCCTGAATTGAAGTAGCCAGAATCATCACTTTGTGGGGATGGATGAAGTCGGAGTAAATTCTGGTGCTTCAGATGAGAGTGGTGGGTTTGCATGGGGGAAACCCAGCTTCAAGCACCCCAAGTAGCTGACTGGGTTGGTTGTGAGTCAGCCACAATATCTTGGCCAAACCTATCTCACTGGGTTGTTGTGGGAATGAAGCGAGATATGCACATACAGCGCTCAACTCCTTGCAGGAAGGCAAAAGTCTCTCGCTGTGTGCAGACACGTTTGTAAGGGGACTGTATCACCAAACATCACAGCTGCCTTCAGTAAGGTAAAGGTAAATGTAAAGGGACCCCTGACCATTAGGTCCAGTCGCGGACAACTCTGGGGTTGCGGCGCTCATCTCGCTTTATTGGCCGAGGGAGCCGGCATACAGCTTCCGGGTCATGTGGCCAGCATGACTAAGCCGCTTCTGGCCAACCAGAGCAGCGCACGGAAACACCGTTTACCTTCCCGCCGAAGCGGTACCTGTTGATCTACTTGCACTTTGACGTGCTTTCGAACTGCTAGGTTGGCAGGAGCAGGCACCGAACAACGGGCGCTCACCCCGTCGAGGGGATTCGAACCACCAACCTTCTAATCGGCAAGTCCTAGGCTCTATGGTTTAACCCACAGCGCCACCCGCATCCTCTTCGGCTTGGTAGACAAGCCTTATTTACTCGCATTGCAGATTCCTGAGTGTCTGCTGTTGGGTTGCTATAATAGATATTTATTTTTTTAAGAAAAGAAGGGGGGAGTTTTATTTTGACATGGTCTTCATTCAGCCTGCTAGTCTGGTTGGGCAACTTTGAGGAAACCAGCCAGAGGAGGCCAGGGGGGAGTGTACACAGATCATGTTGGAGGCCCTACTGCTGGCCCCAGGGAGGGAAGGGGGGAGATCAAGAAACAGTGGCAGGATTGGGCTCCCTCCCAGATGAGGCAAAGGTCAAAGTGGCTGTTGAGCAGCCAAAAGACCTACAAAAGGAAGGAAAGAGCCAGGCAGGCAATGTGTCCGCAGGGAAATTGTCCAGAAATAGTGGACACCCAGAGAAGCTGGATGTTGGGAGATTCTGGACAGATATAGAAGAAATTAATTCTTCACTCAGAGTTAAACTATGGAACTCCCTGCCTCAGTAGGCAGGGCTGGCCACCAACTTGGGCAGCTTTAAAAGAGGACTGGACAAATTCAGGGAGGAGAGGGCCATCAGTGGCTACTATACATCATGGCTATGATCTGGCATTTCCAGGGAAATATTCCCTGCCTAAAATCCTGGCAATCTGCTGCCAGTCAGTGTAGACCACACTAAGCTAGGTGAAAAGGGGGTCTTAACGTTTCAGCACAGGCTGCTAGAACTGTCATTCTTAACAGGTTCTGCTCCCTCACCAGGATCTCCGATAGTTACATCTTGAAGCGGGAAGCCATCTGTAGTGTCAAACAATGCGTGCGCATGGGCACATAGGGGCCGTGCAGTGCGCAACCTGCCACTTCACACATCCGGCGGCTGCTCTGAGGCATGTTCTGAACTGTCAGCGACCTATTTTAGGATTCCTTCCCCCCCCCCCACAACACCTCTCCCTTGTATATGTTTCACCAAACGAGCTTTAAATGGGTGGGGGGAAGGAAGGCAGTTTCAGGATCAAAGGAAATTGCCTTCTACTGATTCAGACTGTTGGCTCCATCTAGCCCAAACTTGGGTCTCCAGCTGTTGTAAGGACTACAACTCCCATCATCCTTAGCTAGCAGGACCAGTGGTCAGGGATGATGGGAGTGGTAGTCCAAAAACAGCTGGGGACCCAAGCTTGGGAAACCCTGGTCTACACTGACTCTCCAGTTTTTCATAGAGGAGATTCCCAGCCCTACTAGAGACCCCAGGGATTGAAACTAGGACCTTCTGCAATCAAAGCAGATGTCCTACCACTGAGCTTTGGTCTTCCCCAAAAGCTTGGACCTTAATTTTAGGACCATCAGAAGCTGCCTTATCCCCAAGTGGCACCACTGGTTTATCTAGCTCAGTATTATCTACACTGAATGGCAGTGACTCTCCAACTATCCCACCTTCTACCTGGAGATGCCAGAGTTTGAATCTGGGGCCCTTGGCAAACCAAGCAGATGCTCTTTCACTGAGCCACAGGTGTCTTGTGAGCAGAAAGGAGGTCAGGAAGTGATCCTGGGCAGGAGAGTTGTGCTGTTTCAAGCATGCCCCTGTTTTGGTCTACAAAGAGCTAGCAATTCGTTTTTGCTTTTAAATTATGTTTTATTAAATTTTCAAAAGTTTAACATAAGCACTTCAATACATAGTCATTTTAAATTTTGTTTTGTTGACATCCCATCCCCCTTTTCCATGGTGTTTTTATTTCTCCCTCTCTGGTACACCTTATCTTCTATCTCTAATAACATAAAACAATACTGTATAGTGGTACCTTGCTTCTCGAACTTAATCCGTTCTGTGAGTCTGTTCGACTCCCGAAACCATTCGAAAACCAAGCTGTGGCTTCTGATTGGCTGCAGGAGTTTCCTGCACTCAATCAGAAGCTGTGTAAGCTGCGTCGTATGTTCAGCTTCCGAAAAATGTTCGCAAAACGGAACACTCACTTCCGGGTTTGCGGCATTTGGAAGCTGATTTGTTTGGGAGCCAAGCCGTTGGGGTACCAAGGTACCACTGTAGTCTCTAATTCCTTCTGTTGCTCATAGTTCGAATCCTGATCGCAAGTTTCATCAGTTTTGCCAATGCAACATACTCAATCACCTTGGTTGTCCATTCTCCTTTGGTGGGAACTTCTTCTTCTGAGCTGGCGATTCTTTGGGTTTCTGGCCTTCTGAGTTGCCCCCCTTCCCATTCCCCCGCCCCTTCCATTTGTAGGATGTCAAAGCAGGGCTGGGACATCTTTGCAAATGAATTTCTCATTAGATCATCCATCTTCCCCAAGACTGACAGGGTGCCCTGCAAATGGAGCTGCTGTCAAGAACTGGCGTTCTCTGCAGATTAGAGTTTAGAAAGCCTGCTGTGGGGGTGTTTTGGTTGCTGATCACCCTCCGTGTGGGGGACAGATGGCCAGGTCAAATGATACTCTTTATCAGATTTAATAGCAGTTGCTGAAGGGGTGGTGGGCAGGACAGCAGGGGAGGGCAGGAGTTCAGTCACATGCTTGGAATGCAGAAGGTACCATGTGGAGTCCACAAAATCTCCAGGTAGGACTGGGACTCCAGGTGGACTCCTTGCAAAATGTTGGAGAGCTGTTGCCAGGTATTGAACTCGGCTAGTCTGGCTCAACAGCAGGAATGGGTGGGTTCGTTTCTCTCAGTTTCTCGTTTTAAGTGTACACCATTTCTACATACAACTCTGACTTTTTTGTGGGGCGGGGAACCCCGTCTGAACATTCTTGCAGCCTTTTCTGTGCATTTTTCCTGTTGAATTCATTTCCGTACACATTTTCACATGTGCAGTTATGCAAGCAAGTTCCCCCTCACAGAATGCATTTATACTGTCGGTTCAATGAGATATGCAATTATTTGCATGCATTCTATGTGCATGGTTGCCGAACTACACCTATCACAAAATTCAGAAAGTGCAAATTTCAAAGGAGAGCTGTGTTTCAGTTTGCGGGTTGGGGCAAGAAGTGCAAATTTTTAAAGTTCGTGTGAAGATGTGAACCAAGCCCATTTCTTCTCCATCCCTAAAGGCAGCTTCCTATGTTCCTGTTTAATTTAGTCCTCTTACTCAGCACCTTGAATCCTGAGGACTAGAATCTTACTTTTTAGAGAGGGCAGCAAAGGTTCAAATCTGGCATCTGCCAATCAGTGCTTACAAAATTAAGTTACGTGCCTGCCTATGTTGCTTTCATTCTCTGCTTGCAGGCTTTTCAGAGATTGTGGGATGATGGATTAGGTGGAACCATATATCTATATCTATAGCTATCTTTGGGAGGGTAGTTTCTATAGATGTAGTTAGCCATGTTAACCCCAAATGGAGCCTCAATGTTCAGGAGAAGTCTACCAGATACCCAAGACAGACTATTGCAATTGTGCCCAGCTTCGGAGCTTCCTGGAGGCATCTGTTTGGCTTTTGTGGGATGCTAAACCAAGTGGGACTTGGTCTGATGTAGCAGGTTCCTTCTTATATTCAAGTTTGTAGGCCTCATCATTCTCACAACCAGCAGGTCAGCTGACCAGCTGCAGACCAATGCTCCATCGGGGAAAACAATCCCCTGCACATAGAAAGCTAGGTATTAACAAGAGGGGTTCCCAAGAAACTAGCTTTCTGCATACACAAGCTTCATTTACTCTCCCAGCCAAGGAATCTTCTTTGCCATTGCCTTTTAGAATCATGTTAATGTCTAGTCTGAGATTTGAGCATCTTCTGTGGAGATCTGCCTTTCTCTGTTATGCTTGTTTCAGGTTGTGTGTTGCAAAGGGAGAGTTGAATGACAGGGAAGAAGGCTTTCAGGTTTTGCCAACAGTCGTAAAAATAAATCTGGCCCTGATTCTGCGACACTGCAAGGAGCCTGGTATTATGATGCAGAATCCAAGCTTTTGTTGTTGTTTTTAAAAGAGTAATTCCTAATCCTCATTGTTGCGAAAGGAAGGTTGGAACTTTGTGGGCAGCATCTATCAAAGACTCGGGGCAGATTACAAGTGTACACCTAAATATATAAAATATGTGAGTGTGAGTAGATAGGCACATAGACAGACAGACAGATAGAGTGCTTGTATGTATGAGATCAACTTCATAGCCAATATAGAGAGGGTGCCCAGAATGGTCTGTAAAGCCACACCCTATGGAGAAAGGTTGAAGTAGCTGGGTATGTTTAGCCTAGAGAGGGGAGGATTAAGAGAGGGGAGAATTAAGAAGGAGACACAATAGCTGCCTTCAGGTATCTGGAGGTCTACCAAGCAGATGATGGAACAGACTTCTCCATTCCTCTGGAGGGGAGACTTAGAATCAATGGGTGGAAATGCACTCTAGTCAATGACGGAAATCGATTCATTCATTCATTCAATGGGTGGAAATTTTAGGGAAGCAGATTCCAACTACACATTAGGATAGACTTCCTGACCGTTAAAGCTTCATTCACTTGGAAGGATTTAAGCAGAGCCTAGGCAGCAATCCGTCCCAGGGATGCTGTCATATCAACTCTGTAATTCACTGGCCAGACAGAATTGGCTCCAGATTCGCATTGAGTCTAAATGCCCTGCTTCTGCCCAGCTAACACAGACAGGGGTTCTTATTTATAAGGAAGAAAGAGATCTCTCAGGCTCAGCAGCAGATGCAAAGCTCAGGAGTCATGATTTAGGAGCTGAGTAACAAAGTAAGAAGTTCAGAATTGGGCTCCAAGTCCTCATGAAAATTCATCAGTATTTTTTGTGCAAATTTCGCTTAAAATACACATTTCCGTGTGAAATTTTGCCTATCACAGGTGCGATTTTGCAAAGCAACGTCCCCTTAATATAAAAGATTTTTTGCATGCTATTCTCAGCAGCATATGCACTTTAATGCAAAAAGTTGCTATAGTGCACTCATTTCTGTGCTTCCTCCTTGACCGCTGAGGGTCTTCTGGCAGTTCCCTCACTGCGAGAAGTGAGATTACAGGGAACCAGTGGCAGTGGCACCCTCCCTGTGGAACACCCTCCCTTCAGATGTCAAGGACATAAAGAACTGCCCAACTTTTAGAAGACATCTGAAGGCAGACCTGTATTGAGAGGTTTTTAATGTTTGACTTTTTTTATATTTTAGATTTTGCTAGAAGCCTCCCAGAGTGGCTGGGGAATCCCAGCCAGATGGGCGGGGTATGAATAATAAAATTACTATTATTATTATTATTATTATTGGCTGAAGAACTATAGTGCAAAATTTGGAGCCGTGGAAATTTCAGAGGACGGCTGTGTTCTGTGAATAGCTTTGCCGAGTGTGATTTAGAAAGGTTGGCCTTTAGATGGAAACTGAAACCCGTCCCTAACCAGGCACCATCCATTGCACCGTACGGTTTCCAGGGGCACAGGAGCATTGCCAGGAAGTCTTTGCATTGAGCATTTCCTGAAAAACAGCAGCATTTGCCTTTGTGGCGTCCATGGTTAGCATTCGCCTCCATTTCCCTGCTAAGCCCAGCCCGCTCTGCAGGCTGGCACCTGGTGTGCCATTAGCCCTGCCACATGCACCAAAATCCTCTGATTAATTGGCAGAGAGGCGGCTCTGCTCCTGCTAAAGCTGCCTGGGAGCCATGAAGGAAACAAAGGAGGCCGGAAAGGGATTCCCCACATGGAACTCAACCCTCCCAAGGCATCGCACCAGCAACAGTCCAGTCACGCTGTGGCAGGGATATTAATTGCAAGGTGCATTTGCACAATGACGCCTTGGGTTGCTCAGTGACACAGCGGCCCTTTTCGGACATTATTGCATTCGTGTGGGTGGGCTGAATTGCATAGCAGGCTCGATCTCCAGGGTTACGTGCGCACCAGATCACTTAAGCACCCCCCCCCATCTGGTCTGCAAAAATCCTGGGAGCTCTAGTTTCTTAAGGGTGCTGGGAATTGTAGGTCCAAGAAGGGTCCACTGCAGTTAGCAAAATTCTTTGGTGCTTCAATTCTGCTTTAAGGGCCCAGTATGTACGCGGGTGGTGCTGTGGGTTAAACCATAGAACCTAGTGCTTGCCAATCAGAAGGTTGGCGGTTCGAATCCCCGCGAAGGGGTGAGCTCCTATTGCTCGGTCCCTGCTCCTGCCAACCTAGCAGTTCGAAAGCACGTCAAAGTGCAATTAGATAAATAGGTACCACTCCGGCAGGAAGGTAAACGGTGTTTCCGTGTGCTGCTCTGGTTCGCCAGAAGCGGCTTAGTCATGCTGGCCACATGACCCGGAAGCTGTACGGCTCCCTCAGCCAATAAAGCGAGATGAGCGCCGCAACCCCAGAGTCGTCCATGACTGGACCTAATGGTCAGGGGTCCCTTTACCTTTACTATGTATGCAGCACGCGAGTTGTAATACAAGGGGGGTCACCAACACAGCGCCCATGGGCACGCTGGTTCCATCAGACCTTTTCCTTGGCTCCTGCCAAGGCCCCCTGGCCCTGCCTTTTTATTTTTAATTTGGCGTTTTGGGGGCTTTGAGGTAGGGGTGTTTGGTTGGAAGATTGCTTGGGGTGGGACATTCTCGCCTGCTGGAAGCCACAGATGGGGAGAGGGGTCTTGTGCTCAGATCCTGTTTGTGGGCTTCCCCAAAGAGACATCTGTTTGGCCACTGGGAGAAGAGGATGCTGGACCAGATGGGCCCTCGGCCTGATCCAGCACACTCTTCTTATGTTCTTGCAGTCTCCTCTCGGGGATAAATAAATGAGGCACTTTAATTCCTTTGCATGGGCTGCCTGCGCCTCCTCCCACCTCCTCTCTTAGGATCCTCCACCGATTTATTTGAAAAGTGGTGGGAGGGGATGCGTGGGGGGGTTGGACTTGATGGCCTTTGGGATCCCTTCCAGCTCCACAGTTCTACGATAACAGCTGCAAGAGTGACAACGGCCGCAGTCAGTGGAGGCTGGTGCATTAGGGCGAATGGGGCCCTGCCCCACCAACCTCAGCCAGCCCCCACCTTCTTATGGGCCAGTGGGTGGCCTTGCATTCCAGCTTCCTCCTCCTCTTCCTTAATCTCTGGGTTGCCTTTGTAGAGCTCCCCAGGGAGGAGGATGGGAGCAGAAGCATAATGAGTCGGCGCCACCTGCCACCGGCTCTGGCACCACCTACTGTTCAACCTCCCTGCTTTCTTCTCCACCAACTGCAATGGGTGCACAGGAGCCAACTCCTAGGGGCTGAGGTCTCTCCGCCTCTCCCCCAATTTTTTTTTTGAGGGAGCCAGGCTTCCATAAAGCTGATGGGCATTGCCATTCTAATGGTGTGCTGCATATTGGCATCTACACCCCCCCAAAAAATTACTTTATTCCAGTTGGCACCCATTCAAGTGCCCTGGTGGTGAGGCTGCTGCTGTGGGCACTCTGTGAGACAGGGGTGCCAACTTGAATAAAATATGGGGGGTGGGGAAGCAGGTAAGCTCTGCCCCACATAATTTATCACATGATATGGTGCACAAACACCATTTGAATGGCAATGTCCGTCAACTTGGGGCACACGAGCCCCCTCAAATATTTTATTTGGGGGCTGAAGGAACCTTGGCTCCTATGCTGTGAGACAATCACTGTGAGCATCGCTCTATGGGGAGGACACCTGCTTTTTGAAAATGAGGGAGCGTCTCCACCCCCATCGTTCTGCCCGGACACTGAGGTGCAGCTCCGAGGGCCTTCTGGCAGTTCCCTCACTGCGAGAAAACAAGTTACAAGGAACCAGGCAGAGGGCCTTCTCAGTGGTGGCACCCACCCTGTGGAATGCCCTCCCACCAGACATCAAAGAGAACAACAACTACCAAGCTTTTAGAAGACATCTGAAGAGGGAAGATTTAATGTTTAACAGACCACTGTATTTTAATATTTTGTTGGAAGCTGCCCAGAGTGGCTGGGGAAACCCAGCCAGATGGGCGGGGTATAAATAATAAATTATTATTATTAACGGGAGCAAGGGAAGGCATTGCAAAGGCCATATGTATTGTACTTAATGAGTGACTCAGCAAAAAGGAGCCATCTGACTGCTTGTGTGTAGACTTGGGCCCATATGCATCTAAGTGTCCCAAACCAGGGTGAAGAGGTGCGCCTTCCGCATTCACCAAAATCTGTATAGTAAAGGTGCCAGACACATCGCTGAGGGGAGGGAGTTAAACAACTTAGGGGCCACCCCAGAGAAGGCCATGTCCTGGGCTTCTGAGCTTCCTCTGGCATCCTCTGAACTTCTGAGGGTGGTGCCTCGTTCTCCCTTTAGAATATAAGAAGAGGCTGCTGGATCAGGCCAATGGCCCATCTAGTCCAGCATCCTGTTCTCACAGTAGCCAACCAGGTGCCCCAAGGGGAAACCTGCAAGCAGGATTTGAACACAAGAGGAAGTCTTCCCTCCTGTGGTTTCCAGCAACTGGTATTCAGAAGCATTGACGCCTCTTAGCCACCATGGCTAGTAGCCACCAATAGTGCTCTCCTCCATGAATTCATTTAATCCTCTTTTAAAGGCATCCGAGTTGCAACTTGAGGGCAGTGGGGCTGATCTTTCTTCCCTGGGTGGTTGCGAGGGTTGCCAGATAATGCAACTCATCGTATAAATAACCCTGTTTGTTCCTTCAAAATCCAGCAGAAAGGGAGCCCCCTGCTTTGATGGCACCAGAGTGGGGGGGGGGAGAGGATGAATGTTCTTGGCAGTGCAAAAGGGGGTGCTAGCTGCTGTTATTCCATTAGGCTGCATCTTGGGGAAGGGGGGTGGGGGGGACACTAGGATAAGGCAGTCTGAAAACGCAAAACGCCAAAGAATCTGAAACTGCGCATGCACACAAAAAAGGGATGACAAATGGAAATGAGGGGACGTTAAGGGAGGGCGTCGCGCGAGCGTTAATTGAATTGGAGATGACAGCCAGGAGCAGCCAAATAATCAAGTGGGTTTGCGGCATCCCGTCCCCAGCCGTACCGAAGGCCATTAGCAATGGATCTCTTTTTTTGCAGAATATTCCTCCTCATTAATGCAAAAGGAGCATTTATCACTTGTGGGCAAAGATTCCCGTAGAAGCCCCCCTGCACGCATGCCACCCACCACGGCCTGTGCATATGCAGATCAGGCACAGCTCAGGATATTTTCCCTAATTGAGACATCACAAGGTTCGTTCGTTCAGTCCGGTGCACCTGGGGGGTTTCAAATTTTGGCAGTTAGAAAGAGGAATGGTGGGTGGAAATGTCCTTAGGAGCCCAGGAGGAGAGTGCAGGTCACTCATTTGCTGGAGTTGTTCTCTCCTTCCTCCATGGAAGTCTAGCAAGACTTCCCAGCTGCTTTATTTTGACAGCGACTAACCTTCTCTCAAGGGACCTGGGTGGCGCTGTGGTCTAAACCACTGAGCCTAGGACTTGCCGATCAGAAGGTTGGCGGTTCGAATCCCCGCGATGGGGTGAGCTCGCGTCACTCGGTCCCTGCTCCTGCCCACCTAGCAGTTCGAAAGCACGTCAAAGTGCAAGTAGATAAATAGGTACCGCTCCGGCAGGAAGGTAAACGGTGTTTCCGTGCGCTGCTCTGGTTCACCAGAAGCGGCTTAGTCATGCTGGCCACATGAACAGAAGCTGTATGCCGGCTCCCTCGGCCAGTAAAGCGAGATGAGCGCCGCAACCCCAGAGTTGTCCACGACTGGACCCAATGGTCGGGGGTCCCTTTACCTTTTAACCTTCTCTCATCTTTATTTTATATATTTAAGGCGTTTATAGTCCGCCCTTTTAGCCAGATAGGCAGCTTACAAAAGACTTTAGTACAGTACTTTTCTTCCTTGTTGATTTTGCAGGAACGGATCTTGAAAGCACAAGGTCCAGATTCAGGATTTATTCATTGCTGTGGGTGAGCAAGGAGGGTCTTGCATGGAAAACCAGTAGCAGGCACAGAAAGGGATGAGGTCCCTCCTCGATAGCTGACTTCAGGGATGGATTCCTGCTGCCCAAAGGTCAGCCTGAAAAGGAACAGGACTTTTTGAGAGCACCAACCCAGCACCTTAAAAGCCTCATGGGGCACTTTGCTTGGATGGCCATACACGCTACTTCACTGAGGACAGTCCTTTCTCTGAAGGAGTCCTCAGTTGGAAAGGCTGTCAAAGCCAGTTTGGAGTCTTGGGTGGCGACCATTGTGATCCTAAGAGCCCCTCCACCTCTGCCACATTCACACCTTCCATTTGAAGTGCTGTGATACCACTTTAAGCAGTCATGGCCTCCGCCAAAGCAGTCTGGGAGCTTTGTTACGGGTGCTGAGAGTGGTTAAGGGGTCCCCTATTTCCTCCCAGAGTTCCCTGGGAAGAGGGATTGATTGTTAAACCACTCTGGGAATTGTAGCTCGCAGGGGGATGGGGGTCTCCTAACAACCCTCAGCACCATTAAGAAACTACATCTCCCAGAATTCTTTCTGGGACGCCACCATGATTTAAAGTGGCCTCAGTGCTTTAAATACATGGTGTGAATGTGGCCATACTCTCAGCTACAATGCTGGTTCTCCTTCTTTGCCCCCTCCATGCTTTTAGATTCTCTCCTCTTCTTTCTCTTCTCCTCTTCCTTCTCCTCGTCTTCGTCTCCTTTTGAAAGGCTACAAATCAAAATTTGTAATTTACATTTACTTAAAATGTAAAAGCATCAGAAATCCCAAAACCTTCACCTGTCATTAAGCGTGACAGTCAGAACTACCTTGGAATGTTTTGTATAGCAACTGTTTCCAAGACACCCCACACCTGCATGTGTGACATTCCCAACAGATTGCCATCTTACCCTGCACGGTCACTGGACGATGGAGACTTAGGCAAAGCCTGGCGAGAGCAACACCTGGGTACCAGTTTGCAGAGTGGGGGAACAGTTGCAGGAACTCAGCAGAGGGTGAGCCAAAGTAGCCCAGATAGCTTATTCTGGTACAATTGAGCACTCTGAAGGCTGAACCAGGATTTCCAAGTGAGCTGGCCAGTCTGTGGTGTGTGCTTTCAATCCTCCAAACCCTGTAGCATAGTGAAAAGAAATATGCCCTGCAGGCACATCTTCTGGTCCATGTTCTATCCCTGGAACAAGAATTCAGGAGCACTGGCTGGTTTCATGCTGTTTTTCTGTTGTGTGGTTAGGCCCTCTTTCAGATGTGGCCATTAGAGGCCCTGGCTTGACCTGTCAGGTGGAGGGGTAGCAGTGGCATAGGCACACAAATGTGGTTTGTTTCCTTGCCTCACGCCTGTTGTATCTTGGCGACTCTCTGGGGCGGATTGTCCACAGAAACCATGGTTAGGCAAGGCTTGGACATCATGCTGCAGTTAAAACAAGACAGCAACCAACCATGGCTTCGCAGCATGGTTTGTTGCCAGAAAACAAACCACGACCCGCTTCTTAGGCTGGGCCAAAAAAACACGACGTAGCGTTTTATGCAAACCAGGCTGACATAAAGACTGATAGATTATTTGTGGCAGAACCTGGAGTTTACCAGCTTTTCCGGAACATGAATTTGCTGGCTGGCAATCGTGCAGAAAATCTGCAAGTCTCCTGGCATCGACTTCCTGCTAAGCTCCCATTACTCCGAGAGGGGAGGGGGGATTCGATCTCTTCCCCCATCGTGGCCACAGCTTATCTCTTGTAAAAGCCTGCTGGGCACCAGGCACCCCTCCCCGCACAACTCACACACACACCCCATTTGCGACAGCATCTGGCATTTGACACATGCCATGACCACGACCTGTCAAGGTCGGGAGGTCAGAGGAGTTCAGCTCAAATCCCATCACTGCGCTCTTGTGTTCGATTGGCAGAATGAGAAAGCCATGCTGAAGGGGGTGTTCTGGAGTCTCCCTTCCTCACTCGCTGTGCCCACGGCCACGATTGCCTCCACTCAAAACGCATCTCCAAGCGGCCTTGATTTATCCCTTCATAAGGAAAACGGCAGCATAGCTTATTGTGTGCGTTGGAGAGCCTTGCCCGCCTGCGCCTCTTTATCTTCTCTCTGCCCCCCCCCCCCCAGCCCCAGCATCCTTTCCTTCCACTCCTCTAGGGATCGGCAGCAATTTTTCCTCCTCTGAAGAAGCTTGCAAGAGGATGAGTCTGGGAAGCCAATCTAATTGGCAGCCGAGTAATACCCCCGGGGAGACGTGTACTTTGGTCATATCTAAGTACATTCCAGCCCGGCGTTTAAAGGCACAACTGGATCTCAGGCTTGGCCAGGGAAAATGAAATACCGGCGTCTTTAAGCTCCTTATCTATTACTAGCAGATTAACTCCTTAATCGTCCTTTTTGGAAGTTCCCCTGTTCCAAAATTATCACCCGGTCTCGTCTGATGCCTCTCCTCCTTTTGACTTTCTCTTTAGGACAAAAGCGGGGGGGGGGGGAGTCCTATGTACATAGCAGACAGGAAGTGGCTGAGGAGAAGCCGTGGGGCAGGGCTTGAGGCCCATGATTTGAGTGGGAAATGACCTGCGTTCAGCCTTCCCCACTTCCTAAGCATCTGCAGTTAGGAGGATCCAGCTGGGCTGGGAGGAGACGTTGCAGCGTTGAGGGGGAAGCCCAGCCGAGCTAAACGTGACTTGGTCTAAGGCAGCTTATTATGATTCGTACCAGCAATAGGAGACATGGCACAACTCAAAATATTAAAAGGATTCTCATCGTTCCCCCACTGCCTGAGCCAAAGGATGGGGTGGCCACGGCCAGGTGTAGGTCCTATTCAGTTGTGACACTCGTCCTCTGAAATCCCCTCCCTCTGCAAAGTTTAAGGTAAAGGGACCCCTGACCATTAGGTCCAGTCATGGCTGACTCTGGGGTTGTGGTGCTCATCTCGCTTTATTGGCCGAGGGAGCCGGCGTACAGCTTCCGGGTCATGTGGCCAGCATGACTAAGCCGCTTCTGGCGAACCAGAGCAGCACACGGAAATACCGTTTACTTTCCCACCAGAGTGGTACCTATTTATCTGCTTGCACTTTGAGGTGCTTTCAAACTGCTAGGTTGGCAGGAGCTGGGACCGAGCAAAGGGAGCTCACCCCGTCGGGGGATTCGAACCGCCAACCTTCTGATTGGCAAGTCCTAGGCTCTGTGGTTTAATCCACAGCACCACATGCGTCCCCTGAAAAGTTTGCCTGGCACCATATTTGTGATATTTTCATCACTAGTAGAAAAGCTTTAATTTGCCCAGGACTTTGAGCCAGGTGTTGCTAGGGCACGGCTCAGGGAGGCTGAGCCCCTGTTTGTTTTTGCACAGGCTCCCAGATCTCCTGCCCCATTCCACCACTCTCTGGTGAAGAGCATTAGCACAGTGCTAGAGCACCAGGTTTGCATGCAGAAGGTCCCTGGTTCCATTCCCAATGGCATATCCGGGTAGGGTTGGGCATTTCCCCCTGCCTGAAACCCTGGAGAGCTGCTGCCAGTCAGTGTAGACAGTACTGAGCTGGATGACCAATGGTCTGATTTGGTAATATATTTTACTTTGCTTACAGGGTGGCTGCAGTAGCGGTCAGTGATTTGGCAGCATACCTCTCGCCACCCGCATCTCTGCAGTTTACCTGGGCAGGGCTGGCAAGGTTGAGACTGCATGGAGAGACAATGTGGTGTAGTGGTTAGTGTTGGACTAGGACCTGGGAGACCAGGCTTAAGCTCCCCACTCAGCCACGAAACAAAGTTGTTAGGAGTGTGAGCAGTGAGCCATCAGGTCTACTGTTCCAATTTCTCTTTGGGTACAATCACACTTGGTGCTCTGCCTAGGCACTGCTCTTTAAGCCTCAGGTCTCCCTGCGTCATCTTGGATTAGAATGCACGCCAAGTGAGGGGTATAACTGTCCTTGTTCAGGCCATGTTTGCACCACACCTTTAAAACCCTGCGTGGCCCCCTTGAACAGTCGTGGCTTCCTCCAATGAATCCTGGGAGTTATAGTTCGTGAAGGGTGCTGAGAGTTGTTAGGAAGGCCCCCTTATTCCCCTCCCAGAGCTATAGTTCCCAGAGTTCCCTAGGAAGAGAATTGTAGGGAATTGTAGCTCTGGGAAGGGAATAGGGGTCTTCCAAAGAAATGGGTGTGGCGCGTCCCATTTCACCGCTTGACGTGAAATAGGAAGTGTTGCCTTGTCCTGCTGTGGCTGCCTGCTGCTGCCTCTGGCAGAGACGTGGCGCCAATATCGGCACCCATTTCTCATGCGATTTCGGTGCTTCACCAGCTTCCGCAGCCTGAGGCAGTGGTTTTGCCCCACCAAATGGCTGGACCGGCCCTGCTAACAACTCTCTACACCCTTGACAAACTGCTGCTCCCATAATCCTTTGGGGAAAGCCGTGACTCTTTCAAGTGGTATCATAGTTCTTTAAACATATAGCCAATATGATCAGACATCAGCCGCGAGACTTCGCAGCAGCAATTCTCCCAAATCCCTAAACTCCCACCCAGTCGCCCATGAAAACGGTTCTCTCCCTCGCAACCCGCTTCCAATTAATCCATCCTCTGAAGGGAGGGGGCTGCCCTTTGCAGGGTGGGGACGACGGCAGGGAGCAGCAACTCTGGCCATCCCCCATCCCCATGGGCTGGGCCCTCATCCGTGGCTCCCTCATGGAGTTAATCTGCCCGTTTTGCAAGCGGAGGCTGGAACTGGAGCGCCGCAGCAGAATAAGTGGCTCCCCCACTGGGCCTGTTAGCGTGAAAGAGGTGCGGGCAGCGCTCCCCGCGGATCCCGACAAGCGTTCCCTCGGAGCTGGCGTGCCACCGCGCCCCATGACGAGCTGAAGGAGATGGATGGGCCCACAGAGCGCATGGCGACACGTCCCTCACACCAAGGGCTCCTGAAGGGAGATGCACTATGACGACGGTGGCTTCCGCCGTTGGCTAGGCCTCTGCTCGCCCTCTCCCTCCTCTCTTTTTCCTGGCCTCGCAGCTTCTGGTTCCCCCCTATTTTTCCACGCAGGAGCTCTCTTGAGTCCCTTTGGACCGAGGGTCCCCCACGGTCGCTGCATCACGTGAAACGCATCTCTACGGCAGGATGGATTTAGCGTTTTGAGTTTTCATTTTCTGTTTCCTCCCTGGTGGGCGAACGTGCGTGACTTTCCCGACGGCAGGGCGAGGGCCTGCATCGCAGAGGCTAAACCCGCTTCTCAAAATGCATGGGTGTGCGTTGATTTCGCCTCTCCCCATCTCCTAAGAGGGGAGGCAAAGGGGGCAGTGGGAAGCAGCGGAGGCTCAGCTGGTTTGGGGCAGCATTGTTCCAGGGAGCGCCGGAGCATTACGCTTCATTACTGGGCTGTCTGCTCCTCTCAGGGAGACGAGGGCTCTCCTGGCAGCGGTACAGATGGATACATCTCTGGCACACAGGCCTGTCTGTAGGCCGTCCGTCGCCAGAGCTCAGCCTCTAAGCGGGCAAGGAGAATCGGGGCGGAGAGAGGAGGAGGTGGCAACAAGCCTGCAAAGGCAGGAAGAGGATTTCTGCAGGAGATTATGAAGGAGGGGAGTCTCTGGAATGCAAAGACTGAGCAAAACACACTAGGAGCAGCGAGAAGTCAGTCAGTCATACACAGCAGCTGTTCATATCTGGTGTTTTGGTCCTGGTTCCTGGCAAATTGCAGTTTGTCCCTTTGGGCAATGCTTGCACTTGGATCCTTCAGGGTCCTGCTTCCTCCATAGATCCTCTGGAATAGGCATTTTTGAACTTTTCAGACCTACGACCCACTTTTATCCTGAACATGCGTTTGGGGACGCATAACTTTTACCCAGTGCTTTTTTTCAGCCGGACCACAGCTCCGGCACATCTGAGGTGGGTGCCATTGTGGGCCGGCGCTCCTTCCTCCATCCTCTACTTGCATTTGCATACTTCTGACAAGCCCCAAACAAACATTTCAAGTCTAAACAGAAGCTGGCCAGCATGTGCAAGTCTACACTTTTTTAAAAATCTATGACTCTACCTAGCTCCTAGCTGTGATTGGTCAGCTACGGGGCGGGGCCAATTCGTATTTCCTTTTCTTCAATCCATCTCCCGTGTAATGGTGGCAGACTTTAAGCCTTCCAGCCAGGCCTCTACTGTTATACACACACGTATTTGCATGCGGTCCCTTCTGAGCTGCCCTAGCGAGCCGCCTGAATCTAAAAGAATGAGGGAGGCAGGGTGCATTTAGTTGACCTGCAGCAGAACCAGGGACGACCCCCCCCCCAAAAAAAACCAGCTATGGAGACAGCTTGCCGTAATTTTTAGCACCTCCGCTGGCTGTGAAAGTAGCTGTTGTCAAACCAGCGGCGCTTCAGGGCTGCCCCAAGTTGTCCGGCGACTTACTGTTACAACTTCATGGTGAGTTCTGGTGCCTATTTTTCTTGGGGGGAAACCCACTGCTTTTACCATATATTTGCATGGTGTTAGTGCTCCTGTTGCAACCCACCTTGGACAAGGCCCCGACCCACCAACTGAAGTCCAATGCACTAGAAAAACCTCCCCAAACTTGACGGCCTCCCGATATTGCTGGACTCCATCAACCCCAGCCAGCATGTTCAGTGATCAGTGATTATGGGGGCTTTATTCCAGCAACAATTGTAAGACGCTGCTTTTATTCTATTCTGACAATTTACCGTATTTTTCGCTCTATAGGACGCACTGGGCCATAGGACGCATCTTGTTTTAGAGGGGGAGAACAAGGGGAAAAAAATCTCCCCCTCTCTGCTCAGCGCCCCTTCAGCAAAGCAGCAGGAGAAACGGAGTCCCTTCCATTTCTCCTCCCGCTTGGCTGAAGGGGTGCTGCACAGCTCTCCCTCTCTGCTGAAGCCAGGAGAGTCTTGCTCTCCTGGCTTCAGCAAAAGGAACCTGAAGCCTGCGGAGGCTTCGCGTTGCTATCGCTGAAGCCAAGGAGCCTGCATTTACTCCATGGGACACACACACATTTCCCCATTATTTTTGGAGGGGGAAAAGTGTGTCCTATAGAGCGAAAAATACGGTATATACCACTTAACTGCAATCGTCTCTAAGTACTGGGAAGAGTTGGGGAACTGGTCTAAACTGGAGGTGATGGATCTTGGGGTCATAGTGGAGAGCTCAATGAAGATGTTGCCCCAGTGCTTGATGGCTGTGAAAAAAGGCAATTCCCATGCTAGGGTTCATTAGGAGAGGAATTTAAATAAAACTGGCAATATCATACTGCCATTGTACAATCTTTGGTGTGACCCAGTTGCGTAGCAGGGTGGGCCCACAAGGGCAGTTGCCTTAGGTGCAAAATTGTTAGGGGTGCAAAATTTCAGCACCTGGTGCTGCCTTAATTTGGCTGTGTGCTTCCATTGCTGGGCTTCGTGGAAAACGGCTTCTCCATGAGAACCAGGAAGTGACCTCTCTGGACAACGAAATGACTCTTCTTTTTTTATCTCTGTGGCTGCCGTCTCTTGAGTGAAGCAGACGCTGTTAAGCAGTTGAATGCACATGCATACTCCATCCGTTTCCCTCCCTCCTATTACCTCCTCTGTATGGCCCTGGGCACTGGCAACCCAAGTTACACCACTGGTGCAACCGCATTTGGAGAGTTCTGTGCGCAGTTCTGCTCATCTCCCCTCAGAAAGGATGTTGTAGAGATGGAAAGGGTTCCGATAAAGGGCCACCAAAAATAATCCAGGGAGTGGAGCAACTCTGCTATGAAGAAAAGTTGTTGCGTTCGGGCGAGTAAGAGGTAATGTGATAGACCAGGCTTCCTCAACCTCGGCCCTCCAGATGTTTTGAGACTACAATTCCCATCATCCCTGACCACTGGTCCTGCTAGCTAGGGATCATGGGAGTTGTAGGCCAAAAACACCTGGAGGGCCGAGGTTGAGGAAGCCTGTGATAGACGTTTATAAAATCATGCATGGCATGGAGAAAGCAGATAGAGAAAAGCCTTTCTTCCTCTCGCATAACCCTAGAATTTGTGGTCGTCCATTGAAGCTGCATGTTGGAAGATTCTGGACAGATAAAAGAAAAAGTTCTTTATGCAGCGCATAGTCAGACTTCGAAACTTGTTCCTTGGGGAGGCAGTGACGGCCACTAACTTGGATGGCTATAAAAGAGGCTCAGACAGATTCTCGGAAAGGGCTATCAATGGCTACTGGTCATGCAGGCTATGCTTTGCCTCCACAGTTGGATGGAGGCAGCATGGCTCCCAGTTGTTGGAGACCATAGGAGGGAAGAGAGCACTTGTGCTCAGGTCCTCCTGGCTCGTTTCTCACAGGCATCTGGTTGGCCACTGTGAGAACATGATGCCAGACTGGGTGGGCCACTGGCCTGATCCAGTAGGCTGTTCGTATGTTGTTATGGGACGTCTGACTTTGAATTTAAAATCCTATGTGTATGTGTGTGTGCAAAACAGGATGCACCATAACTGCACAAACACCATAAATTCCAGGGTGGTGCAAGAGCTGCGTGCGACCCTTGAGGTCTTTTGTCACAGCCCTTGGCAAAATTTGATGCCTCCAGCCCTCACACTGCCTTCCCGAAGCCTGGTGAGTAATATAATAATAATAATAATAATAATAATAATAATAATAATAATAATAATAATAATTTGTTATTTATACCCCGCCCATCTGGCTCCCAACAGAATATTAAAAATACAATCAAATGTTAAAAACTTCCCTAAGGAGGGCTGCCTTCAGATGTCTTCTGAAAGTCATATAGTTGTTTCCTTGACATCTGACAGGAGGGCGTTCCACAGGGCAGGGGCCACCACCAAGAAGGCCCTCTGCCTGGTTCCCTGTAGCCTCACTTCTCGCAGTGAGGGAACCGCCAGAAGGCCCTTGGAGCTGGACCTCAGTGTCCAGGCAGAACGATGGGGGTGGAGACGCTCCTTCAGGTATACTTCGCTTTGGGAAGGAGGCATGAGGGCTCTAGGGCCCTGCCAGAGTTCTGCACCTCCTTCCCAAAGTCCAGCACCTTCCTTATAGGATTAATAATAACAATAATTTTATTATTTGTACCCCGCCCATCTGGCTGGGTTAACTCAGCCGCTCTAGGCAGATTTTGAGATGGTGGCGCAGGGCTGTAGGGACATCAAGTTTTGGCCTCACTCCCCACCCCCAACGACAAACAAATGTGTAGTCTGAAGGTTTAATGTCAAAGTACTCTTGCATCCATTTGATATGAAAAATGGGACACGCCCCCCCACATGAATAGGACATTTTCCCCTCCTCTCGAATCCCGAGGACTATTTGTTGTTGTTGTTGTTTAGTCGTTTAGTCGCGTCCGACTCTTCGTGACCCCCTGGACCAGAGCACACCAGGCACTCCTGTCTTCCACTGCCTCCCAGTTTGGTCAAACTCATGCTGGTAGCTTCGAGAACACTGTCCCACCATCTCGTCCTCTGTCGTCCCCTTCTCCTTGTGCCCTCCATCTTTCCCAACATCAGGGTCTTTTCCAGGGAGTCTTCTCTTCTCATGAGGTGGCCAAAGTCTTGGAGCCTCAGCTTCAGGATCTGTCATTCCAGTGAGCACTCAGGGCTGATTTCCTTCAGAATGGAGAGGTTTGATCTTCTTGCAGTCCACGGGACTCTCAAGAGTCTCCTCCGGCACCATAATTCAAAAGCATCAATTCTTCGGCGATCAGCCTTCTTTATGGGGATTGCTATTTACCCCTTGGTATTTACTACAGCTCCTTGAACCCTTAACAAACTACCATTCCCAGAATGCTGCAGGGTATGTGTGTGTGCTTTAAATGTTTGGCGCATACACAGCCCTCGTCTTTTGCGCACATGTGTATAAACACAAGCACTTGGACACTAAGGAGCAGCACCAGGCGCAGCCTGACATATTGCACAGCTGCAGAGCTCTATTTCGGAACCACTGACAACAGATTGTGGGAGAATTATATTTTACCAGTATATCTTTGCGCTTCCAAGCAAGCCACCTTCTCGGCTGCTAAACCAGCGAAGGAACCGGCTGCTGCGGAGAGGAAGAGGATAAAGCAGGCAGAGCAGACCGTCAGGCGTGTATAACTGTAGGATCAGGTTTGGGCTCTAAGCCTCGTGGGATGAGGATAGGGTGGTTAGGAGACACATCCCTGTATTCCTCTGTTAAGCGATGGAGCTGTAGGCTTGGCTGCTTATCGGAGAGTGCCCTTGGATTGACGTGGGTTGAGCCCCTTCTTTCCATCAAGGGCCACATTCCCTCCTTGGTAATCTGTCGAGGGCCACATAAAAATGATGGGTGGAGCCAGAACTGCAGGTGAGCTGGGCTACCCCCTTTTCTCCATCTTTCTGCCATTCCCTTATCTCTCTCTCTCTCTCTGTTTCTGCCACTCACCTCCCTCCCTCTTTCTTTCAACAGCCTAATTTGGGGTGGGTGCAGAGGGAGGGCTGCTGTGGAACAATCTGGTGCCGCAAAATGTCATGAGGTTCTGGAACTGGGAATCAAATCAACCCTCTACCAATCTGCTGCAAACAACTTTGGGCGCTACAGCACCCTTAGGACCCCCCCCCTCGGTGTGCGCATACCCCTCCCAATTTTTTGAAGTTGAGTACTTTTTTCCTAGGGACGCGGGTGGCGCTGTGGGTTAAACCACAGAGCCTAGGACTTGCCGATCAGAAGGTCGGCAGTTCGAATCCCCGCGACGGGGTGAGCTCTCGTTGCTTGGTCCCTGCCCACCTAGCAGTTCAATAGCACGTCAAAGTGCAAGTAGATAAATAGGTACCGCTCCAGTGGGAAGGTAAACGGCGTTTCCGTGCACTGCTCTGGTTCGCCAGAAGCGGCTTAGTCATGCTGGGCACATGACCTGGAAGCTGTACGCCAGCTCCCTCGGCCAATAAAGCGAGATGAGCGCCGCAGCCCCAGAGTCGGTCATGACAGGACCTAATGGTCAGGGGTCCCTTTACCTTTACCTTTACTTTTTTCCTTTTTCCTTTGCTTGGGGGGCATTGCTGTTTTGGGGGGTGTAGCCTGCCTTTTTGTCTCTGCTTTATTAGTTTGTATAGCTGTTTTTCCCGTTTTGGAAGTGGGAGTTCTGAATGCCGCCCATTTTTCATCTTTGAACTGGTGTTTTGTGGTGCCTACTGGAATTTATTACATTTCCAAATACAAAAGATTGGATGACCTCGCTCTGTTCCATCCGCTTGGCCTGCCTATAAAGTTGAGATATTTTGAAACGATGACACCAAGACGCTGCGTTGAGCTAGGCTGGAAATAAGGATGGTCCTTGTAAAAGGAGCACACCATGTGCTTGAGAGCAGAAGTGGAACCATAGAATTGCAGAGTTGGAAGGGACCCCGAGGGTCATTGAGTCCAACCGCCTGCAGTGCAGGAATCGTTTGGCCAACGTGGGACTTGAACCTGCAACCCTGAGGTTAAGAGTCTCATGCTCTACTGTTTTCATGTTATTCTCTCCATCAGAGTTCCTCTATGAGGAAGGACTGCAGCTCGCAGTCACACTTTGCATTCAGGTGGTTCCCAATTACATCCGTGGTGTCTCCAGGTGGGGAAGGAATATCCCCTGGAAAGCTTCTGGCAGTCAATGTTGGCAATGCTGAATTAGATATACCAGTGGTCTGACTCAGTATAAGGCCACTGCCAATGTTATTCTTTCCCCAGATACAACTACTACTACTACTAATTTATTACTTGTACCCTGCCCATCTGGCAGGGTCTTCCCAGCGGCGGCTCCCAAGAGAATTAAAAACACGATAAAACACCAAACATTAAAAACTTCCCTAAACAGGGCTGTCTTCAGATGTCTTCTGAAAGTCAGATAGTTGTTTATTTCCTTGACATCTGGTGGGAGGGCGTTCCACAGGGCGGGTGCCACTACCGAGAAGGCCCTCTGCCTGGTTCCCTGTAACCTCACTTCTCACAGGGAGGGAACCGCCAGAAGGTCCTCGGAGGTGGACCACAATGTCCGGGGAGACTGATGGGAGTGGAGACACTCCTTCAGGTATACTGGGCCGAGGCCATTTAGGGCTTTAAAGGTCAGCACCAACACTTTGAATTGTGCTCGGAAACATACTGGGAGCCAATGTAGGTCTTTCAGGACCAGTGTCATGTGGTCCCGGCGGCCACTCCCAGTCACCAGTCTAGCTGCCGCATTCCGGATTAGTTGTAGTTTCTGGGTCACCTTCAAAGGTAGCCCCACGTAGAGCGCATTGCAGTAGTCCAAGCAGGAGATAACTAGAGCATGCACCACTCTGGCGAGACAGTCCGCGGGCAGGTATGGTCTCAGCCTGTGTACCAGATGGAGCTGGTAGACAGCTGCCCTGGACATAGAATTGACCTGCACCTCCATGGACAGCTGTGAGTCCAAAATGACTCCCATGCTGCACACCTGATCCTTCAGGGGCACAGTTACCCCATTCAGGACCAGGGAATCCTCCACACCTGCCCACCCCCTGTCCCCCCAAAAACATTACTTTTGTCTTGTCAGGATTCAACCTCAATCTGTTAGGTGCCATCCATCCTCCAACCGCCTCCAGTCACTCACTCCCCCAAGGTGAGCTCATTGCAATACAGCACTCCTGGGGAAATGGCATTCAGACCACAACCTAGACACTTGGACTCCTGTCCTCTTGCCTGAGCCTAAGCAAAGTTTCTCAGAGTTTCTCAGGGGAGATTTTGCCTGGGGGGCAGTTCAGCTCCATGACATTGCCCAACATCCTGTTACTGCAATCTCTGAATGGAGAGGAGAAAAAGCAGCCCAAGGTCACTGTTCTGGATTGTGCTTCCTGAGTATCTCAACTGCCAGGATTTTTTTTTATATTATTTATTTTGTGTGTGTGTAAGGATCAAGTGCCTAGCCCTCAGGGCTGCCAAGATCTGCTCAGTTTTCCACTCGTCGGGAGCAATTCTTCCGCGAGATCATTAGAAAAGCAGAATAAATTGCTCTGACCAGCAAAAGCAGAATAAATTGTGCAAAATAAGAGAAATCATTCACATGTGTGCAATTTGCATAATTTACATAGGGTGGAGAATACAGCTTTGCATTGTGCAGAGCTTTAGTTCCATGTGATTTTTTTTTGAGCACAGTGCACACCCAAGCCTTGCATTATCCGGAGAAGATTTAAAGGCTGCTGCTTTGGCAATCACACCTGGCCTCCCTTTTCCATTTGTCTGAGCTTCGGGTATGTCTTTGGCAGCTGCTGTTCCATTCACAGAAGAGGTGGAACGCCTCTTGATGAAATGGTTGCAGAGTGTTGGAGCGGGTGGGGGCGGGAACAGGGTAGGGGCCAGCCCCCAGAGCGATGTGTTGGAGAAGAATGCTTTGCGATGGATTAAATCGTCTGGAACTTGGATCGATCTCACAAATACAGTGTGGGTTAAGTCGCCCACAGATGTTTTACAGGGTTGTGTATTGTTCTCTTCTCTTTTTTTCCCCCACTTGAAAAATGCACCCACAAAGAGAGGAGATTAAGAAAGGAATGAGGGAAGAGGCAAGCCCTTTGTGGCTTTGAAAAATCTCTGCTATGAACATGCACACCCTTCCAACCAATTTGCACAGCGCAAAACAAAGCAAAACCCACCCCCCGCCCCACTCCTTGGAACATGCATTTCTCTCAAGCAACGTTCAGACAGATGCGTGGCACTGCTTTTATACATTTCTGATGACAGAAGAGTGTGTGCGCTAATTTCTTTCCAGATTTATAACCCAGCCCTCTAGTTTAGGGTGAAGTGAAGCCAGGCAGAGCAGTGGGGCAAGTTCGAAAGCCATTTCTTCACATTTAGGAGAATTTTTTCTTTTCCTCTCGATGGGGGTTCTGCAGGTACACACCAAAAGCTATCTGCAGAAATTGCTGAATGGTTAGCCCCTTATAACACCACTTGCATTTTTTGGGAAATGTTCCTACTAGTTTTGTGTGTGTGTGGCAAAGTGCCAATTAGCTGGTGCCTTTGATGTCACCAAGAAATCTCCTTGTGTCCCATCCCTGGAGAAGTTTGACTACTATTCTTTTTAAAATGTTTGTGTTTGGATGCCGCTACTAAAAATAGTAGCTAATGGCTGCTAATCAGCTACCAGACCAAGTTCAAGGTGCTGGTTTTAGTGCATAAAGCCCTTTGCAGCTTGGGACCAGGATACCTGAAAGATTGTCTCACGCTTTATATACCCAACCTATCAGTGCACTCTGCAGGTGAGAACATCCTCCAGATGCCATTGTATCAGGAGAACTGTTCCGCACGTTGTAGGAATCAGATCTTTAGTGTGGTGGAACCTGTCCTTGGGAATCCCATCCCCTTGTACATTAGATAGGCACCTTCTCCTAAGCCCTCGCTGAGGACCTTCTTCTTTTCAACAAGCCTTTTAACTTGAGCTCTTTGCATCTGTATTGGAATTGTTGTTAAGATGTGTTGTTTGCTTCCCTGAGCTCCTTTGAGAGTAAGGGTGGGATACAAATTTATTAAATAAATGTATGAAACAAGAAACTGCCTTATACTGATTCAGACCATAGATCCATTTATTTCAGTATAATCCACACTGGTCGGCATTCCCAGCCCTCCCTGGAGATTGAACCTGGAGCCTTTTGTATGCAAAGGAGATGCTCAAATATTGACCTACAAAAAAGGATGAATGTGTTGATTTACTTATTTTTAAGAAAAAGACCTTGTCTGAATACTCCTATGTGTGTGAATTTGGGGTGGGTTTGGGACCTGGAGAGTAACATCAATGGTTGACATGGCATTCGACCCGATAGAATGTGCATCCACCATTCAAATTGCGAAACTAGGAGGAAGAGCTCCTTGTGGCGTCTCGTTAAATCTTACGTCTGCCTGGGCTTGATTAGTGGCTTCACACTTTCTGCTGTAGTCGTGTCTGCTGTGGAGACCTTGATGTTTTTGCCAGTGTTTCCTGCGACAAATCCTCAAAGCATGAATGATGGACACGCAGCCATAAGTACCCGTGTGTGGGCATCGGGGAGTCGTAGATCTGAGAAAAAGACACGGCAGCAGTGGGAACAGGAAGCGAAATATCCAGAGCTCATTTTCACCACTGGGAGAGCAGAGCTCCGGAGCACGCAAGCTTCACATTGGAGGCGGGGGAGGCAAAATCAGAAAATGGTGAGGCATTATGGCGGGGTGGGGGCAGGGAGTGGGGAAGCCTCACTGTCAATCACTCTGTTTGGTTCATGCTAAATATATTGCTAACTATCGTGGCTTTCAAACAGAAAACAATCTTCTCTGAATGTGTGACATTACTCAAATTCAAACGAGAGAGAGAGAGAGAGAGAGAGAGAGAGAGAGAGAGAGAGAGAAGGGCATTTGTGTGTGTTTGCCTATGTGGTTTGTGACTGAGCCCAAAGTTTGTGCCATTGGTATTTAAAAAAATAAATAAATTTCTCAGCTTGTTTGGGCAGGACTAGATGCACAGCCACACACAGCTTGCTGCTGCCAATGGTCGCTCTGGGTCCAGTTCTGACTCCTCTCCCCACGTATGTGATCTACTGGGTCCCGGTCTTCTCCAGTGACCATTGGGACTGGTGGGTTGGAAGATCAATAGTAGGTAGGAGCTAGAGCCAATGAATTCTAGTTTTGTTCCCTTCCTCCTCTTCCTTCTCCCTGATAGCCAGGGGCAGCCCTTGGACTGAATGTAAATAAGAAGGCAGCGGGTGGGAGATGGAGGAGGGCAGACTGAGGTTGGTGGGACTGTGCCCCATCTGTCCTCATGGACCACCCTGCGCTACCTGAAACATCTGATGTGATGTCACGAGGTTGTGACTTTTCCATGTCTCTGTTCTACGATTGCATCATTTTGCACATTTTAGGAACTAAAAGTTCTGGGGAGACGAGGGGTAACTGAATTGCAGTTTTATTGGCAAAGGGTTCCAGGTTCTATCCCTGCACCTCCAGTTAAAAAAGATCAGGTATCAGGTGCTGGCAAGACTTACTCAGCAGCTCCATCACCATACAGCTGAGTTTGCTGGGGGTGACGGCAGTTGTAGTTCAAAACATCTGGAGAGCACTAGGTTTGCGAAGGCAGGAGCAGACAACACTGGCCTGCATGTGCAAAGAATCTGATCTGATATTGTGTATCTTCCTCTAGCCTTTTTGGGTCCAGTTCTGACCTTTGGGGTTTAGGCCAAGGGTAGCCAATTGCTGTTGGTAGACTGCAACTTTTCCACCCAACCAGAATGACCAATGGGTCACTGGTAGAGATGAGTGAATCTGTCCATTTCAGTTTTTCTTTTTTGCAATCTTAAATTCATTTCTCCACTAGTCTGCAACTTTTTTTTAAAAAAAACAAGTCCTCACGAAGATTCAGCGGCATTTGAAGCACATTTCTCTTAATAGGCAAATCTTCATATGCAATTTTGCCTGACAAACGTGGTTTTGCAAAGCAATTTGCCCTGCTATAATGCATTTTCTGTCTGCTATTTTCAACTCATTTGTGCACTTATAAGCTCGCTTTACCTCCGGTCTATGCATTTTTTGCACACCTTCCTTGTCTGGAGAACCCCGTTGCAAAATTCAGAGAGGTGTGAAGTTTGATGGCTGCATTTCGGTTTGCATATTGTTTTGGGAAGCGCAGATTAGGTGGGCTCACCCAGAAATGGAAAGCGAATCCAATTTCTCCTCCACCCTTAGTCAGAGATGGTGGGAAGTTGGCGGCTAACATCTGGCGGTCACAATGCTCGCCTCCCCTGGTTTAGAGTATAATCTGATGGAGCTGGGGGAGGCGATATGATTGGAGTAAATCGACTGAATGGGGGAGCAAAAGATGGAGGAACGGAGGCGTGAGGCAGAGTGGGGTTGGACTGAATGGAGGCTTTGAGCCCCTGTCGGTCTGAGTCCCACTGGTGTAAAATCAGGAGCTAAGCCTCTCTGTTCCAAGAGCTAGCCTAATGATACACCCATGTGATAGATGGCAGCATCAATCCTCTTTTGAATTCCAGCAGGGGCCCATTTTGAAAGCGCGGCGAGACGTGTTGGGCGAAATTGATTGAAATAAAGTAAAAAGGACGCAGAGGGGAAATGGAGAATGTTCAGAGGTAAATCCATTTATGCCCAGAGGGGTTACGGTCTGAGCGCTACATTATAAATACACTCCGGGGTGGTCCGCTCGCCCCACAGATATGTGAAGGAGGGGGAGGGGGTGTCGAAGGTGGAGGAGGTTATTCAGGTAATATTTAATAACGCTCTTGGGAATGATGGACATAAATCACGGGGCACAGCTGTGAGGGGGGCGGGAGGGAGGAGCTCCCACCCCCACACACTGGCACGGTTTGTGTGGAGTGGGGGCTAACAAGGGAGCGGAAAGTAATCAGGGGCCTGACAGGAGAGGCAAAACACCAGGCCGAGAGCAGGCGCCGGGTGACAGGCGGAAATTAAGAGAGCGAAACGGCGATAAGGCGTAAACATGGAGGTCGGAGGGCTCGGTGTCGTCGTCGTCCCCTCCCTTCTCGTCCCATGAACCTCAGGATCAAGAGGGCGGGGGGGGCTTTTCATTTCAGAGAGGGCAATTTATTGACCGGGGGGGGGAGAGAGAGAATGGGAACAGGGACAGGAAACAGTCTCTGCACTCCAGACCTCCCTGGTGTTGGAAGAATTCCTTGCTTCCTGCTCTGGAAAGGAAAACATTCACACACCAGTGTTTGAAAAGCAGGACGAAGGGATGGAAGAGAGCAGGGAAAGAGGGATGGATGCACATTGAGACACGTAGAGGTAGAGAGAGAGAGGTAGAGAGAGAGAGAGAGAGAGAGAGAGAGAGAGAGAGAGAGATTGCAACACGCTTTCTTTTTCATTATCCCCCGTGAAGAGGGATTGAGTGATAAAGCACTCTGGGAATCGTAGCTCTGCGAGGAAAACGGGTTCTCCTGATAACTCTCAACCCCCTTAGCAAACTACATCTCCCAGGGTCCTTTGGGGGAAGCCATGGCTGTTCAAAGTGGCATTGTAAACATATGGTGTGACTTTGGCTTGAGTGTGGAGTGTCCTCACACAGGCGAGGACCAGGCAACCATCTAATGTATACAATCCTCTCTCGCCGCCGCCTTTGTGGCATTATTTCACACACCAAGCTTGGCCGATGCTGTCTTATCAGTTCCTTTGCCTCCGCTCCCACTGTTCCCAAATAACAAGGCTGTGTTTTTGTTTGTGTGGTTCCAACAAGGCAACTAGCCTTGCCCTGGTTGGCAGTAGTACCAGGAAAATGCTGTTTCAGAACCCCCTTAGCTGCCTCTGCCCAGGAGTAAGGGGAGGGGGTTCTGATCATTTGCGTAAGAATGAAGCGGCTGCTATCTCGGGGTGACATTTGCCGGTATCAACTAGCTGAGAAAAAAGCACTTTGGATCCCACCAACCTATGTCTGATATCGGGTGCAGGGTGGAGGAGCACTTTATGAAAAGGTCTGCAGCACCTTTGTGTTCTAAATATCTTGAAAACCTTTTGCAAGCGTGTATGAATTTGGAGGCTGCCTCTGTTTAGGCAACTATTGCAAAGCCTCCGTTTTGTATCTCGGCAAACTGTGCTGCTGAATAAACTTTGCAGATTAAACGTCCAGCCCCAGATGGATCCAATTGGCAGGGTCGGCTGTGGTCTGGGTTCGATTGTGCGCTGACACGTGAGTGCATTTGAAACTTGAGCAAGAAGGTGAGCCAGTGGCTCTGTTGGTCTTGGAAATCCTCTTGTGCTGAAAGCCTTGCATTGATCCATTTGAAATACGCAGGCTTGTGCGTTTCCTAATTATTAAAAGGGCCCGAATATCTGTGGTCCTAGCTGCAAAGAGTATCTGGCTGGTTGCTTCCAAGGGACAAAGACAGCCTTGCTGGCAGGGTCACTGGAACTGGGCTTTGCAGGATCAGGTCTTGGGCATCACAAGGTAGGAAGGGGCCTGAACAGGTGAAGGTGGCCCAAATTGAGGCAATGCACCGTCATCATAAATAGGAGGTCAAAAAAAAAGTGCATAAAAATTGCATTTGGCTATTTCTTTCTATACATGCATACCCTCCAAGTGTCCTGCCTTTCCAGGGACAGTCCTGGAATTACGAAAGGCATCCCAGCTTCTGATTTGATCCTGGAATGCCCCTCCAGTCATACCTCGGGTTGAATGTGCTTCAGGTTGAGCGCTTTCGGGTTGCGCTCTGCGGCAACCCGGAAGTAATGGAGCGCATTACTTCCGGGTTTCGCCGCTCGCGCATGTGCAGACGCTCAAAATGAAGTCACGCGCATACGCAGAAGCGGCAAAATGCGACCCGCAGACGCGCCGTTGCATCTTACATTCCATTCAGGATGCAAATGGGGCTCCGGAACGGATCCCGTTCGCATCCTGAGGTACCACTGTATTTATCCTGCCAGTGTTGCTGCCGCCGAGCTTGGGGATGAGCATGAGTTGGTACTTGTCTTGAGCGCTGGCAGCAGCAGTGGCGACTGCGAGGGCCCACCCTGCAGCCTCTCCATGGCCTCTCCTTGGCCGCTGCTGCTGGCCTCCTCCCTTGGGAGAGCAGGTGAGGAGGGGGAGACGCTGCCCCCACCAAGGCCCAGCCCCACATGACACACAGGCTCTGAGGGGCAGGCAGGGGGCAGGACCTCCCTGGGCGGGAAGAAAGGGGGAACAGAGGAGGATGGCTTTGTGCCATCTGCGTCTAAGCTCGCCCCTTCCTAAAACTTACTTATTGGTGTGTGTTTTCATTTTGGTAAATCTACCAAAGAGTAGAATATAATAGAGATAAAGGGGTTTTCTCAGGCTGGTGGAGGGCTTGTGTGCTGTGTCATTTTGCTGTTCTGGTCGTGGCACTTGCCCTTCTTTTGATAGGAAATGCTCTGCGGAGGAGACGGGGCAAAAAATGGGGGTGTCGAGGAGGATCAGTTGTGGGGGTGTGAGCAATGTCCCTGTTTTCATCTAAGGAATGTTGGAGGGTATAATTCATGCAGATTTAGAAAAAAGCACGCTCTAAACAGGTGGGTTACGGGACGCGGGTGGCGTTGTGGGTTAAACCACAGAGCCTAGGACTTGCTGATCGGAAGGTTGGCAGTTTGAATCCCCGCGACAGGGTGAGCTCCCGTTGCTCGGTCCCTGCTCCTGCCAACCTAGCAGTTCGAAAGCACCTCAAAGTGCAAGTAGATGAATAGGTACCACTCCAGCGGGAAGGTAAATGTTGTTTCCGTGCGCTGCTCTGGTTTGCCAGAAGCGGCTTAGTCATGCTGGCCACATGACCCGGAAGCTGTACGCCGGCTCCCTCAGCCAATAAAGCAAGATGAGCGCCGCAACCCCAGAGTCGGCCACGACTGGACCTAATGGTCAGGGGTCCCTTTACCTTTAAACAGGTGGGTTACAGCTGTTGCCAGTTGCTGTGGATAGGCAACTTCAGTGCCTTTGTCCTTGTGGTCTTTCGTCTTTCAACTGAACAGTCCTCTGAGTAGAGGACTGCTTCAAACAAGAGAGGGTTGTCCTCTGATGGTTCTTCAGACATGGAAGGCTGTCCTCCGTCAAGTAGGACCCAGAGCTGCCCAGAGAGAGGCGAAGAATGCAACATGGGCAGGACTGCAGAGGAGCAGGAAGGAAAGCCACATCAGATCCAGACAGGAAGTAAGGCACAGTCCAGGTCGGAGCAGGAAGGGGTCACAGGAAGTGGAGGTCTGGTAGCCTTAGAAGGGCAGGGAAGCAGAGGGGGCTTGTGGGAGGTGAGCCCCCTTGAACTGGGTGGTGTAGAAGGATTCACGAGCAGGGCTATGGAAGCCCTGTAAGAATTCTCTTTGTTCGAGAACTAAATAAGCATGCTTCCGTCCCTCATGAGGACATAGGGAGAGCCTGCCGGATCAGGCCTGTGATCCACCGTCCTGTCCTCATGGTGGCCAACCAGATTCCTGTGGGGAACCCACAAGCAGGATTTGAGCACAAAGAGCCCTCTCACCTCCTCCGGCTTCCAGCCACTGGTATCCAGAAGCACAAAACCTCCAGCCATGCATTTATTGATCATTCATCAATCAAAATAATTGTGTAGTGTAACCTTAAGGGGGGAAAGCGCATGCACACAATTTCAAACTGGTTTTGTTTTTTTGTTTTTTGCTGGCTGAATTGAGATACAGTGGTACCTCAGGTTACATACGCTTCAGGTTACAGATGCTTCAGTTTACAGACTCCGCTAACCCAGAAATAGTGCTTCAGGTTAAGAACTTTGCTTCAGGATGAGAACAGAAATCGGGCTCCGGCGGCGCAGCAGCAGCAGCAGGCCCCATTAGCTAAAGTAGTGCTTCAGGTTAAGAACAGTTTCAGGTTAAGTACAGACCTCCGGAACGAATTAAGTACTTAACCCGAGGTACCACTGTATAAGGATATGCAGGAAGGCTTTCCATCCTAGGAACAGCATGGCTTGGGCTAAAATGATGTCCCTCCCCTCTGACAGCTCTCCCAGGAGCCCCTCTGCCCAGATGGACTTTTGGGAACACTAGTAGCTGTCTTCATAGAATCTCAGAATTGTAGCGTTGGAAGTGACCTTGAGGGTCATCTTGTCCAACCCGCTGCGATGCAGGAATCTCAACACACCGTCCCCCATCCAATTTGAAACCATACCAGACTCTGCTTGGCTTTGCAAATGTGCTGGCAGTTTTATTGCTGTTGAGTCGGACCATTGGTTCATCTAGCTGAGTATTGTGAACACTGGCAGCAGCTCTCCAGGGGTTTTTTGAGCCTCACCTGAAGAGGCCAGGGATTGAAATTGAGGCTGCAAAGCAGACCTTCTACCACTGAGATACGTCTCTTCCCATAACTTCCCCATGTTGTAAGATCAGACTCTTGAGACCTTGTTCGCTGCCCTAGAGGGTAGGGGCTAGGGCCGAGTGATATAGCGATATGTCATCCAAAACAGGTTTGAACCATATCGTGATATCGGTTTCATAATTTTTGACCTGGCAAAAATCATGATGTGTGTGTGTGTGTGTGCTATGCAAAAATCACGATGCAGGAAAAACCGTGAAGCCAGTCAATGATTCTACATAGCTTCATCCTTATTTCAGACATTGTAATATAATAGTATATCGTGATGTTTAGCTGGTGATATATCATGATGTTGAAAATATCACCCAGCCTGAGTAGGGAAGATGGCAGTCAACTACACTGTGCCCCTTCTTTCCCCACTTTTAAGTAGGTCCTAGAGACTTGACCATCTCATAAGGATAATCGTGAATAACACATGCTGCTTCTCACAGATCTTGCTTTGTTTCTTGATGTTTCGATACTGCTTTGTAATATTTTATTACTGATTTATGGGGCTGGAGGACTTGACATGCTAGAAACCTTCCTTCTTTAAATGTGGGGTATGTATGTGGTAAGGGTGGCGCTGTGGGTTAAACCACAGAGCCTAGGACTTGCCGATCAGAAGGTCGGCAGTTCGAATCCCCACAACGGGGTGATCTCCCGTTGCTCGATCCCTGCTCCTGCCCACCTAGCAGTTCGAAAGCACGTCAAAGTGCAAGTAGATCAATAGGTACCGCTCCGGCGGGAAGGTAAACGGCGTTTCTGTGAGCTGCTCTGGTTCACCGGAAGTGGCTTAGTCATGCTGGCCATATGACCTGGAAGCTGTACGCCGGCTTCCTCAGCCAGTAAAGCGAGATGAGCACTGCAAGCCCAGAGCAGCCACGACTGGACCTAATGGTCAGGGGTCCCTTTACCTTTACTATGTATGTGGTACCTATAAAATACAACCTTGCCTCCAGACTCGGTTTTCTAAAAATCACTCTTGTTCTTTTCCTAAGAAGAGCTTGGCTGCTGGATCAGGCCAATGACCCATCTAGTCCAGCATCCTGTTCTCACAGTGGCCAACCAGATGTCTGTAGGCAGGATCTGAGGACAAAAGCCACTCTCCCCATATGTGGTTCCCAGCAACTAGAAGGCATAGCCATAGCTGGTATCCATTTGGGGTGCAACAGAGCCAATCCTGGCTAGAATTCTTGTCCTCCATGAATTTGTCTAATCCTCTTTGGAAGCCCTTCATAAACTTGGGGAGGGGAGTTTCCTGTTTGTTTTCTGGGAAAGGAGCTGAAAGGTCTTGTGTAGCCTGGGAATCAGCAGCCAAGGCCAGTCTACCTTATCAGATGTCCTTGCATCTGGCTGTCCACATTGCTCATGGGACCTCCCAGTGTAATCTCAGTCCCATTTCCTGTCTCCTGATCCTCCCTCTGTCTCTCCTCTGCACACCTCACCTCCACAGAGGTTGGCGATGATTCAAAGAGGGGAGGCGGAGAGCCATCACAGGAGCCTTCACAGGCGGGACTTCCCATTGTTGAAGATGGTGCTGTTCATTCCACACTCGTTTAAAACCAAAAAACCCACAACCCTCGCCCCGTTCTGTGGTTCGTTGGCTGAGTGAAGCCGGGTTTCCTTTTAACATTCCTCCTGTTAATTTCTCAGTTCGTGATGCAGTTCAGCTCTGTGAAAATGTTGAGACAAGAATACGAGAACATAAGATGAGCATAGCTGGTTCAGGCAAGAGCCCAGCACCTTGTTCTTCCCATGGCCAACCAGATGCCTGTGGGAAACGTCACAAGCAGGATCTGAGCACATCAGCAAATTCCCCTAATGGTGATCACCAGCAGCTCATATCAGAGCCATGCCACATTCAAAACCGAAGGTAGTACACAGGTGTCACGAGTAGTAGCCATTGATAGCATTATTATTAATAATAATAATGGAAAATCCAAGGATGGATGCAGAAATTGCACATTTTAAAAGCTGTGCACCAGAGTACAAGGTGCTCTGGTATGGCCTTCAAGCTGACCGGCTGACCACAGAAACTCTGGATTTTGGGGCAAGTGTGGATGGGCCCTAACTGGCAGCAGATGCCCGGGGTCTCCAGCATCTGTCTCTCCCACTCCGTCCTGTCGGATGCTTTTTCTTTGGAGATGCCAGGGGCTGAACTTGGGTGCTTTGGCATGCCCCGCACTCGGTCCTTGTAGCTACCATTGAACTGCGACCTCTCCTCATCAGGAGGAAATACCTGCATTGCATGCCCGCTTCACCAGCCAGCATGTCTTTGCAATGACATGGTTCCACTTGGCACCAAACTGGTGGCTTCTACGGAACGACTCCTGCCCCTTTGCCAGCTGCAATGTGGGTAAACACCTTTCCTTTCAAGCCTTGGCCCTTTTTAACCTCCCCACCCCCCACAATGAGACATAGGATCATTGCTCCTCCCACCTCAAAAAGCTCTCTCCCCCCCCCCGCTTTTGAGTCGATTGGAAAGATGGAGGGTGATAACTGGGAAGGTGGAGATCAGTGCAGCCAGTTATGAACTTCTGAATCGAAATATCACTTTCCCCCTCTCTCTCTCTTCCATAGTTCGCAGTGATTTCAGCTCAATAATTCCCTCTTGAAAGCACATTGTCCTTTTAACCTCCCTCCCCACCCCCACTGGGGGAAAAAAGAAAAAGGCAGCCCAGGAATAAATATTTCACTGAGGGCGGCTGCTGAATGAGCCTCTGCAATGAGGCAACCCCCCACCCCACCCCCGCCCGCCCCCCTGCCTTTTTCCCGGAGAGAGCTGTGAAAGGCCGCCTGGGTGAACTCCTGCTACAACCTCGCCCCGGCCTCCTTCCCAGACAGCCGCCCCTCACAGCCGGGCAGGCAGAGGGGGAAGGGAGGGAGCGGAGGGGCCATTATTTACAATGGCTAATGGCTTGGAGACGTGAGGAGGAGGAGGGACTCCGCGGGGACCAAAGTGAGGGGGGGGGACTTCAAAGATGGAATTGGAGGAGCAGGCATGAGAAAAGACAGCACAGCGAGACACAATAGATTGGCCTTCGCTCCCCGTGGCCAAGGCCTCCTGCCTGCTCCGGAGAGAAAATTGCAAGAGAGTGGCATCTTGCATTATACTTTTATGTTTTTCATTTTCTTTTCTTTAAAAAAAAACACACCCTGGCTTTCCACCAAAGAGCTCAAGGCTCTGCAAACGTTTCCCTTACTTTATCCTCAGCACCAGGCTTGGGAGGTTGCTAAGGCTGCGAAAGAGCAACTGGTCCAAGGTCACACAATGAGCTTCCTAGGAAGCTGCATCTGGCTCTCTCAGGTGTGAGACTGTAGCTCGGGAGTGGGCAGCCTTTATTCTGCCCAGTAATGGCCCTAATGGTAGGGCCGGCCCAGTCTCATCTGATTGGGGCATTCCATTTTCTTCTTCTTTGTGCATTAGCCGCCCCCTCCCATGTCTTTCCCCCCACCAAGCTTGACAGAAACTCTCCTGACTCGGAACGTGGTCGTTCCTGCACTGAATTGTGCTGGTTGTAGAAATTTTCGCAACTTAATCAGAAGCAGCATCTCTTTCCAGGTCAAGCCGCTTTGGAATGAAAGTCTTCTCCGCTGGGTGTTCAGTGATGTTGATCTGTGGCTTAAGAAAGCAATAGCTGGTGCATTCCGACTCAAGATTTCCTTTGCAGTCTGCAGTTCTCTCTCTGCATCCCCATTTGCAAGAGTATAGTCAGGACCAGAGGAGGCTGACCCATATGGGCAAATGTAGTGCTGCCCCACCAACCTCTGTCTGCCCTCAGTGAGCCCCCACCTGCCTACCTTCTGACTTCAGCCAAGCTGTGGCTCTGCTTGTCATTGGCTCTGGCGCCACCTCCTGTTGACCTCCCTGCCTTTCACCCTACCAGTTCGAATGGTCACTGGCTGCCACCTGTGAGGGCTAGTGGTTGTTGTTGTTGTTGAGTCGTTTAGTCGTGTCCGACTCTTCGTGACCCCATGGACCAGAGCACACCAGGCACCCCTGTCTTCCACTGCCTCCCGCAGTTTGGTCAAATTCATGCTGGTAGCTTCGAGAACACTGTCCAACCATCTCGTCCTCTGTCATCCCCTTCTCCTTGTGCCCTCCATCTTTCCCAACATCAGGGTCTTTTCCTGGGAGTCTTCTCTTCTCATGAGGTGGCCAAAGTATTGGAGCCTCAGCTTCAGGATCTGTCCTTCTAGTGAGCACTCAGGGCTGATTTCCTTCAGAATGGATAGGTTTGATCTTCTTGCAGTCCATGGGACTCTCAAGAGTCTCCTCCAGCACCAGAATTCAAAAGCATCAATTCTTCGGCGATCAGCCTTCTTTATGGTCCAGCTTTCACTTCCATACATCAGTACTGGGAAAACCATAGGGCTAGTGGTAATATGTCCAAAATCAAAAGGTATCTGGAGTGAGTGGAACTCTGCCTCTGTGGACTTGGTTTCATTGTCAGTCACAAGTTCATCTGGAGTCCTGAAGCAGACCATTACGTTCTTCAGTTGTGTAGCGACACCATGGGAATTAATGGTTAGGAAAGAGGAGTATCTCAGTATAACAGGTTAACCTCCCAATTCATACAGATCAGGTGCTGGCCTTTCCAAGGGTTTATTAGGTACGGGTGTCGTGCTTCATCTTGATTTGGTCTACGTCTTCTGCAGCATTCGTAGGATCTAGCTGCCAGTTAACTACCAGGCTGAGATGCTGGTTTTGGTGCACAGAGCCCTATACAACTTGGGATCAGGATAATCTCAACCCTTCTATATCTGATTGATATCTGTACTCTGCAGCTGAGGGCCTCCTGCAGATATCATCCTATCAGGAGGGCTGCTCTGCACAACACAGAAATTAGGCCTTTTATTTCTCCTCCCCATTTTCTCCTCACAACACCCCGGTTAGGTAGGTAAGGCTGAGAGTGACTGACTGACCCAAGAGCACTCAGTGAGGTTCATGGCTGCCTTATCTGTTATCTTTTCAGTGTTTGCTGAAGACCTTCCACTTCTGACAAGCCTTGTAAGTTCAGATCTTTCCCAGTCTGCTTCTGTTCTTGTAGGGCTTGTAGGGCAGCTTGTAGAGCTTGTAGGGCAGCAGCTGAAGAAGGAACAAAAAGGGTTTTCTTGTGCGAGTTCTTGTGGCTGATTAGCTGTTTTCTCTGTGCAAAGGTCAGAGGGGGCAGGGCTTCTGTTGAGGTAGGTGATTAGCTGTGGGAGGAGCTTGTCAGAGCTTGTAGGGCAGCAGCTGAAGAAGGAACAAAAAGGGTTTTCTTGTGCGAGTTCTTGTGGCTGATTAGCTGTTTTCTCTGTGCAAAGGTCAGAGGGGGCAGGGCTTCTGTTGAGGTAGGTGATTAGCTGTGGGAGGAGCTTGTCAGAGCTTGTAGGGCAGCGGCGCGCGCCTAGCGGCGCGCGCAGTTTGATCCATCTTTTAGATTTAGGGGAGCTAGTCTCAAACGTTTGTTGGGGGAGATATAGGTTTATTTGGGAGGATTTATTTGTCCTGTCTTCACGCTTTTTATGATGGAGGACCGCTGTAGTCACCCCCAACGACACCTTCTCAAGATGGAGGGTGAGGGAACAGCTGCAGTCGCCTGTGGTTCCTGCGCAATGTTTGCCATCTTGCCAAAGGTTGCAGGCAGCTTTACATGCAGCAATTGCATGTTGATTGCCCTCTTAAAAGACAAAGTCCAGCAACTGGAGGAACGTGTAGCTACGCTCCAAAGAATTAGAGAGCTGGAGCTCTTCTTGGAAGCAACAGAGCACACCGTCTCCACCAAGGAGGAGACAGGGGACTCCCCAGAGAAGGAGGCTAGTTCACCAACACAGGAGCCAGATATATGGAGAAACGTGACTCAAAGAAGTAGGAGGCCTAGGGTTCGCTCTGATTGTTTAGAAATACGCAATCGCTTTGAGGTCCTTTCCCCTAGCATGGAAGACGAAGAGCAGACTCCATTTGAGGATCTCTCCCTCATTACAGTCGATCAGGTATATGAAGACGAGCAGCAAAGGCAGTCCTCAGGGAATGTGCAGGCGACCTTGGAACGGACAGCTCATGGAAGAACCCCGACCAGACCTAAGAGGAGGCGTGTAGTGGTGATAGGGGATTCCCTACTGAGGGGAACAGAAGCAGTGATCTGTGGGCCTGACAAGATGTCTCGGGAAGTGTGCTGTCTCCCCGGGGCTAAGATCCAAGATGTAACTGAACGACTGCAAGGAATCATAAAACCCACTGACAAATACCCCTTCCTCTTGGTTCATGTGGGAACCAATGACACTGCAAGCAATAGCCTCCAGAAGATCAAAAGAGATTACGAGGCTCTGGGCAGGAAACTGAAGCAATTAAATGCACAAATTGTCATCTCATCTGTCCTCCCAGTTGAACGACGTGGCCCAGGGAGAGAGGGAAAAATAGTGGAAGTGAACAACTGGCTTCGCAAATGGTGTAAACAGGAACGGTTTGGATTCTTAGATCACGGAATGCAGTTTCTTGAAGATGGACTTCTGGCAAGCGATGGGCTGCACCTCACAACGGTTGGGAGGAATGTTTTTGCAAAAAATCTCAGAAACCTCATCAGGAGGGCTTTAAACTGACTAATGTGGGGGAGGGAGACAGTGCTCCTGAAGGTAGGAGTCTATCAATTGATGAAGATGATCATCCAAATGTCATAGACCGAATGGAGCAAACAGCACGCAGACCTAGTGGTGGGAGGAAAGAATCCTTAAATAAGAGACACGGGGGAATGATTAATGGACTTCAATGTCTGTACACTAATGCGCAAAGTATGGGAAATAAACAAGATGAGCTTGAGCTCTTGGTACAGCAAACTAAATATGACATAATAGGAATCACTGAAACCTGGTGGGATAAGTCCCACGATTGGAATGTAATAATGGAGGGATACAATCTATTTCAGAGAAACAGACCAGACAAGAAAGGAGGAGGAGTGGCGTTATATGTCAGGGATGTGTATACCTGTGAAGAGATCCAAGATTTAGAACCTCAAAGCCAAAGTGAGAGCATTTGGGTCAAAATTAAGGGAGAGAAGAATAACAGTGACCTCATTGTGGGAGTTTACTATAGATCCCCAAGCCAAACGGAGGACATAGATGATGCCTTCCTGGAACAGATGGCCAAGCATGCAAAAGGAAGGGAGATAGTAGTAATGGGGGACTTCAATTACCCGGATATTTGTTGGATGTCAAACTCAGCCAAGAGCATAAGGTCAAACAGATTCCAGAAAGTGGGAGAAGCAACAAGAGGAACAGCCATTTTAGATCTGGTCCTAACCAATGTTGATGACCTGGTTAGTGGGGTAGAAGTGGAAGGATCATTAGGCGCGAGTGATCATGCTCTTCTGAAGTTTACTATACAGCAGAAAGGAGCAGCCAAGCATACTAGGACTCAATTTCTCGACTTTAAGAAAGCCGACTTCATAAAACTTAGGGAAGTGCTGGGTGAGATCCCATGGACAGTAATACTAAAAGGAAAGGGAGTTCATGATGGCTGGGAGTTTGTTAAGAGGGAGATAGTAAAAGCACAACTTCAGGCAATACCAATGAGACGGAAACATGGAAGGTGCCTAAAGAAGCCAGGGTGGCTATCTAAAGAACTTTTAACTGAGTTAAGCTTAAAAAAGGATGTGTACAAAAAATGGAAAAGGGGGGAAACCACCAAAGAGGAATTCAAACAAATAGCCAGCACGTGTAGACACAAAGTCAGAAAAGCTAAAGCACAGAATGAACTCAGGCTTGCTAGAGAGGTTAAAAGCAACAAAAAAGGCTTTTATGGGTATGTTCGTAGCAAAAGGAAGAACAAAGAAACAGTGGGGTCACTCAGAGGAGAAGATGGTGAAATGCAAACAGGGGACACAGAAAGGGCTGAACTCCTCAATGCCTTCTTTGCCTCAGTCTTCTCCGATAAAGAAAACAATGCCCGACCTGAAGAATTTGGAGCAAATGATTCAGCAGAGGAAACACAGCCCAGAATAACTAAGGAGATAGTACAAGAATACTTGGCTAGTCTAGATGTATTCAAGTCTCCAGGGCCAGATGAACTGCATCCAAGAGTATTAAAAGAACTGGCAGATGTGATTTCAGAACCACTGGCAGTCATCTTTGAGAATTCCTGGAGAACAGGCGAAGTCCCGGCAGACTGGAGGAGGGCAAATGTTGTCCCTATTTTCAAAAAGGGGAAAAGAGAGGACCCAAATAATTACCGCCCAGTCAGTCTGACATCAATACCAGGGAAGATTCTGGAGCAGATCATTAAGCAAACAGTCTGTGAGCACCTAGAAAGGAATGCTGTGATCACCAATAGTCAGCATGGAATTCTGAAAAAAAAGTCATGTCAGACTAACCTGATCTCGTTTTTTGACAGAATTACAAGCCTGGTAGATGAAGGGAACGCAGTGGATGTAGCCTACCTTGATTTCAGCAAGGCATTTGACAAGGTGCCCCATGATATTCTTGTAAAGAAGCTGGTAAAATGCGGTCTTGACTATGCTACCACTCAGTGGATTTGTAACTGGCTGACTGACCGAACCCAAAGGGTGCTCATCAATGGTTCCTCTTCATCCTGGAGAAGAGTGACTAGTGGGGTGCCACAGGGTTCTGTCTTGGGCCCGGTCTTATTCAACATCTTTATCAACGACTTGGATGATGGACTCAAGGGCATCCTGATCAAATTTGCAGATGACACCAAACTGGGAGGGGTGGCTAACACCCCAGAGGACAGGATCACACTTCAAAACGACCTTGACAGATTAGAGAACTGGGCCAAAACAAACAAGATGAATTTTAACAGGGAGAAATGTAAAGTATTGCACTTGGGCAAAAAAAATGAGAGGCACAAATACAAGATGGGTGACACCTGGCTTGAGAGCAGTACATGTGAAAAGGATCTAGGAGTCTTGGTTGACCACAAACTTGACATGAGCCAGCAGTGTGACGCGGCAGCTAAAAAAGCCAATGCAATTCTGGGCTGCATCAATAGGAGTATAGCATCTAGATCAAGGGAAGTAATAGTGCCACTGTATTCTGCTCTGGTCAGACCTCACCTGGAGTACTGTGTCCAGTTCTGGGCACCACAGTTCAAGAAGGACATTGACAAACTGGAACGTGTCCAGAGGAGGGCAACCAAAATGGTCAAAGGCCTGGAAATGATGCCTTATGAGGAACGGCTAAGGGAGCTGGGCATGTTTAGCCTGGAGAAGAGGAGGTTAAGGGGTGATATGATAGCCATGTTCAAATATATAAAAGGATGTCACATAGAGGAGGGAGAAAGGTTGTTTTCTGCTGCTCCAGAGAAGCGGACACGGAGCAATGGATCCAAACTACAAGAAAGAAGATTCCACCTAAACATTAGGAAGAACTTCCTGACAGTAAGAGCTGTTCGACAGTGGAATTTGCTGCCAAGGAGTGTGGTGGAGTCTCCTTCTTTGGAGGTCTTTAAGCAGAGGCTTGACAACCATATGTCAGGAGTGCTCTGATGGTGTTTCCTGCTTGGCAGGGGGTTGGACTCGATGGCCCTTGTGGTCTCTTCCAACTCTATTATTCTATGATTCTATGATTCTATGTTCTAGAATGGTTTTAAGAAGTTTCTAAATACTTTTTCATTGTTTTATCACTTGTTGTTTGCCTGCCTGGGCTCCTTTGGAGGGAAGGGCAGATTATACATTCAATGACATTAATAATAATCAATAATTATGAGAAAACTTCCCTGTACAGGGCTGCCCTCAGATGTCTTCTAAAGGTTGTATAGTTACTTATCTCCTTGCCTCGGGGCGCTGCATAACTCCATCCCCTCCAATATTCCAGGAAAAAATCAGAAATGGGGACGTCCTCTGTAAATCTGGGGCTGTCCCTGGAAAATAGGGACACTTGGAGCATCTGAGTTAGACCTTTATTGTCTAGAATCCTAAGCACCAAATCTCTTGTTAAGGTTCTCCTCTTTTATAACAACAGACTCACAGTGTTGATATAAGATGCTAACAAATACAGTGGTACCTTGGGTTACAGACGCTTCATGTTACATACGCCTCAGGTTACAGACTCAGCTAACCCAGAAATAGTACCTCGGGTTAAGAACTTTGCTTCAGGATAAGAAAAGAAATCGCGCTGCAGCAGTGCGAAGCCCCATTAGCTAAAGTGGTACCTCAGGTTAAGAACAGTTTCAGGTTAAGAACGGACCTCCGGAATGAATTAAATTCTTAACCCGAGGTACCACTGTAACCTGAGTTTATGCGGGCTTCTGAGATCTTTTGGATAGATGCAGGCCTTTTTAAAAACCACTTTCCTCCTAGGGCTGAAATGAGCATCATACTTGGCCAGAAGACGACCAGAGTTCTGCTTGTTGCCATGGTCCTCTTCAGAGGAGGTAAAGGTTTTAGAAACATGACTGGCTTCATTACCCGTGGCACGAAGGAGAGAACCTTCTTTCAGGATTCCTTCCTCTTCACTGAGCCTCGTAGTCAGGTGAAAAAGCAAGCAGATTTTTCTTTCCATTCAACCCTTGCTGCAGGATGATTAAAGCTGAAGTAGGGAGAGGGGAGAATTTCAGATCAGCTCACATTTAAAGGTGACTTTGAACAGTTTGCGCTTTCCAAAACAGTACATGGGAACCCAAACGCAGCCGTCCGTTGTAATCCGTAAATCTCCGAATTTTGCAATGCAGCTCTCCAGCCCAGAAATGTGTGCAAAAATGTGTATACTCCGGCAGAGCATGCATAGAAATGGATATCCTAGTGAAAAAAGAAGTGTATTATGTGGGTGGGGGATACCATAATCTTTTCAGTGCTTTCGACCGCTAAGGGTCTCATTCTGGCCTTGGACTCTTACCTTGGCAACTAGCAGACCACATTCCAACCTCACCAACGCCAGAGGTTTCTAAACATAAGTATCTCTCCATTCTCCAAGGGAAGAGGGAGGCAGGATGGCAGTTGACGGACAATTTCCAAATGCCCTCTGGGCAGAGTCCTGGTGTGGAGATTCCCCTTGCCTCTGTGTGTGTGTGTGTGTGTGTGTGTGTGAGAGAGAGAGAGAGAGAGAGAGAGAGAGAGAGAGAGAGAGAGAGAGAGTCATTTGATTATTTCACATGTGAGCAAGCAAGGCTGGGCATGCAAGTGGCTCCCAGTACGTTTCCAAGCACAATTCAAAGTGTTGGTGCTGACCTTTAAAGACCTAAATGGCCTCGGTCCTGTATACCTGAAGGAGCGTCTCCACCCCCATCGTTCAGCCCGGACACTGAGGTCCAGCGCCGAGGGCCTTCTGGTGGTTCCCTCATTGCGAGAAGTAAGGTTACAGGGAACCAGGCAGAGGGCCTTCTCGGTAGTGGCGCCTGCCCTGTGGAACGCCCTCCCAGCAGATGTCAAAGCAATAAACAACTATTTTACTTTTAAAAGACAACTGAAGGCAGCCCTCTTTAGGGAAGTTTTTAATGTCTGATGCTGTACTGTTTTTAATATTCAGTTGGAAGCCGCCCAGAGTGGCTGGGGAAACCCAGCCAGATGGGCGGGGTATAAATAATAAATTATTATTATTATTATTATTTATTATTATTATTATTATTAAGTGGCCAGCCCAAGGGGCCATTAGGGCTGATAGCTTTTCAAACCATTGCTCCCTCTCTGCATACATCCCAGAAGGCCTTCCCTTGCCCTGTTGCACTACCTTTGCCATTACAACACTGGGCTAAGGGGAAAACCTGACAAATTTGAAGAGGAGTCCCTCTGACGTTTGGGTGGAGCCTTGTACTCCAAGCTGGTGCCAAACGTCTTGTTCTGCTTTCCTTTGGACCACGTCGCCCAACCTCTTGTCGTCTGGGCAGCCCAGGACCTCCGTACACACTGCTCAGGCTTGCACCCAGGGGAGGTCACTTTTGTGTTGCACTTTGACTTCACCCCCGGAGGTGCGCTCCATTGTCCCTCGAGACAGACGGGATGCCAACAACGGATGGGAATCTTTGGGAATTCCTCCTCCCTACACTCCCCGCCGCCCGCCCGTACTCTGGGAGCACACAGGAAAGCTTCAGCCAAACCCAGCAGGGATCCCCCGCTCAGCACATCCCTCTTGCTCACCCCCGTCCCCCCTTTGCGCGCGCACCATTTTGGCGCCACCCCAGCTCCATTTATCATCATCTGTGGTCAAGTGAAGTGTGCAAGGAACAGCTGCTGCACTCTGCTGATTTCCGAGGGAGCGTGTGCAGCTGGGAGGGGCGATCGGGGAAGATGAATGAGGAGGGCCGGGAGAGGGAAAACGACTCTGCCAGCTCCTCCTTTTTTCTCCTGCAAGAGGTGGAGGAGAAAAAGAGAGAGAGAGAGAAACAGAGAATTCAAATGCAGCCACCCTCCCCTTTTCCTTCCCCCCAGGTCCCTGTGCACGTCAGGCCTGACTGCTGTGGCCTGTCTGTACACTGCAGTGCTGGAATATTTTTTTACCAGATCCTGATTCTCTCTCTCTCTCTCTCTCTCTCTGTCTCTCTCTGTCTCCTTCCTCCTTTCCCTCTTTCAATTCCCCCAGCGCTAATTAATTCTAATTGGGGAGGGGGAGAGGTCTGGAATGGGTGAGAAGTGACATGCCCCACAAGTATTGCTGCACATGGTTGGAGAGCCGGCAATGGGGGGAAAGAGAGAGGCTTTGTTGCTGGTTAACACAATAGCCACCTCTGCAGCAGAACCACCAATGGGTATGGAGTCAGAAAGGGGAGAGACGGATAATCGGGAAGAGGGAGGGGCAAATCATATCGGTTTCGATTTCCTTTCTCATCCCCCCCCCCGCCCCAATCTTTTATGTTCAGTTCTCCACGTTCCTGCATCGATTGGAGATTCTTCAAAATAAATAAAAAGGTCGTCTTGAAAATTCGCCCGCATTTTAGCGTTAATTCTCCCAATATTTGTGTTTGCAGTTTGGCCAGACATTATGCACTTCTGCATGTGGTGTTCACCAGTAGCTGCATTTTTCAGCACATGTTACCCTACACGTTGCTTGGCTGGAGAGATGCATTGCAAAATTCATCGGCGTTTGGATCTGTGTTTCATTATTGTTTTGCAAAGTGCAAATTAAGTTCTCCTTTAAATGCAACTTTGTTGTTGTTGTTGTTATTTATTAAATTTATTAGTCACTTTCTTTGCTGTAGCAGCTCAAAGCAACGTACAGTATTTTAAGCAAAAAAAGAGGAATACATACAGATATACTATGCATATATATTACAATTTGTATAAATAAATAGTATGGCCTTTAAAATGTGTTTGTGGGAGGAGGGGGTTATTGGTTTGCTTTTATTATGTATTTTGCATTCTCATTTTGTGTTTTTATGTTGTGAATCTGTCCTGTGATCTTTGGATGAAGGGCTTCATACAAATCTAATAAATAAAGAAAATATATTTTAACCAGCAATTAAAAAAAAAAATCTAAAATATGGGTTTTTTTAAAAAAAAACTAGATTAAAACATCCCACCCTCTCAAAAAGGCCATAGTTAAAACTAAAGACCTGATAGTTAACAGCCAAAGACCAGGTCACTTCAAATGGAGAGAAGCGATATTATGGTCCTGAGCCGTTTAAGGCAAAGGTTTTCAACCTTTCTGAGTCCATGGCTCCCTCAATAAACTACATTCTTTCTGTGGCACCCCTGTGGGGCTCAGTTATGTCACCCCTCGCCTGCAGAGCTGGCAGCCCCTCACACTTTTTTGAACAGCATCCCTTGTGGAGTGTTCCCTCAGCCTCCTCTCCTCTCCCCTCTTCTTGGGAGTCCTCCAGGCAGCCTGGTCTCTGAACTGCCCCCCACCAACACCCCAAAGAAAGGTACCTCCTAGAGACGCCATTTGCCTGCGGAGCTTGTAGCCAGGGCTGCTGCAATAAACAGCTGTACAAGCCTTTGGGAGGCAGAGATGCAAAAGGGCATCAGAGGAGGGAGGGGAGGAAAGAGGGACAGAAGCCAGGGTTGCCCATGGCATCCCTGACCATCTTTCAAGGCACCCAAGGGTTCTACGGCACACTGGCTGAAAACCACTGGTTTAAGGCTTTATAAGTCAAAACTTTGAACTAAACCCAAAAACTAATTGATAGCCAGTGCAGTCAAGCCAGCAACTCACATTTTCCCTCCATCCTTAACTATGGCAGTGCGTGGCCCCCATCCTCTGCTCCGCTGCCTCAAGTGCTTTGACCTGGCTGGAATGTCTTCCAGAACAGTGATAATTCTTGCCTGCCCATAGGATGGAGAGAGAAGAGCGTAGGTAGAGCCCAGTTGATGGATCAAACCAGTGGCCCAGCAGGTCCAGCATTCAGATACCCATGGGAAGCTGACAAGTGGTGCCTGAGCTGTGTTCGAAACTCCCATTATTCTAGGCACATTTTGCGACAGGGTATTTCATTAGAGCGAGCAGTTTCTGAGTTCTGGGCACAGTATTGCGCCGAAGATTTCAGATTAAAACTGCAGAGTGGAAGGAAAGGAGGACCTTTTTCTTTCTCCCCACTTCCAGCTACTCTCTGAAGACCGGAGAAGAGACCCTCTGAAGAATATTAGGGTGGTGGGCAGCAGAAGGACTAGACCATGGGTAGGCAAACTAAGGCCCAGGAGCCACAGCTGGCCCAATTGCCTTCTAAGTCCGGCCCACTGACGGTCCAGGAATCTGCATGTTTTTACATGAGTAGAATGTGTCCTTTTATTTAAAGTGCATCTCTGGGTTATTTGTGGGGCATAGGAATTCATTCTTTCCCCCCGCAAAAAAAAATATAGTCCGGCCCCCCACAAGGCCTGAGGGACAGTGCACCAGCCCCCTGCTGAAAAAGTTTGCTGACCCCTGGACTAGACCATGTGAAATATGAACATAATATTTTAGCTGCAGTTCATTCGTTTTCAGCTTTGTATTCTTGTTATATGAAAAAAGCACGCCTCAACAGTCCGTTCTTGCGCCCATAACCTGGGTTTAAGGTGCCGTTTAGCTCCTAGCTTTCATATCTCAGTTTCTAACACTGCGCCACAGCCCTCTCCCCTCCTGCATTTTCCAGAAACTAGTATTCAGAAGCCTTACTGACTGTGGAGGCTGAGCAGAACCATCACGGCTAGTAGGCATTGACAGAAGTTTGTGTTCCTGTGTGCATGAACCTCTCGCTTTTTCCTGGCTGGAATGTAGCTTACAGCACCAAAGTTCAGTCGTTTTTAAGCAGAGCTTGGATAGCCATCTGTCATGGATGCTTTAGCTAAGATCCCTGCATTGCAGGGGGTTGGACTAGATGACCCTTGGGGTGACTTCCAGTTCTACGATCCTTGCTCCGCCCACTTCTGCCTCTGGCCCCGCCCACCCCTGGCATGTGCCCCTCCCCCAGAAGGTTGCTGATAGGGGACCGTGGCTCCTGGACTAACCAATTTCTCGCCCCTGATTTGGAGATATTCTGTAATCCCTGGACACAGGCAACATGCTTCTGAATCATGTTTAAAGCCCCCTTCCCCAGAATCCTGAGAACTGTAGTTTGTGAAGGGCACTGGGAACTGTAGCTCTGCAAGGGGAGAACTATAGTTCCCAGGAGCCTTTGCAAGGGAAAACTTACTTTAAATGTGCGCAACCATAGTCAATACAGTCAACCCAGTCTCAAAGCCATTTTCCTGGGCGCTGGGAGGTTGTTGTGGTTTTTCCCCCTTGCAAACCCCTCCTTTCTGGCTCCCCGTATCTTCGCCTCCCGCCGCACCCTCGCATCTCATCCTTCCCCCTTCCTAATGATAAAATCATACGAAGCCATTTGCAGCGTGGCAGTCGGCCAGAGAGGGTTTCTTTAAACTCCAGGAGCTCACAATTAGGCAGCACCGCAGCTGACATGCTGACAGCCTCGCGCTCTCGGAGTTGGTGGTGTGGGGAAGGGGGACGCGAGAGCGGGGTGGGGGCAGGGAGAGCAGAGCAGAGCACAGAAGAGGTGGATGTGGCAGGCAGCCTCTGCCACATTCTCACGTCCCCCACCCGCTCCCAAGTCGAAGCGCCGCTTGGAATTTAATTTAGGAATGAGTGCGAAATCTGGCTGCTGCGTCAGGGACGGAGAAGTCTGTCTCTCCCCCTCCCTCGGCCCGGCCTGCCTCTTGCACTTGTTAGCAGACATCTGTACGCAAAGCGTTTCCGTGACTGGGGCCAGCAGCATGTTCCCCCCAGGAAGGCATCTTCCGTTAACGTTTCCCTGTGCGCGGTTGCAAGCGGTTTTAGGAACGTGGCAAGCTGGCAGAGTCAGACCATTGGTGCATAGAATCACAGAGTTGGAAGGGATCCCGAGGATCATCTAGTCCAGCCCCCTGCAATGCTGGAATATGCCGCTTTCCCATAAGGCAGAGGGTTTCAACCAGTGCATCCCTGGCACCCTGGGGCACCTGGAATGGTAACCAGGTGTGCCCTGGGCAGCACCGGCCCCCACCCCTCCTTCCTTCCCTCCCTCCCTCTGATTCCCTCTCACGTCTCTGCGTCCAGAGACATGTGAATAGAATAGAATTTATTATTTATACCCCGCCCATCTGGCTGGGTTTCCCCAGCCACTCTGGGCAGCTTCCAACAGAGTATTAAAATACAGTGGCCTGTTAAACATTAAAAGCTTCCCTAAATAGGGCTGCCTTCAGATGTCCTCTAAAAGTCTGATAGTTGTTCTTCTCTTTGGCATCTGGTGGGAGGGCGTTCCACAGGGCGGGTGCCACCACTGAGAAGGCCCTCTGCCTGGTTCCCTGTAACTTGGCTTCTCGCAGTGAGGGAACCACCAGAAGGCCCTTGGCACTGGACCCCAGTGTCCGACCAGAACGATGAGGGTGGAGACGCTCCTTCAGGTATACTGGACTGAGGCCATTTAGGGCTTTCAAGGTCAGCACCAACACTTTGAATTGTGCTTGGAAACGTACTGTGCAGCTGTTTGTTTCAACAGCCCTGGCTACAAGTTCTCCAGGCAAATGGGGTCTCTGGGCCTGGCCAAGGGGGGGGGGGTCTGGTTGCCTGGAGCTGAAGGCGGTCGAGTATTCCCGAGGAGAGGGGACAGGAGAGGAGGCCAAGGAAATCCTCCACAAGGGAGGGTGTTCAAAAAAGGGGTGAGGTGCTGCCGGCTCTGCAGGCAAGGGGTGACCTAACTGAGCTCCTGAGGGTCTGAGCACGTTTCCCCACAGGGGAGCCGCAGAAAGGATGTAGTTGGTCAAGGGAGCCGTGGGCTCAAAAAGGTTGAAAACGTCTGCCATATGGAGATCAGAAGCAGCCCAGTATTGCCCACACCGACTGGCAGCATCTCTCCATGATTCCAGGCAGGAATCTTATCCCAGCCCTACCTGGAAGTGCCAGGGATTGAACCGGGAACCTTCTGCACACAAAGCAGATGCTCTATCACTGAGCTACAGCCTGTTCTCCAAGGCCACTGCCCAACACCAGTCCAGGCTGTGTACCAATCTAGGCCAGTATTGTCTGCTCTGACTGGCAGCTGCTCCCCAGGGTCTCAGTCAGGGGTGAAAGGGTATGTCCATTTCTGCTCCTCTCAGTTTTCTCCTTTTTCCAGTTCTCCACATTTTGCAGCGATCCTCATTTTTAAAATTTTAATCCTCCTGAAAACTCAACAACCTCGCATCCCCCCATGTTGCATCAGTTTGGCCCTTGGATTTCACCCTTGCTGAGGACAGGGACCTGTCTTCTCTTTGCTTCTACTGCCCTGTTAGAGTACCTTGTGCTGTACCTTTACAACAGAATGGATAAGACTCCTGGGATAGCTCAGTTGGTAGAGCACAAGACTTTTAATCTCGGGGTCGTGGGTTCAAGCCCCACGTTGGGCAAAAGATTCCTGCATTGCAGGGGGTTGGACTAAGTGACCTGGGGGTTCCTTCCAACTCTACAATCCTGTGATTCTACCATTGGTCCATCTGGCTCAATAATAATAATAATAATAATAATAATAATATTTGTACCCTGCCCATCTGGCTGGGTTTCCCCAGCCACTCTGGGCGGCTTCCAACAAAGATTAAAAATACATTATTGCCTGCACTGGCTGGCAGCAGCTCTCCAGGGTTTCCGGCAGGGGCTCCTTCCCAGCCCTCCCTGCAAATCCCACATGGGATTGGACCTGGGGTGCAAAGCAGGTGTTCTAACGCTGAGCTGCAGCCCTTTGCCATCAGAAGAGCAGCGTTGAGAAAAAAAGCCTGAGCTGTGTTGGTGGTAGAAGCTGCCGTAACCTGGTTTCAGGGTGGTCAGAGGCTGGAATGCTGGCAGACGCGGCTGGCGTGTGGATGGCTTTGCAGCTGGCACATCAGAGCGGCCTGTGGTTAGCAAGAGCTTTGCATTCTGGAGCAGCAACTTTGGAGAGAGGGAGACACACACACACACAGAGAGAGAGAGAGAGAGAGAGAGAGAGAGAGAACTGGTTGTGGAGGGATGGCTCTGGTGCCACTATATTAACGGTGAGATCTCCAGGCAGATCATTGGCAGGCAATGGCACGTATTATTTTTAGTTTACAAGACCCTGTTGAAATCCCACCTGAAAGAGCAGTAAGCAGCTGGAGAAAACACAGCAAGATTGCCAATTTGCAGGATGGCGGTTTTGTTGGTGCTGTTGGGTTTTGCTTCTCGTTTCTCGACACCTGGGAGAGCATCTTCAAAGCTCAACTGCTGAAGCTGGAGCAGTCGGACAGTTACTGTCCAGCACGGACAGTAACCTGGTTTCTCTGTGTGGCCTCCCTTGTCCAAAAGGAGGTGAAAAGTCCAGAGTAAAGGGGAGGAAATGCAGTCTGGGTGCAGCTAGAGCACCTCCAAAATCAGGAGCCATTCACCCGAAGTTCATTCAGGGCATCGCTCAGAAAAGAGAGGTCCCGTATTTCTCATGACCCAGCGTTGAAGCTGGAGTGTGTGGGGAGGTAGCAGGGGCATAAGCAGGTTGAATGCAGAAGCTCATGAGCCCATAAGGCAAGGCCCAAACTACCGTATTTTTTGCACCATAACACTCACTTTTTTCCTCCTAGAAAGTAAGGGGAAATGTCTGTGTGTGTTATGGAGTGAATGCCTATGGATGGCGGGGGGTTCTGCTGCAGTTGTGAGCAGAGGATCCATGGTTCCCCTTCCTTCCCTCCTCCGTGGCTCGCTTTGAAACAGCAAAGCGGGAGAAGAGCCACTGAGTGGGGAGGAGAGAGGGACAGAGAGCCTGCTTGCTTTAAAGGAGCAAAGCGGGAGAGGAGAGGAGTCTTCTCCCCTTAAACCCCTCTCCTGCATTATTAGCAGCATCCTTCTCCACACACCCCATGCGTGCTCCTTGTCCCTTGAGTGCTTTTCCTTCCCTCCCCACTTAAAACGTGGTTACAAAGCATGGATCCACATGGATCCTCAGGATTTTTGCATTGGGCTACTCCAAACTCACTGTCAGATCACATGTCTGTAGCCACAGCATGAACCACAAAAATCATACATCCACTATTTTGTTTAGAATATTTTTTTCTTGTTTTCCTCCTCTAAAAACTATGTGCGTGTTATGATCGGGTGCGTGTTATAGAGCGAAAAATACGGTAGATGTTTGCCCAGGCAAAAGATCCAAGTATTTTAAAGCAGGCCAAGTAACAAAGAGCCAGTAGGCTACCTGGAAGCAGAGCCATGCTTGGAAACCTACAGCTCCGTGTTCCTTGGTAGGAAACAGCATCTGGGGAGCATGGGATTTGAATTCCCCTGCCTCCCGACTCAGTTCAGGAGGCGGGGGAAGCCACACATCCCATGCTCCCCAGCAGGAAATGCCACACGTGAGCATAACTTCCGATTAAGGAGAAGCTTTATCCCATCCCTAGTAAACCTTCCCATTGCGAATTACCCCCTCCCCACTTTGCAAAGGTGAGATTTGTATGTCTAATAATAATAATAATAATTTATTACTTATATCCTGCCCATAAGAAGAATAGAATAGAATTTATTATTTATACCCCGCCCATCTGGCTGGGTTACCCCAGCCACACTGGGCGGCTTCCAACAGGAGATTAAAAATACATTAAAACATCAATCATTTTTAAAAAAAAACTTCCCTAAAGAGGGCTGCCTTCAGATGTCTTTTAAAGATAAGATTGCTGCTTATTTCCTTCACATCTGAAGGGAGGGTGTTCCACAGGGCAGGCGCCACTACCGAGAAGGCCCTCTGCCTGGTTCCCTGTAACTTCACTTCTCGCAGTGAGGGAACCGCCAGAAGGCCCTCGGAGCTGGACCTCAGTGTCTGGGCAGAACGGTGAGGGTGGAGATGCTCCTTCAGGTATACTGGACCGAGGCCATTTAGGGCTTTAAAGGTCAGCACCAACACTTTGAATTGTGCTCAGAAATGTACTGGGAGCCAATGTTTGGGCACTGTGTGTGTGTGTGTGTGTGTGTGTGGTAACAGGGAAGGAAGGCTGGCTAACAGAGGTTGGCAAATCCCATTTCAAACTGGGCCCAAATTTGGCCAAGTTTGTGCCCAGCACAAAATGGAAGTGAAGTTCTTCAAACTCGGGGGGGGGGGGATTGAAAGCAGCCATGCTTCTGAATACCAGTTGCTGGAAACCACGGGAGTAGAGAGTGCTCTTGTGCTCGGATCCTGCTTGTGGGCTTTCCATAGACATCTAGTTGGCCACTGTGAGAATGGGATGCTGGACTAGATGGGACATTGGCCTAATCCAGCGGGCTCTTCTCTTGTCCTCATTTTGGATCCTGGGAACCAAAGTGGCTTGTGACATTATCTCATCCATAGAGGCATCTTCTCAACCAACAAGATACCCACTGAGTAGCATGGAATGTACATCCATGGCTGATCTGAAATTCAGCCCCACATGTTTTGGGTCATGGGCGGATGCAGAACACATGTTGTCATGCAATTCTTGAAGAAAGGCCTCTTGACTGTTAAGATTTACTTGTCATGAAAGTTAGGGAAAGGAAAGGGCAGCATACACATGTCTTCCCCTAGAGATCTCTTTTCCTCTGCCACAAGTAGCAGCCCTGTGGCTGAAAGCTGAGATGTGCGTGTCTCACCCCAGAACTTCTTTTCTTTTAAACCCACATGTTTTCTGCCTTGCATTAAAGCTGAGTGCCTGTGCTAACATTTCTGAAAGTTGCTCTCTCCTCCTCCTGAGCTTTCAGGTCCAAGACAGGAGCTGGGGGGGGGGGGCGGGCCGCCCCTGGGATTTTTATTTTCTTTCCAGGTGGCCAAGCAGCTCTAGGGCTCAATTCCCCCCTCCCCAAAAAATGTCCCCCTTCAGCCAAACTCACGTGTGAGCCAGGAAACGCAGGACCCTAAAGGAAGTCCTAGCAGGCCTCTGAATCCGTTGAAACTTTGAGAAACGTTTTTGTAACCCCTGGTAATTATTTGAAGGAGTTCTCCAAGCTGTGAAGCCGGCTGGGGAAAGACTTGACAAGGTTCAGCAGACTAACTGCCGTAATTAACTAGGGGGGGGGAGGACGCACATTAGGTAGTAGGCTGGGTACCTCAGGTTCAGGGGCCAGTGGACCTCCAGACCTCTGCATCTGACTTTCAGGGCTCAAACCGTCATCCCAGGACATGCTACTCACTGACTCCCCAAAGCTCAGAGGGAGCCCTGTGAGTTTGCTTCCCCTCCCTCTGAAAGTTGGGCTGAATTTTCATGGACGCAGGCAACAAATTAGCATATGCAAATGGTATGCCAATCTTGAGCATGGGCCTGGGCCCAGGGGTCTTTTTAAGAGCCCGGCACCCGCTCTCCACATTTCTTATTCTCTTTCTGTCTCTCTCCTGTCGGCCGGTCTTCAGACTCCATAAGAGAGCAGGGGCTATCGATTTCCGTTGCGAATGCAATCGGGAGATAGGCTAGCAATTTCCCGGTAATTGTGGGAGTGGAGAGAGAGATGAGCTGCAGGATGGAGCTTGTGCCTGGGGTGGGGGTGGCGGCGGCAGCAGCAGCAGCAGCAGCAGCCGGCTTGCATGCACAAATCAACTGGAGCCCGAGGGCTTTCCACCTCTGGAGGAAAGATTTTAACCTCCCTGCCATAGACGGTTGACTCGGTGCTGTTAAAAGATTGGCTAGGGAGCAGCCGAAAGGTAGGCGCGTCTGCTCAGGGCCCAGCGGCAGCAAGGCCAAGGACTGAGCCACAGGGCCAGTAGGAGGCAGGGGGAGGGAGGGAGTCACCTCAACAGGATATCTGCTGCAGGGCAAGCCTCAGGGGATGACCTTCTGGACCCCAACCAGTGACGGGGGGTGGTCAGGCCGCTCATGTGAAAGCAGGGATGAGAGATTCCATCCCCTGTTCGGCTCCTTTCTTTTGCGCATCTCTCTGCCTTCTGTTCTTTCTGAATTCTGGTCTGGCAAGGAGAATTCTGCAAATCCATGCCGGAACTGGAACACGGCTGGATCTTCCATAACTCTGGGTTGCTTTGCATCTGTTCCCCACCACATTACTGATCTGCATACAGTGGTACCTCGGTTTCCGAACGTAATCCGTTCCAGAAAACCGTTCGAGTTCTGAAACGTTCAAAAACCGAAAATTCAATATGGAAGCCACGTGGCATGTTCTACTTACAAGGCATGCTTGAAAACTGAAGCATTTATGTCCGGGTTTATGGTGTTCCAAAACCAAAATGTTCAAAAACAGAGACGTTCGAAAACCAAGGTACCACTGTATGTATGTGCGTTGTTAAAACGTTGCAAAAGCAATAAATGTGCATCATCTCATTGAGATTCCTCCCCGTGCAGAGCAGGTGCGCCTGTGCGCTCCTTTGCATGGGTTCAGCACCACAGAAAAATGCAACCTGGGTTTTTCAATGGTGTGTACTATCACATCAAGTCGTATGCATCGTCGCCCTAACGTTCCTCTTCAGGTAGTGTTTCGCTGGTGTGCCCTTGCGCATGGAAAAAAGCATCTTGGCTGAAATGGTGCGTACAATCACACTGAAGAGCAAGATAGTGTCTTCTACTGGTACCCCAGATCACAAGTTTGTTCTGGGGTCTCAGGGCATGCTGTGTTGCATATACAGCTCTGTCCTCCAATCAAGGGGGAGGAACAGCCAGGGGCTGCCTCCCTTCCGCCTCAGGTGGTTGCCTCACCTTGCCTAACAGTAGAGCCGGATCTTGCCTCTATCTCCTTTCACCCTCTCCCAGTTTTTGGTTAAATTGAATTTGGGGGACAAGGGCAATCATTTAAGTAAACACAGAGGATCTGTGTGCTCATTGGTTACCTCATGACACAGAGGGATTGTGAGCCTATGACAAGGATGGGGAACTTGTGGCCCTCCAGACAGGACTCCAACTCCCATCTGCCCCAGCTAGCAAAGCCAGTGATTGGGGGTGATGTTACCCATAGTCCACCCCTGACCTAAGAGCCAGTGTGGTGTAGTGGTGAACTGGGTTCGCGTCTCCGCTCCTCCACATGCAGCTGCTAGGTGACCTTGGGCCAGTCACACTTCTCTGGAGTCTCTCAGCCCCACTCACCTCACAGAGTGTTTGTTGTGGGGGAGGAAGGGAAAGGAGAATGTGAGCCACTTTGAGACTCCTTAGGGTAGTGATAAAGCGGGATATCAAGTCCAAATTCTTCTTCTTCTTCTAGTCTTTCCCTGCATACAGTTCTTGGGATAGAGTACAGGTGACTGGTTATGTGGGAGTTAAGTTCCAGACCCCTGCATGCATAAGCGAAAAATGCCTGTAATTGGGGAGCATTCTCTAAAAAGCCTCTAGACACCTGTTTTTAATCTACTGCGCCCCCAGTCTCGTCAGTGTGGAATAAATTCAGCAGCTTTATATATACATTAGGTTTTCCCCCCTTCTTCGTCACTAAGCTTTTTCCTTGCTTCGGATTTTACCGTTGGCTTTTTATTATTATTTGTGGATTGTATTGCTTTGTGATGATGATGATGATGATGACGACAACAACAACAACAACAACAACAACAACAACAACAACAACAACAACTTATTTATTTATTTATACCCCACCCATCAGACTGGGGTTTTCCCAGCCACTCTGGGCAGCTCCCAACCGAATATTAAAAACACAATACAGCATTAAACATTAAAAAACTTTCCTAAACAGGGCTGCCTTCAGATGTCTTTTAAAAGTAAGATAGTTTCTGCATGTGCTGTAGAGGGAAGTGAGGGGCAAATGGGGCTTGGAAGGAAGCCCAACTAGGAGAAGGAAAACTCTGGTCCCAAACCTCTGCTCCCTTGCGGGGGTTAATGCAGCAGTTTGACTGAACCCCTTGAGGCGCACTCCATTGTCCCTTAAGACAGCTGGATGCCAACAACTTCTCTCTTAGGTCCTGTCTTAACTATAGCTCGGTTGGTTAGAGTGTGGTGCTGATAATGCCAAGGTTGCAGGTTTGATTTCCGAACAGGACAGGTGCATATCCCTGCATTCTAGGGGGGTTGGACTAGATGATCCTTAGGGTCCCTACCAACTCTGCCATTCTATGATTCTATACTGCGGCACTCTGATAGCAGTAGTTGTACGCTCACAGGGAGAATGCAAGCGGCGCCGTCTCAAGAGTGTATAAACGGGGCGTGCTTGCCTCGAAAATCAGGCAGCATGTGACTGTCAGAAGTGGCATGCTAATTCCTACCCAGAAGCGGAAGCAGCACGTATGACTTGGCAAAATTGTGCTCCGGGTTGACGCGTCCCCCCAGTTCCCTGCCGCTCTGCCCTTTACCTCCAAGGGTTAGTTGCCTTCCCAGGTGGGGAAAGAGGAGGGTTGCTGGTTGCCTGGCAACTGCCTCACATGCTCCCTGACCCAAAAGTGATGCTCAGCATGGAAGTGACATAATGCACAAGAGGAGGAGGAGGATGCTGCCTGCCTCGGACTCCCCTGCCAAGACAGCTTTCAAAGGAATTGGGCCTTCTAAACGGGTCTCGTAGCGTGCTATGTCAGGCTTGGCCTTTCTCCCAGAAGAATCTGGGGTGGAGGGAATCCCTTGTGGTTCTTTCATGCTCCTCCACTCCCATTTATTTTATTATTTGGGGTTTCTTCTTCTTCTTTTTGGGCCTTTCTGAGAAAGGCAAGAGAGGAGAACAATGCTCTCGTCTCTGCTCGGCAAAAGCCCGGGTGACGGTCAAGCAGGGATCGCGTGTGAACTTCCGAGGCTTTGCCGTCTTTGAAAAGTTGCCATGGCCCCATCAACAAAGCCCGGGAGAGGCTGGGCGCTGGCAGAATAGCATCAAGCGACCCCCACGCTCACACAGAGAGAAAGAGAGAGACTGGTCTTCCCATCCAGTGGCCAGAGGCCATCTCCATGGTGACGGCAGGTGACCAAGGCCCCGCTGCTGTGCAGGCGCCACTGTAGGGCTGTGGTTATCTCTAGACAAGTCGCGGGAGGACAGAACGCCTGCTCTGTATTCCAGCTAGCCCAGGCTGCCGTGATTGTATCCCCTCTTGCCCTGCAGCCACCCCAATTCCTTGCGTCTTCCCAGTCTCCCAGATCCCAGTGCCAGTTCACAAGAAGCCAGGGCTGTAGGCCAGCTTGAAACCGTGGCTTCCAGATCAATTGCAACAAGCCAGCTGCCCTGACTTATTGCAACGTGTGAACAAGGCCATTGCAAAGAGACCAGATTTCAGAATGCTCCTCTGCATCGCAGTCTGTGGAAAGGAGCGTGGATCAATGGCATTGACCACAGCTTTGCAAATTGTGGCTCAGGCAGACTGGATCCAGTTCTACGGAGACATGAATCCACTGGAGTATTTTTTCTCAGTCAGAGCACATCAGCACTGACACCCACCCTGCTGGGTCTGTGGGCCCCCACTGTAATTTCCCAGAATGCCCCGAGGCATGCTGGGGCATTGTGGGAAATTAAAATGGCAGTTCCCAGCCATGCCCAGGTCTTCGTCAAAGCTGGGACCTGCCCTCTCTGGTAGACTCCAGATTCTAACATGTTGATTCCTGATTTACACAGAATCTTAATTTAGTGGTTTATTTTGGGCTTTACACAAGAGGATCTTTCATTGGATTCCCTCCACATATATACACCCACTTTGCACATTTTAGAATTTGACCAGATAGAGACGCCTGGAAGACTGTATTTGGCCCTCAGGTTGAGGTTCCTCACACCTGTTCCTGAGAGCTATAGTTTCTTAAGGGTGCTGAGAGTAGTTTGGAGACCCTTATTCCCCTCCCACAGATGCAATTCTCAGAGTGGTTTATCAATCCCTCTTCACAGAGAGCTCTGGGAATTTTAGCTCTGCGAGGGGAATAGGGGTCTCCTAACAACTCTCGACTCCCTTAAGAAACTGCAACTCCCAGGGGAACTTTGGGGGAAGCCATAGCTGTTTAAAGAGATATTGCAGTGATTTAAATGTTATTATTATTAATCATAATTAAAGTTAATAGTAACTTTACATTGTGATTTACAACCAAACACAGAGACAAAAAAGACCCACATAGATACATTAAAACCAAGAAGAAAAAGAAATACATTCACAGAATTGTAGAGTTGAAAGGGACCACGAGGGTCATCTAGTCCCTATGCAGGAATCTCAGCTAAAGCATCTATTACAGATGGCCATCCAACCCCTGCTTAAAAACCTACTTGGAAGGTGAGTTCACCACCTTCCAAGGGAGTCTGTTCCACTATCAAACAGCTCTTAACGTCATAAACGGCCAGTATACCTGAAGGAGCGTCTCCACCCCCATCATTCTGCCCGGACGCTGAGGTCCAGCACCGAGGGCCTTCTGGCGGTTCCCTCATTGCGAGAAGCAAAGCTACAGGGAACCAGGCAGAGGGCCTTCTCGGTAGTGGCACCCACCCTGTGGGACGCCCTCCCATCAGATGTCAAAGCGATAAACAACTACCTGACATTCAGAAGACATCTGAAGGCAGCCCTGTTCAGGGAAGTTTTTAATGTGTGACATTTTAGTGTATTTTTGGTCTCTGAGGAAGCCGCCCAGAGTGGCTGGGGAAACCCAGCCAGATGGTACAAATAATAAATTATTATTATTATTATTATTATTATTATTATTATTATTATTATTATTATTTTATTCTTGATGTTTAGTCAGAATCTCCTTTATTGTAACTCAAAGCCATTGGTTCAGGTCCTGCCCTCCGTAATTGGAGGGGGGGACCAAGCTTGCTCCATCTTCTAAGTGACATTACAAATACCCTCCCGTTTCTAAAAGGCTACAGATTTTTAAGGCCAAAAGCCTGGTTATAGAGGAAAGTTTTTTCCTGGCTCCTAAAAATATATAATGATGGTGCCAAGTGAGGCTTCCTAGGGAGAGTGTTTCTCAAATGGGGAGCCACTGCAGAAAAGGCCCATTCTCATGTTGCCACCCTCTAGACCAGCCTTTCTCAACCTGTGGGTCCCCGGATGTTGTTGAACTACAACTCCCATCAGCCCTAGCTAGCAAGGCCAGAGCTCAGGGATGATGGGAGTTGTAGTCCAACAACATCTGGGGACCCACAGGTTGAGAACCACTGCTCTAGACCTTTCGTGAAGGGGGCACATGCAGAAGGGCTATAGATGCTGACCACAGAGTGCGGGTCGGTTCATTTGGGGAGACGCATTCCTTGAGGTACTGGGGTCCTGAGCATAAATATATGGTGTGAGTGTTGCCACTGTCCCTTTTCAGCTCGCTTCTCGAATCTGGAGCACCAGCCAGTGAGGAAAAATATGCTTGTGAGCAAAAGCTTGAAAGGATGGGCAGGTTGCCTCCGATCAATACGTAAAGCTGAGCCTTGCCTCTCGCTGCTTCTGGGGCCTCAACAGCTCCTTAGGATTGACAGGTCACAATGTTGCAGTGGCCACACAAGCCACAACTAATGGAATCTTCTTTCTACACAACTCCTAAAGATGTCAGGATGCAGACCTAGCAACCCTGTTCCCCCTTGGCTTCCTGGCCCACACACCCCAAACATTTTCCAGCTTCCTCCCACCTCTCCTTGTCCCTATATTGGGTCTGAACCTTATCGGTAATTCCTTAAACCTTTATTTCTTTGGTTCCTGGGACCATTTCTCAGCGCTCTGCCTGCCTCACTAAGTAGGGCCTGTGTGAGCTTTTAATCCCAGCCAATTTCCCCTTCCCCCATAGTAGCATATACTCTAATGGCTTTGTTCCCTAAGTAGCTGGAGCGTTCATGAATAACTTTCTGTAACGTGACACCAGCTCAAGCAATCAGTGTCGGAGACTTTGCCACAAAAAAAGCACAATGCGATGCAGATAAAAAGCGAGTTGCAGGTGTAGGCTGCTCTGGAGCACCTAAACAAAATGACAAATTGCCTGCTGGCCTCCACATCTCTTCCCACTCTGAATATGTTTATGGAAACTCAATTCCGCTTGTGGAATGCTCTCCCCACAGAGACTCACCTGGCGCCTTCATTAGGTGCCCTTCAGGTGCCAGGCAGAAAAGTTCTTCTATAACCAGGCCTTTGGCTGATTGGCATACAATGCCCTTATAAAATGTGTTGGGGAGGCAAGGATTGTTTTTACGTATTCTGTGTTTTTATGTTGTGTTTTTATGTTGTGAACGGCCCTGAAACCTGCAGTTACAAATTGAATTGTGATAATAATAATAATAATAATAATAATAATAATAATAATAATAATAGGGAGAGAGGGACAGAGAGGAGCCCAAAGAGCCCAGTGTGGCAGCTGCAACAAAGCAAAAACTATGGTTCCTCTTAGCAATCTGGACCCCTCCCCACCTCACCCCTCCTTTCCTCATTCACCTCCATCCATTCCATCGCTCCTCGGCTGTGATTGGTTCAACTCTTTGAAAAAGCATCTGTAACAGGGAGAAGAGAAACGTGGGGCTCTTTAAAGGGAGCCCCGTCATGTCCTTCCCTCAAACTGCGCTGGCCACTGGGCCCCACTGACCCTCCTTGTGCTGAGCTCTGGGGCCCTCCTCTCCGAGAGGGTCTGCCTTTGATTTCCAGCCCGCCTTTGTTCCCCGAGCCTCTTTCCGCACGCACATCCTTTCCTCCGCCCTCCTGACTCTGGGCTGGGACACAGAGCGCGGAGGAAGGGCTTTCTCCCACTCCGGTACCAGGTTGCTGGCTTGTGAGGCTGTGCTGTATTTTTAATTGAACTGTCTTTTCGGGGAGATACATGCCTGGCTCCGCATTCCAACTGCTTGGTGTGCGTTAGGAGATCCAGCTGTAAGGCAGCGTAGATGCATTTGCAGCTCGGAGGAGGAGAGGGAGGCTGGGGACTGATGGACGGACCAGAAGAATTGTGTGTGTGTGTGTGTAGGTTTCGATTATCTGTGCCACTTCCGTTGCAGTTATAAGGATAACTCCAGAGAGGCTGCCTTGTTTTAAGGCTGTCGTCGCAACACCAAACAGCAGCACCGTGGCACCTTCAGAGGGGAGCAGATTTATTGCAGCATAGCGCACATCATCAGGGAGCTTATGCCATAATAAACGTGCCGTTCCACAAAGTGCCACAGCGCTCTGGCTCGTTCAGATTTCTTTCTTTCTTTCTTTCTTTCTTTCTTTCTTTCTTTCTTTCTTTCTTTCCTTCCTTCCTTCCTTCCTTCCTTCCTTCCTTCCTTCCTTCCCGCTCACTTTTGCAAATAAATAAGCAAGCGGATGTCGAAATACCAATGATCACCATAGGACACTCAACAGGAAGGGAAAGCAATCTGGGACTAATAAAGGAAGAAAACCTAATTTCTGCAGATATGCGCGCCAGGCAGGGGAAAAGTGCAGCTGGCCCCCTCCTAGACCCATGGCGAAGTTTTGCACCTGCCGGGCTTTTGGCAACAGGCCAGCAGTAGCAACCCCCCTCCTCCCCCAAAAAAGGACTAAAATACCCTCAGTAGAAGAGCACGGGCTTTCCACGCAAAAGGTCCAGGTTCTGTGTCCAGGTAGGGGAGAGCACTGCTTCCTAGGAACATAAGAAGGTTGTTCTGGATCAGGACCAATCCAGTCCAGCATCCTGTTCTCACAGTGGCCAACCAGACGTCCTAATGGGAAACCTGCAAGCGCTCTCCTCTCTTCTGGTTTCCGGCAGGCGATATTCAGAAGTGTTTGCTGCCTCCAGCCGTAGAAACAGAGCACATCCATCATGGCTAGTAGCTATTGACAGCCTGCTTCCCTGTAAATTTGCCAGCGCTTTTGCAGCCATCACATCTTCCTGCAGAAGTGAGTTCCATAGTATAACGATGCACTGCATGAAGAAGTCTTTACTTTTATCTTTCCTGAATCTTTCTACATTCAACTTTGCTGGCTGTCCATAAGTTTCCGTGTTTTGAGGGGGAGAGAACAGCCCTGTGTGTGACACCCTGGGAAGCTGCTTCCTATCCGTGTCAACAGTACAGACCTAGATGGACCAGTGGTCTGATTCTGTATATGGCAGCTTCTTGTGTTCTTAGGTAGCAGGCAAAGGGGCATCACAGCCTTTCCCAAGGAGATGTGGCTTTTGTCTATGAGTGTAGTCAGCAGTTCTTTGTTATTGTTTAGTCATTTAGTCGTGTCCGACTCTTCATGACCCCCTGGACCAGAGCACGCCAGGCACTCCTGTCTTCCACTGCCTCCCGCAGTTTGGTCAAACTCATGCTGGTAGCTTCGAGAACACTGTCCAACCATCTCGTCCTCTGTCGTCCCCTTCTCCTTGTGCCCTCCATCTTTCCCAGCATCAGGGTCTTTTCCAGGGAGTCTTCTCTTCTCATGAGGTGGCAAAAGTATTGGAGCCTCAGCTTCACGATCTGTCCTTCCAGTGAGAACTCAGGGCTGATTTCCTTCAGAATGGAGAGGTTTGATCTTCTTGCAGTCCATGGGACTTTCAAGAGTCTCCTCCAGCACCAGAATTCAAAAGCATCAATTCTTTGGCAATCAGCCTTCTTTAAGCTAAGAACTTTAAGCAGTTCTTAGTCAATGGCAAATTTTGTGGGGGATGAGCTGCTTTGTGGGTGAATGTACACTTGTGGTCTGTGTTGACAGCAATGAGGCTGTGTGTGGGCTACAAGCCCTGGCAAGCAGCCATACAATCCATGAGTGCGTGTTTGCACGTCTGTGGCATGGAGAGCACATATAGTGAAGCGTTCCTGTGTGTGCAAGCCGAGAGGGTGTTTGCATCCTGGCTCCCACCCAGACCCCTTACTTGAGAGTAAGGAAGAATCACAGAGTTGGAAGGGATCCCAAGTGTCATCTAGTCCAACGCCCCGCAATGCAGGAATCTCAGCTAAAGCATGTCAGATAGCCACCCAATAATAATAATAATAATAATAATAATAATAATAATAATAATAATAATAATTTTTTATTTATACCCCGCCTATCTGACTGGGTCTCCCCAGCCACTCTGGGCGGCTTCCAACCAAATATCAAAAACAATACAGCGTCAGACATTAAAAACTGCCCTAAACAGGGCCGCCTTCAGGTGTCTTTTAAAAGTAAAATACAGTGGTACCTCAGGTTACATGCGCTTCAGGTTACACACTCCACTAAGCCAGAACTAGTGCTTCAGGTTAAGAACTTTGCTTCAGGATAAGAACAGAAATCGGGCTCCGGCGGAGCAGCGGCAGCAGGAGGCCCCATTAGCTAAAGTGGTGCTTCAAGTTAAGAACAGTTTCAGGTTAAGTACGGACTTCCGGAACGAATTAAGTACTTAACCCGAGGTACCACTGTAGTTATTTATTGCCTTGACATCTGCTGGGAAGGCGTTCGACAGGGCAGGCGCCACTACTAAGAAGGCCCTCTGCCTGGTTCCCTGTAACCTCACTTCTCGCAGCAAGGGATCCACCAGAAGGCCTTCGGTGCTGGATCTCAGTGTCTGGGCTGGATGATGGGGGTGGAGACGCTCCTTCAGGTATACAGGACCCAACCTCTGCTTAGAGGTATTTACTGAGGCAGAGAAGACTCAGCAACAGTTGATGACTTCCTGCAGCTGCTCTACTCAGGCCAGAGGCCAGGGAAGGTGAGGCCAGCCAGGCAAGAAGCAGAGGTCCACGTCTTAAGGAGTCAATGTGCAATTGATTGGGGTTTTTAAGCAGATGTTGGAGGACCAATCTGTCATGGGTGCTTTAGCTGAGATTCCTGCATTGCTGGGCGTTGGGCTAGATGACCCACAGGGTACCTTCCCACTCTACAATTCTGTTATTCAATGAATCCCAAGATCAGGGCAAGGAGATCAGAACTACACAGTAGCAACAACATTGTCCCAATGAGATGGCGCACCCACCCGCCAAGCTTTTAAAGACTGGGCAAAGCATATTCTTTTCCAAGAGTCTCTTGCCATGCAGGATTGCTGACCTTGTAAGATGCTCACTGCACCAGGAAGGATGTACAGTGGTACCTCGGGTTACAGACGATTCAGGTTACAGACTCTGCTAACCCAGAAATAGTACCTCGGGTTAAGAACTTTGCTTCAGGATGAGAACAGACATTGCACGGCAGCGGCAGCGAGAGGCCCCATTAGCTAAAGTGGTACCTCAGGTTAAGAACCATTTCAGGTTAAGAACGGACCTCTGGAACGAAGTAAGTTCTTAACCCGAGGTACCACTGTATCTGTTTCTTCTGACAGGAGGGCCTCTGGGCCCTGGGCCACCAGGTTGTGCCTGCCTTTTCTGACCCTGCTTGCTCTATCCCTAGTGGTGGGCTGACACCCTTCCCAGATTCTGTTGCTGCTCTCCTTTCCCCACGAGGAAATGAGCGTGGTGGGAGTCCTGCTTCTTCAACCGAGGCAGCCAGATCCTGGCAGGGAGATATACCTGCCTCCTCCAGCCTCTATTCCCCAGCCTCAGCTCCTCCTCCACGCCAACCTCCTGTTCCCTCCTGTTCATCCATCCTGGCGATACCTCGGGACTCGCGGCATTTTGCATGTCAGTGCTCAGTTGGCTGCTGCCCATCTGCTCCACAGTCTGGGTGTCAAGGGCGACATACCTGTGTGCTGTGTGCAAATGTTCGTGCAGGTGTGGGCACATCTTTTGCGGCAGGCGGGCGTAGCTCGCATCTAGCCTGCGGGCTTCAGCAAAGCTAGAGGATGACTGGTCGGATTCCAACCCAGCCAGCTACCTGTGCGTGTGCGTATGGAAAATAAAAGAAGACAATCCGAGAAGCGGCGAGGAAAAAGGGTGGGAGCATCATTCTAATGCGTGGTGTTTTATTATGCTTTTATATATGTTGGAAGCCGCCCAGAGTGGCTGGGGCAAGCCAGTCAGATGGGCGGGGTACAAATAATAAAATTGCTATTTTACAGTGGTACCTCTGGTTGCGAACGGGATCCGTTCCGGAGCCCCATTCACAACCTGAGCAGAACGCAACCTGCGTCTGCACGTGCACGGGTTGCGATTCGTTGCTTCTGCGCATGAGCGTGACGTCATTTTGAGCGTCTGCACATGCGCGAGCGGCAAAACCTGGAAGTAACCTATCCGGTACTTCCGGGTCACCGCGGGACACAACCTGAAAACACTCAACCTGAAGCGTTTTTAACTCGAGGTATGACTGTATTATTATTATTATTATTAAAAAATAATAAGAGCCTGCTGGATCAGGCCAATGGCCCATCTAGTCCAGCATCCTCTTCTCACAGTAACGAACCAGATGCTTGCAGGAAACCTGCAAGCAGGATCTGAGCCCAAGAACAACCTTCTTTGCTGTTATTCGCAGCAGCTGACATTGACAGAGCATTGCTGTCTCTGACCATTGAAGCAGAGCAGAGCCATTGTAGCTCATAGCCGTTGACAACCTTATCGTCCATGAATTTGCTTAATCCTCTTCTGAAGCCACCTAGGTTCGTGGCCATCACCGCCTCTTGTGGCAGCGAGTGCCAAAGTTTAACTATGTGTCACATGATGAAGTACTTCCTTTTATTTCCCCTGAATCTTGCAACCCTTCAGCTTCATTGGATATCCGTGAGTTCTCATGTTTTGGAGACAGGGAGAAGGGTTTTTCTCTGCCCACTTTCCCCATGCCATGTATAATTTAAAAAACCTATATCGGTACTGCCTCTTAACTCAGCTTTTCTCTAAACTAAAGAGTCCCAAACACTGCAAGCTTTTTTCGTGGGAGAGTCACTCCATCCTCTTGACTGTTTTGGTTGCCCTTCTCTGAACTGTGGATCTCTTGACACACAAACAAGGGATGCCAGCGCCTGTACAGATCTGCTTTGTGCGTGTTTGCAGGGGCAGCGCAGGGGTGCAATCTAACCGCCTCCCGCCTTAAAATATTCCCTCATTTTGGGTGAAAGATTCCCGCATTGCTGGGAGTTGAACTAGGTGATCCTTGTGGTCCCTTCCAATTCTATGATTCTGTGATCAGTTGGGGGGGGCAAGACCAGCATTGTAGCAACAGTAGAACAGAACAGCCCTCTTAATTCTTCCCAACCATGCAAAAGAAAAAGAAATCCAAGACACACACAAAAAATCAGTAGTGCCTCAAAAGGTCAATAGCAAGGAGGTCAAGAGAAAACCCCAGGGGGGAGAGAGTTTGAAAGCCAGAGTGCAAAGGTCGGGAAGGATCTGTTCTGTGCGCTTTCTTCCCACCCCTTGTTTAATCCGAGCAGGCCTTCTCGTGTGCAGGCAGGTTTTTACGGGAGGACACAATCTGCACGTGCTCAAACCATCAGGCATGCACAGAATTGCCCTGTGCGTGTTGTCTGTGTGCCGCACGGACATGACTTCCAGCAGATTGCGACGGAGCACAGGGGAGGAAGAACGGTGACGCGGTTCAGGTTGTGCTGGGGAAAGGTATTAAATATAGCCCACCGGCTGGGTGATAACAGCATCTTTGGGTGATGTTGCCAAGCGAGCGGAATCGAGACTCCCCTTAGATCTGTAGAGCTGGTGGGAGGAGAGCACATATCACTCCTGAGCCAAGACGTGCTCAATGCAAAACCTGCATCTTGTCAACATCCCCAGCTGAAAACACACAAAAGCAGGTGCTCTCGCTGTTCGGCGGCGCAGCAGAGAACTGCAGAAACCCAGGATGGTTTTATCACTGCTGTTCTCCGCTGCCTTCCTAATAGACGTCAGTTGTAAAGAGCAGACAGATTCCAGATGGAGCTGCAGCAATTGCGGAGCGGTGCTTGGGAGATATTGTGTCGGTGGGGGGGGGGGAGGGAAGGGGGAGAGGGAAGGGGGGGAGGGAGAGGAGGAGCATCCAGGCCAGAGAGCTGAGGAACTGCAGGATCAAATGCTGGAAGGGACAGATCCTGGGCCTTGCAACCAGATTATAGGAGCCAGAAATATCAGAATATAATCTCTCTGCTGTTTTAACAACGAAAACATTTGGAGGAGGGATACAAAAATACAGCTAAGGATGGATGAATCTGTCAATTCCGGCTTCTCCTTTTTGTTCCAATCTGATAAGCACATTTTTTTTGCACATAATTCCCCCACATTTTTGTATGCTTCTCCCCCACAAAAATATGCATTTTTATGGGCAATACCCCCTACCATAAGCGTTTTTGTCCACTTTGGTTGGAGAGGTGCACAGTTTGAACGATAGCTGCGTTTCGGTTCACATAGTGGTTCAAGAAGTGCAAATTAGGCTGTGTCTCATCAAAATGCAAACAACAACGAATTTCTTCCCCTACCCTCCGTAGCCAGGACACCACTGCCGACTTCGTATTGACTCGAAAAGAGCACGGAATGGGTGACCGACCCATGCTTGCTGGTGCATGCAAAGCCTAGTCGCATCTTCTCTTTCCCAACCTCAGCTGTGCCGCTGAAAATAATTCTGGTGTGCTAGCCTGAGACTTGGGGAGGGATCTAGATAATTGGCTTCCTCTAGGCACACCTGCAGCTGGATGGCTGCTACCTTCCCAATCGCCTTGCCCAAGTCCTCGAACGGACTGCATCGCTTCTAAGTGGAGCGTTTCAAATGTTCGCTGTGCATGAAAAGGTCCCTGCAATGAGAAAACCAGCTCAGCGTGCAGGGGCTGGCCTTTGTCCCTGATGTGCTATGCTTGTTCCTTCAGGGTGTTGCTTGCTTTATAACCGGGGAAGCATTCAGAAAAGGGGTGTAGTATGAAATGGTATGGATTGTTCCACAACCTCCTGCTGTTGTGAGTCCACATACACACACACACATCATTCTCTTGAGGCTGATTTCTTTACATCTTGCCAAATTTTCTCCCTGGTTTTTTTGGGAGTGGGTTACAAGAGAGACTCCATTCTCTCCTCATCCCTTCTTTAAAGTCAGAACGTTGCACCCAGACCGGAATAATGCTTTTTACAGCGGTGAAAGAACAGTTGTTTGTTGTTGTTGTTGTTTACTATCTATCCATCTAAGCTATCTGTATAGTATAATGGATACTGTCTATCCAGTATGTATGTACACACCCACGTACATATATAATTTTAAGCATTCGCCTCATGTGTTTGTTTATTTGCTTTTAAAGCACAGGCAACAGGGGAGACGGGCTGGGGGAGATACAAGGTGTAAAGGTGGAAAGCAGGGAAGACGAAAATCCATTTGTTTGAACCCCCCCTTGTCTTTCTCTTTCTCTCTCCCCGCTCTGAACAGATAACAAGGCCCAGCCATGCAGTCCTTCCGCGAAAGGTGTGGTTTCCATGGCAACCAGCAGAACTACCAGCCGGCATCTTCGCAAGATTCATCACGCCTGGAGAATTACAGGCATCAAAGCCAGGCCGGGCCGCACTGCGAGCGTCAGAGGATGGTGGCGAAGGAGTACTACGGCCAGCAGCAGCAGCAGCCGCAGCCGCAGCCGCCGCAGCCCCCCCTGCCTTACCAGGGGTACGGAGAGAACAGCACCGTGGAGAAATATCACCGGGGGAATAAGCAGCTACGCAGCCAGCAACTCCCAGGCCGGCCGGCGTCCTTCCCAAATTACGCTGTCCAAGAGAACAGTCCCTATCCGGCCCGTTATTCCGGGGAGGAGGGCCTGCAGGCCTGGGGGTCACCGCAGCAACAGCCGCCTCCGCCTCCGCAACCCTTGCTGGGAGGGGTGGCTAAATATGAGGAGAACTTGTTGAAAAAGACTGCCGCTTCCTCTGGCAGTAGGCAGTACCACGAGCAGGCCCCACAGCTCCCCTTCCGAACTCACTCCCTGCACCTCCAGCAGCAGCAGCAACAGCAGCCCACCTTGACCTACCCCAAGCTCCCGAGGCAGAAGATCCAGAATGACGTGGCCTCCCCCATGTCGTTCCCGCAGGGCGCCCACTTCACCCAGCATTCCCAGTCGTTCCCGGCCTCCTCGACGTACACGTCCGTCCAGAGCGGGAGCCAGGCCGCGCATTCCTACAAAAGCTGCAACGCTCCCTCGGCGCCACCGCAGCACGAAAGGACTCTGGGGAATGCCGCCAGCCTGCCCTCTGGGCAGCGGGTCCAGGGCCTACATGGCTATCAGCCTAACCGAATCAGCTACGACCAGCAGCAGCAGCAACAGCAACAACAACAGCAGCAGCAGCAGCAGCAGCAGTCCATGCAAGGAAGACACCATGCCCAGGAAGCACTTCACTATCAAAACCTCGCAAAATACCAACATTACAACCAGCCGGGACAGAGCTACTGTCAAGCCGATGCCCCTGTGCGGACTCCAGACCAGTATTACCAAACGTTCAGCCCCAGTTCCAGCCATTCCCCGGCTCGTTCGGTTGGTAGGTCTCCCTCGTACAGTTCGACGCCTTCCCCGTTGATGCCCAACTTGGAGAATTTCCAATACAGCCAGCAGTCTCTGAGCACGGGGAACTTCCCAGCCAGCCTCTCCGACCATAGCCATTTTATGCCTTTGTTGAACCCTTCGCCGACTGATGGGGCGAGCCCAGATGCCCAGCCGCCCGCAAACTGCAAGAGCATGCCGAAGGAGAAGATCCCCGAGAACCTCTTGTCCGATCTCAGCCTGCAGAGCCTCACGGCTCTCACCTCCCAAGTCGAAAACATTTCCAACACCGTCCAGCAGCTTCTCCTCTCCAAGTCCACGGGGATGCCCCAGAAGAAGGGCATCAAGAACCCGCCAAGGACCCCAGAGCAGCTCAAGGGTCAGCACTGCAGCCCCGAAGGCAACAGTTACTCTGCTGAGCAGGCGGGGACTCCCCTTTCAGACCCCTTGAGCACCCCGCAGTCGGTCCACGCTGAAACCCAGGATGGGGATTACCTGAGTGGATCTGAGGAGCAGCTGGAAAGGAGCTTCCTCTACTGCAACCAGAGCCGCAGCCCAGCTCGCGTCAACAGCAACTCCAAGGCGAAGCCCGAGTCCGTATCCACGTGCTCGGTGACTTCTCCGGACGATATGTCCACCAAGTCGGACGACTCTTTCCAAAGCATCCACACCAGCTTGCCGCTGGAGAGCTTCACCAAGTTTGTGACCAACGAGAGGGATTGCCCCAGACTGCTCCTCAGTGCCCTGTCTCAGGAGGAGCTCGCCTCTGAGATCATCGGTTTGCAAGATGCTATCAACGAGAAAGCAGACAAAGGCTGGGCCAGCCCCCCTGCTCCAAACAAAGACCCTGACAAATCCCCTTTCCACTTAGAGAACCACAGAACCTGCCTGGATTCCATAGTCAAAAGTCCGTGGTCCAATCAGGGGGACTCAAATGCCCTCGCTGAGCCCTTGAAGTTGGACAAAGCTCTGGGGGGGAATAACGGGAAGAATTTCACAGAGGAAGTCTACAACAACTCCCAGGTGGTGTTTACAACAGCAGAGACGAAAAATACCCTGAAAACGACCAGCTCTGTGGGCTACAATTCCAAACCCAACATCTCGGCTGCCACTTCCAGCTCCGAGGCCACGAGCTTCAGCTGCTACTCAAATGCCACGGCCAATTCGGTGGGTTCTGAAAACGCCATGGAGAACTTCGACTGGCCAGACGAAAACCTCAGCGACACGTGGAAAGAGCTGGGGTCGAGCCTCCAAGGATCAGACCTTTCCAAGAGTTTGTTCTCTGGCAAACTGAGCGAGACGTCCGAGGAGAAAAAAAATGCTTGCTGTTTGAGTCTCTGCGATGCTGAGCAGGCGCCCCAACAAGCAGAGGGCTTCGATCAGCCGCAGGAGGCAAGCAAGGGAGAGAATCTGACTTACGACGAGGCCACCAGAGCAGACAGTGAGCGATGGCTGGAAGACACCACTAGGCAGTCCTGCTCCGGAGGAGACTTCAGTGAACTCCCCATGATGTCCTCTCCAGACCTGAAAGAATCCGATTTGGAACCTGAAGAGTACTCCTCTTTGTGTGAACTAGCGGCTTCTGAACAAAAGTCTTTGACCTATGATGCTTTTACACCTAAGCCAGCGGAGAACGCCCCGGCCCTCTCCCTGCAAGACACGCCAGGTTCAGCAGAAGAAATGGCAAACGCAGCCGAGAAAGAGAGTGCCACTCCTCCTTCGCACTTATCTGATCAGTCCGTTATCCTCTTGGGCCCAGCCGTTGGCACAGAGACAAAAGTGAAAAGTTGGTTTGAATCTTCCCTGCACCACTTGAAGCCTGAGGAGGAGGTGGCGGGAAGTGAAAACGCCCTTCCAGATAAGGCAGAGACGCTGGCAGCTTCGCTGGTGACTAACCAAGCCTCTCTTGAGCAGGTGCCAATAACCTCAGAACCAACATCTAGGGGCAAGAGCCTTCGCAGTAAGAAGGTCCACTGCAGGCTGTCGGGAGGTGAGGAACCCGTCCAACCAATGTCAAGCCCATGCACGGGCAACCAGGCAGCTGGCATGGTGGCCAGCAAATGCCCAGGTCCAAACAACCTGATTGAAATGCCAAGTAAGAGCGCCCATGGCCAAACTCCCCGGTTTCCAGCAGAAGGCTTGCCAGCGAGGATGTGTACCCGCTCGTTCACTGCGTTGACTGAGCCCAGGATGCCAGATCCTTTGGAAGGTGCAAAGGCCTCAAACCCCCAAGAGAAGTCAGGCAAGAAGACAGTGTGCGTCCTGAAGCAGAGAGCCGCTTTCAAAGCTAGGAAGGCCAATGGCAAACCTTCTCCAAAGCCCAGCAACTCTGCTTCCCCTCCGGTCTCAAACTTGGCACAGAGCGAAGACTCTGGTCACAAGGCGAAAGAAGCCGACGGCATTGAAACAGAAGCAAAAGACCAGCAGTCCATGATCCTTCGTTCCAGGACCAGGACCCAGGAGGTCTTCTACAGCAAGCGGAGGAGAGAGAAGAGCGCCATGGATGCAGGGCTCAAGGAGGGCAAGCCACCCAAGAAGGTTCTGCCAAACAACCACTTCCCCGGTTCCTTCAAGGTCAGCCCCCAAAGCAGGTCTGAGAGGGAAAGGAAAAGGCTGGCCCTCCCGAAAGCCAGGCCCGGAATGGGTGGCAAGATGTCCGAGCAGCCGCTCCACAGCCTGAAGAGGAAGTCGGCCTTCATCCCACCGGTTCCTGCGAAAAAGAGGAACTTGGTCCTGAGGAGCAACAGTCACAGCGGCAGCAACGTGAAGGATGAGAAGCCGGAAGCTTCTGCCAGCCTGTTCAAGAGGATGCCGCTGGCCAAAAAGGCGAAGGCTAAGCTGTCCCCTAAGAACTCCTGCGAAGTGGTGCTCAAGTCCCCTCAGGTGAAGGAGAACCCCGACGTCTGCATCAAGATCACCTCTCGGGCCGCCTTCCAGGGAGCGATGAAGACAAAAGTGCTTCCTCCACGGAAAGGCCGGGGCCTGAAGCTGGAAGCCATCGTCCAGAAGATCACCTCTCCCAACCTGAAAAAGTTTGCCTGCCGAACAGCCACCGTCTCCTTCACCGTCCCTGCCGCCACCTCCCACAGTAATCCCCTCAGCCCGTCCCTGCCACCGGAGAGGGAGCAGGCCTCAAAGAATGCAGGCGCAGCCCCAGCGGCGGGGGAAGCCAGGCCATTAAACCAGGCCTTGTCACAAAAGGCTCCCGCCGCTCCAGCAGCCGAGCAATTATGCAGAAGCCCGAACAACAGATCCTTCAGAGGAAAACTAATGAACAGTAAGAAACTGTCCTCCAACTGTTTCAAGGGTGAGGCCTATTCATCTCCCGAGACGTTGCAGCACAGCGGTGACGGCATGGCTGCCAGCGGCACCGGCCTGCTGCCCAAGAAGAGGAACCGAAAAGGGAAAGTGGCGGCCTTCCGAACGGCCAAAAATAGCCTGGAGAAGTGCCCTCACCTGAGCCCCGCTCTGCTTTTTGCATCCAGAGAAAAGGCGGTGGCTGCAGCGGCGGCAGCAGCAGGGAAAGGCGAGGAGGGACAAAGGGAGGCGAAGAAGCCAAAGGCCGAGGACAAAGGCTTTAGCAGCGCCGAGAGCTCTGAGGGGAGGTCCTCGCAGGCCCAGACCAGGGCCCAGAAGCAGCGGGCCAACCATTCCAACTACAACGGCTACACCAAGAGACAAAGGAAGCGGCTCAGCCGCCGCAAGGCCCCCAGCGTGCCCTCGAGGTGCAAGAGCAGGACCAAGAGGCGGCACCCGCAACAGGCTCCCCTGCTGAGCCCGGCCGAGCCCGAAATCCGGCTTAAGTATGTGTCATGCAAGCGGCTGCGGTCGGACAGCCGGGCGCCCCCCTTCTCGCCGTACGTCCGGGTGGAGAAGCAGGACGAGTTCGTCACCACCTGCACTGTCGTCAACTCTCCCGCCGAAGAGGCCCGGCTGCACAATAGCGAGCGCTCCTCCTCGTCTCCATCTGCCCAGGCCGGGCTTTCGGGGGCCGCATCCCTCCAGCAGCCGCGGGCCACCCTGCCTCTGTCGTCCACCATGCACCTCGGCCCAGTGGTCTCCAAGGCCCTCAACACCACCTGCCTGGTCTGCTGCCTGTGCCGGAACCCGGCCAACTACAAGGACCAGGGAGACCTCTGCGGGCCGTACTACCCCGAGGACTGCCTTCCGAAGAAGAAGTCGCGGCTGAAAGAGAAGATCAAAGTGGAGGGGCTGGGCGAGGAGCCTCCGTCTCCGGCGGAAAGGCTGCTCAAAGCGACAGATAATAATTGTGCAACTAGTACGCCGGGTGGAAAGCCGCCAAGGTTGGACAGTGGCGCTGACTCAGCGAAACAGAGCGCTCTCCGCTCCAGTTCGAGGGGGATGTTTAGGAAACTACAAAGCTGTTACTGCTGCGATGAGAGGACAGAGGGAGAGGAGGCGGCGGTGGCGGCGGCAGCAGCCGCAGCCGCCGAGAAGCCCAGGAGGCACGAATGCGGCAAAGTGGAGCAGCCACCTCCGGACCCTGCCGGGGACACGCAGGAGCACTGGGTCCATGAGGCCTGCGCTGTGTGGACAGCTGGGGTTTACCTGGTGGCGGGAAAGCTCTATGGACTGCAGGAGGCAATAAAGATGGCTGCTGATGTGGTAAGAGTCCGCACCTTAGCGTAAGCTCCCCTTGGCGCAGGCCACGGGCGCAGGTGCCAACAGAACCGCCTCCCGTACGCCAAAAGCCAACACCGCTTTGCAAAAGCAGGAATGACAAGGTTTGGGGTTGCCGGGCTCTGGGGAGGTGGTCAGGGCATCCTAATCAAGAGGCCAAAGCTGTAGGATTTGGATGTGTTTGGTTGGGCATTTGGTTCCTACTTGGAAGTTACGGGGAAACCTTTCCTGGAAGAAGCAAAAGTAGCCCAATCAACAGTCTGATCTGTCTCACCCCAGTGCTGCCTCTTGGCCAACTGTAAATTAGTCCTAGAGGGTTGGGGGTCCCTTGGCTGCTTTTGCCGTTCAGTCTACTTTCAGTCAGGTTTATTTTCATGCCTGGGAGTGTCCCAAAAAGGATGTAAGGAGAACGCTTCTTCATCAGATCAAGTGCCAGGGGTCGCCACATTTGCTCTGGGTAGTTCCCCATCTTTTCCCAGCAGACAATGGGGCCTGGGTTTCTTGCTCCCTGCAGAGTAGATGTGCCCATTTTGATACCCATTGCTTAGCGGGAGCAGCATACTGGGGAGGAACAGGGTCCGTGTGTTTGCCGCAAGCGATTCCCCCCAACCCTTGACGCGAATATTGCGTCCCAGCGTAAGATGGAGCCTGGCGCCATTTTGAGCAGAGCAGACTATGCCTCTCTGTGTTGCTGTTTGTGTTTAAGAAATATTGTTACTCCGACAATGACACCCCCAGAGGCTTTCCCTGCATTCAGTTTCTAGTCACCGCCAGTGATGATCCGGTTACTGTATTTATGGGCTGCTGCCCAAAGACCTTTGCAGCGGCTAATGCACCTGGAAAGCACAAACGTGGGCCTTAAAAACAATCACCTTCTCTGTGCTGCTTGTCCCCAGCATTTGGTATACAGGGGTATACTTCCCTTGTACATGGAAGTTCCATTTAGCCAACATGGTTACCAGCTCCTGGCAGCTCTACGTTCTGTGCATTCCTTTCATTCATACAAAAGCCACCCAGGCTAGCTTGGGTCAGTGGAATCTGTGTGCCAGTTATCCATTTGTACATCAGGGTATCCTCATTTTCCTGGCATTTTCCTAGCATTTTCCTAGCATCCAAACAGTGATGTGTTGCTGCTGCTGGGAAGATGCCATTTGGGGGTTTTGCTGCGTGGCCTCATCCCCTTCCTGCCTTCCTCTACTTATGAAAGCCAAATGAGATGTTCTGAGGGATCTGTGGTTGGCACCCAGAGCAGGACCCCTGTGTCTGATGGAAAGAGGCAACAGGACGCAATGTCATCACACTCAAAAGTCCTCTGTCTGCAGGGGAGCAGAAGGCAAAGGATTGGGAAGAAGGACCAGGTTACCATGGTGCCATACACCTTTGTTTACTGGGGAGAAGAGGACATGAGGTTCCTTGCCATGCATCTCTTAATCCCTGGGTTGTGGGTTTGAACCCCACGTTGGCCAAAAGGTTCCTGCATTGCAGGGGGTTGGACTAGATGGCCCTTGTGGTACCTTCCCATTTTGTGATCTGTGATCTCTCTTAAGAGTTGACCCTTGTCCAGGCCATTTGGCTGGATAATCTCCCAGGCTTTCAATCAGGAACCTTGGATATCTTCTTCCCTCGCAATTTCACCCACCACCCGGTCAACATCGTGTTGTAGTCCAGCACATTCCCAGAAGCGGTTTGGCTTGCGTTCTCATTCTGTGCATGCACCGTACATTTAAAGCGCATGGCTCTCCCCGCAGGATCCTGGCAACTATCATTTCCCCCTTACAGTGCTGCAATTCCCTTTCTTGAGCAGAAGTCACGTGCTTTAAACGTTTGGTCCTCACGCAGCCTCAGTCTGCATTCTATCTGCTGCTAGCCTCTGTTCCCAGGCACATTCTCACATAGTATTTGCTCCTCCCACCTTGTCCCTGCTTGCTGCCAAACCATTTTTGCATGAAATCGACAACCCACCTCCTGAGTATTGCAGCTGTACCGCTCAACTCTTCGTGAAAAGGCTGGCGAGCAGAATCTGAGAAAAATCAGACAGTCTTTACAAGAGATGCTGCGGTTCAGGAAATTAAGGACAAGTGGGGCCTTCAACAACAGGCTGCAGCTTGAAGTGTCCCTGTCCAGGATACTCCATTCCATCCCCCTTTTGCCCAGTCGTTCCTTTCCTTCCTCTCCTAGCAGCCCTTCAACATTCTGTGCCCCCTGCGTTTTGTTCCCTTGGGCTGGCAATGACCTGTCCTTGCAGTCTTTGTTTGGTTTCCATTTGATTCAAATGGTTTCATCTTCAAGAACTTGGTTCACACATGGTGCTAGTAAGTCATGCAGTGGACAATGATGATGATTTAAACGTATTTATATCCTGGCTTTCTCCCAAGTTGGGATTCAAGGAAGCTTGCAGCATCTAAAAACATCATTGTAGAGTACAACATAATAAACATGAACTAGATAAAAGCAATAGTTAAAACACATTGAAAACTGGCGTTAAAATCCAGCCTGACCTGACAGCAGCCCAGCGATCAGCATCACCTGCACCTAAGTTTTCAAAGACCTGTCTGAACAGGAGGGTCTTAGGCTGGCGGCAGAAAGATAACCGAGAGGGAGCCAGTCTAAATACTCATGGGAGAGAATATGGGATTGCTTATTTTGCAGCCTGCCACTCCAGCGTTCCACTCCAGGTTTAGTGGATTATAGATTATGAGCCTTACGGTGCTAACACCAGGATGTTTCATGGCTACTCTTAAATGGGAGGTGTAGCCTCCCGGTGTGAGAACATAAGAACACAAGGCTTGTCTCTTTTAGTTCAAGCTAAAGTTCCACCAAGTCCCACATTCTGTCCCAAGTTGAATGGAAACCTAGAAAGCTTGCCTCCCCCCTTCTAGATCTGGTTCTAGATCTGACATCTGGTTCTACTACTTTTTATTTATTTGGTTTTTCAAATTAAAATTTTACAGAGATATATCAAACATAAATCATAAAAACAAGATACCAAGGAATCGCCTGGACTTCCACCCTCCCCTTTGTGGGTCCTATTATTAATCATTTCCTCCCGCATCTTTTATGATGATCCAAATCTTTTATATCTCCATTGTATCCAAAAATCAACCTCAGACTACAAATGATATTCCAGTCCTACTAACAATTTTAACTGTATACAATGGTCTTTAAGATAAGTTACAATTTTTTCCTATTCCTTCTTAAAATTTTGGCCTTCCTGATTTCTGACTCTTCCGGAAGAAGTCTATTTCTAACCCCACAAATGAGCACTCCACCTTGTCAGGTAGAAACTCTTGTGACACCTCAGATGCTTCTTGAACCTCAAGGTCACGTGGCCTTCAAAAGACTGGGATACCTTAGGAGCAGAGGACAGAGGTTACTTCTTCAAGGCAAACTTTTCATACAACCAGGCAGAGGGACTCCCCAGTAGTGGTGCCCACCCTTTGGACATAGCTGTCAACGTTTTCCTTTTTTAAAGGGAAATTCCCTTATTCCGAATAGGATTCCTCGCAAGAAAAGGGGAAAGTTGACAGCTATGCCTTTGGAACACCCTCCCGTCGGATGTCAAGGAGATAAGTAACTATACAATCTTTAAAAGACATCTGAAGGTAGCCCTGTATAGGGAAGCTTTTTAATGTTTTATCATGTTTTTATATACGTTGGAAGCTCCCCAGTGTGGCTTGGGCAACCCAGGCAAATGGGCGGGGTACAAATATATTATTATTATTATTATTATTATTATTATTATTCTCTCAAAAAGCACTTCCTAGTGCTGCATGCATACATTTAGAAAAGCCAAAGCATTACCGAAACACTCAGAGGAATCTGAAGCAATGGCAAAACTGAAAAAGAAACATCAGCAAGACCAGGGCCTTCCCTACCACTAGGTAGGGAAGCTACCTCAAGGTGCCTCAAGGTGGCACATGTTGCGGGGCAGAGCAGCAGCGGTGAGGTACTAGAGATGGCATAGCCTGCCATGCGCCCCAAGAGACCCTCCTGCCCCACCAACAGTGCTGAAGCACCTCGACACCATACGTTTAAAATGCATGGCTCCCCCAGAGAATTCTGGGAACTGGAGTTGTTCTCCCCAGCATCCTTAAACTACAGCTCCCAGAATTCCTTGGGGGAAGCCAAGCTCTTTAAATCGATTATGCAGATGTGGCCTATGTCCATAAGGAACTCAACGACCTGTGAGTGAGTCAAGCAGGTGGTTCTAGCTGAAACATGTGGCGTTATCTTCTATTCAGGAAGATTATTAAAGGCACGTCGAGGTTCGGGTTTTCATTGTAAGCCCCAAATCTATGCCCCTTCCCCCACTGCTTTTTTAATAAACATTTTTTAAAAACCCTTTTTTTCTTTGCTTACTGGGTAGCTGAGCCTGTTGCAAAGTGCAGAGCCGACAAGGCCCCAGCCAGCCTCCATCTTCATTTGCCCACAGGCACTGCACATATTTATGTGCTGTGGTCCTGTGCCCTTCCAGGTCCTTCTACGTACCTTGCAATGCCCCTGCTTGCTTGCACACATGGAAGTTTGCTTATTCCAAGGTACAACCCCTTGGATGTTTTCGCTGTTCAGGCTTGCAGCTCACCTTCTTCCCGTCAGTCATGCAATGTGAATGCAGTCGGACTTGCAATGGCCGGAATTTATTTCTTAAGGAATCAGAGCTGTTTACAACAATTGTACAAAAAACCCTGCAATAAATGCCATTAAAAAAAAATTAAAACTGCAAAACAGCTGTTATGGAAAGATGAATTCTTCGTTGCCTGCATAGGACTGATGGAATAGAAAAGTTTTCAGCTGTTTTCTACTGAAAGTAGAAACAGAAGGTACCTGCTGAACCGCTCTTGGCAGAGCATTATTCCACAAGACTCATCCAAGGACACTGAAGGACACTTTCAAATGAGCCTTACCTGCCTGGAAGATGACCAGCGATGCTCCTGCAGGTGATCTCAGTGATGGAGCTGGGATACAACAGTTCAGGCGGCCTTTGAGGTTCCCCAGACCTGAGCTGTTCAGGGCTTTGTAGATTGATATGAGGACATATAAGAATGCTTACATGCATTGCACAATCCTCTCTGCTGCGCAAACGATGGTCAGGCACCAATGAAACTCACCTTAAGCCCGATAGGAGAACAGTATGTGATCTTAACCTCCGATTCTCGTGACCAAGAGCTCTGTGCATGCACAGATTGGACAGAGACAGAATTTATTTCAATAGGGAGGTTTATGCATAGAGGCTGGGCTGAATGTTCATTATCTATCATCACTAGGCCGCAAGGTGAAGTGACCTGTGGGGGGGATAGATGAAGGCAGGAACTGGGACTTGAATGATACATTGAGATAGCTGGTTGGGCACCAATCGCTCTGCATTCCAGGTTGCAAAATGTATGATTGGGCTGTGTTGCTTCAGTTCTGGCTGGCATCATCTGCTTGTTTTCCCCCCAGGTCTGGGCCTGTTTCTCAGTTACCGTTTCCCACCTTCTGGTTCTGTGCAGTGACCCATATAAATTTTGATTCTGAGTGTGTATGACATCATCGTGCAACTTGATCAGCAAACAACAACAACATATATTACATCGTTCATAGAACTGTAGAGTTTTTGGGGATTCGGAGGATCATCGAGTCCAACCCTCTGCAATGCAGGAGTAGGCAGCTGCCCCATACAGGGATCGAACCTGCACCCTTGGCATGACCAGCACCATGCTCTAACCCAGGCATAGGCAAACTCGGCCCTCCAGATGTTTTGGGACTACAACACCCATCATCCTTAGCTAACAGGACGAGTGGTCAGGGATGATGGGAGTTGTAGTCCCCAAACATCTGGAGAGCCAAGTTTGCCTGTGCCCGCTCTAACCAACTGAGCTATCCAAATCAAAACCAACAGCAGCAAGCGCAAGGGAGGAGGGAAATGGTCGTGAGAAGCAGAAAGGGGGTCACAATGATGCGACACACATAAAATTGTGGCATTAATGTTGGGATAAGTGTTGCTGTCATTCCTGTGGGGGCTAAGCACCTACGGCAGGCTAGGGCTGCGTAATAAAATGCACTTTCTGTCCCACAGCAGCAGGGTGAGAAGCACCCTCCCTCTTGAGAGAATATAGAAATGTGTATGCGATTGGGTGGGGAGAACTATATGGGGGCACAACTAACAAGCCCCACCTTCCCGCAAGCAATGGGGAAGGATGTGGCCTAAGGATGACCTCCCTGCCGAAACGGAAGTCGCTAACTAAAGCTACCTTTGTGAAAACAAACAGCCATGATGCTAGATCTCATGGGGTCCTCTTGTTTCCCTTTCCTTTTCTTCCCCTCGTCTGCTGACCGCAGAGATGCTCCAGTTGTCAGCAAGTAGGAGCAACCATTGGCTGCTGCCATAAGGGGTGTGCCCAAACCTTTCACTACATATGTGCCATTGATACAGGTAAGATTCCCACTGGGGGCAACAGATTTTGCATCACGTGTCAGGTCCTGGGGCAGGGGAAGATGGAAGTACTTCCCCTTTTGTCTACTATAGAATACACTCGCAGCTAAGGAAACTTCTTAATTTAGGAAAAAATACGGATGTACCTTGGAAGTCGAACAGAATCCATTCTGGAAGTCCGTTCGACTTCCAAAATGTTCGACTTCCAAGGTGCAGCTTCCGATTGGCTGGAGTGTCCTGCAGCCAATCAGAAGCGGTGGAAGTCACACCGGACGTTCGGCTTCCGAAAATCATTCGAATGCCGGAACAACCACTTCCGGTTTCCAATCGTTCTGGAGCCGAAACAGTTGAGATTATAGGTGTTCGGCTTCTGAGGTTCCATTGTACCTGACACACACACACATACCTTTTTTCAGTGCAAACAGCAACTTGAAAAGGAGGAAATTCAGGAAAATACAGTCAACCCCACCCCACAACTCCTATTTGGTGTGTGTGTGTGTGTGTATCCTGACCTCAGACCTCCAAAATCATGTGTCAACATCTGAACCTGCAACATGTGATGCATTTTTTAAAAAATTGGCCAACTTTGCCTCTTACTCTCCTTGATCTGGTTTGGTTGAGTCTATCTCAGCTATAAATGAGCCTTGCAGGTGTGGCTGCAGCAAACAAACTTCTCAATTAACTACGGTTTCCCATTGCACCCAAATCAAGAAACTCCAGTTAATGGCTTTGGAACAAGTCCCAGGATATTACGGCATCTTCAAAGCACAGATTCACATCTCGGCTTGTCCCAAAGCCATTAACCATCGTTTCCTGTTTCAAACAAAATGGGGGGGGGTCTGTAGTTCAGGTGTAGCCAATGTGGGGCCCTCCAGATACTGCTGGACTACAACTCCCATTATCCCTGACCATTGGGCATGCTGGCTGGGACTGATGGGATCTAGCCATCACAACATCCTGAAGGCAGCATGTTAGTGACCCCTGCTATAGTTAATGGAAGAATTCCCCGCGTGTTTCTTGACTTGCACAAACGGGTGGCGGGGATTGCATACACCCACAGTACTAATTCACATCTGGGCATACTACACCAAGATATGGTTATCTGAATTCTCTCTCTCTTTTCTTAAAAAAAGACAACAATCCCTTAAAAAAAAAAAAAGTACATTGAAAATTGGAGTGGTGCCCGTGGTGCGACCTGTTGCAGGCCGGGCTGTTCCCCAGATGTTGCTCCCAAACCAGCTGTTGGTCACTGCTGTTCTGCAGGATGTCATCTATCCTCCCACGGAGGACCTTAAGGTCCATAAATAGCAACACCCTAGAGGTTCCAGGCCCTAAGGAAGTCAGATTAGCCTCAACCAGAGCCAGGGCCTTTTCAACACTGGCCCCGGCCTGGTGGAAGGCTCTGTCTCATGAGACCAGGGCCCTGCAGGATCTGATTTCTTTCCGCAGGGCCTGTAAGACAGAGTTGTTCCGCCTGGCCTTTGGCTTGGAATCAACTTGATCCCCTTCCCCTCTCTCTTTTTTCCTTTCTCCTCCTGTGATGGAACTCCTATTTGGGGACTTCCCTGGCTTTTTTCTGGCCCATGTAGGACCAGTCGGGATAGTTGGCCTTGGTGAAGACTTGACGTTTTCATCCCCCCCAAAATTTTTGATTTGAGTTTCTACTGAAATGAGGCTGCATTTTAATGTTTCAATGTTGTACTTTAATCTTGTTTTTTAAGTTGTATTTCAATCAATTGTTTTATATTGGGTGTTAGCCGCCCTGAGCACGGTCTTGGCTGGGGAGGGCGGGGTATAAATAAAATTTATTATTATTATTATTATCTGCCCCTGGCCAACACTCTTGGTTTGCCAAGGGAGAGAATGCAGCCATTGATCATCACAATAGAAAGATGGCTGAAACACACTCAGGGTTCGGTAACAAAATGGATTGGAGCGGGGAGAAATTGCAATCTCTGCCCCACCCTTTTTGCTTGAAGGGGCCTGGTTTTGAGGGTTGCAGAGCATGATTTGTGCATGGGAGGCCACATTAGCAGAGAGGGTTGGGAGGGAAGGTAAAACGGGGAAAGAAACACTGGCCCCTAACGGACGCGATGAGTTTTGAGTGCAAGACAGGGATCCCCATTCACTGCTGCTCCTCTGCTCTGTTTGCAGGTTGTTTGTTAAGTGAAGAGACCTTCTTGCTGAACTGCCCTAGACATAAGGTAGGTGAGGGGACCTTCAGGAACAAGGGGAAATCTCTGGGGGTTTGTTGCTCTCTGCACTCTCTCCTGGCGGTGGGCCATCAGGAGCTGCCTTCCACTAAATCAGACCAGTGTAAGTCGACAAAACTGTGGATGGTCAACTGGCTGGCAGAGGCACTCTGGCAACGATGCCTTCTCAATTCCAAGCTTTTCAGAAACAGATACACCCAGAATTTGAATCTGAAGTTTTCTGTGTGCAAATCAGGTTCTCTGTCCCGGTTCTGTGGCCCAGGGGGTGAGTTTCTGCGCTGGAGATTCTGCACAGATGCAGAAATCAACAACCTCTTAGGTGCTCAGATTGCTTACCTTTCTTCTCCCCTGCCCTTCCTTTAAAAAATAAATAAATGCAAGTTTCTAGTCCTTAAATTTGCAAAGATTGCCTTGGGGAAACTCTGTAGGCATTGCCAGTTGAAATCCCAGAAGTCAGGGACGAGGTTGAGCAGAATTTCCATGATGTAATTTCTCTGCCCCTCTCTGTTCAAATTCACAATCCTATACAAGTCTCCACACTAGTAAGTTCCATTGAGTAGCACATTGAATAGCTCAGTGATAAAGCTGCTGTTTTATATGCAGAAGGTCTCAGGTTCAGCATTTCCAGGTATGGCTGGGAGAGATCCCTGTCTGAAATCCTGTAGACCGGCTGCCAGTCAGAGTCTGCGTAGTGTCAGGATGGGGTAGAAAAAAAGATTCAGTTTACCTTTTAAAGGTGAAACTACTTTTTGGACTACCCAAACAATACACAGAAAATGAACCAAGACAGAGCTGCCTTTGGAATTCACGCCTCTCCAAATTTTGCGTTGCGGTTCTCCAGCCAAGTGACATGTACAAAAATGAACATAGTAACATAGTAAGGAAAAGTGTGCATAGAAATGCTCACGAAAAAACTTACAAAAATACATTATAGTAGGAGAAATTGCCCACTAATGTGTACACTAGGGGAAAACTGCCTACGAAAACATATGTTTTGTTTATGACATTGCCTTGCAAGACTGTGAGTTATTTCTCAGTTTTTATTATTATTCATTAAATTTGTATACTGCCCTCCATCTGTAGATCTCAGGGAGGTTCACAACACAGAAATAGTTACAGAAAGGTAGCCGTGTTGGTCTGGCATAGTCAAAACAAAAAAAAAAAATTTTTTCCTTCCAGTAGCACCTTAAAGACCAACTAAGTTAGTTCTTGGTATGAGCTTTCATGTGCATGCACACTTCTTCAGATACACTGAAACAGAAGTTGCCAGATCCTTCTATATAGTGAGAAATGACAAAGCCATTTTTCACCTTCTCACCCCTTGCTTTTTCCTGCAAGACCTATTGCAGTCGTTAAGAGTCGTCAACAGGCTCATCACAGCTATCTGCCAATCACCCATTCCCACCACCCTTCTGAGTAATACCCCTCCCCACCTTCTCACTATATAGAAGGATCTGGCAACTTCTGTTTCAGTGTATCTGAAGAAGTGTGCATGCACACGAAAGCTCATACCAAGAACTAACTTAGTTGGTCTTTAAGGTGCTACTGGAAGGGGAAAATTTTTTTTTTTTTGTTAACACAGAAATAGAAGATTGAAAAACACACAAAATACTAAAAAAACACACAAACAAACCAATAACCCCCCCCCATTTTTGTGTGTGTATACTTGGGAAAATCTCAGTTTAAAAAAAATGTGTTAGGAGTAATTCACACTTAAACCCTGGTGACTTTTCATGAGGACTGGTTTTTTTAATTTAAAAAAATGGAAAACTGGTGTGGAAATGTGCAGAACTGAACATAAGAATAGGAAAATGAGAAACTGAAGTTTGCCCGTCTCTAGTGTAGATGGTGCCTGTTCCAAATGCCCCTTCCTCCCAGGAACGCAGGGAATAAGTTTGCAGCGTTTTGCTTTCCTCTGCACAGAAAGGGTTACGTTGGCAGAGGATTCTGATGTGTCTCTCTCTGGGTGCTTTATATGCATGGACACACATGCTGGCAGCAGGGGCCGTGCTGCTATCTTCCCTATCCAGGCAATTGGAGCTGCCACCTGGCCAGAGCTGGCAACCGCACCTGGCATCTCCTGGCAGCAGCCAGGATCCTAGCACCCTGGCAGGTCCCATGGCTGATGCCTGCCCTGGGTTTCCCTTAATTTATTCTATTTTTTCCCCCTGGCTAATCACTCCAAACAGCCCCAGGCAGCTGGGCCTGGCTACCCATTTAATTCCCTACAGTGCCTCCAACCTAAAACCGCTCTGGGGTATTGTGATAAATTAAACAGCTGGCGAACCACTAGGTTCAGCTTCCTGGAGCACAGCCACTGCCCCTAGGTGAGCCTTCCAGAGCCCCCGAAGGAAGGGGTGCACCATGTGACACATCGCCCAGGGCCTTCTCAAACCCTCCGCATGACCCGCGAAGATCAGGCTGGCCTGACCACAATTTCATCCTCCTGGCCGGCTGCCAGAAGAGAAGGATATAAAAATGTGTGTGTGTCCGGGCTGTGTGGGTTTGCATGTTAACATTTGCATTTGTTTTTCCACTCTCCCTAAGATTTTGGTGGTGTTTTTTAAAGTTGGAAGAGGGGGGCACTTTGCATGTGCTCAAAGCGCTCCTGTCCTTGAAACTGACGTGTTTTGAAAACTGCTTCCTCTCGGGAAAGGAGGCACTGTGCAGTATCTCTGCCCCTAGACGCTTTAAAATAAACACAACACACTCTGCCTTGTTCTGCTCATGACAAAGAAAATGCGAGCGGTTCTTCAGCATTAGGGCAAAGGTCCTTCTAACTGCAGTTTCCAGGAGTGGTGAACCAAAAGCCTCTGGGAAGCCCTCAAGCAGAGGATGGAAGTAGTATCTTCCCACTGTTGCAGCCTAGAAACTGGTTTTCAGGGATATGCTTCTGACTATGAGGGCTCTGTATTAGTAACATGACTAAGGCTACATATGCACTATATCTTTAAAGCACCTTCAAAGCACATTTTTGCACCTCTAAAGAATTCTGTAGTTTGAGGTTGATGGGAATTCTGTGTGAGGGGGAAACTACAGCACCCAGAATTCCTTGAGGGAAATAATGTGCTCTAAAGGTGCATTGTGTATGCAGATTGATAAATCTGTCCCATTTTTTTTTTAATCTCCTCCTCCTCCACAAATTTGTCTAATCCCCTTTCTAAACCTGTCTAAGCCAGTCCACATCCTGTTATGGCAAACGCCGTGACTTAATCATGCCTCGCGGAAAGACCTCCTTTCTTTCATCCTCCCTGAATCTACTTCCCATCAACTTCGCTCGGTGATTCAGAGTTCTAGTATTAGGGTTGCGGGGTGAAGGGAACTCTGCGCGTCTTCAAACCCTGCTCTCTCAGTCCGAGCAGCCATAAACTACTTTGGGCAAAGCAAGTAGCAGCAACCCTCTGGGCAACGGGGAGCTCAGGCACCTCTCAGCTCCAAAGGCTGCCTTCCTCCTTGGCTTGAGCCTGCCTGCCTGCCTGCCATCAGGATTAGGCCTCCGTGGCGCTAAGGCCAGCACCCAGAAGTATTTGGGTGGCTGTTATCCACATCACAGCCAGCTCCCCAAACACGCCTGTCTGCCTCTCAGGAGCGGGTTTGCATGCCTGACGCCAGCAGCGTTTGCAGTACTCCTCTCGGCAGCTTGTGTTTGCAAGCAACACCCTCTCTCGCCTCCCATCCCTGTCAGGACGGAGAGCAAGCTGGCCACGGCTGTGGGGAGGCGGACGCCATTCCTTCACACCGCCTGCTGCAGTTCCTGCCACGTCCTATTCCTCCTCCTCCTCCTTCCCCACCGTCAAGGAAACAGGAGACAGCCTTTTGGAGCAAAGGCCTTTTGTCTTGCCTTAGTAACCGCTGACCAGGCCTCAGACATAATTTAATCACCATGGTGAGGGCTTCCTGCCTTCTCCCCCTCCTTCCCACCCTCCTAACACCACGCCAAGGGTTGCACCTGGTTATCTGCAATTTGAAGCAGACGGTGCTGTGGGAGAAGGAGGAGAGAGAGAGAGACCCAGATGGGGGTCTGGGGAGGCAGGCTGGCAGGCATTCCTGAGACAGAAAATCGAGAGGCTGAGGGGTGTCTCTCCCTTGCCAGCTCAGGCAGGAAAGAAGTCCAGCAGCCGACCAGCGTAGGCCTCACCTTGACTCCCACCCCACGGCAGCCATTATGAGCCTGATCTGTTTGCAGGGGGCGGGGATCTCCCTCTACACACACACACACACACACACACACACACACACTCCCCTCTGCAAATCTGACAAAAGCTACAGTCCACCTGGAATTCTGCCGATTTCTACAAAGGCATGGGCCTCTAAGCTTCTTTTCAAAAAATACTTTTAAAGCAAGGAGAATAAGAATACCCTTCTTCCTTTGTTTTCCCTTCCCCGTGAATGTGTGAACGCATTAATTTGGAGAAGGGGCTTAATGAAATCTGCAAGCCCCTCTGCCAATTCCTTCCCCCGTTTTAACCAAGCCAGTACACACACACACACCCAAAAAAACTTTTTAAAAAGTAGTTTAAAGTAAGGGCGGTGGCACCCACAGCACCCCTCTCCACATTGTTATTCAAGCATGGAGTCAGACTATTCTGTCTGTCATAAATTTTCCCTTTAGATTAATTTGTGTGTGCGTGCAGCTTCTGTGAAGACCTTTTTCCATATGTTCTGTTGTTGCTTTGAAAAGTTAAACAAGTTGAACATAGAATAGCCAGCCCCACAAAGCCTCTGCCGGGAGTTGCTCCTCACAGGACTGTGGTGCTTAAATCTCTACACTCTTTTATCTTTGCATTTCTCGACCTTGTGATGCCTACGCTATCATAATATTTTGAATTTGCACAGCACTTTTTCTAAGCATTCAAAGCACTACATAAACCTTATCCCACATGCAACCCTTATAACCACCCTATAAGGTAAGATAGTAGTTTTTGTCAGCTGGGATAGCTCGTCAGTAGAGCATTAGGCTCTTGATCTCAGGGTCTTATGTTCAAGCCCCCTGTTGGGCAAAAGATTCCTGCCTTGCAGGGGGTTGGACTAGATGACCCTTGTGGTCTCTTCCAACTCTACGAGTCTGTGATTTTATCCTCCCACGCCGCCTCCTTGTATGCGAGCAGATGGTGGAGGGGGCAGGCTGGAGTTTAGAGATAAGGAGCCTCCCTAGTTTATCCATAGCTGGGATGAATTTTCAGTCAAGGACACAGCAACTCACATGGGCCAATTCACATAGTGCGGTTTTTAAGAGTACAGTTAAGATGTTTGCAGTATACGCTTGAAAAAGTAAATTGGAACAAACTTGTGCTGGCCCTCTAGCCTTTCCATGCGGCCCTCAGAACTCTCCCCAAGCCAACCCTTTACCAGCCGTGCTCCTTGGGTGGTTTTGCCTGGCCAAAATGTGTCCTTGGAGACTGACAATGCCTCTTGCTTGCCTGGCCAGAGGTTGGCAAGGCAGGCATTGCTGGGTGTAAAACCCTCCGCCTTTTGCGTGGCAGAAAACAGCCAATTGCCCAAAGGGAAGAGCCACAGGCAGCTCCACCCCCTTTCCCCTCCGGCCCTGCCCTCCACCAGCATGCAGCAGAAGGATGGATGCCTGCCTGCAAGGGGATGCAGGCCTTGGGCGCCCCTTCCGCACTTTATGAGGCATCCCCCAAGCGTGCCAGTGCTGCAGTGTGCAAAAATGCCCCTGATCTCCATTAGCGGCTACGCAACATTGGCTTCTTGGCTGCAACATCCATTCTATTTTTACTTTAAAAGGGGGGAGGGGAGGAGGGGAAAAACCCAAACCCCTTTCCTTCTTCCTGCCTGTTTCCTATTTTTGCCGTGTGCATTTTTATGCCTGCACACAAATAGCACACGGGCGCTTGCGGTGTCAAGAGTGGGGTGGGGTGAGAAGTCGTGGGCGTCTGGCAGGCCCGGGGGGCTCGCGGTACCAATTAATGCAGGCCAAGCGGAAGGAGGCGAGGGGGGTAAGTGGGGGGGGCGTAGGAATAAGACACCCGGGAACTCGCCCGGAGAGAAGCTGGCAACGCAAGTGCTATTGTGAGCTCGGCTCCACAGCAGCCAGCTTGCGCGAGAGATGGATGCGTTTTTTGCTGCCCCCTCGCGATGCGTAAAAACCACCAGACTGGATTCCTTTAAAAAAAAAAAGGAAAGAAAGAAAGAAAGGAGGGAGGGAGGGAGGGAGGGAAGTCAGGGGAGGGGGCCATAAACACATCTCTGCAGACTGTCAAGGGCTGTGCTTTTATTTATTTATTTTATCCGGGGCTGCGGGAGGCGCACGGCGAGCCTTAGCAACATGAATTATTCCCCATGAATGAACCAAGGGAGTCCTCTAGCTGTCAGCCACCAGCCCGGGCTGCGTCAAGACCACCGGGCTGCCCCCGCCCGCCAGCCAATCGGCGGCCACAAAAGCCCGGACCGGATTTATGGGGTGGGGGAGACCTGGTGCGGGTGGGGGGGTGCGTTAAGCGTTGCTTATATGGGCTTATAATATTATATATATGCCTTTGGAGGTGCAGAAAGGGGCCAGCTGAGCAAAGGATAAACCCACCTTTCGTTCTCTTTTATTTTGCTTTATTTTTATTTTTTGCAGAAGCAGCCGTTGTAATGCGGAGCAGGGAAACCCGTCGCCTCCACCCAGTCGCCAGCCTCGGGCAGCGGCTGCAGCCAAGATGAACTCTGCAGGGGAGAGGCAAAGCGAATGTATTTCGGCCCGGTTGCCCGACCCTCCAGCCCATCCGCCCTCCTTTGCAATAGTACTCTAGGATGGGGACCCCCCGCCCCACCCCGGCCGCCGCGCGGAAGAGCCCCTCGCTCCAGCTCGCTTAGGTGCCTGCAGTTTCTCACCGAGACGACACCCCACCCCCGAAAGGCACAGAACTCCAGCCCAACTCCTAAGCATCTCCCGGGAAGCCCCGTTCAGCCTGGGGGGGCGCAGGACCTCGGCTCCGGTTCCCGATCTCCTCCTCCTCTGGCATTTTCCAAGAGCCTCTCCAGGTTGGCACCGAAACCAAAACCCACTTGCAGGTTCCGATCCTCGCTCCACCTCCAGCCCTTCTCTTGAAAGCAGCCCAGAGCCGGTTCAGGAGAGAAGAGGAACTCCGGCTCCACGTTTTCATTCCTCCTTCCCCGCCTCCCCCCGGTTCCCCTACTTAGGAGCTGTAACCAATACTGATAAGCTAACATCTTCCACCTGGGACACGGCTACTGACAAAACCTGGCCTGGCGTTTGTTAGGGGGTGGGTTTCTTTTTCTTTTTTCTCTCCCCCCTCCCCTTTTTGCGTTTCTCCTCCTCGCAGTGAATCTGGAGGCTCTTACCTGCGCACCACCCTTTGGAACTTGCAATCCTTCGGCCAGATTTCATCGGAAATCTGAAATCCCAACAGCACCGGTCCGAGTTCACCTTTCCAGACTTTCTCCGCACGGGAAAGGTGCGGGCGAGGGGGGAGGCCAGCCGGGGAGAAAGGCTCCTGCGAAGCATCCCGACAGGTCGCCTTGCCTTTCTCCCCCAAACGCCGGACTCTCCGAGCCCGCCTCGCCCTCCTCCTCCGTCTCTTTTTTCTGATCTGATCTATTTTTGCCTTCAAACCTCATGGTGTGTGTGCGTGTGCGTGTGCGTGTTTGTATATATCTGTGATCAGCTTGTAAAAAGAAGCGCCCCGATGTTTTTTGAAACAATGCCGCGTTGCTTTGGTTCGTTTGCTCCTTCGTTTGGCTTTTGTCCCCCGTCCTCCCCTCGCCGCCCCTTTCCTCCCTCCCTCCGACCCCATTTGCAGTCCCCATCTGGGTCCGACCCCCATCTCGGCCCTCCTGCCCAGCGCGGAAAAGGCGGCTCAGGCATCCTGGAAGGTCGTCTTGGTTGGCCCTGCAAGGAGAAAAGTAGCTCAGTTCGGTTGGGATTCGCCCCCGCCATTCACCAGCAGCGAAACTCGCGAGGCAGCTTGCAGGCTCTGCGGGATTTAAAGGAAAGGGGAAACGAGTTTCGCGGAACACTAGCGAAGTTCGATTGGGGCGGGAGGGAGAGTTTCACACGCCTCTGCTGGCCTGCGCAGGGGTTTCGCCACACTTTCCAAGCAGATTCCCGCTGGGTTTCACTGACTCCCAAACGCACATTGGCGCTTCTTTGGGATGGGAATATTTCTCTGTTCCTCTGGGTGGTTTCCAGGAACAGGGCACATACAGAGACGGTTGGGCACACTCCTCCCTCCTGGTGCTTTTGCCATGCCAATGCATATCACCTTCCATTGGAGTTTGTGGCAGGCGTATCCAGAATTTGAGCAGATCCTGGCTCAGCACAGGCCCAAGGCATTTCCCTTCAGCGCCTGACCCGGATGGGGAGCTGTGCACTGCACCCTACTCAGAAGGGACCCTGTTGCTGCCTCCCCAAACCTGTTAAATGATTCCACCCCAGAGCTGCCTCGCCTCCTTTTTAGCAGCTGAAGCTTTTCCTGGTGAAGTGGGGAGGGGGGAAGCTTCCACCGTACACCCCCATTTCACCCTAGCTCCTGCTAAAGGGAGTCTGGCATGCCCGTGGAAGTCCGTATGCCTATAGGAGAAGCCACTCTCTCTGGGCCTCACCATGTGCCACCAGAACCATGGTTTGAGCCACCGCCGAAGGACCAGTAAGCCACTCCTCCACACGCCTGAGGATAAGGGTTAGATCAGAGCCATGGTTTGCGGAGGGCTGTGAAAACTCATGTAGCATAAGATAAGTCTCTTGGGAAGCAAGGGTGTCACTCACCTGAGGTGGCACCATCTTCCTTGGAGATGGCCTCTTTCCTTGGTCCCACCCTGCCAGACGGCCTCAACCAAGCGCCACGTCACTGGGCTTGCATACCAACACACATCACCCTTTTGTGCCGTCCCATAAGCAGGTTCTCACTGGACCGTGTCCCATGTGTCCTTTGAACAGCACTTTCAACAATGTCCACAGGGCAGCTTTCCACATCTTTGGTCCAGGACTTTGATGAGAGACCAAAAATGTGGACAGCAATGCCTAAAAAGGCAGTGGGGGAGGATGGGAGAGAGGCTTCTAGTGTAAGTTTGAGCACTTATTTCCTTTGCACAGATTATGCCCATCCAACAATCTGGGGGGAAACCCACAGAAGCTGAGCTGTGGTTGCACCTGCCCAGTTTTTTCCCTGTGCATACATGCAAGCGTAGCCAATAGGGCACCTTCCAAATGATGCTAACTGCAACTTCCATCATCCCTGACTGGGGTTGGTGGGAATTGAAAGTCCAGCAACTTACAGAGAGTTCCCACATTAGTTATTCCTGCTCTTGAAGGTGTCCCCTGAACAGAAGGGATCTTAGAGGACTCTTTTCTGCTTAGCTATGAGATTAGAACACCAACTACACAATTCCAGGGTGAAGTCAGCCTGGAGGGGAGCGTTGGTTCAGTATTCTGGTTGCAGTTGCCAGTGGAACAGCTGTGTCATCTCCCCGCTTATTAACAGGACCCAGAAATTAACAGGTACAGAATATGCGCAAGGACCGTGAACGTGTTGCTATGTTTCGAAATTCCATATTGGTGTTGCCCAGTCCAGAAAGAGGAGCACATCTGGGCCCTCTCTGCTCCCATGAAGCTCTCATGTCTACCCATCCAGTGGGATCAACAGCATCCTGTTGGGTTCCTTTGCCCTGTTAAGAGAGACCACGCAGATTCATGCTTGTAACCTGTCTGTTTCATGGTACCCTGCGCTCTCTGCCGTTGCCATTGCTACGCTCACAGCTTGCCCCACAAGGTTTGGCTGGCCTGTTTCAGAAGCACACCTTATGAGGGCAGGCTGGGAAAATCCCTGTCCACCCTACCCCATGCCCCGCCACCCCCCACCACACGGCATCGTGACCCCGACGATCTTGGCTGTCTTTGAATAGCATCCTGTACATAATGACTGTAAAATGGCGAATCGTGTGTATTATATATTGCCTCATTCTATAGTGTATATATATGTATACATATACATATATATAATATATATGAAAGACTGTAAATGTTAAAACTAGTGTTCTTATTTAGTATATTGCTTCACACTGAAGATTGTGTGTAACAAGCTGTTTCTAAAAGAAGTTTATTTTCCTTAAGAGTTAAAAAAAAGAGAGAGAAAAAAATCAGGTCATTGCATTCAAAAACATCAATAAAGATTCAATAATTGTTTTGGATGTTTGCAGAGTCCCCTAGTAAACTATTTTTCTGCCACCCCCCATCCATTGAGGGAGTAAGGATAGATTAACCAGTTGCTCTAATCACCCAATTCAGTAGGTGCCCAATAAGCTTGAGCCAATCCAATCAATTCAGGCATCCCTCAGTCTGAGGTAGCATCCTAGGCTCCCCTAGAAAAACCCCCCATCTGAGACCCCCGATGGGAAGCCATCGATCGGAGGAAAGTGTCTCTTTCCAGGCAGAGGAAAATTTGAAACAGCAGCAGCTAACAGGTACGAGGACTGCAGTGCAGATTTCAAGGTCAGGATGGTAACGTGAGTGGCAGCCTGTGCGCGGACATGTGAGGGTGTGCATGAACATACACAGAAACCCGCCAGAGGAAGAACGATGCTATATGCATGGTCCCCACTGGTACCCGAATAATTGGCTGCCAAGGGACCTCACCAGCATCTCTGCTTGGAGGAAGAAGACGCCCATGCAACAGCGACTGCATCCACTGTTTTAACTAAGGGATGTGGAACCTGTTGCCTCCTAGTTGTTGGACTACAACCCCCATCGCCCCTGACCTTGGGTTCATGCTGGCTGGGGCTGATGGGAGTCACAGTCCACAGTAACTGGAAGACCAGAAGCTCCACACCCTTGGTTTAAACACGGAAGGTGCGTTCACACATCTTCGCTACTCAACAACTATACTACCAAGGGAATGTTTGCACAGACTATTAGGTCATTACAGATGATGTATCAAAGTTCCAACCCTTTTATGGGAGTCAATTTGCACAATCTAGTGCGAAGTGGGTGCAAATAGGGGTCTTTATAAGAAAAGAAGGTTTGCCCGTTTGGACAGCACAAAGTTGGTTTGGCCACGCATAGCCTTGCTGGATCAAACAGAAGCTGCATCCAGTCTCGCATCCTCCTTTCAGTCTTGCATTCAGTGGCCAAGCCAGATGCCTTCAGGTAAGGCATCAAAGCAAGACCCCTTCCCCACTGGTGCTCCTGAGGACCTGGGTCTTCACTAGAGCACTGCCTTTCTGAGCCTGGAGACTTCATACAAACCACCATAGCGAACCGCCATTGGCAAACTTCTCTTTGGTCCACCCATGGATTTGAATGGAGGCACGTGGGTCTCAAATGGCAGGTGGTCTCTGTCCCACTCCTCTCCATGACCTGCTAAGCCCCGCTCAAGCATACTCCATTCCTTTCCCACTCAATCAAGTGTCACAGACAAAAGAGGTATAAATAAGTAGGTCTTTTATTTTATCATCTGTACAAAAAAACTCACGCTATGAAAATAACTTTTAAATGGAAGAGGCGTGGCTGAGCGATGCAGATTGAGGAGGGGTGGGGTGCGCTAATATCTCTCTCACACACAGAAACACATCCGAAATGCTCCTGCAACAGAAGCCCTGAAGAGGGCACAGTTCATATTCCCACCATGATTAGCCGGACCTTCCTGCCTCTCCCATCACACCTGCGCCACGCAAGAGGAAATTTCTCCATAGCAACAACATCCTTAACCCAGACAGTGTGATGGAACCAACACTGGGGGTGCTTGCTGTTAGGACCAAAAATCTATTTGGAGGGATAGAAAATGAAGCAGCCTGCCCCTCTGACCTTTCATTGTTTCCCTTCCCGTACACTCATAAAATAAAACCCCCCAGAGAGAATCGCCTGCTTTTTCTTAAATGGGCTGGCCACCTTTTCTAGCACGACTCCAGTGCCTTTTTACAGCTGATCAGCAGGCAGAAATTCAACCGGCGAAGTGCCCACAGCCAGCAGCTCCAATAATTAGGGCAGTGACGTGTTTGCGTGTGAATTCTACTTTGGGGAAAGCCTGCCAGAAAAGGAGTGGGTGGAATATACATGTGACAAAACTTTCTTAGAAATCCATGCACACACACCCTGCGGTGTGGTAACTAGCCAGTGACCGCATGTTAGCGTGGGGGTCCAGAACACCCAAGCCAGAAATCCACAATTCCCAGCCCACCAAAATATAACCATATCATTCACAGGGAGCCACTACAAAGGGTGGAGAGGAGAACTTTCTTCTGTAACCAAAGCACAAAGTTTCTCCAGGAGACAATTCCACCATGTGAATATCCAAGGGGAGGGTTGCCTCGGGGAAAGCCATGGCCCACCTCCAGACAATCCCAGACCCGTAGCACTCTGCCCCTTGACAGGAGTCCCCATCTGCCCTCAGAGGACGGAGGAGGAGCGAAGCGGGAGGCGTCTGACAGCAGAGACGGCTCTGGAGAAATGGAGCTCACATCTAAGCTGTTCACATCTGGCCAGAGAGATGGAGGGGCATCCTGCAGTGCTGGTGGTTTGCCACCAGGGGTCCCCTTTGCCTTGTCATGGGCTGCTGGCAGGAAGTAGGGGAGACTATCTGGGGAGGTGGGGACGAGAGAGAAGAACAGAGGCCAGCCAATGGAAAACCGGGCAATTGCAAAGCAGCCCGCCCCCCCCAGGGGTGCTACAATGGAAGTGCAATGAACCACCACAAGCCATGTGTGCATTTGCAAGGGTGTGTGTGTGTGTCTCAAAATGCAGAATCCGTTTGCAGGAAACAGAACAAAATGCACTGGCACCCCACCCAGAATGGCTCTAACCTTTTCAGACCCAGGGCATGCTTCTGACCCAAGCATTAATTAGGGGACCCATTTCTTAGCCTTTCCTCATTTATTTGCATGGTGGCGCTGCTCCTGTTGCAACCCACGCTGGACTCGCTAGCAGCTCCCTGCCTGCCAGTTGAAAAACCAGCGCTGTCAAGGACGTCTGGTTTTTCCAACGCTGCCTCAATGCAGCCAGCGATAAATCTCCCTTCTCCCCAATTTCGACAGCAGGATAAGCACGCAGCCAGGAGGTGCATACTCCTGTCACCTTCTCGGAAAACACCACTTGCTTGCTTGCGCTCCCCACCCCCCAAGTCACATAGGTCTGCTCAGCACACACAGCCACAAGGAGAGGGGCTCCCCCCACAGAACTTAGGGGGAGATAGGAGAGTAGCCCTGCAGAGTAATGATTACCTAGAGAGAGAGAAAGAGGGGGGAGAGTCGGGCTTCTGCAAACCACGCCAGATCCTTTGTCTCGCCTGCCAGAGTCCAGGAGAACACACTTGCCATGTGCTTGGAGGGGTCGCCTTCCCTCTCTGCCCTCTTCCTCCTCCCCACAAGTCCTCCTCGGTGCCCCCTCTCTCTAGCTGGAGGTGACAGTGGACCCGCTTCCCAGCCGGATGATCATCTGCTGGCACTCGTGGAGTGTCCTTTTGTCCCCCAGCTTCTCCAGGGATCGGGCAGCCTCCGCCAACATACCCATCCTCTGACCGGGACCCAGAAGGAAGGCGGGGGGCAGGTAAGAGCAAGCGAGGAGGAGGGCCTCGGCCTGCTCTCGCGCCGTCGGCTGGCTCTCATGGTTGCTGGCTGGAAAGGAAAACAATGTCGGAAGCTCAGTGGGATGGGGCACAGAAGCAAGAGGTGGCCCTGCATGAAAGGACAGGCCACCCCCAGGGCCAGATTTAGGTTTGATGAGGCCCTAAGCTACTGAAGATAATGGAGCCCTTTCTATGTCCAGCTGTCCTTTGTCAACAACCAACTGTTGCTGTTTCTTGTGTTGAATATATGCTATAAGGTCATTTATGAACCTAATAGGCATCTAAAGCCATTTGCACATAACAAAATATGTATTTTATCAAAGTAATTGTTGAACTGAAATACAATTAAGAAGAAGTATATTAACAGTGAAATACAATTAAGAAGTAGTATATTAATAGTGAAATAATTATTAAGCTCTAACTGTATGTAGGTTTTATTTTATTTGTTTTTCATCTTATATTTTGGAAATGTACATCCATTTTTTTTCTTTAATTTTTTCTTTAATTTAAAAGCTAAATTGTTTAGCTTATATGTAAATCCGGCACTGGCCATTCCCCCCCGATGGCAGCGTGGTGCAATGGTTAGCGTGTTGGAGAGAGACCAGGGTTCGAATCCCCCACACGGCCATGAAGCTCACGGGGGGACCTTGGGAGCCAGTCACCGCCTCTCTCAACCTAACCTGCCTCACAGGGTGGTTTGGGGGATTAAATAGGAGGGGAAGAACCATGTTATTTTCACTCCTAATGCTGGGCTCTACCCTTTCAACTAGGGACGCGGGTGGCGCTGTGGGTTAAACTTCAGAGCCTAGGACTTGCCGATCAGAAGGTCGGTGGTTTGAATCCCCACGATGGGGTGAGCTCGCGTCACTCGGTCCCTGCTCCTGCCAACCTAGCAGTTCGAAAGCACGCCAAAGTACAAGTAGATAAATAGGTACCACTCTGGCGGAAAGGGAAACGGCGTTTCCGTGCGCTGCTCTGGTTCGCCAGAAGCGGCTTAATCCTGCTGGCCACATGACCCAGAAAAACTGTCTGTGGACAAACGCCGGCTCCCTCGGCCAGTAAAGCGAGATGAGCACCGCAACCCCAGAGTCGGCCACGACTGGACCTAATGGTCAGGGGTCCCTTTACCCTTTTAACTATCCCTCCCTACAGGCCCTCTCAGGTGTTATGATTGGGGTGGGGTGCTGCGGTGGAGACTGGCCCCTTAGGGCAAATGGGGCATGTACTCAGCTAGACCCCACCTCTCTGCCTTCTTACAGATGGTCCAGAGAGGAGGCAAGCAGGGCCCCAAGGCGGAAGAGGCATTCAGGTGTAAGGAGCAAGAAATAGCTCACTTGGCAGAGCATGAGACTCTTAATCGGAGGGTCGTGGGTTTGAGCCTCACATTGGGTGAAAGATTCCTGCATTGCAGGGGGTTGGACTAGATGGCCCTCGGGGTCCCTTCCGACTCTATGATTCTATGAAATCACCCGCATTCAGAGGGAAGGGCTGTAGCTCAGTTGCAGAACACCTGCCTTGAATGCAGAAGGTTCAATCCCCAAAGATATCTCCGGGTGGGGCTGGGAATCTCCCCAAAGAGTCACTGCCGATCAGTGGAGGCAGTACTGAGCTGGGCGGACTAGTGGGTCTGATTCGGAGTAAGGCAGCTTATGGTGGTTCATGCATGGACCAAGCCCACACCCCTGTCACTCACCTCCTTTGATGCTCAAGGCAACTCTCTTGCGCAGGCTGCGGTCCAGCAGCTGCTGGGTCCGAGTGGGGCTGGCTCGGGCCATCAGCCGGGCCGTCGCCTCATGGAGGAACACCTGTGGGGGGCAGGCCAGAGTCAGGAACCACCACACTCCCCCCAGCACCACCCACCGCTGCCTCCCACCAGAACCGCCACGAAAACCAGCGCTGTGTCGAGATCTCTCTCCCAGGGTCTCTAAAGTTTCTGTCCTCCGCAAAAGAGGCTTGGGGTTTCCTGCCTCGTTCTCAGAGCACCTGAGAATTTATTTAGAAATCCGTCCGACTTCTGGTGGCCAAAGGCTTTTGAGCTGACTTCCCTGTGGCAAAGCAGCCAACTCTCACACGCATGTGTGCTTTTCTTTACAGGAAAGATTTCTCCGGCGTTTTGCAGCCTCCCCAGGTGCCTGCTTTTCCTGATCTGGTTTGATTGATGGCTGGGCACCCAGGGAGGCTGCAGAGCACAGACCACCAGCGAGATGAGTGGCAGAATGAAAGAAGGGATGCTCACAACAAACACCCCTTGGCCATCAAAAGGAAGGCAAGGATGACACAGACCCTGCACCTGTGAGGATTTCAGCAAAAATTTGAAACTTAGCCCCCTTAACAAACTACAGCCCCCAGGATTCGGGGGGGGGGCTCGACTTTTAACATGGTATATGATGCAGATGTGACCTCAGAGCCTCACAACACGCAGAGGGCTGCAAATTCCACATTGTCAAGCCCTTAACAGCTTGGGACCAGTTTAATTACAAGATCTGCCCACTCGACCAACTGATCAGTGGAAACAGCACTGTTAAAGGTGCCATATAATACCCATTCCACATTTGTAAGAACTCAATATTTTAGTGTGGCAGCACCTCCACTTTGGAACTCCCTGCCTATTGATAGCAAGCAGGCGTCTTCAAGTGCAATCTCCAATTCCTGCACAGACAAGTCTATTCAGATGCTGAGAAAGCGGATGGGAGTTCTGACCACTTTCTAGTCCGTTGCTACGTTAACTTTACAAAAGCTTTAAATTATTGTTGATTTCATGGTATTATCTTTCCGGTAAACCCCTTTGAAGGTTTTTTTAAATAAAAAACAACAGCAATCGAGCTGTATATAAATTTGGTATGCAGGCTGAGACCCTACCTGCCCGCAGACTGTCTCGCCAGAGTGGTGCATGCTCTAGTTATCTCCCACTTGGACTACTGCAATGTGCTCTATGTGGGGCTACCTTTGAAGGTGACCCGGAAACTACAACTAATCCAGAATGCGGCAGCTAGACTGGTGACTGGGGGCGGCTGCCAAGACCACATAACACCAGTCTTGAAAGACCTACATTGGCTCCCAGTACGTTTTCAAGCACAATTAAAAGTGTTGGTGCTGACCTTTAAAGCCCTAAACGGCCTCAGTCCAGTAGACCTGAAGGAGCATCTCCACCCCCATCGTTCTGCCCAGACACTGAGGTCCGGCGCCGAGGGCCTTCTGGCAGTTCCCTCACAGTGAGAAGCCAAGTTACAGGGAACCAGGCAGAGGGCCTTCTCGGTAGTGGCACCCGCCCTGTAGAACGCCCTCCCACCAGATGTCAAAGAGAACAACTACCAGACTTTTAGAAGACATCTGAAGGCTGCCCTCTTTAGGGAAGCTTTTAATGTTTAACAGACCACTGTATTTTAATACTCTGTTGGAAGCCGCTCAGAGTGGCTGGGGAAACCCAGCCAGATGGGTAGGGTATAAATAATAAATTCTATTCTATTCTATTCTTCTTATGGGACAAATAAAATAAACAGACTGGAGAAGTCTCTGAATCGGCATGAGACAGCTTCATAGGGTTATTAAAAATCAGCGCTCTCGACAGCGACGGCCGCATTGCAGAGCCAATGAGGAGCTTACAGGAGCAGAGAAGCCCAGCGCCGCACTCACCCTGTGCATGGCAGCCTTGTCCGCTTGCGCCAGGCGCCGGAGGCTGCTGAGATCCTGCTGGAAGCCACGGAGCTCAAGGGTGGAGGCTTGGTAAGGAGCGCCATGCGGCTGCCCTGCTTGCATCTGCTGCTGCCAGAGCCTGGTGCGAGTGATAAGCAGGAGGTCACACAAGAGGAACTGCACAGCCTGAGAAAGAGAGAGAATGCAAGAAAGTAAGAAGAGACCTCCTGGATCAGGCCAATGGCCCACCTAGTCCGGCATCCTGGAAGAGCAGATTAAAGAGCTTTCCATCTGCTCGATGGAAGCAGAAGTTATATTTTCTGAAAATTCTGCAGAAAAACAATCTCTCAAAGGACCTGTTGATGGCATTTTACCATTGTACTGTTGAGAGTGCATTAACGTATGGTCTGTGTGTGTGGTTTGGGAGCTGCACGGTCAGAGGAAAAACAATGCTGTCCAGGGTTGTAAAGACTGCGGAGAGAATAATTGGGTGCACTCTTCCCACCTTGAATCAAATCTATGCTTCCAGGTGCCATAAGAAAGCTGCAGAGATAGTGCAGGATAGTGCGCACCCCGGAAATGATCTCTTTCAGCTTCTGCCTTCTGGAAGAAGGTACAGGGTTATAAAGAGTAGGACTAGCTGCCTGAGAAACAGTTTCTATCCAAATGTGATTTTGGTTTTAAACACAGTGTACTCTATGTGAGTATACTGTATTTTAAAATGGGGTATCAGAGTTTTTAGGGGGCTAACCAGGTTGGGATAGCAGGCTTGTTGGTTTTTGAATGTCTTATGTAGATTTTTCAATTTCGTTGTTCTGTATGGGACAATGACAATGGAGTATATGATTTCTACTCCGGTGGAGAGTTTCCCTTCGACAAAGTGTAGGATCATGGCAATGAAAATAATGAATAGAGTTGGGGCAATAACACAACCCTGTTTCACACCTGATCCCACTGTGAATGGTTTACTTTGAGAGTCGTCGTTATCCAGGACTTCCGGAGGCGGCGCAAAACCGTGATGGCGGACCTCTTCGAGCTCTGAAGAGGGGCACCGCAGAAAAGGGTTGCTCGCGACGGCGCAGCGGCAACCCATCAAGATAAACCACGGGCAGAGTGAGTCCGTGGCCGTGGGACCCGGCGGGCACCTGGAGCGACCCCGAAATCACAAAAGGAACCCCGTAAGGGGCTCCGGAGTGAAGGAGGGGGAGCGGTGCTGTGGGTTCATCGCTCTTTCTGCGGAGGCGAAGCCGCGCGGCTGTCACGGATGAGCGCTGACCTTTCTTCCAAGAAACATCGGGCTGAAACATCAAACCCGTGAGTAAGGACCTAAGATTCTACAAATCAAATCGGAAAATTTGGCTAAAAACGGGAGACGAGAAAGAGGAAGTCCGTCTTCCGACACTGCTTTCAAGATCAAAGCAGACGGTCTAAAGAGCGGAAAGCGCTGTGAACAGGGAAGCTTTGAAGCTTTAAATCGGGACTTTCGTGCACATTTGAATTTTACTTTTAAAGAATAAATACAGCATAAAATTGACCTGGAGCGGACACCCCAAGGGCAAGGGAAGACTCTAACCCCAAATTCCCGGGTGGCCGGGTAAAGTTGTTTAAACTGCGGAACTGTTGCAAGCTTCCAGATACTTTTGTAACTGGATAGTGTAATTTTGAGCTCACCTAGCTGAAGTGGATACAATTGCAGGCACCTTGCTGGAACTTTGTTATATGTTTAAAAGGGCTCTGCAGGACCTTTCTTTTAGCGTGCTGGAACTAATTTGCTTTTAAAATTGTTTTTAAAGTTGGAATAAAGAGACTTTAATTGCGGAAAGTTACCTTCTTCTTACTAAAACTTTGGTGGCACTCCCCCTAGAGGACATTGGGAATATAGAGGCCTGGGAAAGTTTCTCTGTTTACCTTCTCTCAATAGACTGTTTTTAATTCTGGACTTGCCTTTCCCATGGGATTACAACACTTGACCTTGAACGTTGACTGATGAGTGGCACAGGAAAGACAAGAGCAGCCAAAGCTAAGGAAGCTAAGGAGAAAGAGAAAGCAAAAAAGCAAGCACAGCTTTTGCAAACAACTTTAACTCAGGGACGTAGATTATCAGTTCCAGCTGTGCTTGCGACACAAAAAGTAGAAACCGAAAAGCCTGAAAAATCTGAAGAGGAAGATATGGCAGCAGGAGGAGCTGAGGCAGTACTGAAACAAGTTTTGGAACAATTGTCAGCAATAAATCAAAAAATTGATAACCAATCAACAAAAATTGACCAAGCAACATCCTCGATCCAGAAATTGACAGATCAGGTTTCCCAACATACCCAAGCAATTGAAAAATTGCAAGGAGCAACAGAAGAGAATCGTAAACTGGCAGGGGAAGCCGTTCAAATTGCAACATCAGCTAAAAAAGAAGTCGAGGAAGTTAAAGCGGAAGTCAAGCCTCTTCATAAACAGATAGGGGACCAACAAACCTATCTCTCGTTGGTGGAATTGAAAAATCGCGAGACCAACCTCAGACTAAGGGCAGTCCCAGAAATTGAACAAGAAGATTTGAAAGGACTTTTGACAACAGAGTTTACAAAGTTCTGGGACTTAAAAGAAGAAATTGATTTCAAAATTGTATCGGCTTTTCGGTTGGGAAGATTAGTAAGAAAAGATAGATCCAGAGACTGCTTAATAGCTTTGAGATCAAGGGAGGAGAGAGACAAAATACTAGGCCTACACTTCAAAAACTCAATTGTGATACAAGAGAAAAGGGTGGAAATTTACCGAGATATTCCTAAACAGTTATTGGACTTGAGAGCCACCTACTCAGATTTGGCTAAGTTGCTGAGACTCAACACAATTCCTTACAGGTGGGAGTTCCCACAAGGGCTATCATTCACTTACAAACAGAAGAAGGTTAAAATAAGATCACCAGAGGACTTACAAAAGTTCCAGCACGATCACGGAGAAGACCTCCAAAAAGAAGCAGCAGCTAATTGGCCTATACCCAACCCAGGTGGAGCAATACCTGCACCTTCGGAACCAGAGGAGAAAGAAGATACACCGCTCTAGGTGTAGCAGAATAGTTCAGGATGTCTCTGCGGCTACTCAGTTGGAATATAAATGGCGGAAATTCCCCGGAGAAAAGAAGGAGGTTATTTCACATATTGAAGAAAGAACAATTGGACATTATTTGCCTACAAGAAACCCATGTGACCAGGCTCCACAGGAAGGTTTTGGTAAATAAAAGATTAGGCCAAGAATTTATTTCGTCTGACAAAGTAAAGAAAAGAGGAGTGGTGATCTACGCTAAGGAGAGCCTGATACCCAAATTTCTATTTAAGGATGAACAAGGAAGAATTTTGGCAATTGAAATTCAAACCCAAGGAGAAAAAATATTGATATTAGGAATTTATGCCCCAAATGACGGGAAATCAGAATTTTTCAAGAAGCTGCATGAGACGTTGCTGGACTATCTGGATTATGCTAACATCATAATGATGGGAGATATGAATGGAGTGGTGTCTACACATATGGATAAGTCTTACAACCAAAACTTAACATCAGACGGCAGACTGCCCAAAACTTTTTTCGAACTGACTGACAATCTGGATTTGATCGACATATGGAGGACAAAGAACCCCCTAGGTAAAGAAGGAACTTTTTTCTCTGAGGCCCACCTGTCTTGGTCAAGGATCGACCAAATCTGGACCTCCAGGGGGCTGGCACCCAAGACTAAAAAGGTGGAAATCTGCCCAAAAACATGCTCCGACCACAACGCCTTGAAAATAGAACTTAGATTAACTCAACCCGGTTCCTTCAGATGGAGAATGAATGACACACTACTAAGAGATCAAGAGATTGTGAAAAAGGCCCAAAAAACATTAAAGGACTATTTTGAGATAAATCTGAATACTACAGTTGAAAAAAGAACGATCTGGGACGCAAGCAAAGCTCTTATGAGAGGGTTTCTGATACAACAGAATTCAATCAAGAAAAAACTCTGGAACGGAAAGAAGGACAAAATATTGGAGAAAATACACCAAGGAGAAAAAAAACTGAGAACCAAACCAAAGTCCAAGGAGGTGCTGAGAGAAATTAAATTCCACCAAGCAGAATACTCAAAATTGATTAATCAGGAGATTGAATGGAAAATAAAACAGATGAAGCAAAGATCTTTTGAATCAGCAAATAAATGTGGAAAGCTGCTAGCTTGGCAGCTGAAAAAAAGACAAAAGCTAAACACGATAACAAATCTAGAGATTGATGGAAGGATCGTACAGAAACCAGAAGAAATTAGGAGGTGCTTCCACAGATACTTCAAAGAACTGTATGCACAGGGGCCCCAGAAAGAATCAGAGATAGATCAATTTTTAAAGATAAATGGACTATCAAAAATAACTCAAGATAAAAGATCAATCTTGAACTCTACAATAACCTCACAGGAAATTGAAGGTGCCATTCAGAATATGCAACTAGGCAAATCTCCAGGCCCGGATGGACTTACCTCCAAATATTACAAGGTTCTGAAGGACTATTTGATACAACCTTTGTTGGAGGTATGTAACCAGATTATGGATGGGAAGAGGGCACCAGAAACGTGGAAAGAAGCCTTCATCACATTGATACCTAAGTCAGAATCTGAAAAGACTCAGCTTAAAAACTATCGTCCCATCTCACTCCTAAATGTGGATTACAAAATATTTGCAGACATTTTGGCAAATAGACTTAAAAAAGTCTTAAATGAAGTAATTCATAAAGACCAAGCTGGCTTTCTCCCTGGTAGACATTTATATGAGAACACTAGAAACATCATTGACATTTTAGAACTTTTGCAGACTAACAGGAACACAAGGGCGGTGTTAATCTTTATTGATGCGGAGAAAGCATTTGACAACATATCTTGGATGTTTATGAAGAAGAACTTGGAAGGGATGGGAGTGGGACGGGGGTTTGAGAATGGATTACATGCAATCTATTCAGAACAAAAAGCTAAATTAATAGTGAACAATGTGGTGACGGAGGAATTTAAAATTGAAAAAGGGACACGACAAGGGTGCCCTCTATCCCCTCTGTTATTTATTTCAGTCCTGGAGGTGCTATTGAATATGATCAGAGAGGACCGGTTGGTACAAGGGATAGAGGTCGGAGTGAAACAATATAAACTGAAAGCTTTTGCAGATGACCTAGTTTTGACACTGCAGGAGCCAGAATCCAGTACAAAAAGAGTTCTCGAACTTATATCTGAATTTGGTCGGGTGGCGGGATTTAGGTTGAATAAACAAAAAACTAAGGTTCTGACCAAAAATTTAACAATTACAGAAACAGAGGGGTTTCAGAGAGAAACAGAACTGAATGTGGTTAAAAAAGTGAAATACCTTGGGATCTATTTGTCCTCCAAGAATTTGAATTTATTTAAGGATAATTATGAGAAATGTTGGTTGGAAGTTAAAAAGGATTTAGAAATTTGGTCAAGATTGAAACTTTCCTTGTTGGGAAGAATTGCAGCTATAAAAATGAATGTGTTGCCGAAAATGTTATTTTTGTTTCAAACCTTACAGATCGTGGACAGAGTGGATTGCTTTGGAAAATGGCAGAAGGATATATCTAGATTTATCTGGCAGGGCAAAAAGCCCCGAATAAAGTTTAAAATATTAACAGATTCGAAAGAAAGAGGGGGGTTTGCCCTGCCGGACTTGAGGTTGTATTATGAAGCTGCAGCCTTCTGCTGGCTGAAAGATTGGTTTTTGTTGGAAAACACCGATGTCCTAGATCTGGAAGGTTTTAATAATGCTTTTGGATGGCACGCATACCTATGGTACGACAAGGTTAAAGCACATAAATTGTTTAAAAGCCACATTGTCAGAAAAGCAATTTTCGCAGTCTGGATGAAATATAAAGACTTACTAGAGAGTAAAACTCCGAGGTGGCTATCACCAGTGGAGGCCAAGGCCCGAAAAAGACCCAATATGGAGGCCTATTGGCCGAAATATTGGGAATTGACTGAAAAAATTGGAGACAATTGGAAGTTGCAGAGCCAGGACAAACTAAAAAATAAGGTGCGAGATTGGCTACATTATGCTCAAATTCAAGAGGTTTTCAAAATGGACAAAAAAGTTGGTTTCCAGGTGGAAAAGTCGAAACTAGAGACAGAATTGTTAGAACCAAAGACAAAGCTGTTATCTAGAATGTATAACTTGCTGCTTATGTGGAATTTACAGGATGAGACAGTTAAATCTGCTATGATTAAATGGGCACAGGATGTTGGACACAACATTATGTTTGAAGACTGGGAAAGGTTATGGAACACCGGAATGAAATTCACGGCCAGTACGGCCTTGAAGGAAAACATTATGAAAATGATATACCGGTGGTACATGACCCCAGTCAAGTTAGCTAAGATACATCACCTGTCTGACAATAAATGTTGGAAGTGTAAGGAAGCAGAGGGGACTTTCTTTCACCTCTGGTGGACATGCCCAAAGGTTAAGGCTTTCTGGGAAATGATTTACAATGAGTTGAAAAAGGTATTTAGGTATACCTTTCCCAAGAAACCAGAGGCCTTCCTGTTGGGCATGGTAGACCAGAAAGTGTTAAAGAAGGACAGAACTTTGTTTATGTATGCTAGTACAGCAGCAAGAATACTCATCGCAAAGAACTGGAAGACACAAGATTTACCCACGCTGGAGGAATGGCAGATGCAGTTGATGGACTACATGGAGATAGCTGAACTGACCGGCAGAATCCGAGATTTGGATGTAGAAACAATTGAGGTGGACTGGAAAAAGTTTAAAGACTACTTGCAAAAGTATTACAAACTGTATGAATCTTAAGACGGTGCATGATTTGGAAATGATACGCTTTAGCAATTATGATTAAGTAAATAGTAAACTAAGTGATAAAAGAGAAAAGGAGATAATATGAAATTGAACATGTTACGTTTATTTTAAAGGTATAAAAATTGTGACATAATACATTGAATATAGATACATAACATGTAAAAGTTACAATAAGGTATGACATAAGGTAACAAATTGCTGACATTGTTAATATAAAGAACGCAGAATCGGAAGGGGTGGGGAAGTCCAAGTTGGGATTTTTGTTAAAAAAAAAAAAAATGGTTTCTTGTAAACTCCTTATTTGTTTGTAATGTATAAAATTTGGAAAGAAACGTAATAAAAAATATTATAAAAAAAAAAAAAGAGAGTCGTCGTTATCTGCAATTGTTGCTGTCGTATTACCATGGAGGAGCCGAATGATATTCACAAATTTATCTGGGCAGCCAATTTTCAGAAGGACAGTCCACAGAGCATTGCGATTTACAGTGTCAAAAGCCTTAGTCAAATCAATAAATGCCATATACAGGGGTTGGATTTGCTCTCTGCATTTTTCTGAAAGCTGTTGAGCAGTGAAAATCATGTCCACTGTCTCCCTAGAAGGCCGAAAACCATTTTGGGATTCAGGAAGGGTCACCTCAGATATTGATAAGAGACGGTTTGCTAAGATCCTTGCAAGAATTTTGCCGGCCGCTGCTAATACGGACTTTGAAGACACTCGAACTCAGGACGCAAAGGAGAAACGTGCTAAGAGGAAGGCACGCTTGGCAAATCCACACCATGATCAACTCCCACCTGGAAACCTATGTCCCCACTGTGGAAGGACGTGTGGATCCAGAATTGGCCTCCACAGTCACTTACGGACTCACTGTTAAGACCGTGTTCATGGAAAACAATCTTACTCGGCTACGAGGGATTGCCAAAGAAGAAGAGTCACCGAGAGACAGGAAGGGCTGACAGTTGGTGGGTGGAGGGTGTTGGGCTGACGACAGGAGCGAGCCAGCAGTAAATCACACTGTGCAAGTTGGAGTTGATTCTTTATTAGCAAAAACACAACTTGCACATAAGTGTCAGGCCTCACAAGCAGAACAGCTCATCTCTGGTAGGTCTTGCCCCCTTGAAGCAGTTTCTGAGGCTGAAGATCTCTGCCTCCCCATAGCTGCCTAAGTCCCCTTCTCTCCAGGGTTTTCTCCAAGCAATCTGAGACTGTGCCTGTGTGACCCTAATTTCTCTTCTGCCCTTTTCATGCCTCTTCTGGTTCTGGGAGGCAAGTGGGGAGGGGAGCTTGTCGCATGAAAGGGAGGCACCCATGACGCTCTGCCTCTTGGCCTCCCTCCTCTCCTCCTTCAGCTTCTGCCTCTGAGTCTGGACTGCTCTCTGCCACAGACTCCTCCCGCTCACTAAGCCCTGTTGCCTCTTCAGCTTCCAACATCTCCTCCTCCCACTCTTCTCCCTCTGACCACTCATTGAAGTCCCACCACCCCTCCTCGGGCTCTGAGCCTTCTTCCCTTGGGGGTTCCCCAGCTGGTTCCTCCCACCATTCCTCTGCGTCCAACCCCTCTGTGACAGCCCAAGGTCTGCCCCGATCAACCTCCTGCTCCTGCCTCTTCTCACAAGCCCTGGGCTGCTGCCACGACCCTCCGCTGGGAGAAGCGGCCTCAGGGCTGCACTGGAGGGGCATTGCACACTTTGGCTGCACATGCAATGCAACTACAATGCACCCCCGACACCACCACAATGCCCCTCCCCCCCCGCCTCTGCACAGCCTCCCGGTTTCCGAAGCCGCCAGAGTTGGGGAAAGGTTGTCCTCAGAAACAACGAGACCAGGATGTTTGGAGAGAGAGAGAGAGAGAGACAGATAGGTGCGGAACTTCAGGACCGGGGGCCAAATGTGGCCCTTTGAACCTTGCTCCTCAGCCCTTGGACCCTCCACAGACCACATGCCCCTGTCGAGACCCACAGAAACCCTCATTGACCCTGCTCTGCGCCCTCCCTGAGGACTTCTGCCTGGGCTGTACTAACGGCTCCTTGACTGCTTGGATGGAGAGAGATGAGCAAGTAGAATTGTGTGTGTGGCTAGAAGGCAGTCTATGGGTACAAAGGTACCGTATTTTTCCGTGTATAATATGCCCCCTTGTATAAGACGCCCTCTATTTTTTGGGACTCCAAATTGAGAAAGTGGGGGGAGATTGCCCAGAGTTGTTCAGCTTTTGGGGGGAGGGATTGCCCAGAGATGTTGAGCTTTTTCGAGGGGAGATTGCCAATAGTTTTTGAGCTTTTTTTAGGGAGGATTGCCCACAGTTGCTGAGTTTATTTTCTGAGGCGAGTGCCCAGACTTATAGAGCTTTTTTTGGAGTGGGGGTTGCCGAAAATCACTCACCCACAGGATCGCCACAGCCACGCACATCGCACGCAGATCAACGAACCCCCCCAATCGTCTGCACGCTCGCCGGAGGACATCACCAATAGCCAGCAGACCTTGCCACACCAACCAACCATCCACAAAAACAACACTTACAATCTCCAGCTTGTGGCAGCCACCAATCGCCTGTCCCACCTCTCCACTATCCTAGTATAAGACGCCCCTGATTTTTTTGCAAGATTTCTTAATAAAATAAGCTCATCTTATAGGCGGAAAACTACGGTATGCTGCATCTGCTGCTCTGCCCCCTTTTGCCTCTGGCCCCCGACTGCCTCAGCATGCGGCCCCCAGAAGGTTCATCACAAGGGAATGGGCCCTTGTGCTGAGAAAGTCCCTTCACCCCACAGATGCAAAAAACCCAAGATAGACAACTGCTCATGGCCCAGACCATCCACACCGTCCCCCTTAAGACTCATTGTCTTCCAAGCAGAACCCATTCCCCACTTAGCACCTCTCCTGATTCTAAACCCCACCCAGAGGGCAGGAGCTAAAGGGTTGCTGGGCCACCTCCATCACCCAGGTACCTCAGCCACTGTCTTCTCTTTTTTTGCAAAGGTGTTCATTTCTTCAAAATGAACAAAATCTGCTTTTCAGACACACAAAGGCTCCCAGGGCAGCTTGCAAACGTCAGTGACCAGAAGAGAGTCCCTGCCCTCCAGGCTTACACTCAAAAAGACACAGCACTAAAGGAAAGGTAACTGCGAGGGAGGGGGAAAAGAAAAAAAGAAAACTCAAGTACTCTTTCTTAGTTACAGAATTTTTGGAATTGAAGGACAGGGAGGAAGTGGGTTGAACCTGAAGAAAGGAAGGTGTCCAGACGATTGGGGGAGGGAAAGACATTGTTCCTCTTCAGCCACAAGATGTCAGGGGCTGAGCAGAGGAGGAGGAGTGGGGGAGACCACCTGCCCATCCTGACCCTTGCAGGGAGGAGGAAGAGGAAGACAGTATAGATTGACAACAGCGGTTTGAGGGAGGTTGCAGCTCAGAGGCAGATGAGGGGGTAAAGCTGGGAAATCACGGCAGAGGCAGAGCAACATCGGGCTGACACATTGTCATTAGAAAGCATCCCAGAGCCTCCGTCTCCCAGAACCCGGCGAGCCTTGAAAGTAGGAGAGCCAAGAGCTCAAAGACAGAGGGCAGGTAGCAGCTCCCATAGAGGAGGTGATGAGAATGAAGAATGAGCAAGTGGGAGAGACAGAGGGTGGAGATTCACTTGGGACCAGACCATTATCCAAGAGGCCGGGTTCTATAGCCTCTCTCTGTAAAGACTGAAAATAAAAAAGGATTGTAAGAAACTTTTCCTTGTCTTTACACTTTCCTGGGCAACCAGCCGGGAGCCGCTGACACAACTTGAGGCTCCATTTGGAGCACTTTAAGCTCCAGGACGAATCGGAAGCTCCAGACCAGGCACCCCCAAACTCAACCCTCCAGATGTTTTGGACTACAACTCCCATGATCCCTAGCTAACAGGACCAGTGGTCAGGGATGATGGGAATTGTAGTCCCAAAACATCTGGAGGGCTGAGTTTGGGGGTGCCTGCTCCAGGCAAACTAAACACCACCCCCTAGCCTTGCGCCAAAGCCTCATTCAGAATCTCAGCCTCTGGATCTGGGCCGCTACCCCCCCCCCGTACAACTACAGGCTCCACCTCCAGGGGGCAAGTAGGTACACATTAGCTCTGCCCACCCCTTTAAGCGCCACCCCGGCCTCCCGCTTGGCCCCGCCCAGGCTCCAGGCCCCGCCCCCACCGCAACTCACTCTGTCGATGGCACTGGGGGGCATGTTCCCTGCCAAGCTGTCTCGCAAGTAGTCGCCGGCTCTGTCGCACTGGCCCAGGCTGCAGTCGAGCTTGCCCATCAGCACCCGCGCAGCCTTGAAGGTATGCAGCGCTGCGCGAGGAAGAGGATTCCTGCAGCGAAGAAAGGAGAAGCAGGATGAATCGCCAACCCATCATTTCAGGGGAGGGGGGAAACCGCCCGCCCCCCATATCAGCAAAGTTCTGTGTGGGCTGAAGAGCTCTGGGAAAGCTGCAAGGTCTGCCTTTGGCCACAGAATCCTGTTTCCTTTAAATAAATTTTAAAAAGCTCAGGGTTTGTTTGCTTAAATTCAAGTTCCTAGCCCCTATGACTGTGGAACAATGCATCCTGAAAATGACCGGAATGAGAAAAGTTAGCTGAGCAAGCTCCAAGACGGAGCTTAAGAGCGTCAGAGCAGCAACCGGTACTCAGAGGTAGACTTCCCCTGAACTTGGAGGTTCTCTATAGCCAACAGAGGCCTCACAGAGGGTTGCAAAACCCAGCTCTGCACAATTTTGATTCTTCTTCGTTTGTTTGAGGAGGAGATGACCCTCAGCCCCCTGCCGATGTCGCTGACCAGCTTGGCTGCTATCACACTCCTTACAAGCTCCTTGCAGGATTTTGATGTCTTTGGCCAGTCTGACCTAGTGGTTAGGGTGTCAGGCTGGGGCGTGGGAGACCAGGGTTCAAATCCCCACTTGGCCCAATTTAAGGAGGATATTGACAAGCTGGACGGGTGCAGAGGAGGGCAACCGCGATGACCAAGGGTCTGGAAACCAAGCCTTACGGTTGAGGGAGTTGGGTATGTTTAGCCTGGAAAAGAGGAGACTTAGAGGAAATATGATAGCCATCTTAATATATCTAAAAGGCTGTCACATGGAAGGAAGGAAGCTTGTTTTCTCCTGCTCTGGAGAGTAGGACCTGAACCAATGGATTCAAGTTCCAAGGAAGAAGACTTCGACCAAACATCAGGAAGAACTTTCTAACAGTTAGAGCTGTTTGATAGGGGAACAGTCTCCCTTGGGAGGTGGTGGACTTCCCTGAAGGTTTTTAAGAAGAGGTTGGGCAGCCATCTGTCATGGATGCTTTAGTCAAGATTCCTGCATTGCTGCGGGTTAGACTAGATGACCCTCAGGTGTCCCTTGCAACTTTCTCTATAATTGTATGATGTTGACCTGGTCTCCCTCTCTCTCTCATAGGGGAGCTACCTCACAGGGGTTGTCATTAGGACAAAATGGGGACAGGAAGACCTCTGAGCCACCCTAAGCTCCATGGAGAAAAAGGTAGGATATAAACAACAGCAACACGTTAATATTTCCCCCCACCCCACTTACTCAGAGGCCTGGAGGGCCCTTGGCATCGATTCCACCAGCGGGTACAGGCGCTCCACAGCCTCGTCATCCCCTTGCAGCCCATGGATCGCCATGGCAACCACAGATGCCCACCAGTGGGCAATGGGATCAGTGCCTAGAGGAGGGAGAGGGACATGGTGTCAGGCGGATCCTGCCCAAAACACTGAACCTCTTATGGCAAGGTGGGGGGAGCGGGCTCAGAGGGCCAAATCCTTAGCTTTCCCCCCAACCCCTTGGACCGGAGGGGCGGAGATACCCAGCTGCCAGTTACCTGACAACTCCATCTCATCTCGCTTTATTGGCCGATGGAGCCGGCATACAGCTTCTGGGTCATGTGGCCAGCATGACTAAGCCGCTTCTGGCGAACCAGAGCAGTGCACGGAAACGCCGTTTACCTTCCCGCCGGAGCGGTACCTATTTATCTACTTGCATTTTCACATGCTTTCGAACTGCTAGGCTGGCAGGAGCAGGGACCGAGCAACAGGAGCTCACCCCATCCCATCGCGGGGATTCGAACCGCCGACTTTCTGATCGGCAAGTCTTAGGCTCTGTGGTTTAACCCACAGCACCACCCACGTGCCCTAGGAAATCAGAAAATGTTCTGATGCAAATCGCCCGCTGCAAAATGCCCTGATTTGCACAGAAAGACCATATCCCTATCAGCAGCAAAAGTGTCCTCCAGCCTCTATTTAACTGCACAAACCTCTGGCTTCCTTCTCCTCCCTGTCCCACAAGCCTCCAGTTCCCTTCCAGACCCATCCCGCCTAAGGAAACTCTTGGTTTGTTGCTCCCCACCTGTGGCAGCATCTAGACTGGTGCTGAGGGACGGCGTTGGGCTGGGAACGGCATCTGCACAGCTGTTGAGGAAATGCAAGTACTCCAGAGCGTCGGAAAATTCCCTGCAGCCAAACAGAGGAAACCAGGATGAGTTTTGGTATGCACGCTGGTGCCAGAGCTCCCGTTTCCAGCAATTTAACCTGGTTTGGGCTTCTAGTTGGGGAGGGGGCAGCCAAAAGGAAGTCCCCTCCCCAGTACCCCAATCCAGGACTTCCAAGAGCCCAAAGCGAGACACAAAACAATTAATGCGATTGAATGGCTTTTTTTAAAAAAAGAGAAGCATTAAATTGAAAGCTTGCCCAACCACCAGACCCTCTCCAAGGCCCCATCTCAATCCAGTTTGGACCTTACACCAGACAAGTGTCTCACATTTCCTCCAGAAACCCATTCACACAAGTCCTGACTGTGTGAATTGTGTGTTCAGTAGAATTCGGCCCTAAATATTCCTTTAGAGTCTGGGGCCTGCATAACTTAGGAAGAAGGTGGGATCTTTCCTTGCACATTTTGCCCGCAAGAAGGTTTTGCATCACGATGCAGCGTTGTTCCAGGGGGAGAGGAAGACGAAGTTCCCCTTGACATTTTTTGCAAATACCAATTCCATCTGAAATCAGCAGCACCATCCAGTTCTGGGGTTTCCCCAATCAACAGCAAACCCTTCCAACACTGTGTTGGAAAATTGAACTCCCCAGATATTCTCTATCAAGGTCTCTTCCACCCACACATCTGCAAGCACCCACAGCCCCCTTCTCCAAGGGGGGGAAAATAACCCAAGGTCACCTTGGGAAACCAGCTGCAAATGGCAGGAAGCAGGCAGGATCCCACTAGACCTCTGCTTAGTGGAAGATAAGGCTCTACAAGCCACAAGAACTATGTTCTCCCTCCCCTGTTGGAGGCAGTATGCTGGGAATTGCAGCTGGGAAGAGGACTGTTGCAGACCTCACCTATCGTTTCTTGGTGGGGATTATAAAACCTGTTGGCATGCCCTACGACCCAGCGGGAAATTATGGATGCAGCTGCCCTTAGGAAAGGGCTGTGGCTCAGGGCAGGAAAGGTTCTCGGTTCAATGGCTGGCATCTCCAGGTTTGGGCTGGGAAAAGGCTGAAACCCTTTAAAGCTGCTGCCAGTCAGTGCGGGGAAATACTGGGTGGTCGGGTGGTCCGATTCAGAATAAGGCAGCTCCCTGCGTTCCAAGGGGATAGGAAGGGATAATCTGGGAGCAAGTGACATGGGTGGGAATCCCCTCTCCAGGGCAGTTTGAAGGGGAATTGGGCCAAATATGCAACAAGGAGAATCAGTACGAACGGCCTCGGTCCAGTATACCTGAAGGAGCATCTCCACCCCCATCGTTCAGCCTGGACACTGAGGTCCAGCACCGAGGGCCTTCTGGCAGTTCCCTCGCTACGAGAAGCCAAGTTACAGGGAACCGGGCAGAGGGCCTTCTCAGTGGTGGCACCCGCCCTGTGGAACGCCCTCCCACCAGATATCAAAGAGAGAGAAAACTACCAAACTTTTAGAAGACATCTGAAGGCAGCCCTGTTTAGGGAAGCTTTTAATGTTTAATAGGTTATTGTATTTTAGCGTTCTGTTGGAAGCTGCCCAGAGTGGCTGGGGAAACCCAGCCAGATGGGCAGGGTATAAATAATAAATTATTATTGTTGTTGTTATTATTAAACACACCATTTAAATGTTCTCACTCAGCATCTATAAATTTGGGGATGTACCAGAACCGCTTGGAGCCAAGGCAGGAGAGAGCAACATGTACAGGGGCTTCAAGACCCGAAATCCGGTCCTCTCTTACCCCTCGTCGTGGCTGGCAGGCGCCTCACTCTCCAGCCTAGAGACACAGGAAAGGGCTTTCTCCAGCAAATGCTCACGGAACAGCTGGGTCACTTGAGCCAGGGGGTCGGCTGCGAAGGGGAGAGAGAGGGAAAGAACATCCTTTCTGATGGGGTTGACAGCCTTCATCTGCCTCAGCTGCAACAAAACATGTCTCTCCCATATTGGTCTCTACAGCCGCAGCAGGCGCTGTGACTCTCCAACAGCTTGACTTCATTCGCAAAGGTGAACTCCTCCATCGTCTCCCGAGACAGGGAGATGCCAGCCAATCACCTGACAGCACACCACGAAATACCCTCTTGGTCCAATGGGGGAAACGAATAGATTGGAGGACAACCCTTTCCCATGAAGCCCTTGGCTAACATGGCGCCCTCTGGAAGTTATTGGACTACAACTCCCATCAGGGCCAGGCAGCACAGCCAATGGGTAAGGGCTGATGGAGTTGGACATCCATCTGGAAGGAACTGGAGACAGATTGTGAAGCAGGCGGATTACTATCATCAGAACTACAATGCTGGCTAAACAATCAATCCGTCTTCCTTATAGGGAACTCTGGGAGTTGTAGCTCCGCAAGAGGAATAGGGGCCTCCTAACAACACTCAGCACCCTTAAGAAACTACAACTCCCAGGATTCTTTGCGGGAAACCTTGGCTGATTAAATGGCACTGCTTCAAATTTATACTGCAGATGGGTCATTGGGCATAGCTGAGATTCCCGCATTGCAGGGGTTGGACTAGATCACCCTCAAAGTCCTTTATGATTCCATGATTCCTGTCTATCAGGGGCCGCTGCCCATTTGATCCACACAACAACCTTGTGAGGAAGGTTAGGCTGAGAGAAAGTCGCCCGTGAGCTTCTCAGCAAAGCAGGGATTTGAACCCAGGTTTCCCTGCTGCTCCCCAAGTCCAGGGCTCCACCCTCTCGCGTCACACCAGCCGACTTCTCCATACCTGGATTACTGGTGGAGCTGTAGATGCTCTCCCGAGGGCAGCTCTTCACGGCCCAGTCTCCGTCCACGAAGAAACGGTGACCCACAGGATGGCAGAGCCACTGGAGGGCAGGAGGGACAGTCCCACTGTGGGACAGCAGCACCTGCCGGGCGCTGCTGAGGAAGAAGCGCTGCGCCACAAAAGGAAAAGGAAAGCCAATCAGGGGAGCCCTGGGGGTGATCCCAGCATTCTGTGCTTACCACTTGCAAGGTGGCCAGTGGCTACTTGCAAGCCTTATTTTTTTTAATAAAAAAATATATATTCCCCCATAAAATTTATATGCCACTTGACTGTAAAAAAAACCAACAACCCTCAAAGTAGTTTGCGAAAAGAACAAAACAATAACATGTTTTGAATATTTGCTAGACGCTGCTTTGGGCACAGCTGGTTGTGGAAATGTGGCATCCAAGTAAATGCGATCAATCAGTATTTTGAGGCCCTTCTTCATGTGCCTCCTCTATGTGAAGTCGGGATGGTGACAACACAAGAGAACAGGCCTTTTCTGCAGTGGCTCCCCGTCTGTGGAATGCTCTCCCTAGGGAGATTCGCCTGGTGCCTTCATTATATATTTTTAGTAGCCAGGCGAAAACATTCCTCTTCAACCAGGCCTCTGGCTGATTAATATTCTACAGCCTTTTAAATGTGTCTGTTGTTTTGGTTTTAATTATTTGCTTGTGTTTTTATCTTGTATTTTATTCGGCAGACCGCCCTAATATCTTGCAATGAAGGACTGTATATAAAAAAATAAAATAAAATAAAATAAAATAAAATAAAATAAAATAAAATAAAATAAAATAAAATAAAGAATGAAAGAAAGAAAGAAGGGGCTTTTTTCAGCTGGAACTTGCTTGAACTCAATTCTGGCACTTCTCAGGTTAGCACCATTGCCATCCAAAGAGAATGCAATAAGTTTTTTCTTTTCTAGAAAAATAGCAACAACAACAACAATTTGGCCCTCCAGGTGCTGTTGGACTGCAGTTCCCCTCACCCTCAAAAACCCTGGTCAATGGGCAGCCATGATGGGAGCTGTGGTTCGGCGACATCTGCAGAGCCCAAAGTTCCCTACACCTGATGGTGAGCTTAGCCCAAATGGAAGAGCTGAGGTAATATCCTGCACCCCACATCGCACGGCCTTACCGCCAGGAAGTGACAACAGCGATGGAGGCTGGTCTTCACACGCAGCGCCGCTGCCACGTAGACCTCAGCCAGCGTCGCCACGGAGATGGTGTTGCCTGCGCACTCGGCCAGGTTCACGGCACTCAGTGCCATGTTGATTGCTGAGAGGTGACCAGCCACGTGCTTCCCTGTGGGAAGAGGAGGAGGTGAAACCCTCAGTCAAAGGTGTCATAGTTTACCAGGGGTAGACAACCTGAGGCCCAGGGCCCGGATGCGGCCCAGTCGCCTTTTCAAACCGGCTTGCAGACGGTCCGGGAACCAGCATGTTTTTTACATGAGTAGAATGTGTCCTTTTATTCAAAATGCATCCCTGGGTTATTGGTGGGGCATAGGAATTCGTTCATTTCCCCCCAAAAAATACTCCGGCCCACCACATGGTCTGAGGGATGGTGGACCGACCCACAGCTGAAAAAGGTTGCTGACCCCTGGTTTAAACCAAGCATGGCCAAACTTGGCCCTCCAGCTGTTTTGGGACTTCAGTTGCCATCATCCCTAGCTAACAGGACCAGTGGTCTAGGATGATGCAAACGGTCTGGCCATGCCTGGAACTTTAAACCAAGGAGCTGTGGACCCAAAAGGTCTCTGCTCAAAGCCTACCTGTCATGTGCAGCTGATGCAGTTTGTGGTACACCAGGGCCGCGTCGCAGGCGCTTTTCTGCACGTCAGCCTTGAGCTCCCGGTCGCGGAAGAAGCCGCCAGCCCTTCCCGCCAGCCAACGCCCCACCCAGAGCCGCTGAAGGACGTGACGGATCAAGTTCCATAAAAGGCTGCAGGTCAGGTCCAGGTTGGAGGTCGGGAGTGGGCGGCCGAGGGCTTTCAACGCCGTCCATAAGTTCTGGGAGGCCTGAGCAAAATCTCCCTGAAGAGGAAATGAGGGAGAGAATGGACAAGCCTTGTAAAGGATGGAGCACAAAGAGGCTATAAGGACATGGAGGAGCAGCTGCTTTGCATCTAGAAGGCCTCAGGGTGAGCAACTCGGTGTGCTGCCTGAGACAGGGTCTTCTTAGCAGTGGCTCCCAGTTTATGGACTGCCCTTCCCTGTTGAGGTGTGCCTGTCTCTCTTATCAACAACTTTGGACCAATTCACCTCTGAAACGGACTGATCTTCGGATGAACCTGCCTTGCCTCTGAACTTGGGACTTGAAAGCCCTGCTTATCTTTGCTAAGTATAGAAGCAGATGTGTCACGCAGGATTAGTTTTGAGGATCTGATCAAGGACTTTGCAATTAGAAAAAGTAGGAGATAAATAAAGTGGAAGTATACAAAAACAAACATTATTTTCCATCTTACTGTAGGTTTCATTTCATTTTTAAAAATACCATTTTATTTTACTGTTTATTAGTGTTTATATTTTGAATTAGATAAAATATTTTGGTGCCCCCATATATATAAGTGCTTAGGGTCTCTAAAGGTCTTAATCCAGCCCTGAGCCTAGCCCAGACTTGGTCAGCCTTAGCTACAACCCATCATGGCAGCAACAACATTGCCGCAACCCGCCTGGTATAGCCTCGCGACCCGCCACTTCAAGACCTATGACCTAAAGCAGGGTTTCCCGAACCTGGACTCCAACTCCCATCATGCTTAGCAAGCAGGACCAGTGGTCTGGGATGATGGGAGTCGTAGTCCAACCACAGCAGGAGACCCAAGTTTGGGAAACCTATGACCTAAGGGAACTAAGCTGAACAAGAGTCAAAAGCAAGTCTGGCCAACGCCCCAGATTACTTGAACCTGGGTCCCCAGTGCCACAACCCTACCACAACCAACACTTCTTTACAGAATGGGCCTCCCATGGAAGTTCCGTCACAGGACCTTTGCTAGACAAGACAACGCAGGAAGCTAAAAACCATGAAAATCGCTGAAAATCACAGATGCGCACACTCACCCGGGCCAAGTCGAGGTCTGCCTGCTTCCGGTGCCTCCAGAAAAGGATGGAAGCCTCTGAATGAGGGCGTGTGACGGGCTCACCGTAAATGAAGAGCCGGACAAAGGCTCCCAAAACAACCAGCATGTTGATCAGCCAGAAGACCAAGGTGGGGAGAAGCCACTGGAACCAGGCGATAGGGGTGTCTGTGGATGAAGACACGAGGCACTGTGGTTTAGAAATCCATCTCTCTTCCTCACAACAGAGAACTCTGGGAATTGTAGCTCTGTGAGGGGAATAGGGGCCCCCCTATCAACTCCCAGCACCTTCAACAAACTACAGCTCCCAAAATTCCTTGGGTGGAGCCATGGCTGTTTGAAGTGGCATCACAGAGCTCTAAACATTTCCTGTGAATGTGGCCAAACACACACACACACAAGTTCATACTCTCCAACGCTTTTCTGAAGAAAAAAGAGGTGTCCCCTCCAACATTTCTCCCATGAAAATAGGGACATCCTAATAAAAGTGGGACATTCTGGGATCAAATCAGAAACCGGAACGGCTTCTGTAAAGCCAAAGACTGTTCCTGGAAAATAGGGGCACTTGGTCTCCACATCTAGGCATCAAACAGAGAGCGCTTGCTCCAACAGGGCTGATTTGGAAGCCTAAATATGGCACTGTAGGGGAAAGGAGGCTGCAGCCTGGATAGAGGAACATCACAAGACATGCCGGCCCCACAGGCCTGCGGGTCCTCACCCCTGGCGAAGACCCTGCCGCACACTCACCTGCGACCTCGTTCTGGCCCTTAATGGTGCGCCCAGAGTGGCTGGAGCCATCAATATCCGAAGGGCTGGCCGAGTGAGACCCCACCAAGAGGGAGGAGAGGGGGTTGAAGGAGAGGCAGAGGAAGACGAAGGCGCACAGGGCCATGCGCGAGCGATCCAGCATCCCCAGGCTGCCTGGGGAGAGCGTCTGATGTTCTTGCTTTACCTGAAACAGCCACAGACAACAGCAGATGAGTTTGGTGGCAGCGTGGAGGGAGGAACAAGTTGCCACCTTCTCAGCCAGGTGGATTCCAGCTGCTTTTAGAGCTAGATATTTTTGGAGTGTACATGCTAAATATTTTGAAATTTTGATACACAAGTAATTGTCAGATAGAGAAGCTATCTCTTTTTTTATTTTAATCATTTCCCACCCCTTTGGAATCATAGAAGGAAGGAACCCTGTGGATCACGTAGTCCAACACATTGCAATGCAGGAATATGCAGCTGTCCTATACGGTGATCAAACCTGCAACCAATTCTTCATTTTGTTCTTTTTATGGAAAGAGGTGGTGAATGAAAGAGGGGTAGGAACACAGAAAATGATGGAAGGGATCCCCTCGGGTTTCCAGGAACTGTGATAGTTCCTGTACAAAGACCCTAACGCAACATTTTGCAACCCTAGTGCAAATATTTTGCAAAAATCAAGGTACTCGGAAGTGGGGAAAGCCCTGGAACAGCTGCTACCAATCAGAGGAAGCAATATTGGCTTAGATCAAGGGCATGAAGCTGATTCACAGAACTCATATCGGGGACCTTCGTTGGAAATGGACTTTATATTATAGGCCAAGACATTAATAAACAAGATGTCAAACAGTTCTTATATGCAACAGCGGCAAGAGTACTGTTAGCCCATAACAGTACATTGGAAGAAATTCCAATGAAATAAGAATGGCAGATGAAATTAATGGACTATGCAGAATTGGACAAAATGACAGGAAGGGTTCAAAACCTGCGGAACCAGAGACTTACAGAAGATTGAAAGAAGTATATGAATTATTTGAAGAGCAGCTGTAATCAACAAATTACGCTAGTGGGACTACAAGAAGTTTTGTAAGGAGAAATATACAAAGTGTTACAAAGTAGAAAACGATAGAGATATTGGTTATGAGTTTGAAATGTAATAGGGAAATAAGAAATGCATACTAAGAGATTAGATTGGAAAATTTTCAGACAGGACTGATGGAAGTCAAAAAAATTGAATAAGATGTAAAAGTAGGTTTAATCACTGTTGAAAATAGTATGTTAAAAAACTAATAAAAATTTATATATAAAAAAAGGAAATGGACTTTTGGTTTTTTGCATGGTTCCACTGAGGTGAAGCCCCAGCCCCCTGGTCTCTTCCCAGGCGCTCCCCCTTCCACCACCTCCTGCTCCCATTCGGGGTCGCACCTTGGTCTCCTCGTAGAAGGGGCTGTCCGGCTCAGAGTCGCTCCCACTGGTGCCGCTGAGGGAGAGGGGGCTGCCGCTGCCGCGCAACGGGGAGCCTGCGTCCGACGGGGGTGGCGTCAGGGTGTCCACCAGCTTGATCCCTTCCTTTGAGTCCTGGGTGTTGCCACCACATGTGGCTACCAGGTCCTTCAGGGACTCTGCAGAAGCGGGACAGGTGGAAAGAGCAAAAGGAGAATCCATGGTCACCACAGAGAGAAATGCGCTTCACCCAAAAGCAAGTTCAGCTCCAAGGGCCTTCTGGCGGTTCCCTCACTGCGAGAAGTGAGGTTACAGGGAACCAGGCACAGGGCCTTCTCAGTAGTGGCATCCACCCTGTCGAATGCCCTCCCTTCAGCTGTCAAGGAAATAAGCAACTATCTGACTTTTAGAAGACATCTGAAGGCAGCCTTGTTTAGGAAAGTTTTTGATGTTTTATTGTGTTTTTATGTTTTGCTGGAAGCCGCCCAGAGTAGCTGGGGCAATCTAGTCATATGATAATAATAATAATAATAATATTGTTATTATTAAGTTCTGCTTCCAACCAAGAAACATCAATGATTCAGAAGGGGGCAGCTGTTTGCATTTTCCCCCAGGGCAACCACGCTTTTTCTCCTCTCAACAGTCACAGAATCATGGAATTGCAGAGCGGTGGGATCCCCAAAGGTCATCCATTCTAACTCCCTGCAATGCACAAATCACAGCAAAGAACCCCTGGCAGATGGCCACCCAACCTCTGTTTAAAAACCACCAATGAATGATAGACCACCACCTGGGATCCTTGTATTGATAGGATCCAGCACGTGTTCTGGGGGTCCCTCGCAATTTTTTCCTTTCCTCCCCTCCAAAAGTCCAAACTTTTGCAGTTTCCAATCTGAAAAAGGTGCAGAAAGCTGCGAAACTCACTGTTGTTCTGGCTCGCCATTTTGAGGGCCATGTTCTCGGCCTTCAGCTTCTGGTTGGCCTGCTTCAGGAAGCGGATGTGGTCGATTGCTTTGCGCAAAATGGCCGACTTGTTCAGCTGCCAACGGACAGGAAAGGTTGGCACGGTTAGAGGGTGAGCTGAGAGAAATGACAGGCTCAGAGGGGTTCCTCTTTGACCCGTCCTCTTCTCAGGAGGGAGGTTCTCCTGCGCAAGCCCTGTCGAGGCCAACAAGCGGGAGAATCTCCGAGCCACAAACTCTTTCCTGGGGCACCGCCAGAGAACCGCTTGCCACAGCAGCCAGAGCTGTAGAAGAGGCATCGTCCCCTTTGGTAGCCAAAGCCTCAGAGACAGCTGCCCAAAATGGCAGCGGAATCATCCGAGCGAAGGAGGAACAGGCTGAGTGGGCAGGAACAACCAGTTCGATGGAGAATCCCACAATTTCCTAGACAAGAGACCCTGCCACATTTGGAAGGAGGCATTATGTGGCCAAGGAGGTTAGCCAGGCTCTCCCCTGCTGTGGCATCAAATAGCAGATGCAGGAAACGTTGGCTGCTGCAAACGTCTTCATCAGTGCCAGATTTACATATAAGCTAAACAAACTGTAGCTTAGGGCCCCACTCTCTTGGGGGCCACCAAAAAATTAAAGGGGAAAAAACTGGATGTACATTTCCAAAATGTAAGATAAAATACAAATAAAATAAAACCTATGTACAGCAACAGTGTTTTGTGTTATGTAGGCTCCTATGATGTAAGTAATGGGCCCCGCCTGCTAGCCTGCTCCCTCAAATATCACTGGTTTGCTCCTTTCTGTATATAGGGTGCCTACATTCTGCATGGAATGTTATGTGCAAATGGCTTTAGAGACCTATTAGGTCCATAAATTACCATATAGCATATATTCAAAACAAAAAAACAGCGATAATTTGTTGTTGACAAAGGACAGCTAGACATAGAAAGGGCCCCATTACCTTCATTAGCTTAGGGCCTCGTCAAACCTAAATCTGGCCCTGATGCCACCCAAAATGGCTGAACCTCCCCAATTAAGCTCCAGAACCAACAGAGGAGAGCAAAAGCTAGCAGTAAAGGTAAAGGACCCCTGGACAGTTAAGTCCAGTGAAATACGACTATGGGGTTGTGGCGCTCATCTTGCTTTTCAGGCCAAGGGAGCCAGTGTTTGTTCAGACAGCTTTCCAGGTCATGTGGCCAGCATGACTAAACAGCTTCTGGCACAACGAAACAACATGACGGAAACCAGAGCACACAGAAACGCTGTTTACCTTCCAGAGCGGTACCTATTTATCTACTTGCACTGGCATGCTTGCTTTCAAACTGCTAGGTTGGCAGGAGCTGGGACAGAGCAACAGGAGCTCACACCTTCCAATCAGCAAGCCCAAGAGGCTCAGTGGTTTAGACCACAGCACCACCCGCTCCCCTAGTGAAGACAGGGACTCAGTGGCAAAACACATGCTTAGCATCCAGAAGGTCGCAGGTTCAATCCCCCAGCATTTCCAAGAAGGGCTGGGAAAGAAACTCTGGGGAGTCACTGCCGGTCAGAGCAGACAATACTGAACTAGATGGACTGTATGGACTGACTCAATATATGGCCCCTCCCGCCCTATTTATTTTCCTATAGTTAATATAGGTATAGTTAATATACCACTTGATTGCAGAAAACCTCAAAGCGGTTTATGAAGATATGATGCCAAAAAATTACCGCTAAAAAAAATTACTGCCAAATTTTAAAACATACAGAAAGTTAAAACTGCAATAGCATAGAGTACACTAAAACAAGTTAGAACTCCTACAAACTTTCTAGACATTTGGGTAGGCTTGTCTAAATAAGAATGTCCTCAGCAGGTGACGAAAATAATACAGGGAAGTTGCGTGCCTGGAGTTGCAAAGTGTCGGTGTCAGCACATTAAACGAGTAAGTTCTTACAGGTGCGGTTACAGGTATTATGGGCACCTGTGAAAGTGCCAATGGAAGACCCATAACCAAATTCAGAAAGAGGGGGTTAAGGCAGCTTCACAAAGCCTAAAACTAACCCCCCCACTAGCAAAGGTAAAGGCTAACAATACTAATATCGATATTTCAAAGAGATTAAAACAAAACCTTTCAAAGATATTAAAAGCACTTGCTAAAAGCAGGCTTGTTTAACAAAGCTCACCCAGCTAAGTACGACGTTGGCATGCATTTTAATTTGTCTTTAGCTCATCATCAATTTTTTTGTTCATGTTGTAAATCGCCATTTCTTAACTTTTCATAACTTGCAACCCACTTGGAGATTTATTATTTTTCTTACAGTCAAGCGGTATAGGTTGTGAACCACCCTGTGATCTTTGGATGAAGGGTTGTATACAAATCTAATAATAATAATAATAATAATAATAATAATAATAATAGTATAAATTTTATGAAATAAATAGAAAACCTAAGAGAATTCCTTCTAAGCACATTTGCCCAAACGGTGCCAAACCAAAGCCACAAATGTAGCTGCCCGGCGGGGTTCTCTAGGAAGAGACTTCCTCAACCAGGGGACAGCTGCGCACCCAAAATAAAGGTCCCCTGCAGGCGTACCTTGGCTTCCGACCCCACAACCAGGTCCTTGAGCTCGGAGATCTTGTCGTTGATGGAGGAGCGATACCGTTTCTCGATGGCGTTGTGGGCTGTGCGCTTCTCGCCCTTGCCGTGGCTTCCCAGAGGCTTCCCGGCAGTCAGGCGGTTGATGGGCAGCTTGTCTGTATCCATCATCAGAGGAACCGTTGCCAGGATGGTGCCCCCACTCATCAGTGCCTGCAAGGGAGGAGAAGCAGTCGCAGAGAGGAGGGGGGTCATTCCTTTCCTTGAATCGGGCAAAGCCACTCCCCCCAATACAACACATTCTTATTACAATAATAATAATAATAATAATAATAATAATAATAATAATAATTTATACCCCGCCCATCTGGCTGGGTTTCCCCAGTCACTCTGGGCAGCTTCCAGCAAAACATTAAAATACAATAATTCATCAAACTTTAAAATCTTCCCTAAACAGGGCTGCCTTCAGATGTCTTCTAAAAGTCAGATAGTTGTTTATTTCCTTGACATCTGACAGGAAGGCGTTCCACAGGGCGGGAGCCACTACCAAGAAGGCCCTCTGCCTGGTTTCCTTTAACCTCACTTCTCGCAGTGAGGGAACCGCCAGAAGGCCCTCGGCACTGGACCTCAGCGTCCGGGCAGAACGATGGGGGTGGAGACGCTCCTTCAGGTATACTGGACCGAGGCCATTTAGGGCTTTCAAGGTCAGCGCCAACACTTTAATTGTGCTCAGAAACATACTGGGAGCCAATACAGGTCTTTCAGGACTGGTGTTATGTGGTCTCAGCAGCCACTCCCAGTCACCAGTCTAGCTGCCACAACAGGTTTCAGAAATTTCAAAAGGACTTTAAAAGTATTTTTTTTAAAAAATTCCTTAAAACAAAAAGATACAGAAGGCTCAGGGCTTGCAGGAGGAACTGCACTGCAGAACTCCCTGCCTCTTGAGATCAAACAGGCGTCTCCACCGTACACTTTTCAGCACGTGCTAGAAACCTTTCTCGTCTAGACAAGCCTGCACAGATGCTTAAAAAGCCGAGGCAATTTTAATCCATTTCACTATTTTAGTACAGTCGTGCCCTGGATACTGAACGCCTTGGTTCCTGAACAAACCGGCTCCCGAACGACTGAAACCTGGAAGTGAGTGTTCCGTTTTTTGAACGATTTTTGTAAGCCAAATGTCCAGCAAGGCTTCTGCGGCTTCCGATTGGTTGCAGGAGCTTCCTGCAGCCAATCAGAAGCCGCACTTTGGTTTCCAAACGTTCTGGAAGTCAAACAGACTTCTGGAACGGATTCCGTTCAACTTCCAAGATACAACTGTACTTTAAATCATAGAATCAAAAAATTGTAGAGTTAAAAGACCCCTGTGGGTCATTTAAGCCCAGGGTTTTCCAAATTTGAGTCCCCAGCTGCTTTTGGACTACAACTCCCATCACCCCTAGGTAGCAGGACCCGTGGTCAGGAATGATGGGAACTGTAGTCCAAAAACAAATGGACTGCCCAAGTTTGGGCAACCCTCGATTTTATAGCTTTATCTTTTCGTAAACTGTGTTGAGGTGGTTGTTGTTGTTTACCATCAAGCGGTGTGCACACATTACGAGATGGAAAAATTCATTAATTAATTACCGGCATCTGTAGTGATGTCGACTGGACGGCCGTCGTGGTCCCCAGAGAAGTGATGCCAGAGGTCTGGGCTCCCGAGACGGTTGTCAGAAGCAGAGAGTCAGCCTTGATGAAGTGAGGCTGCAGAAGGACCTGTGGGAGGAGACGAGGGGTCAGCGCGAAGAAGAAGAAAAGGAGTTTGGATTTGATATCCCGCTTTATCACTACCCAAAGGAGTCTCAAAGCTGCTAACATTCTCCTTTCCCTTCCTCCCCCACAACAAACACTCTGTGAGGTGAGTGGGGCTGAGAGACTTCAGAGAAGTGTGACTAGCCCAAGGTCACCCAGCAGCTGCATGTGGAGGAGCGGGGAAGTGAACCCGGTTCACCAGATTACGAGTCCACCGCTCTTAACCACTACACCACGAGAGGACTAACAGATCCGGGGGCCCCGCAGCCCCTGCTCACCGGCACTTGCTGGATCTGGCGCTGGACGACTTGGGATCCACTGTGGGGAGTCAGAATCTGCTGGGGAGCAATGTTCTGGAGTTGGGTTTGCATTGCCACTGGCTGGTTCTGCTGCGACGTGGCTTGGGTGCTTGGAGGGGGCTGAGAATGCCCTCCTGGCTGAGGAGCTGAGAGAGAAACGTATTTATTTCTAAAATGCATCCATAGTCCATCCATTTCTCCAAGCAGCTCAAAGTCCTCCCCTTCATTTAATCCCCACAACAACCCTGTTGTTGCAAGCAAAGGACCGGCCCCCAACATCACCCAGTGAGAGCTCCAGGGCCCAGTGGCTATTTGAACCCTGGTCTCCTAGTCCGACGCTCTAACCACTGCACCACAGCAGAGCAGCCCTGCTGAAGCAGAACGAAGGAATATGAAACTCGGCATCCTCCGTTTCTCCCACCAGCCTGTGAAATGCTTCCAGGAAGACCCCAAGCTCCCTGGCAAGTGGTATTCACAGGTAGACCACCACTGAACAGGGAGGTTTTGTGCAATTATCATGACCAGTGGCCATGAACAGAACAAGACAGAAAGCATTTGCACATTTGAAACCCCCAGCGCTGAACGCCTTCACCCATTTTGGTTCCCAAAGTAGGTTCTGATGCCCTCTGAGATCCCTTTCTGTCCTCCAGATCAGGATAATGATCTGTTTATCATTGGCAACTGCAACAAAATGGTCCAGTCTTGAGTGCTTCTGTTGACAGTTCCAGCCACTCTGCTTCCCACCCAACCACTCAAAATTTTCTGTGTGTCCTCCAACAAATGAATCAGTCTCTTTTGACTGTTTTGCCTCCCCCTCCAAATAATTCTAATTCTAAAATCTTTAGGCCACAGTTTCCTAATCCTTAATTTATATATGGGGCCGATTACAAACCCCTGTGCATTTAAGAAGTAGGGGGACTGTCATCCGTTGACTTCTAAGGAGCTCTGCAGAATCAAATCACCTCTAGGGCCGCCAACTTTTCAACAGGCCCCTGTAGCTATGCCTTTAACAGCTGCCTGGTGGGTCAATACAAGTAGGGAAAGACAGATGTCTCCTTGGTGTGAAAAACTTCGCCTGCTAGTTCCTCAAGATGTGGCAGCTGCTAAGGGCACAGGAGCACACCCAGCTGCTGCTTTTTGGTCAGTTGGCAAGCCCAGCCCCCTCTTATTGTATATTACTATTACTATTAACATTTATTTATATAGCACCATCAATCTGCCTGGCTCTGTGCACAACTAAAATCAAGAAATCCTACCTTCAAAGGGCACACACCCAAAACAACAAACAGAAACAATACAATTAAAAAATCAATAGTTTAATTTTTGAAATCAGTTAAGCCTGGGGGCCGCTCTCCTCACCGGAAACACTGCTCTGATTCAGAAATCCCACCATAGGTTGCGCTGAGAATTGGGTCTGGGGTGCCGGGACGAAACTCTGAGCCGCCAGCCTGGTCGGCGGGAGCCGAGATGCAGGCTGGGTGGCCGTCGACGGGACAGGCTCCTCCTTGATGTCCATTGGAGTGGGCTCTGTGTTCGAGTTTGCTGCAGTCACTGGTTGGAAGCTGGGTGGGGGTGGAGCTGGGACCTGGAACAAGCTGGAGGAAGGTGAGTTAGCGGCCTCCAGGTAGCCGCTGAACAAACTGGGCCCATGTGGATTGGGCTCTGGGGTGACAGTTGTGCCGAACGACGCCTCAAACAGACCAGGGAAGTCTCCATCTTCAGTGTTGATCAGCTGAAGCATGTCTGCAAAACATACAGAAGGAAGGCAGCCTTGAGACGGCGTTTTCTTTGTACTTAGGAGCCTGGGGTCTGTGAGAATTTCCTGACGAACGGGCGAAATGGGCACACAGACCGGGGCTGCAATTGCACCATACTTTATAGCACAGTGATACCCCTCTATTTAAAAAAATAAAATAATTATTGATACTTTTCCACATACAGAACAATAAAAAAACTCATTTAAATAAAGAGGAAACGGAAAAGGAGAAACAAAAGAAAACAAATTGAGAAAGAGGAAAAAGAGGGAGAGAAAATCGCAAAGAACTCTCAGAGGTCTCACACAAAAGGGCGTGGACCCTCCCAGCTCTCACCAGTATGATACCACTTCAAACAGAATTCAGAAAGCTCCTTGGCTATGTGACAGGTACTCTTTATATTCAGACACAAAAGAGAACTTTGCCACCTCTTTCTAGGATGTCTGCCTCCTGGGCTGTTACCCAGTTTCACAACTCCTGTTCAGCAGATCACATGGCAAACAGAGGCCCGTCTGGGCTGAAGCTCACTGTGTGAGCCAAGGTTGGCAGGATCATCCCCAAGACACAGCATTGTGGGTCTCTCAGGAGTGCCTGGATCCGTTCTCTCAACCATCACAGCTATGGAGTTAAGACCTCCTGTGGCCAACGACCACCTGTGCCAACCTCCAGCAATGCTGCCACAGCACAATTCTGCCAACCTTTGGTCACATCACCAACTACTCCACCTTCAAGATCAGTAAAGGTAAAGGGACCCCTAACCGTTAAGTCCAGTCGCGGACGACTCTGGGGTTTCGCACTCATCTCGCTCTATAGGCCGAGGGAGCCGGCGTTTGTCCACAGACAGCTTCCGGGTCACGTGGCCGGCATGACTAAGCCCCTTCTGGCGAACCAGAGCAGCGCACGGAAACACCGTTTACCTTCCCGCCAGAGCGGTACCTATTGATCTACTTGCACTTGACGTGCTTTCGAACTGCTAGGTTGGCAGGAGCAGGGACCGAGCAACAGGAGCTCACCCCAGCATGGGGATTCAAACCGCCGACCTTCTGATTGGCAAGTCCTAGGCTCTGTGGTTTAACCCACAGCAGCACCCACGTCCCTCAAGATCAGTATCCTGCACCAATAGCTCTTTGCATCTCACATGCCCAGCAGCATAAGGGCTGGAAGTTTGTGATAAGGCAGCCCTGTTTAAGCCAGGTCTGGGTCAAGCCAGAACGGGATTGCAGACTACATGAAAAGGACTATACAGTGGTACCTTGGGTTAAGAACTTAATTCGTTCTGGAGGTCCGTTCTTAACCTGAAACTGTTCTTAACCTGAAGCACCACTTTAGGTAATGGCGCCTGCCGCCGTGCCGCCACCGAGCGATTTCTGTTCTCATCCTGAAGCAAAGTTCTTAACCCGAGGTACTATTTCTGGGTTAGCAGAGTCTGTAACCTGAAGCATCTGTAACCTGAGGTACCACTGTATTTGGAATATCAGGTGGGGGGTGGGGAGCCTTTTAGCATTGCAGTAAGGTATCCATTGGGGCAGAACAGATGGCTACTGGATCAGGCCAATGGTCCAACTAGTTCCAGCATCCTGACCTCACTGTGGCTGACTACATGCCCCCAAGGGAAACCTGCATGCAGGATTCAGCCACAAGAGTCCTCTTCCCCGCCCCACTGAGGTTTCCAGCAACTGGTCTTCAGAAGCATTGTTGCAGAGCATAACCATTATGGTTGGAGCCATCAAAAGCCTTATTCCCCCCCACGAATTTTGTCTAATCCTCTTTGCAAGCCATCCAAGCTGTGTGGCCTCTACTGCCTCCTGTGGCAAGCAGTTCCACAGGTTAACTATGCACTGTGTGGAAAGAAAAAACCTATGCCATGTATAATTTCACAAACTATCACATTACTTCTTAGGCATCTTTTAGCTAAACTAAAAAGCTCAAAATGCTGCATTTTTTCCCTTCATAGCAGAGTTGCTCCACTCCCTTGCCTGTGCTTTTCTAAACCTTTTCCAGCTCCACAATATATCCCATTTGAGGTGAGGCAATCAGAACTGCACACAATATTCCAAATGCTGTCACGTCATAGATTTGCACAATTTTGGTGGCTTTGTTTTAAACTCCTTTCCTAATGATGCCAAGCATGGAATTTGCCTTTTTTTCACAGCTGCTGCTGCATACTGGGTCGACATCTTTATTGAGCAACCCATCAGAGATGACAAATAGCCTAGTCTAATGCAGCTTTTTATGCCACACACAACACCTTGACGAAAGTAACTCACAACACAAGACAGCTCTCAGGAAACTGTGCTCGTGTTAATGTGTCTTCAATACACTGCTCTGGAAATTTAATTTCAGGAACTTCAGCAAACCTCAACCTGCAATTTCCGGCAGAACCACCCAAAAGGGCTCGTCCATACTTTTTTTGATTCACCGATATGTTGAATGCATTGCGTATCGAGTAATTCCCTTGGGACCAGGATCTTTTCTCATTGCTCAGCAGCTGTGCTTTGCAAAAAAACCTGATCTTACCTTGCTAAATCGGAAAATCCACAGCGAGGTGTTGCTTAACCAAGCTTCAATTAAGCAGGTAAAATTGGGTTTAGGGAAGGAAAAACCACAGAACAAGGAAAGCTCTCAGACCCAGGGGAATTGACTGGTACATGATTGAAACACAGGTCAACACAGGTGTGGATGGAACCAAAGTCAGCTCAGTGCTGCTCCAAAATAAAAATCCAGGAAGGTTCTGCAAAGATGCAGGATGGGAATTAAGCATTCTGCAGATCTGGGCATCCATCCTAGGGCTGAAGAATTATGTGCAACAGAATAGTCCATTTTGCAAAGCTCAGTTGTCCAAATCTACCTAGCACTAAACTAAGGCACATGCTCCACAAAGCCCTATGTAAATTAAACCCCTTCAGGCAAACTTCTGATACTTATCGGAATGCCAGCCCACACGGGTACTATCAGAGTAACAGCACTCAGAGCCCCATCCCATCTTCAGAATAGAGGGTTGGTACCACTCTCCACCCTTCTGAAAAGCAGAAGCAAATTTTATTTCTTATTTATTTCATAAAATTGATGAACTGCTGAAAAGCAGTTTACAAAATGATAGAAACAAGAAAACCAAGGGGAAATCACAACTTTAAAACATACGAAAAGTTAAAACACTAAAGCAGATTAAAATTTAGCAAAAAGCCTGCAGTTTTTTTTTGTTTTTTTTAAGAAAAATATTATAGCCCAGCCTGCAAACAATTGCAGGAAATTGCATGGAAACAATTGTTTCATAAAAACTTTTTTTAAAAACTGTGTTTTCATTCACTCTCCGGGGTTAAATGGGGAGGTAAGTTTCCAAAAACCATGACAACTTTGGAGGGTGAAAAGGTTTCAAAAACCTTCACCTCCATTGGCATCCGTATCCTCAGTGTGCATGCACACGAAAGCTCATACCAATAACAAACTTAGTTGATCTCTAAGGTGCCACGGGAAGGAATTTATTAATTTTTTTTGTTTCGACTGCAGCAGACCAACCTGTAACCAAATCTGGAAAGTTCCTAATTCAGATGAAACTCCTTTGCCTGCCCTTGCTATACCACCCACCCACCCTGCCCCCTCCCATAGCTGGCAACTTTTCCCTTTATTTAAGGGAAATTCCCTTATTCCGAATAGGATTCCTCGCAAGAAAAGGGAAAAGTTGACAGCTATGCCCCCTCCACCTGAAATTCAGAGTTGTTCTCTAGGGCGGAGGGAGAGTGGAAAGGATCCTAGCGTCTCTTCCACAAGCATCCTTCTTCTGCACCACCTGGGCAGAAGAGGAGGCGAAGCAGGCAGCACCTGGAAAGGCAAGTTGTACCTTCTAAAGTGCAATCCATCCTTCCTGGCTGGTCCAAAGGCAGCCCTCCCCTGACCCTTCTTCCACACCTTGGGTGAGGGGGGGAACGTGCAGACAGTGCCCTGGTCTGGCAGCCTCGCTGTGCAAAAAGTACAACTCTGGGAACTGCTAGCTCTTTTTCTATTTTTTTAAACCCAGCTCTCTCTCTCTTCCCTCCTCCCTCCTCTTTTCTGGCCAGCCTCTTCCCCCGCCCCTCCTCCTCCTCCTCCCTCCTCCCCCCCTCCCTGGCTGGAATGAGAGGGTGGAATTGTGAATCACGGATTTAGCATGAGGTGATCCTGCTTGGCCAATCAGGGCCGCCCCGGCTGCCAACCACCCTGGCGCTGGGTCTTTCAGCCTTGCTGCAGACTCCAAGGTGAATGGCACCCGGGGTTACTGCCGGGCATGGCAGATTAACGCTTTCCCTGCCGGCCGAGGGTGGGTTACTCTAGGTCAGCTGCACACACTGGAGCCACCTTTTCAAGAGGAATCGTAAGAGTTGGAAGGGACACCCCCCCATCCCAGGGTCATCTACCATAGTCCAACCCTCTGCAATGCAGGAATCTTTTCCCCAACGTGGAACTCGAACCCTGGACCCTGAGATTAAAAAGTCTCACGCTCAACCGACTGAGCTATGCGCGCAGACTCAGGCCACATCCACGTCATATATTTCAAGCATTTGAACAGTCCTGACTTCCCCCAGAGGATCCTGGGAGCTGTAGTTTGTTAAGGGTGCCGAGCGTTTAAAGGTAAAGGGACCCCTGACCATTAGGTCCAGTTGTGGCTGACTCTGGGGTTGCGGCGCTCATCTCGCTTTACTGGCCGAGGGAGCCGGCGTACAGCTTCCAGGTCATGTGGCCAGCATGACTATGCCGCTTCTGGTGAACCAGAGCAGCGCACGGAATCGCCGTTTACCTTCCTGCCAGAGCAGTACCTATTTATCTACTTGCACTTTGACGTGCTTTCGAACTGCTAGGTGGGCAGGAGCTGGGACCGAGCAACGGGAGCTCACCCCGTCGCGGGGGATTCGAACCGCCGACCTTCTGATCGGCAAGCCCTGGGCTCTGTGGTTTAGACCATAGCGCCACCCGTGTCCCGCGGAGCATTGTTAGGAAGCTCCTATTCCCCTCACAGAGCTACAGTTCCCAGAAGGGACAGCCCATCCATGAGGCAAGGGGAGGCAGATGGATCCTCAGCAGCAACAGATCCCAATATAGATCTTTATTCCGCCCGTCTCCCTTGTTCCTGATGTAGATCTTAACTCATCCCTTCTTTTCTGGCAAAACACCATTTTGGGGTCTGCCTTGGGTGTCAAAATATATTGAACTGGCCTTGATTCCCTGAGTCATAAAATTATAAAGTTGGAAGGGACCCCGAGGGTCATTTAGTCCAGCCCCGGCAATGCAAGAATCCTGCCCACAGCTCTGCCCCTGGATGGGCTCGAACTACCAACCTTCTGCTTAACAGCAAGTCACACTGACCCATTGTGCTACCTTCAGATGGAACTCTGGGAATTGTAGTTCTGGTAAAGGAATAAGGGGCCTCCTAACAACTCCCAGCATCTTTAACAAACTACATTTCCCATGATTCTTTGGGGGAAGCCATGACTGTTTAAAGGGGCATAATAGCGCTTCAAATGTATGGTGCAGAAGGGGCCTTTAATCCAATTCCTGGCTTGCTCTTGTGCTTTTAACAGCTCGGTGTACAACAACAAAACTTTGTACAAAGCCCTTCCATCTGCCTTGCATAAGGTTGTGAAATGGCTACATGGACACCCACTCTGGCTTATTCCTGTGTCCACAGTGTCTTACGAAGAAAACCAGTGCAGGAAGCTTTCCTTCTCCCACGACTTTGAGCCAGCCTATGCAGATTAAGCTGCACAGGAGCTGGGGTGCTTTAAAAAAGCTGGCAATCCCAGCAAACCTCAGGCAAACTGAGCCATAGCTGCACCAAGTACTGCATTAAAAGAAGAAACCATTTTTACTGTTACGGACCTAAATTTGGGCAATAGGTTGCCAAACAAATGTAGCCTCTGCCATCAGGGGTCATCTAGTCCAACCCTCTGCAATGCAGGAATCTCAACTAAAGCATCCATGACTTAACTCTTGACAACAATTTTCATAGCCGAAATCATGCAGTCATTATTTCCCTTGATCACGTGTTGTATGAAGGAATACTTTCCTTGCTTTCCTCTGTGACCGTTCAATTTCCGAACAGCCCCAGGTTCTAATATAATCCGGGGAATATAATTCCACCTCTTCAAGGATGTTGCAAACATTGATCAATCCCACTAGCACCAGCACATCATCTCTCTGCTCACCCGCCCCAAAGGATTAGCTTATCCAACACAGGCCAATTAGATCATTTCAATCTCTTAAAGGAGCCAATAAATGTCTCTTCTGCCTTTGGCGTTGCAGCGTCGATACTTTGGAACTCCCTGCCAATTGACACCAGGCAGATGCCATCACTGTATTCTTTCTTTGCCTATATAGACACAAGGTTGGTTGTTGTTGTTTATTAAATTTGTATATCTGAAGATCTTGGGGCAGTCCACAGCATAAAAATAAAAACAAAAAATACATTAAAAAGCACATTTAAAAGGACATTGAATGTTAATCAGCCCAAGGCCTGGTTGAAGAGGAATGTTTTCGCCTGGTGTCTAAAGATGTATAATGAAGGCATCAAGTGAGTCTCCCTGGCTAGAGCATTCCACAAGTGGGGAGCCATCGCAGAAAAGGCCCTGTTCTCAAGTTGCTACCTGGGTGGGGGGAGGCATACAAAGAAGGGCCTCAGAGGATGATCACAGGGTCCAGGGCACTTCAAATGGGGAGGGGCAGTCCTTGAGGTTACATGGTTTATTGTGTTTCCTTGTTTACACATGTTTTTAACCACTTTAAAATGTTTTGTTTTTAACTGTATTTTTATTACACATGTGTTTGCCACCCTGGGGTCCTTTGGGAGGAAGGACGGAAGATCTACATTTTCATTATAGGGAGAGTACTGCCAGAATCAAAGAGCTGGAATAGTCCTCCAAAATCATCTTGTCCAACTCTCTCTGCTGGCACAGGAAATTTAGGGAGAAGGTTCATTCATAGACGAGTTAAAATTGACCAAAGAAAACTGAGGAAAGCAAGGTTCAGAGACAGAAGGACCTGTATTTTACTAACACGTGGGAAGAAGAGAGTTTGAACAGACTGAAAGGCTGGGAATCCACAATTTATTTATTTATTTGTTGCAATGGACCTCTTGTGTTGTTTAGGATGGACAAAGGAGATGCATAAAAGGAAGACACTGGGGTGTGTGTGGAAAGGAACAAGAGGAATTATCTGTCTAAAGGAGATGGGGAAAATAAGAAGGCAAACATGAACTTAGGTACAGACAGCAGCAGCAGCACCCAAACACACCGTCCTGCCAGAGGCAGTCTCCCCAGACACTCTCTGCCCTACTTCCAAAAATGGGACCTGCCCTTTGTCCCGTGTCAAAGTCCGCCCCCAGAAAAGCGATGACTCCAGGTAACCTCCTGAGAACACAAAGGTGTGTTTGGCTTTTCCCAACAGCTGATTAGCAATACAAACTTGCCAACAGGGACAACCTCCTCTGCTGTCAGGGATTGGTACCAGATGTATGTTTGACTACAACTCCCATAATTCCTGAGTATTGGCCAATATAGCCTGGGGTTGATGGCAGCTGGAGCCCAACGGCATATCGCTACTCTTGCCGGGAGGTTGGACTCTGGACAGATGAACAGTTCAACTTCGGATTGCAGGTGGACGGATTCCTTTTTAAATGTTCCCTCTCACTAAAATAATAATAATAATAATTGAAAAACCTCCCTGTGTGTAGTAAGCTAGTACAGCAATAAGGCTGAGCTGCATCCCTGATGGGCTAAATTTCTGCTTGCAGATAAGATATATTTATGTAATAAAATGTATATACTGCAAGGAAAAACCCCTCTAAGCGCTTCTCAACAATATTCAGTCGTTGAAATCATCTGTTAAGAAACAGTTAACAACAGGTATTAAAGTATTTAAAAGATTAAAATCAGCACTAGCTAGAAGGCAAGAGAACACATGCAACTTTATAGGTCTGAAAAGGATTGCCTAAGCAAAACCATTTGAAGTGGGAGCTAAAAGGAGTTCAGCGATGGTGCCTGCCTGCTGTCAATAGGCAGGGAGTTCCAAAGTATAGCTATTAAACATGAGAAGGTTGATTTATTATAATTGTGGAATATTATGGGGCACCCATAACAAGCCGTGCTTGTTCTGTCAGTGTGTATGTGTGTATATTTAGGATATTGTTCTAAAATGGAGTCTAAAGTACTACAGTTCTACTTTGTCGGGACTGAAACCACAATTCTACCAACCAAGCTCCAAGCCTACTTGATTAGCACCAAATCCATCCAACACAAACACACACTGCATCAAATTGGACACGCCCTCTCAGGCGCCTAATTCCAACTGCGTCCTGTAACACCCAGTGTTGCTCTTAGGTGCAGGTTGCAAAAGAGCCCTGCCAAATTACTGAGGGAGCATTACAGACAGATTTATTATATTTCAAAAGGGCAGGCAGATGAACCACTCTAGGAATTGTAGTTCTGTGATGTGAAACAGTCAAGGACTCTTCCCAAGGAACTCGGTGAATTGTAGCTCTGTGAGAGGAATTCGGGTCTCCTATCAATTTTCAGCAGCCTTAGCAAACTACAGCTCCCAGAATTCTTTGGGAGAAGTCATGGCAGCTTATAGAGCCAGTGTGGTGTAGTGGTTAAGAGCGGTAGTCTTGTAATCTGGGGAACTGGGTTCGCGTCTCCGCTCCTCCACATGCAGCTGCTGGGTGACCTTGGGCTAGTCACACTTCTTTGAAGTCTCTCAGCCCCACTCACCTCACAGAGTGCTTGTTGTGGGGGAGGAAGGGAAAGGAGAATGTTAGCCGCTTTGAGACTCCTTTGGGTAGTGATAAAGCAAGATATCAAACCCAAACTCGTCTTCTTCTTCTTATAGTGTTTTGATACTGCTTTAAATTTATGTGCAGATGGGGCTAAGGATAAAAGAGCAGGCTGAGGTTCCCAGTATTTTCCCCAGATCTGGCCAATCCGTAGGGCTTTTACTGCCCACCAGTCAGAGTGGTTGGTGCTACACTACCTGGCTGCACAGGCTCCAAACATCCTTATTTTGCTTTGAGGAGAGACGCTGCTTTGGGGTGGGGTTATTTTGACTCTTGAACAATCTGCGTGTATTTTTATTTATGTGTTACACTTTTACTCAGCTCTTCCTCCAAGCAGCTTGAGGTGGCATGCATGCCTCTCCTCCCCTTTAATCTTCAAAACAACCCTGCAAGGTCCGTCCGACCAAGCCACAAATTCATGGCTCAATTTGAACCTGGGTCTCCCTGGTCCTAGCCTGACATTCTAACCATATAACCATTATCAACCCCTGTACCCGCTACCATTTCCCAAATCAGGGAAAGGCGGGGGACCTTTGGCTCTCCAGATGTTGTTGGACTACAACTCCCATCATCCCTGGCCATGTCGCTAGGGATGATGGGAGTTGTAGTCCAACGTCCCATGGGTTCTCCACCCCTGCATTATAGCCATGCTCTCATGTGGATGCAGATGCACAGACCCAAGGAGTCTTTGGTATCCTAACCTACTCAGTAACCATATTCAGGCAGCGAATGTTTATTTCCTTACTTATTGCATTTATATCCCACCTTTTCCTCCAAAGACCTCAAGGGGACGTACAAAGTTCTCCCCCTCTCCATTCAGTCTCCACAACAACCCTGAGAGTTAGGCTAAGGCGAGAGGGAGTGAGTTTCCCAAGGTCACCCAGGTGAGTTTCATAGCTGAGTGGGGGATTTGAACCTTCGTCTCCCAAGTCCTAGCCTGACATACTCTAACCATAACACCACCTTAGCGGAACCCCTTTGAGTGCCTCCGTTTTAAAACTAGTGCGATCAGATCCACGGTGACAAGAGATATCCTATTCCAGCATTCTGACATTTTTAAAAGAAAGGGAACTGGTATAAGCAGGTGTGGCATACGGACTGAGCAAGGGTTTGAATCCAGATCTACCTAGTGAAAGTTGAATGCCAGTACAGCGCACTGATTTCCAGAATGAAATATATCTGCATTCGTCAGGAATTTACCTGTATGGCAAGTGTGAATTTTCTGTCGTGGGACCATCTCTTCTTTTGATTAATATGGGGGTGCGTAGATGTATTTCTGGTCGGAATAGTTTTATTTTCCTTGGAGTATTTTCTCTCGTTTTACTCTTTACTCTCACTTATTGCGTATTTTGTGTTTTTATTTTGTATTTTTATGCCCTGAGATCTTTGGCTGAAGGGCAGTATAATAATAATAATAATAATAATAATAATAATAATAATAATAATAGCAGCAGCAGCAGCAGCATAAGGGCAACAGTGAAGGACCACCAGGAATGCCTAAGGGCTGAGAGTGACCCTTAGGCAGTGACCCTTTGCTGTATCAATAGCAGGGCTGGATTTCGGTTTGATGAGGCCCTAAGCTACTGAAGGTAATGGGGCCCTTTATATGTCCAGCTGTCCTTTGTCAACAACAAATGGTCGCTGTTTTGGTGTGTTGAATATATGTTATATGGTAATTTATGGACCTAATAGGTATCAAAAGTCATTTGCACATGTTGCCCTGCAACCAGTCCATGCAGAATGTAGGCACCCCATATAAAGAAATGAGCAAACCAGTGATATTTTAGAGCGCAGGCTAGCGGGCAGGGCCCATGACTTACATCATAGGAGCCCACACAACACAAAACACAGTTGCTGTATGTAGGTTTTATTTTATTTGTTTTAATCTTATATTTTGGAAATGTACATCCAGTTTTTTTTCCCTTTAAAAAAATTTTTTGGGGCCCCAAGAGAGTGGGGCCCTAAGCTACAGCTTTTTTAGCTTATACGTAAATCCGGCACTGATCAATAGGGGCATTATATTATTCTACCCTTGTTCTCACCTGGGAAGTTCTGGAAGCAGGATGACCACTAGACATCGCAAAAAAAAAAAAGATGGCAAAAAAACAACAGGAAGTGGCATAAATTTTGCACGTGGTAATTTATGAGCATAGATCATGGAATCATAGAACTGTAAAGTTGGAAGGGAACCTGAGGATCATCGAGTCCAACCCCCTGCAATGCAGGAATATGCAGCTGCCCCATATGGGGATCAAACCTGTGACCTTGGTATAATCAATACCATGTTCTAAGCAACTGAGCTATCCATTTAGATGTCCATTTGGAAACAGTTGTACCTCACCACAGAGGGGAAGCCCAGCACCTGCTGAGCCTGCTATCCAGGCACTTTCTGTATGAGCAGTGGAGTCCATTTATTTATTGCCATTCCTGTTCCTTTGCAAAATATTTGCACAAACTGCCCAGAGAATCTGGGACAGGCCAGTCTCAGAGCACTACAACTCCCATTGTCCTCAGCCACCGGCCACGCTGGCAGAGGCTGATAGGAGTTCAACAACAGCTGGGGGGCACATCATCTGCGTCATCATCCCCCCCATGCATGGGAACAGCTGGCCTGTCATACCTTCCCATAGGACTCCAGCTGTTTTTGGACTACAACTCCCATCATCCCTGGCCAGCAAGACTAGTGTGAGAGGTGATGCAAACTCCAGTCAGAAAACAGCTGGGGACCCAAGTTTGGGAAACACTGGACTACAACTTCCATCATCCATAACCACTGGTCCTGCTAGATAGGGATGATGGGACTTATAGTCCAACAGTGACTGGAGGACCCAAGTTGCAGAAACACTGTCTTGGGACCTGTGGTGGTGTGGCCTGCGGATCGGGTGGGCTGGGAGACTCCCAACAGCCAGTTAGAGGCCTGAAGGGCCCCATTTGGCCCCTGGACCTGAGATTCCACATCCCTGTTACACAGGCACAGCTTTTCATGCATTAGAACAGGGGTCAGCAACCTTTTTCAGCCATGGGCCAGTCCACCGTTCTTCAGACCATGTGGTGGGCCGGACTATATTTTTTTTGGGGGGGGAGGGAATGAACAAATTCCTGTGCCCCACAAATAACTCAGAGATGCTTTTTAAATAAAAGCACACATTCTACTCGTGTAAAAACACGCTGGTTCCCGGACCGTCTGCGGGCCAGATTTAGAAGGCGATTGGGCCGCACCCGGCCCCTGGGCCTTAGGTTGCCTACCCCTGCATTAGGAAACGGTAAGCATGTCTTTTTCCAAGGCAGTAATATCAGAGCTGGCCCACCCATGAGGCAGGTTGAAGCACCGGCCTCAGACGGCAGATGTGCAAGACTGCTTCTGGCATGTGGCACTGCCACCCAAATTGTGGAACACCCTGGCTCTTGCCGAGTTCTGCAAGAGGTGAGGGGGTGTTCTGGCAGCCCCAGAAGTGGTGGGGGGCAGCAGTAGGGGGCAACGGGGGGGGGGACTTCCATAATTTGCCTCAGGTGGCAAAATGGAATGGGCCCTTTCCCTGACTTCAATTATATCCTAACTCCAAAGCAAGAACTAATGCGCCCCTTAAGCTCTTAGAGCACTGGAGCAGTCTTGCCTCTTATGCAATGAGTTGCAGCCTTGGGTATTGTTCCCTGATCCTTAGGAACTATTACAACAACCATGCACAGTGTTGCCACTTTCACAGTATATTTTGTTTTATGTATTTAGGCGATTAATTTTTTTTACCGCCCTTTGCACAAGTTACAAGGCGGATTGCAACTGAGTCCAATAAGATAAAAAAAACCACAGATCCGTAAGATTACACAGGAACTCATTAGCAATCATTTATCTCATCAGGTCTCTCCTCCTCCAAACCTCAGGAGGGAGGGAGTTCCACATGTGAGGAGCCACCACTGAAAAGGCCATGTACTTCATTCTCAATTGGTTCAACAGTCAATCCCTCTTCACAGGGAACTCTGGGAATCGTAGTTCTGCCAGAGGGAAACGGGCCTCCTAACAGCCTGCAGAACCCTTCAATAGTGGTGTCGTAGTGCTTTAAATATATTCCATGTTAACCGTGTTAAGTTAATGCACTTAATTAGAGAAAAATCATTATTGACATTTATTAAGGATTAGAAACTTCTTATGGACTTTTCTGCTTGAAAGAGAAAATATACTTGTACTGTAATATCTGGATCTGAAGATTGAAAAAATATTGGCTTATAGAAAATATAATAGTTGGAGGTCAATGAGTGAATACTACCGTATCTTTAGCTGACTGACAGAGAATCTGAAGCCTTTTTATCTTTTCCCATTGTCTTTTCTTACTCTTTTTCTCTCTTTGCTTCTGTTCTTTTTTAGATTAGCTTTCTAAAGTATTCCTTTCCCTCAGGTGTATTATAAAAAGATGCTTTGTATTGGGTACAAACTTTTGTGTCTCTTTTGGTAAGTTATCAATAAAACTGGACCTAAACCAAAAAACCAAAAAACTGTATATGCCTCTTGGTCGGGACCTGTCCTCTTTGCACATTGTAACGCGACATTAAAAGCACCATAGCATTACTAAGAGATGCATATACAGCTGCACACACAAGAGGTGTGCTTTGCACAAAAACCCAGCAACGCTGGCACGGGACGGTTTTGCAAAGGCGCAGTCGAGGCAGAGAAGGGGTGGGCGAGAAAGACGGTGGAATGGAATCATAGGAGACAGCTCCTAGGGCTAAGGTCCCTTCGGGCCCCCAATAAAATATTAGAGGGGACCGGGGCACCCCGCAAGTTGATGTGCATTGCCATTGTGCCCACCGCGTCTTGTGATCCATTATAGGGGGCGAGGCATACCTGGGCCTCCCCAATATCTTATTCAAGTTGGCACCCTTGGGCGCAAGCCAAGCCTAGTTGCACAACCCAAACCTTGCACATCAAGGCGCTGCGAAAGCGCAGGAGCCGCGGAGCGTCGCCCTAGCGCGCAAACCTCGGCGCCTGGCGAAAGGCGCGCTGAACTTTCTTCGGAAAGAGGGAATGACCGACAGTAACCCGAGGCGTGACGTCAGCCTCCCCCTCCCCTCTCTCTCACACACACAGACGGGGGGGGAGTGGGCGGGGCGTTTAGCCTTAGCAGCTGGCTACCCGCCAGGGACACGGGGAGGCGGTGGATTTCTGAATATTATATTTGCAATCTCACAGGCTCCTTGTGACTCCCTTCTGCAAAGCCAGCGATCCTCCGTCCTCCCACAAATGCACCCGGCGTGATGTTGCCATGGTCAAAAGGCGGCGTTTTGTTTTGTTTCCAGATGCTGGTGGTAAGCAGGGTACAAAAGCACATGGCTCGCCAAGGCAAGAGTGGGGGGGGGGCGGGATCCGTTCAAGGGATCCCGTCACCCGAGGAGAAACAGATCCCTCGGTGGGAGAGGAGCAGGCTCGTGCCTACACACACGCTCCCCAAACTCTCACTTCTCAGGCGCGCGCGCTCAGGACGCGCTCGCTTCATCCAAACTGGTTAGGAAAAAGGATTTGAGAAATATTACACACATCGGGCTCTAATTTGGAAGTTGACTCTTGCTGAAATCACAGGCTGGCTGGATATTTATCTATCTTGGCAAAAGGGCACTTTTGGAAATAATAATAATAATAATAATAAACCATTGCACTCCCTTTGCACAGAAATTAGGACCCTCGTCCCAAATCACAGATCCCGACCTTAACTCAAGCAAGAAAGGGCTTCCACCATGATGCAAGACCCCATTTTTTTTGCAGGTACCAACTGGGCAAAAGCTGCTTCCCTTCTCCCCGGTTGGCACCGTGAGAAACAGCCCCCCCTACCCTGTACCCACCGTCAATGTCGCTCAGCAGAGCCGTGTCAATCTCGCTGGATTCATGGAGAGTCAGCGAAGGGTCCAAGCCGTCCAAAGACGCCTCTTCGAAGGCGAGGTTGTTCATCTCGGCCACGGCGCCCGCAAACCCCTCCTTAGAGAAACCCCCTCCACGCACGCACCCCTAATCTAAGCCAAAAATAAGTTGATTTTTTTAAAAAATTAAAATGTGCAATTGAATAAACTGGCGGAGCCTGGATGACAGGCTGGGAGGAGGAAGCGCCTTCCTTAGTCTGCCGGGGACTCCGCGCAAAGAGAAGCCATCTGCGCATCGGGAAGCCAAGCGGCCCGGCGTTTATGGGCTGGTGGCTCCTAGCTGCCTGCTGCTGGCTGCCATCCTCCCGTCCATGGCAGGCTCTGTAAGGTGGAGGGAGAGCAAGTTGCGAAGTGGAGCTCAAACCAGCTACTGGGAGGGAGAGCAGGAGGAGGAGCCTCCGCTCTGGGGAACGCCCCCTGGCTCTCTTGATTGGCAGCCCCCTGCAGTTCCCGGGAAGTGAACTGGCTGGCCTTCCCCACATGGACGGGAGGGGTGTGCGGGACACAACAACACCGGCGGCAAGAGTCCCAGGCTCCGCTTACTTAGCAGGAAATCTGGCCCGCTTTGATTGGGGATCACTTCCGAGCAAATGTTGACACGGTTGCAGGCTCAGTGTTGGAGAAGGAGGAAGGCCTTGGAGCAGCTGAAAAGGGAAATTCAACACGTCGTGTCCTCGCCCCCACCCCCAGCATGCATGCCCAGAAAGTTGCACCTGATGAATTTCTGCCTGTTGCGCACAAAGGGGGTTAGGGGAGGGACATTAGGATGGTCTGATCAAGGGGACCCCAGAAGGCTCAGGAACCCAAGGATGTGCAATTTGGAAAGGGGGGGTATTTGACACCACCTTGCATCATTTTGCAAGAAGAATTATTATTATTATTATTATTATTATTACATTTATATCCCAGTTTTTCCTCCAAAGAGCTCAAAGTGGTGCACATGGTTCTTTGCTTTATGCACTTTATCATTGCAACAACCCTGTAGTGTAGGTTAGGCTAAGGGGCAGTGAGTGGCCCAATGTCATAACCAGTGGGCTTCATGGCTGAGTTGGGAGCTGAATTCTGCTTTCCTGGTCTGACACTCAACTGCTCAACTACCCTGTTGGTAACAGTAGATTAACTTCAGCATAACTGGTTTTTTATATAAAGGAAACAATGCATGAGGTTATTTATTTTAAAGGATTTGTTTACGCACCCTTAAAAATATTACACCCGTGCAATTTTTTAAAACATACTAATAACGAGCCGAGTTTCTCGCATTGCAGGGGTTCCTTCGAACTACAATTCTGCGATTCTATGAACTAAAGAAAAACAATTAATGGAACTGGAAATCGTCTAACCCAGTGTTTCCCAACCTTGGGCCTCCAGCTGTTTTTGGACTACAACTCCCATCATCCCTAGCTAGCAAGACCAGTGGTCAGGGATGATGGGGATTGTAGTTCAAAAACAGCTGGAGGCCCAAGGTTGGGAAACACTGGTCTAACCAACCATTGCTTAAAGTAGAAAAAGTTGGATCCAGACTTCAATCATTATTGGGGTAGACCCATTGGGTAATTTACCCAACTAAGTCATATTCAGAATGGGTCTTCTCTGAGTATGATTAACCCTAGATATTCACCACTGAAATTAAGGGGGCTTGATAAAAATTAACCATCCCATTTATTGCAAAGCGTCTGTGCTAAGAATGGCAAACAGCGTAATTCTCACCCTGTTCACTCAGAAGTCCCACTGAAATCAAGTGAGGCTTCCATGCAAGAGAGGCTAGGAGTCCAGCCTATATCTGGGTCCCAGCAGAAATCTCTACATGTGCAGGGCAATGCAAGCTTTATTTCCTGTAACAATCCTGTAATATTCTTAGAAGAGTCTTGCAAGAGCCCTGCTTGATTGCAAAATAAAATGGGGGAGAAACAAAACTTGTGGGGGGGTGCCCCCTTTTTCTCCTTCTCCACCTCTGCATGCCATCATGCAAGGACACACACAACCTAGATCCACAGGTAACTTTGTATGTGAATAAAGCACTGTCCCTTTCCGCAATCCAAAATAGGTGTTCAAAATAATAAATCTGGGGCCTCCCCTCTATTTTTAGGTGAGACTCTTCCCTCCCCCCCTTGATCCAATAGGTCAGAGCCATCCCTCAGCTTACCTAGGTTGCCAGATGTTTAGCCAATGTCAAATCTGCTAAAGGTGGCTGTTTTGCTACAGTTAAGGTTGTTCCTTTATCCTCTTTGCAGGGTAGGTGGCAAAATTAGTCAGGGCTCCTGCACCATTGATAATTGTGCAGAAGAGGGAATTTCAGCACAGGATACACCTGCAGAAACCGTCTCTTCTACACATCTGTTTAAAGGTACAATAGCACAGAAGAGGTGGAATATAAATTATACACACACATACACACATACAGGATAGAGAGAGAGAGAGAGAGAGAGAGAGAGAGAGAGAGAGAAAGAAAGAAAGAAAGAAAGAAAGATTCCATCAATCAATCAATCAATCAATCAATCAATAATGGGTTGGACTAGATCATCCTCAGGGTCCATTCTATCTCTACAATTCTATTCTATAAAAATAAAGGGTTAAACTGCACCCAAAGCTTTTTTTAAAAGAAAACAAGCAAGCGAATAAAGCAGAAATTAACTTCTGGAACTCACTGCTGGAGGATGTGGCTATAGCCACTACCTTAGATAACTTTATAGGGGGACAAAGGGGAATCAGCAATAAAACGTTGCAATGATCAGATCAAAATGAGCAGATAACAGCAAAGGTTGCTAGGTTCATAGCAGGGGCAATCAGAATAAGGGCCACTAACTGACGGCTGATTCAGGACTTTAAATTGTGCTCTTATATCAAATTTCCTTTTTTGCGTATACTGTAATGTTTTACTGTTGCTATGGCCATTGGCTAATGTGAATAAAGTTTTATCTATCTAAAAAACAAAACAAAAAACGTTGCAATGTCCCTCCTCAAGGAGTCAAATAAGCATGCCTGCTTTCAGCATATTCCATTTTACTGCTTTATGGTCCTGCCGTTCCGAGGTAGACTGCCTCTGAACATGATGCTCTGCTACAAGGGTGGGGAAAACTCTTTCATCTCAATGGCCACATTCTCTTCTGGGCAACATTGGCTTGGGGGGGGTCAGTTACCTGCCAGTGGTGGGCAGGGCTAGAGGCAACACGTGGGTTTTGCTTTGATAGCGTCAGCTAGTTTTATGGTCCACTGTCACGCCCTTCTTCACAGAGAAAGAGGAGTTGTCAGTCACTGGGCATCATTTATTATATTTAGGATATATTCAGAGGCTGTCTACCTGAAGAGTAGCTGTTGAGGACAATGAGCAGGATAAAGTCATTTGCCTTTATGGCCTCAATTTGGCTTAGATGGGATTTTCAACTTGTGTGCAGATAGCGTCTCACTTGAGTGAATGCTCCTTTAAATCATCAACAACAACAATCTGCTCATAGAAGATTGGCTGCTCAAGGAGAAGAGCATCTTCCTGTCGCTGCTACTTTTCTGTGTGCAGGGATATCTTTTAAGGTGGAAGCCTGCAGTCATTCAAACCCCAGCCTTCAGTCTTAAGTGGTAAGACCCAGACAGTCTCCTCAGTGAGAAGTTGGCCACAAACTTAAATAGAATTACTTGTGAGTACCAAATCGGCCTAGGATTTAAATATGTAGAGTACTATGGATAAAAGTTAAAATGAAAAGAAAGATGTTAATTGGACTAAGTAAATTTAATGTAAAATTCGTTTTGGAGAACTGCTACAATGATTTATATGGAAATTCAGCCAGGGGAAGTCGAGGAAGTCATCAACAATGTTAACTAAAGTGGAATTTCTATAGTTAAGATATATATCTACTTGTTTGTTTGTTCTTTGATGTTTTCTTTTTATGTTTGATGATATGTTTGTTTTAAAATTTGGAAAATGTCATAATAAATTTTTTTGGGGTAAAAGGAGAAGTTGGCCACATTCTGAACATATGAGTGGCGAAGGTCCTTCTCCTACTTTCTGCCCACAATGCCTGAAATTCAGAGGTAGACTGCATTAGGTCATGCAGGTTCCATTTAGCTCTCATAAACAACAGGCCTCATCTTTCTCTCCTAATTAATTTGTCCATTTTTTTAAGCCACCCAGACTAATCTTTACTTCCTTGCAGGCCTCTTTGTCGTTGCAGGCACAAATGTGCCTTTCTGCGATCAGGATCTCGCAGGGAGCAAACAAACAAACAGGCAGGGAAACAGTTAAAACTTGTTCCGTTCCTGTGGGCGGGGCCGTGCTACGACCTCAGCCAATCGTCTGCGGCCAAGGCAGGAATGCCCCCGCGGGAAAGCTTAGTTGAGCAAGCGGGGAAACACCTCCAGTAGTGCCAGTCGGCTCAGCCAATGGCAGCGCGGCTCCGCAGTGGAGTGATTTCGCGTCACGGCCCAGGCTCTAGGATTACATCATGGGGGCGGGGATTCCCCTCCTCCACGTGGAGAGGAAGGCGAGGAGCTGCCAAAGTCAGAGTCGACGTGGAGGGCGGAGTTAAGGATTTAAAGGAGCCGCTCAGGTTCGGTTCCCCGTTGTTTGTGGACGGAAATGGGAGCTTTGTGTTAAATATCTTGCAGCGCAGGGACTTAGCCAGGACTTAACCCGACCAGATGTAAAAGGGGAAAAAACAACAGGGCTCTTGCACAACCATGTAAGCCGTACCTGCTGAAGTTTCTTCTATTAAGGAAAGAATATTACTAATAAAATAATATTATTTTATGAAATAATATTAAAACGTGCATCAACACTCCCCGTTTCATATCTACCTGCCGCCGCCAAGCATAAATCTCCGGGCGTTTTAATTGTTTTACGTTAAGGGGTCTTGCCGGACACGCAAGAATTCCTCTGCACATGAGCAGAAAGCTTTTCCTCGTATGCACACTGGGCGGGAGTGGGGTGCCAACTTCAGCACTCTTTCCCCAGCTGCATGGAACAGAGTAAGCCTGTAGGTGAAGGTTTCCCTCACTGCTGCAGCTGCGTGATAGGAAAAGCAGCACCTGTTGGATTACTGCCTTGCAGAGGGGTGAAGTCAAACTGCTGCATTGGCAACATCAAAGTGACCTCTCCAGGGCGCAAGCCTGGGCAGAGAGTACGGAAGGCCTGGGTTACCCAGACGACAAGACACCCCCCCCCAACCTCGCTGGTGTGGTCCAAAGGAAAGCGGAGCAAGACATCTGGTACCAGCTGGGCTTCAGGAGTTGGAGGAAGGAGGAGTACAAGGCGCCATTCAACTGCCTTAGGGACTCCACTCCCGATTTGTTTATTTTACTAATTTTCTTATCCTGACGATATCCCGCAAGGGAGCGGGAAGGTTTAGGTCTAGGATCAACGTTGTCCATCTCCTAGATGGGCTACGCTATAACCTGTCTTCGTATGCAGGGCAAGTCCCTAACTCACCGAGGGTTAGAGACCCATCGGCTACTGTCACCTGGTTAAGCTGACCAGTCGAAGCCATTTCGAGTGTGGGGCTGCTGTCGCCTGCTGACAGCTTCTGGGAGCCACAGGTGTAGATTTTCAGCGGTTGGTTTTATTTATATTTTGAATTTCTTTTTAGATGAATTTCTTTTTTTATTGACTTTTATAGATAACCGTAAATGCATAGTTTATGTAAAACACTGAAAGCAGCAGCTAAAATTGAGCTGCTTTGCAACAGTTTCTGTGGAAACTTGTTGTTGTTGTTGTTTAGTCGTTTAGTCGTGTCTGACTCTTCGTGACCCCATGGACCAGAACATGCCAGGCACTCCTGTCTTCCACTGCCTCCTGCAGTTTGGTCAAACTCATGCTGGTAGCTTTGAGAACACTGTCCAACCATATTGTCCTCTGTCGTCCCCTTCTCCTTGTGCCCTCCATCTTTCCCAACATCAGGGTCTTTTCCAGGGAGTCTTCTCTTCTCATGAGGTGGCCAAAGTATTGGAGCCTCAGCTTCAGGATCTGTCCTTCCAGTGAGCACTCAGGGCTGATTTCCTTAAGAATGGATAGGTTTGATCTTCTTGCAGTCCACAGGACTCTCAAGAGTCTCCTCCAGCACCAGAATTCAAAAGCATCAATTCTTCGGCGATCAGCCTTCTTTATGGTCCAGCTCTCACTTCCATACATCACTACTGGGAAATCAGTGGAAACTAGCTGGTGCTATTGGAGCAGCCAAGAATGCTAGCTGCTGGGTGCTTGGGAAGTGCTGCACAATAGTCTTTGACAAGTGGGTGGGAGGACCTACCTGGCAATATCTGTATGTTATGACATCTGATAATTGACAGGTAGGTTCTCCACCCCAGCTGTAGATTGCAGGCTCCTTGGGGCAGGGGCCTACCCACACCTTCTTTGTAAAGCTGTTGTGTACATGGATAGCACTACTGCCGTCAATCGCTTTGTTCTCGCTGTGTGTGGAATTTGCAAAACCCACGTTCCTTTCCAGTTTTCTGCTCTGTCAGAGCAAGTTTCCTCCCAAACAGAAGCTGGCACTGTATTTTACTAGAATGTTGTGGCAGACAAAAGGCCGCAGGAGGCACATGATGCGCTGGAAAGAACAGCAGTAAACAAGGCTACAAAGCCAATAGACAGAAGTCACTGGGCTGGGCAGTCACATTGCAGCTGGTGCTCATGCAGACCAAGGACATCTTCACACCATCCATTTAAAGCACTGCAGCTCCAGATTGAGCAGTCCTGTTTTTCCCTAAAGAACTCCAGAAGCTGTAGTTTCTTATGGGTGCAGAGAGTTGTTAAAGGTAAAGGTACCCCTGCCCGTACGGGCCAGTCGTGTCCGACTCTAGGGTTGTGCGCCCATCTCACTTAAGAGGCCGGGGGCCAGCGCTGTCCGGAGACACTTCCGGGTCACATGGCCAGTGTGACGAAGCTGCTCTGGCGAGCCGGCACCAGCGCAGCACACGGAAATGCCGTTTACCTTCCCGCTAGAAAGCGGTACCTATTTATCTACTTGCACTTGGGGGTGCTTTCGAACTGCTAGGTGGGCAGGAGCTGGGACCAAAAGACGAGAGCTCACCCCGCCGCGGGGATTCGAACCGCCAACCATACGATCGGCAAGTCCTAGGCACTGAGGTTTTACCCACAGCGCCACCCGCATCCCTGCAGAGAGTTGTTAGGAGGCCCCTATTCTTCTTATGAAGGGATGCGGGTGGTGCTGTGGTCTAAAACCACAGAGCCTCTTGGGCTTGCCGATCAGAAGGTCGGCGGTTCGAATCCCCCGTGACGGGGTGAGCTCCCGTTGCTCGGTCCCTGCTCCTGCCAACCTAGCAGTTCGAAAGCACGTCAAAGTGCAAGTAGATAAATAGGTACTGCTCTGGCGGGAAGGTAAAAGGCATTTCTGGGCGCTGCTCTGGTTTCTGTGTTCCGTTACGCCAGAAGCGGCTTAGTCATTCTGGCCATATTACCCGGGAAAACTGTCTGCGGACAAACGCCAGCTTCCTCGGCCGGTAAAGCGAGATGAGCGCCACAACCCCAGAGTCGTCTGCAACTGGACTTAACTGTCAGGGGTCTTTTACCTTTGTTATTCCTCTTACAGAGCTACAACTCCCAGAGTTCCCTGTGAAAAGGGTTTGTTAAACCACAGTGGGAAATGTAACTATAATTGGGACATTGTGGGGGGCGCATACATTTAAAGAATTATGATACCCCCTTAAACAGCCATGGCCTTCTTCCCAAAGAATTATGGGAGTTGTAGTTTCTGAAGGACTCCGAGAGTTGTTAAGAGACTCCCTATTCCCATCACGGAGCCAGTGCTTTTCTTTCTGGGGGCACTCACGGGTACACAGCACCGGCACTTCTTTTTCTAGAAGGAAAGCACAGCAAAGAAATACAATTCTCAGAGTCTCATAGGAAGAGAGACTTTTTTGCTAAAGCACTCATGGGAGAAATAAATGAATAGCAGGTTCTGATTCGTCTCCCAGAGCGGCTTAACAGTCAGTCCCTCTTGATAGGAAACTCTGGGATTTTTTTTTTTTTAAATGCTTTAAATGTTAGCAGGTTTCATTCAGCTGCTTAACATCAATGAAAAGTAGGCAGCAAAGCAGGCCTTTTGCAATTTAATCGGACATATTTTTCTGTACCTCCTACGTTAAGCAACACTCCTGTTTGCAATACTCCTACCTTCATTCCAATGAGAATTCTTTGAGTACTTTGAAGCGGGAGGGGAGAAATGACCTGGAACCTGGTTGCTCCAGAAGGTGCCTGATTATCTTCTCCTTCCACTACCTCCGCCACCCTGTTTCTTAGCATAAATCTCTCCCCCCCCCCCCCCCGCCCTGCCCAGGTGCAAGTCATGAAAAACTAAACCAAAACTAGCATCCTGGCCCAATTCAGGGTGGGTGCATGGATTAAATTTTATATAGGAAAAAGTATTTTGGACTTTTTAGTTTAAAGACACTTATCTGGAAGTGGAAGGATGTCATCATGATAAGAGGGTTGTAAATTTTAGCGTAGTGTGGGAGAAGTATGGAAGAGGATTTTTTCTCCCCCTCTCCCCCCATGCTTTTAAAACTGTCATCCAGTAAATACTGCTGGTATTTAGGAACACAATTAGGGGGGGGGCTTGCCAGAAGCATCTGGTTTACCAATGGGAGAAAAGAAGAGCAAGCTAGATGAGTCTTTGGTCTGTTCCACCGAGCTCCTTTTTATGTTCAAAGCCAATGGTCTCCAACTTGTGGGTTGAGAACCACTTGTGGGTCACACAGCCTGATCCAAAATAGGTTGCAACAGGAGCACCGCCACCATGCAAATATGCAGCAGGAGATTAAGAATTCGGTCCCCCAAGGCATGTTGGGGTTTAAAAGTGGGTCCTGGGTCTGAAAAGGTTAAAGATACCTGTCCAAAGCTCTAGGTGATTTAGATCCTTTTGCCTTAAAACCCACGAAATCCTGGGATGCGACTGGGCAATACATTTAATCCATCACCACACGGCCAACATTCACGTCTAGTCGTTATCGCTGTACAGGTTTGCACTAACGGTATTTTATTGGAGTATTTCACATGCAAGAATGAAAGGAGAAAAAAAATGTACAGAGACCGACGGACAGACAAGAGTTAAGTGACAGCAGGTTAATTAATACATCCTGATGCAAAAACCGTTTAGCAGGTTTTCGCTCACACAAAGAACACCATCACTAAAAAGGAAAGAGAGAGATAGAGAGAGAGAGAGAGAGAGAGAGAGAGAGAGAGAAGCCAGGATAGTTTTAAAGGCATTTAAAGAATTAATTTTTACATAGCTGTCTTTACATTTTTAAAAAACAATTAATTCCCTTTCCCTGCCCACCAACCTTCTCCCCCAAACAAACAAAACAAACAAATATTTTCAGTAAATAAATATTATCCACTTTTAATCTGGACACGCCTAGAGCTTTTTAAAAAATATACAGATGGAGACACTATGACACAGGTTACGGTGGGGTGGTGCTATTGCAACAGTTAGCAGACGTGGGGGGGGGAGCTCATACTAATGTTCTCGGAGGGCAGAGGAACCCCACTGAATAAGGATGTTCTGTAGAAGCATTTGCTTGCTATGGAGAAATAAGAGCAGGAAACAGAGGGTGGGGTTATATGAGGAACCAGGACCACAAAAGGCCAGGATTGGTGTTTTGTTTGTTTTAAAATCCAAATAGTTAGCAGGTTCAGTCACTGCATGCCTAAGGTTCAAAGGGACTGTACAGAAGATTTGGAAATTTCTAAGCAAGCCACTTCCTGTGAGATTATAAAAGGGTGTTGTGGGATCACAAATTCAGGTGTGGTCCGCACTTCTGTAGGTATCAAAGATGGGTGGCGGTTAAAAGGAGGCCAAGTGTTCACACCAGATGCTGGATAATTAAAAGGGCCAAATTCTTGACTGCTATCCTGCAGCTGCCATTCATCCAAGGCCGCCCTGTGTTGATGCTTCTATGGCTGCAGCTATTAACTTTAAAGTCAGCATTTAACACCAGAGGGTTGAGCAAAGAATTGGGTCCATACTTCCTCCATACCTTCTGTGCTCTCCTGAAGGGTCATGAGACCATGTTAAGTTTGCTTTCCAGGCTAAGCCTGAAAAGATGGCTCAAATAAACACCCAAGTTCCTCACGAATCGGGAACCTGTGGCAACGTCAGGCGTTGCTGGGACTCCTAACAGCCTCGGCCAGCATGGCTAATGGTCAGGGATGATGGGAGTTGTGGTTTAGTGGCAAGCTCACCTATCCACATGAGACATTTTAAACTGGACTGAAACCGCTTCAAACTTCAAAAATCATCGTTTACGATCTGCACCCCCCTCCTGCAAAAAAAGAGCCCTGGGAACTGTTGCGTTGGGAGAGTGCCATGAATTGTGCTAAATGCATCTCATCTCTTTGCAGACAGGCATTTCCCAGAGATCATTTGGGCGGGAGACACAAAAACAGAGTCAAAGGTTTAAAGTTTGTGGGGTCAATAGGCCATTCATCAGGGGGATCCCATGCCCTGCACCAGTTGTCCTTATCCTACCAGTAGGGGGTGCTTTCACCTCTCTTTGATCCTCACAGGGACTGAATCAGACTTTCCCCAGTTTTAGACGACAACTCCCATCAGCCCCAGCCGTTTGGGGGCAATGTAGTTTGAAACATCTGGAAGGTACCAGGTTGGGAAATGCTAAACCGAATGAAGGTTTGATGCACGCTAGACTGCCGGAAGTGAGCGCTGAGGCAGCTCTGGTGTTCTTTTGCTTGTGCAGGGGGAAAGTGCAATGAAAAGGTTTAAAATACCCCAATCTCCTGTGTTGGAGACGCTTTCTTCACTGATCTGCCAGCCACCACCCAGATGAAGGGCTGGCAGCCAACTAATACCCCGGCAACCTTCTTTTACAAAGGAAAAAGTGCTTCCCCATCCCTGGACCCCTCTTGTTCCTCCTCTGCCTGTCCTCACAGGACAGGGATGGGGAGTGACAGGAAAAGGCCAGGCACAGCTTCTCCTGCTGTAACAGCAGTGTCAACAGGACGGCTATCTTCTTATCCAGATTACCAAGATGCAGCAGCTACAGAGAGCCATTGCACTGGCACAACCAGTTCTGGGCTGTGGACAGCAGGCTTGAGGTCTGGGCCAACAGGAGCTGGTAGCAAATGCTCCAGAGAGGCAGGTCTCCGACTAGGGAATGGGAAAGAAGGTGGCCTTCTTGCTATGGCTGGAAGCCTCCTTGCCCCCGTTTCATTCTTTCCCCATTCTTCCTGGAAGCTGGAAGGTTTCACTGTCTCCCCCAAAGGCTATGGTCCCATCTACACTATTAGTTTAAAGCACAGTCGTTCCACTTTAAGCAGTCATGGCTTCCCCCGAAGAATTCTGGGAACTGAGGTTTGTTAAGGGTGCTGAGAGTTGTTAGGAGACCCCTGTTCCCCTCACAAAGCTGCAATTCCCAGTTTGGTTGAACAACCCTTCCTTCTTCCCAGGGAACTCTGGGAATCATAGCTCTGTAAGAACAGGGGCCTCCTCTCAGCACCCTGGACAAACTACACTTCCCAGATTTTTTGAGGGAAGCCATGACTGTTTAAAGTGATATGATACGGCTTTAAATGTATAATGCAGATGGGGACAGAGAGACAGATGCTGGAGGCCAGTCTTTGGAAACTTTGTGTGCTCCAGATGTTTTGGGCTAAAACTTCCATCAGACCCAGCTGGGTGGTGGGAGTTGCAGTACAAAACAGCTGGAAGGAACCAGGATGGCGACAACCGCACAGCTGTATGGCCAGGACAACGGCCAAATAGTCACTTTCCATTTCTAAGAAACTTCGTTATAATTTAAAGGGCTTTCTCCTCCCCGGCACACACGTGGTAATTTAACAATTTCTTCATAGCCTAAGAATTCGTAACAGGTTTTGCTATTGCACCAGTCTTATACAGATATGAATTCTACACATAACACTTAAAAAGGGGGGGGGTTGGTGGTAAAGAAGGAACATGCTATGCACCTCCTCACACATGGAATATATTTTAAACGGAAACAATTCGTTTTCTTCGTTCTGACACCTCAGAACACAGAAGGTGTTAATAAAGATGCTGTAGGAGATGCGTTTCTTTGGGGGTGGGGGGAAAGGAACAGGTGAAGGGAGGTAACGATTAAGGTCCCAATCCAGCAGGGATTTCTCTCGTACAAGTTCCCACTCACTTCAGTGGAGATGATGCCAAGAAACTTCCTACAGGATCAGGCCAAAAATAAATATCCGAAGCCTAAATGATGGGCCTCATTAGTGTTTGAGCAAGGATCCCAACAATAATTTAGTGTCATTTAGTGATTCCTAACACAGATAAGGGATTTATTTTTTAAATGGATAGTCCCACATTCTCGTGGATTATGCCTCCTGGGGTCAAGAGCCTTCCCTCACTTTTGGCCTCTAATACAATAGACGGCCCCTTCTCTCTTCACCCCTGTGAATACGGCAATGGTGAAGAGGGTTGGAGAGCAAGGAAGTAAAACTGAGGGCAGAAAGGCCTGGGGAAATAAGGACAAAGGGATGAAATATATTTAAATTTCAACTTCCCAGTTTAGGCGTCACAAGGAAGCAATGGGAGGTCATTGGGATATGGGATGCTAGGGAAAGTCCCAAAAAAGCTCTGGAAGGGGTTCAGTGAGTGTTGCAGACCAACCTGGTGCCCCTGCAGATGTTCTGGGAGCTGCAGTCCAAAACATCTGGAAGGCACCAGGTTGTGGGAAGGCTGTGCTAGGACATAGCCAGAAACCTAAGTTCACATGCTCCGAGGGCATCTAGCTGCAGGCGAAAGAGCTGGGTGATCGCGGGAACATCCTAGGGCTCTTGAGCCAAGGGACCTTCCTCCTGCAGCAGGAACTGCCCCTGTTGGGGAGCATCTAGGTAGGGTGGAAGCAAAAATGTCCGCATCTCTCTGACACTAGTAAGCATTTCATTTCTCACCAAGCCTAGACCGGAAGAGATGCTTCTCCGCTTTGCCAAAACAGCTGGCAATGGCTGCCTGCTTTTCTCCTCCTTGCAACAAATCCACCTCTAAAGGGATCTCAACGCTGCTGGAACAGGGATGGGGAACCTGTGGTCCTTCGAGCTGTTGCTGGGAATCCAACGGCCATAAGCCCCAGCCTTCACGGTCAATGATCAGGGATAATGGGAGCTCTAGTTCAGTCACATTGGGAGGGTCACAGGTTGTTCCCCAATGCTGAGCTACTACAAAGCAATGGAATGGACACAACTGGTTTCTACTCTACGTGCTAGAGACAGAGCCCTGTGCTAGAGACCTGGTCCTCCTTCTTAAAGTAGCCAGGAAGCCAGATCACAGCGTTGGAATGTCAACATGCAACACACACACGCACACACAGGTTACCCAAACATTCTTGATTAGAAGTAGTGCCACAATATCCACACAGGCAGGTGGAGAAACCACCATCCAACTGGACTAGACATGAGGCCAGACAACGCATCGAACAGCCACGTCCAAAACAGGGCTTCCAGTTGCATGAGCTTTTAAAAGCATAGGTCCGCTGAGCGGATGTTGCAAGAGGCAGCAGAATGGGGCAATATCATTTCAGACTGCGGCTGTTAGAGGGCCCTTTTTGAATACTCCTCCTTGTAAACATTCATAGCAAGTAGAGACCTAACACTGTAACAAGAAAAGATTCCAGCTCACTCCTTTGCCTGCTGCGCTAGCTTTTGATTTGTACAGAATATTTAAAACAAGGAAGTGGTGCAGCCCACTCAGCTACCACAGGTCTCTATCACATCACCCTGCTGCGTGGGGTGGACCAAGTCAAACATCAAGACTAGGAGCTGGGATCAAAACAGCAGAACTAACCGCATGGCAGGAGGTCGAACCATATATGACAGACAGTTCCACCACAAAGCAGAACAAAACTCCTGTGGTTTGATTTAATCCTGCACAAATACATGACGTGTTCCCAGGGAGGGGGCAGTTGCTACTTTCCTCCTGGATGGACCCTACATTATACCCTTGGACAGGTTGAAACCACGCACCAAATTGTCAGTGGATCGCGTGGGGCGCTCCCATCTCAGAGCACCTCTCTCCGCCAGGCAAAACACCCATACAGGTTCATCACCCAAAGCTACCAGTCGTATGGAGGCCCAGGAAGTGGCAGTCGTGCTGGACCAGCAAAGCAACAGCAAGCAAGATCAACTCCTATACTAAAAGGGTCACTTCTGCCTTCTCTAAATCCACTTGGGATTTGTTGGAAGGCCAGAGAAGCGAAAGACAAGTACCCTGTCAAGAATTTGGCACAGCCTGGAAATCCTGACAGCAACTTCAGGGGTGCTAGCGGAGGCAGAGGGGCACGCAGACAAGACGGGGAAAGCCATCACTTAGAACGCAGCAGCCGAGGTGCCAACAAGGGTCGTCATTCCAGACTATGCACCACACTGTCTCTTGCTACTCATTGAAGCTTCTCCATTCAAAATTTAAAGTGCAACTTCCTTGCAATGCACACAGCAGCCCAGCTGTGGCCAGATCCTACTCCCAGGATTCTCAGCGACACCTCTGCATTCTGAAGCTCTGTGGCAAGGACAGAGGATCTATTCTAAACCCCTTTCCACGTGCGTGCGTGTGTGTGTGTCTCACATACACCCATGCAAAGCAGGCCTTTGGTATGGGTGTGCCAGGAGTCCACCTGGCAAACACGGACACTACTTTAAAGACTGCCAATTTTTCGGGGGGGGGGGGGAGCTTCTTCTCCCTTGTAGAGACAGTGTACCCGCTAAGAAACACGGCCTACCTATCAGAGCCAGGTCACAATCCTCACTGCAGTTGACCACCCTAGGGCAGAAAGCCAAACAAACATCCCACGAAAAGATCCACAACCCAGCTGGGGAGGTGGAACAGGCAACGCATGGTGCCAAATTCTGGGACTGGAGCAAGACGATAAATTTCTTTTGTGTTCAACCTATGGGAAGGCTACGCCGGTTCTTGAGAAACAGGCACCTAAACACACTTCACCGCTATCAGAGATGCACCAAGCATGTTGCACTTTGGACTGGCTTGTGGGAGAAAGGAGGTTTTGGCTTAAATAAAAGACAAGACTACCCTCTGCACAACTCTGTTCTGGGTCTGCCAGGAATGCAGGGAGGTGAGATGAGAAAGAATTCATGCATTATTATTATTATTAAAAAAGACAGAGGGTCTTGGTATTGACCTGGGTGGGTGGGTGCGAGAGAGAAGGAGCTTAGCGAGTGGCCAAGGACAGCCACAGAAGTGACAAGGCTGGATGTAAATACTCTGTGAAATGTTAGCTTATTCGGGCTGGATCGCTTCCAAGAGGTACGAGAGGCCATCTATGGAACCCAGGAGGGGCAAAGGGAGCTCGTCGCTAGCTGGAGAGCACAAGGAGGCCGCTGGACTGCGCGGTTGCCTTCCTCCACACACGCACACGAGGAAGAAGAGCCGAGGAAGGAGCGTCACAGGGCAAAGAGGGCATCTTCAGAGCGCTCCGGCTTCTTTTTGCTTGGGGGGTTTGCCGTCGTCGGTGGCGTGGGCTCCTCCTGAGGTGGCGAGGGCAGGTTGGGGATCCTTTCAGCAGCTTTGGCGCGCTCCTCTAGGAATTTGTCAAACTCTGCAAGATTTTTAAACATAATAAAGAGTTTATGTTGCAATTTAGGGCTAAAGGAACTTTGCTGCAAGCTATGGCACGAGGATGCCTGCGGGGGCTATGCAGCTCTGCAAAACTGCCCCCCTTGCAAAAGGGCCTCCTGCGGCCGATGCCCTAAAACAGAAATGGAGAACCTCAGGCCTTGGGGGGCCAAAGGCTCTCTATCGAGCCCTCAGGACTCTCCCTGACCTCCCAAGCCTCAGCCATGTTTCCTTGAATTCTGATTATGCTTCCTGCTTGCCTGAATGGAGGATAGAAAGGGGTGTGCATGTATGTATGAAATGAATCTACTGGGAAAAGGTAACTTTCACATTCTTTGCTCTACCCACTTTTACCTCTGCCCATGCCCACCACTGCTGTCACCCAGAAGGGCATGTGGCACTCAGGCTGCTCCAAAACATCCCTGGCCAACCTGGTGCTCTCAAGATGTTCTGCACTACAGCTTCTATCAGTCCCAGCCAGCACAGCATGATGGGAGTGTTAAAACTCCGAAGCCTGTGAGCACTTTCTGAAGTCCTTTTGCATGCTACTAGGACTAGTCTCTTCACCTCTGAAATTCTTCAATGATGTACAACTTAGCAGAGTAGTGCAGCTTTTCCCAGGCAACGATCGAGACTGCACAGTCAGGACGACGATCAGCAACAAAGCTGACGACCAGTAACTCGATTTTGTAGTTTAATATATACGACAGCAAACTCACAAGCTACATACAAGTTACTATATACAGACACGAACGTCATCACTCTTCAAGCTCTCCAGAATACTCCTAACTAGCCAAACAATGTCATAGGTCATGCTGCCTATATGAGAGACCTCAGCCAATCACTGACCTGTTACTCTAGGCAAATTTCTCCTGTGCTCTATCTCCCTAGCCTGTAGTCAAAACACTAATTGCTCACTTGCCAAGCTGCACATGGACTATGAACTCCAACAGGGAGTTGCTAGTCCAAAATATCTGGAGGGCACCAGTGTAGCCAAGGATACCTAAAAAAAATGTGGGGTGTGATCTACTGTTCCCTTGTCAGAAATCAGAGCCCACTGACTCTCTGCAAGAAGGGCTTGATTGAACTCCAAGGGATGATTGCCCTGATAATGGCTTCTAAGAAAGACCACTTGTGCACACAAACAAACACAAAACAGTATGGTGTTATGCATCCTGGTCTGTGTGTTCTCTGCCTGAAACAAAATTCTGCCCCCAACTTGTAGGCATCCACCTGTCTCGAGAGACAATGAAGTGCACCTCTGGGGGTGAAGTCAAACTGCAGAAGAATCATGGCGCCTGCTGTGGCTGCAGAGACCAGTAACTCGTATCTGCTGACTCGTACATTGTTTTTGCTGCATCAGCAGCACCAAAGTGACCTCTCCAGGGCAAAAGGTCCTGGGCTGCTGATGTGGTCCTCTTGGCCTTGCTGATGTGGTCCAAAGGAAAGCAGAGCAGTACATCTGGTACCACACTGGCTGCAGGAGTTAACGGAAGAAGGCATACAAGATGCCATTCAACTGCCTTAGGCACCCCACTCCCTAATTGTGTAGGGTTTACTCCTTAGCCTTTTCTTCTCCCGAAGATATCTTCCAAGGCAGTAGGCATGGGTTTTTTTCCTTGGGGTTTCTCACGAACGAGTATAGCCGCAAGGCAGCGGAGGCGTAGGATCAAAGTTTTCCTTCTCCTAGACAGGCTTCCTTCCCAGGCTGACGAGCCCCATCTGCCCCCAAAGCTGAATACTGCAGAAAGTATTACATGTCTCCCATTTTGCATAACTTTTAGGGAGCGGCAAGGAAATATGCAGGGCACTACAGGCCCTCCCTCCTGCCGACACCAGGTATCTCACATGGCCATGTTGTTTTGGAGAACAGGAAGCTGCTCACCCTCTGCACTTTTCAGAAACCATTTAAGACATATTTGTCCCGACAAGTTTTCCCAGCTGAATCAATCGACCTCTGCCATGGATGTCAACTTTGTATTTGTTAAAAAATTTTTTTGCTTATTTTTCATTCTGTTATACACTGTTTCTTAAAACAACTAAGAAGTATTTGTTCTTTTAAAGACCATCCTGCCTGCCACATTCTGAACTTTTTTCCTGCACTCCCAAGGTATCACAACACACAGTCCTGCAGGTGGCTTTGTGCCTTGCAAGAATTTTACTTGACTTTGTGTGTGTGTTTTCCCCCTCCCACATGCTTGCTTGTTTACCTTCACTCGTCACTCCTTCTTCCAGTTCGTCTCCTTTCTGCAGTTGGAATGAAAGTGGGGGTGGGGAAGAGAAAAGAAGTATCAGCACATGCTCAGAAAGTCCCTGCGTAGCTCATACCTCTAAGGTGCTTCCAGCACTGGAACGGAGCAATCAAAATAACCAGGTGCACCATTAAAGTCAGTTGATGGCATGTACACAGCTAGTGTGATGTACACACCTTAAAACTAGACCAACCAATATTCCTTCTCTGAAAGAAACAAGTACAATTGTGCCACGGGTAGTGGCTGTCTCCACTATCTTGTCCTTTTTATCAGAGGAGGAGGAGAACAGGCCTTTTCCAACTCAAGTCAGGGTCACATCAAAACAGGGACCCCAAATAACCATTTTTCTTACACCTCCGCTAAAATGGGGGCCATGGATGGACTACTACAGGAATGCAAGCAAGTTCTTCATCACACGGGCAAGCCAAGAAGTCGCTAAGAAACGTTTGCTGGAAAGGTGACTCCCCAACCCACCGCCACCCCAGCCCGAGGTCTGGAATAAAAATCAATTATAGGAAAAATGACTGGATGTAAGAAGTTGGAATAGAGTTCACAGTGTGCCCCTGAGCAGTGGGTTGAAAACTTTCATGCACAAAACGGCAAAGCAAAATGAAAGGCTGGAGCAGCCGTAGGTCTTCTGTCCTCTTTTGCACTTATCAGGCATGCGATCTGCAGGGAGAGCCCTCCTGATCATACTGTGGTCTACTAAAGTTTGGTTTTCCCATTTTCTGCAACAAGCTTCCTATGCAGATTAGGCAATCCTCAGTGATGGGATGCTTTTGCAGACAGCTGAAGACCTTGATGTTTGCCCTGGAATCTCCTGACTGCTGACACTGAGGATTTTGCTTTATTTGTTGTTGTTTTATACAGCTACTGTGTTTGCTGTAATTATTTGTAATGACTATTTGGATGGCTTAATTGTTGTTATTTATTGATGTGTTTTCATGTAAAGATTGTGAACTGCTTTATAAACGAAAAGCAGTATAGAAGGGATTTAGAAAATAATTAAGTTCTTCTCATTTATTTTTAAAAGCTGCATCTTCATTTGCTGCATTCCGCCACCCTAAAGGAGGCTGTTCCAGGGATTTGGGTGAGGGGGAGAGGGAGGTATCATAGGGTCCGTCCACACCTCGGCTTAATGTGGCTTATGAATCCCTGGTTCCTCTTTTAATTTCCCTTCGTCCATGTGGTGTTCTCCCAACTACTGCTGTCCCAAACTTTCTCCTCCCTCAGCTTGGAGATTCCTGATGCTTTGAACATCCAAACAGAGCTACATATTGAGAGCTGGCTCAAGACATTTTGCTGCCTGAGCTGAGGGACAGGATGGTGCCCTCCCACAAGGAACATACGGAAGCCACTTGGGCTGGCAGTTGAATCTTACTCCAGTGCTGATGAAAGAATAGTGTCTTCCATGGCACTTGAGGGCAGCAGGCTAGCCTAGAGGTGAACAGGGCAGCTGATGCAGCTGCCTCACTCTGTCTCACCGTAGGGCCGGCCCTGCATGATCATTTGGATCAAGAGCACAGTGGACCTACTGCCTGGTGGCGTCTCAGCAGCAGCCAGGGCAGTCCCACCTCCAGCTCCAGCATTTCGGCCCACGTGCAAAAACTTGGGCGCACCTCCCTGCCTTTCTTTGGTCAGCTCAGGACTCTATATTCAGAGCAACCACTGCTAATAGTAACAATTCAATGGCAGAAAGCCGTAATAAAATATTACAAATAAATTAAAAACACACACATAGAAAGCCATTGCTTTGCCCTCTAGATGTTCTGGGTGACAACTCCCATCATCCCTGACTATTGGCTATGGTAGCTGGGGCTGAAGGTAGTTGTAGCCCAAAACATCTGGGAGGGACCACATTTTGCTCTGTTTATTTTTCAAAATCAGTCTCCATATGCAGATATACCACCCACCAAACACACACTCAAATTAGAGAGCCATTATACAAATTAAACAGGTGGGCAGGGGAGGTTAAGCAGATTCTGGGATGTACCACTTGAGGGGTGTGTGTGCATGAGCGAGAGAGAGTTCTCATTAGGTAAACTAGTACCTTTGAAAGAGGGCTGTTAAAATCCCTCCCCTCCCTGATTTTGGGCTACTTTACTTACTTGAGGGATGAATAAATATGATCCCAGCACACACCTCTGACTTTCCTCCCCTACCTCAGCCTATGGCCTCACGCTGCATCTCTTGGACCTGGCCTATGCCTGCAGCAGAATGGACTGCATAGCATGTCAGGCAAAGAAACATGATTGCTGAATGCCCCTCAAAGAGAAGCAAAACAAAAACTCAAGTAGAAACTAGCGCACCACAGAGAAAGGCTGCAGCCTAGTCCTCTCCCTGTTCTGATAGGCTTGCTCCTTATAAGGTGGGTATTTTGGCTGCTTTTGGAATCATCCCCCCCAGCACAGAGGAGGCTATTGATGCTCATGGCTCTTCACCTTTAGAGATGTAGTCCCTTCTACCGTTTCATTCATGGGGATGGTCTGGTCTACTTACATTGCAGAATCAAGTGGAAATAAGATTCTAGTATATCTGAAGGAGAGTCTCCACCCCCATCGTTCTACCCAGACACTGAGGTCCAGCTCCAAGAGCCTTCTGGTGGTTCCCTCACCGTGAGAAGCCAAGTTACAGGGAACCAGGCAGAGGGCCTTATTGGTAGTGGCACCCGCCCTGTGGAACGTCCTCCCACCAGATGTCAAAGAGAACTACAACTACCAGACTTTTAGAAGACATCTGAAGGCAGCCCTGTTTAGGGAAGCTTTTAATGTTTGATGCACTACTGTATTTTAATATTTTGTTGGAAGCCGCCCAGAGTGACTGGGGAGGCCCAGCCAGATGGGCGGGAAAGAAAGAAAGAAAGAAAGAAAGAAAGAAAGAAAGAAAGAAAGAAAGAAAGAAAGAAATGTAGGATGGAGTGTTCATGTGTAAATATGCATCTGCAGTTCCCTGCAGGATTGGGAACAAAACATCGCAAGCTGGAGCGCTCCTGTTGAGAATGCAAGGCAGCCAGCCATGCCCTTTTCCAGAACACTCCATTCCATGTCCTCCCCCTCTGCCTGCTTTCCCCTTCGCCTCCCCATCAGCAGCCAGCCATCATTCCTGTGTTCTATCCAAATATTTAGCATAAACCCATGGAAATTAATGAACCTGTTAGTAGAGTCCATTATTTTCAGCAGGTCTACTCTGAGTAGGGCTAGCAATGGTCCTCATGGGTCTACTTGCATCCTGCCTCCTTAGGTATTTCCTCTTGATTCTCTCCCCACCCCCAGATTTCTACTAATCTTTAGGTTTCCCAAGCTTGCTAACGCCTCCGTCTTGCATGTGGATGAAGCCTGGAGGAGGGAAACTTGAAGAACTCTCTCTCTCTGTGTGTGTGTTTGTGTGTGTATGTATGTATGTATGTATGTATGTATGTATGTAAAGAATGGTATGTTCTAAGTAGAAAAACAGCACATCAGGAACTGGGCTGGTTGAGCTACAACTGTGTGTGAGAGAGAGATACACAAATGTTTGAGGGAAGCATTCAACAGTAGCATTCCCTCACAATCTGAGGTCGTGTCCATACCTGGCTTAATGTGGACTGTGAACTGCTAATTTAATTCCTCCTCTTCCATTCTCCTCCAACTACTGCTGTCCCACCCACAGTTTCTCCTCCCTAAATCTCAAGATTCCCTATGCTATGAAAACACAAATTGGGAGAGCTACATCAATTTAAGGAGAAGTGTGGGGCAGCGGCAGTTGGAGGGGAATGCCTGCACAGACGAGGAGGAATTAAAGGAGGCACCAGGGGTTCACAAGCCACATGGAGCTGAGGTGTGGATGGCATACCCTCCAATATTTCTCCCTTGAAAACAGGGACATCCTATTCCATAATAATAATAATAATTTTATTATTTATACCCCCTCCAAACACACAATCTGACAGGGTTGCCCCAGCCACTCTAGGTGGCTTCCAAAACATAAAAACATAATAAAACATGAAAGAGCCAGTGTGGTATAGTGGTTAAGAGTGGTAGACTCGTAATCTGGTGAATTGGGTTTGTGTCTCCACTCCTCCACATGCAGCTGCTGGGTGACCTTGGGCCAGTCACACTTCTCTGAAGTCTCTCAGCCCCACTCACCTCACAGAGTGTTTGTTGTGGGGCAGGAAGGAAAAGGAGATGGTTAGCCACTTTGAGACTCCTTCGGGTAGTGATAAAGCGGGATATCAAATCCAAACTCCTCTTCTTCTCTTGAAACATTTTTTTAAAAAATCCTATACAGGGCTGTCTTCAGATGTCTTTCTAAAGGCTGCATAGTTACTTATCTCCTTGGCTCGGGGGTCGCATAATTACATGCTCTCCAACATTTCTCTGATGAAAATAGGGACATCCTAAGGGAAAGCGGGACATTCTGGGATTAAATCAGAAACCGGGTCGGCTTCTGTAAACCCGGGATTCTCCCTGGAAAATAGGGGTGCTTGGATGGGCCGCGGAACAGAATCCCTCAGCGCTATTATGGCCACAGCTGCTCACAGACAGTGTTGCTTTTTCCCACTGAGAGGAGTGATGTGCACAGCCTCTTATGCAGAAACATATCAAAGGAAATTTTATAAAAAGTAGCAAAACAAAAGAAGAGAGTCTTACCACGTCGGTACTGAGCCATTCCTCAATGTCATCCATGACAGAGGACTGTGTGACGGGAATCTAGGGAGTGCAGCAAAGAGATAGAGCGAGGCAGGCAAAAAATAAAACAAGGACACAACACATCCACAATCATGGCCACAGAATGAGAGGGAAAGAGGAAAGGAAAAAAAAGAGGGTTGGGGGTTGGAGGAAAAAAAAAACGCTGTGTGAGATGTATCACCGCTGTGAAGAATTGCAATACAACAACAACAACAAGAACAACAACAACACAAATAAAGCAACGAGCGAAGCAAGAAAACATCTCGGCAAACAAAAAAGGTTGCAATGAGTGAAATGGCCGGGGTCTGGCTGTGTATCTGAGGGGAAGGGCCAGCATGGCTCTGAGTTTGAAGGACCTGGTTCTCTTAAGGCTGGAATATTAGATACGGCTGGATAGGAGGTGAAATCCAAAAGATGAAAGAAAGAGGTATCCATGACATGCCCAATTGCTCACCGCAAGAGATCAAGAAATGGAGACAGGAGATATGAGTTGCACCAATGACAGAGGGAGCCTGTTCTGCAGGTGCAAGGCCTGGGTCTGGTTCAGAAGCAACATGAAAACGTGGCTTAGCATTACGGGGATGAGGTTTGCACACTCCTTCTTCCGTGCATGGAAGGAGGCAGCTGGCAATTTCTTTTGCAGAACTAAGCCTCCGTTCGTTGCTGAGAATTTGCCTTGCGTGCAGAAGGTAGCAGGTTAAGTTCCTAGCATTTCCAGGTAGGGCTAGGAAAGACTCCTGCCTGAAGCCCTAGAGAGCTTCTGCCGGTTACAGGTGGGCTAGTATCTTGATAGAAATGTGTTTTGTTTAAAAGGCTGGGATAAGAGGGGAAATGGCAAATTTGCAGGTCATCCAAAATTTCCAATAATAATGGGATAATAATGGATAGATCTTTTTAGGAATGAATGCCTGGGGCTTCATTGGCAAGATGGACCAGCTGTGGAAGGGGCATAGGGCGGGGAGAGAAGAGACAAGAATAGCAATAGGACTCCCCCCCCCCCCGCTTTTGAAATGCATTAGGTTCAATATTCAAGCCTTATAGAGACAGGCATTATTGGAATCCCTTATGAATCCCAGTGGGGGAATAGGAGAAGCAGACATGAGGTGAGGAACTAAAATAGATGGAGGAATCCACCAACATTTCTTAGCTCAGCTGAGCCTTTACTTAACACTGTCCCTTAGTTGGATTTTTTATATTTAATGCTACTAAACTTAACTATGGCTCCAAGTGTTTTTGTGGTATTCATATTGCTGAAGTAGTATTTTTCTGCATAAGCAAAGGCTCCTAGTGCTATATTGCACTAGGATGGAAAGCTAGAACCGAAAGCTATGGGGGTACCTCTGCTAGTCATTGTGTCCATGTTTGCAAATGTCCCAGAGGGATGATTCAGGCTGCAATCCCACACCAAATGACCTGGAAGTAAGCCCCGTCGAATTCAATGGGGCTTACGTCTGAGTCAACATGGGTAGGACTGCAGGCACCAGCGTCACACTTCCCGGTGCTATACCTGACCTGCAATGGAGGAGAGCGCACTGCCATTTTCTCACTGGGACTGCCATTAGACATTGGGCGGCAGGGATTTTCCCCAGCTCTGTTTTGGAGAGTAATAAACCACTTAGAAACCAGTTTGGAATATGAGCTGCCTAATAATAATGCTAATAATATCATGTGAATTGAGTAAATCCATAGAGGACAATGTCAGATTTTTTAAAAAATATCCAAAGGGGTTCTTTTAGAGAAGTGGAACTTCCAACTTTGCACCTTTTCCACGGAAAAGGCTATAACTCTGTGGCAGAGAGCACAGGTTCAATCCTTGCATCTCCAGTAGGGCTGAGAATGCTCCCTGCTTGAGACCCTGAGAGCCACTGCCACTCACAGTAAACAATGCTGAGCTAGACTGGTGAAGTCCATGTTCTATGCAGACAAGAAACCTCCACATTTCTCTCACAGAACTTCCGTGGGCTACAAAGGATTCTGGGGTCCTATGTTCCAGGGTGCATAGGCAGCTCAAACAGAACAGTGCCCAGGCCTCTGGAGCATCCTGGTCACCCTGTAGGACCTCACAAGTATTCACCAAAATCTACTCAAAACTCTCTTGTGGCTGAACATTGCAGGGAAAATGGGAAAAGCTGGTCTTTAGGAATAATGGGGATCCCAAACCCCCCACAGCTTTGAAAACAGCTGCTTGAGATCACCAGAGTCAGACTGGATAAGCTCTCAGCTTCAACATGGACCCAATGAAGAACAAGTTAGGAAACCCCAGAGGAGATGATGGATAACTCCCAAACATTTAAGGGCCAAAGGTTTCCTGCGTTTCCACTGCAGATCAGCCATCCTCTTCACTGTAACACTTGAAAGGCACTTTAGTTTCAAAATATGCAGTAGCCGAGCATGTGATGTTTCATCATGCAACCCAACACTTCTCTTTAAGAGAACCATGAAACAGGGCTCTGTGAATTCCACCACTCCAGAGTAGAACCGTGGCCATTTAAAAAGTAAAGCATGCAAGATTCTAGTCCTTGAGAATAAAGAGAAGATACCTCTCTTTTCTGGGCTTGGGAGTGGAGATGTGCTCTGTCAGGTGGAATTTGCTTCCGTAAGATGTAGCAAGGGCTGCTAACTTAAGATGGCTTTGGAAAAGGAGGACAGGGCTATGGCTATGGTTTACCTCAACTGTCAGAGGTAGGATGCCTCTGAAAACCATTTGCTAGGTAGGAATCACTAGTGGGGAGAGCGCTGATGTGCTCAGGTCCTGCTGATGAGCTTGCCAGAGGCATCTGTAAGAGCAGGATGCAGGACTAGACGGGTTATTGGTGTGCTCCAGCAGGGCTTTTCTTAAGTTATCAGCCCCTTTGACTAGCAGCAGCAGAACTACATGAATTATGGCAAGTACCCAAAACTAATTTTGTCTGTTTGCACAATTCATCCATGTTGCAGGATCCAGCTTTTCCTGATGAACTTCAAAAGCATTTGGCTCCGTCAACTGGCTCTGACAACTGGCATGACCTGAAGAGGGAAGTTCTAGAAAGCATTGCACTGATATGCTGATATTGACCTACATTGGGCCAGCAAGCAACAGCTCATAAGACAGTGCCAGCCTCACCTTAAGGCTGTGCAAAAAGTAACCAAGTGGGAGTAAGTAGGAGAAAAAGAGATTGCAAGCCCAGGTTCTACCCGCTTGCACAATATAAATAACATGCATACATAGCAGTGATTCTAATACTGATTTGGTTACAAGCCTGAGACTCTCCTCATCCTTCCAACAGGTTGTCTCATTCCCTCTAAAGTTTTGTTTTTTAAAAAACATTCATTCACTGTCATTTTAATTGACAGCTACTTTAAAGGAATTCCAAACATGGTCCAGATATAGGGAGGTGGGTATGAGACACCACGGCTGCCAGCTACTCAGTGCTGTGCAGAGTTGGCTCGCATTGCAAACTCACAGGACTGGCTTTTCTCCAAGCTCAACCCTGGAAAGGGAACAATTTGTCTCGAACGAAATGTGGCAAGGGCACTCCCGCCACTTTAATAAGGCTATTGTCCTGTGCAGATCTGGGGTTGCAGAACAGGGTCATGATGCAGTATCAGATATTTGCTGGTCGTAACCTTGGCTTGCCAATTCAGACATCATGCCAAGCCGCTGTTGACACAATGGTTTTGGATTCTGGCTCCATGGCCAAGTGCAACCCATGGTGTGCCAGTTCAGATCTCACAGCAAACTACGCTTAAGCTTCCCAACTTCTGGTTTGCGGTGAGTTCTACAATGAACCACCATATGGGATAAAACCAGGGATGTGAATTCTAGTATAGTTTGGTGGAATGAAATGGCACCAAAAACTGAAGTTTACAAAGGTGAGGGGAATGCATTCTTTTTAATTTCTTTGGCGAAGTCTGATTTCAGAAGAGGGTATTTTGAGCAACATTTCTGGCCCAAGAGACAATATTCAGCGGGGCATCCCTCTGGTCCTCTAGCCCCTTTCAGGTGACACTGACAGAAGACAGCATTAAAATAAAAACTTTTTCGCTTTACCTCAGTAGAAAACCATGCCATACCTGAGTAGAACCATCAGTACTAGGCCACTTGTAACTCCTGCAGTTTGTCAGTTCTGTTACGTACTCTATTAATGGACACGGTTAAGAGCTACCACTAATTCAGACAGAAAACTGTGTTACGGATTAGTTAGATTCTAAAGGGATGCCAAATACATCCGTATTAAAAACAAACAAGGTTAAAATGCCCTGTAAGGGGGAATAAACCAGTCCCCTACAGTTGTTATGGCCGACACAAAGGCTGCAGTATCCTTTTTCCCAAAGTGAACAAACACAAGCCAGCAGCAAATATGGGCAGGGCAGCAGGAAGAGTTTTGTACTCCCCCCCCCCCCATCAATTTTAAATGGCAGCAGAGAAAGCGAGAAAAACATACTCTGGGCTTCTCTGACCCTTGGGAACAGCACCCAAGCAGAACCCAATTGTAGGATGAGTGACAATAGGGGAGAGTTGGAAAACAGACTCCCTAAACACACCTGATGTTTGTAAGAGAAGGAATGAGGTATGGAATTGCTCTCTGCTTCCTTCTTCCGCATCTTCCCATGCACCCACCCACCTCCCTGGACAGGAAAAGGGAGGCGCTGTCGCCTTTTGAGAATAGAGAATCAAATCCTAGAATTGGAAGGACCACAACCTGCAATGCAGGAATCTTTGGCCCAATGTGGAGTTTGAACCCGCAACCCTCAGTTTAAGAGTCTCATGCTCTACCGACTGAGCTATCCCAGAGGCATCAGGATACAGAGGGTTGCACATACCCTCTTTGAATGGCTGAATTTGTCAATTTTGGTTTCACTCAGTTTATCATCTTTAAGATCTTAAGTTCAGTTCTCCACATTACCACATCAGTTTGCAATTCGTTAAAAGCCCTCATTGGAATTCACCAGCTTGTTTGTGCAAACATCTCCTGCGCTCCCTTTTTTTTTTTGCAAAGCACTGTTGCCTAATATAATGCAGTTTTTTTCCATGTTATTATGACAAATACATCCATTTTTTTATGGACACTTTACCACAGTAGCTGCATTTTTGCACACATTACCTGGCTGGAGAACTGCGTTGCGCAATTTGGAAAAGTGCAAATTTGGAAGGACGGCTGCGTTTTGCTCTGTGCATTTGTTTCGAAAAGTATAAATTAGGCTTTGCCTTTAAATGCTAACTGAATCTAGTTTCTCCCCTCATTCCTAAGTTGTTCACCAACAGTGATTGTTCTCTCCTTGGGGAGGCAGCAGAAGCTTCTGGAACACTGTAATCCTCTGTTTTGCCTCTCAGTTGGGTGCACTCCCCTGCCCTCAGCCCTACTCAGTCTCACGTTTTATCTCTTGCAAGGCAGCTGAGTGAGAGCCAGCGTGGTGTAGTGGTTAAGAGCGGTAGTCTCGTAATCTGGGGAACTGGGTTTGATTCCCTGCTCCTCCACATGCAGCTGCTGGGTGACCTTGGGCCAGTCACACTTCTCTGAAGTCTCTCAGCCCCACTCACCTCACAGAGTGTTTGTTGTGGGGGAGCAAGGGAAAGGAGAATGTTAGCCGCTTTGAGACTCCTTAAAGGGAGTGACAGGCGGGATATCAAATCCAAACTCTTCTTCCTCTTCTTCTTCTAAGGAAAGGGAACTCTAAAGCGGAGATGAAGAACCCATGGCTCTCTAGATGTTGCAGGAATACAAATCCCTGACCACTCGCTATGCTGCTTGGGACTGATGGGAGCTGTAGTCCAAACACCCTCCCCGCACTCTAGAGTTACAGCTTGGCACCCTTTGCTTCTTACTCCTCAGCTCAGGGAACATTAAACATAAGCGAGGGTGCAAGGTCCTTCAAAGCTTTTCCTGCTTGGCTCCCACTGTGGCATCGGGATTGTAGAGTTAAAGGAAAACACACATTTGGCCTCTGCCAGGATGGGTCAAGGGCTCTGTCTTCACTATATTAAACTGTCACCCTGCTTGGATACTTTGCTCCCAGGATGCCATGTTTTCTGAGGAGCTGGGGGGATTATGGAAGTATATTCCAAGTCCCCATGGACGTAAGGCATTCTGCCTAAAGACTACATTTAGCCTTAGCTAGTAATATGCTTTCACCAAGAGAAAAATCACCCAAGGGGTATATCTACACTAGAATGGCTATATAAGACTTTGACTGTCATGGCTCCACCCCATCACAGCCCAAGAACTCTGGGAATTGTAGTGCAGCAAGGGTGCTGGGGCGCAGAGCTCTTAAGTCCCCCTCAGACAACTACAGTTTCCCAAGATTCCCTGGGGAGAGGAAATGGCTCAATCATCAGTTCCCAGATGCAGCACAGCATAGAAGCTCTGCTCTCTGCTCTTCAATGAGGCCTTTGGGTGATTAATATTCTACAGACTTTTAAATGGTTGGGGGGGGCTATTGTTTTGTTGTTTGTTATTTTAACTATTTATTTGTGATTTTATCTTGTGTTTTTATCTTGTGAACCGCCCTGAGATCTTTGGATGAAGGGTGGCATATAAATCTAACAAATTAAAAATAAATTTAAAAAATAATAAGAGGATGCCCCAACAACAGATTTGCATTTATGTTCAGCCATATTTAGTCCAGCAGATACACTCCCCTGTTTTGCAGGAAACCTACTTGGAAGCCTCTTGCAAAACAATACACCCTTTCTGTTTCCGCTGCTCCAGAACTCTTGCCGAGAGAAAATACAGGGAAGCGTTGAACAGTGCAATATGATCTGAGCTTCTGGTCATACTGCTTAGTGCTGCAGGGGAAGGCTATTAAACTTATTTTATTTTATTTTTTGCAAAACGAACACAAACCCTCCCCATTTTAATGAGCAGAACTTGTGTTTTGGAGGAAATGTGGATACTGCACATATATATTTCTCTCTTTTTTAAATTGGGACAGTGAAAGGAACTGGAGAGGTCCATGTGAGTTTTGGAAACAAACATGGTAACATACATGTTTCTTCGCTGCAGCCACGCATCCCTGTTGAAAAATATCTATCCCCAGGTCTCCTAAACTTGGCTAGTAGTCCCACTTCCCCACCCCTTCACAGGTGGGGACTCACCTCCTTGCACTGTCCAATTTGCGTTCTTTCAACAGGATGAGTGACAGGTAAACAGAGGATGGTTATGCTATTTAGAGGAGGAGATGGGGGTGAGGACAACAAGGGGGTGGGGCGTCACTCGACTGGCAAAATCCTCCTCACCATTCCTTGCGTCATTAGCCACTTGTCTATGGGCTCCATGTCTGAACTGCCACTTTTACCTCTCCTCTGTGTTGAGAACAGAAATTCCCATTAAAAAGTCAAAAGGTGTGTTGGGGGTGGGGGGGCACAGGGAGACGGCAAAGCAACAGCGAGATGGAGAGATTACAACATTTCCTAAAGACGAGCCCATGACCTCCAGGCTTCAGGTACCACTTCACCCATCCCAGGTCTGTAAATTATTACTCACCTGTGGCAAGTAAAAACAAAAACAAACAATCCGAACCAACTTTCAGATCTTTAAGCAGAAAATTTCTTGGAAGGAAAGGTAGATCATTTCTGAAACACACCTTGCTTTCTGATAGGTGAAGGCATACAAGCTGGTAAAATGAGTTTGTTTGTTTCTTTGCGTGTGTGTGTGGATTTGATTTGCAAGGAGGTCTCATCCTCCTCCCAAGTGACAATCTCAGTTTTCTGGCCAGCAAACTACTGTGAACTGAGAGTACTGGAGAATTTCGAGGGCTTTTTCTCCTTCGGGTGCACACTGTCCCAGGAAGTGGCAGCTTGTGGCTATCTGAGTTACCCACCTGGGACCCTCTGTCCAAGGCAAACACTCTTTTCAGACAAATAAATGAGTTTCTGGTCAGGTGAAAACTACTTGTCAAGTCGTCCTTATATGAAGATACATTAATATTACTAAATTCATGCCTTTTAGCCTGGAGTCAAGCCCTCACCGCGACTTACAATATAAAAGCAGTAAGATAGGGTTAGCTACTGCTGTTCTAAGGTCTCCCCACCAATTACTAACGTATGACTCTGCTTAGCTTCTAAAATCTCATGAGATCAAGCTTGTTCAGGGAGGTACAGTAAGGTGCTGTGCACTGCCTCAAGTGACCAGAACCCAGGAAGATTAAGGTTTTAACAGTGCAATCCTTATTCATGGCTCTTCAGGAGTAAGTCCCACTAAATTCAATGGGACATTTAGGCTGTAATCCCGTATGCAAGGATTTAAAAACAACATGCCAGAAGAAAATCATTTTAGGCCTCCAGACTCCACAGGCCTGCCAGTTAATGAACAGGTCAGCATACATGTTTTAAATGACTCTGCGTGTGGTAATTTCTAGAAAAGTCAGGAAGCAGTTCCTCCTTGCATCCCTATCCAAACCAACAGGCAATGTAAACTCCCTGCACCGGCTTCAATTATTCTTGTGAAATGCATTTTCTCTCATCTGTTAGGGATCCTCCTGAATATTCTAACAAACCACTGATGACAGAAAATGTGCATGCACACGAAAACTCATACCAATAACAAACTTAGTTGGTCTCTAAGGTGCTAATGGAAGGAATTTTTTTATTTTGTTTCGACAATGAGCTACAGTTCACCAACACTTTGAGAACACACTGGAGAGCAAAATGGCCAGATGACACCTTGGCAGGAGGGTGAAGTCTGAAAACATGCACATCTTTGCATACTTTGACCCTGTTGGGTTAACTCAGAGGAGCCCTTTGAACTGACAACACCGTAGGCTGATAATAGCTACACTGATGGGGGAAAGACAAGCAGCCCTGGGATCCGAAGCATGAATCAAACAGGAGCGCAGGTTAATAGAGAAGGATGCTGATCCAGCTGCAAGGTGCGAGCTTTCTCAGAATTATTATTTATTACATTTCTAGCCTGTCTTTCCTTCCAAAGGAGCCTGGCATCAAAGCGTTATGGCAATGCAATTTGAATTAAAGGAGAAACAAACTTAAAATGCTTAAAAACAATTCATAAACCATCTAAATCACCATAAACCATCAGTAGCTGATTTCGAGGTTGCCATAGCCAGTCTATTTCAACCACCAAATCTGCTGGATAAGCAGGAAGGTTTTTAAATCTTTCCTGAAAGTCAATAAGGGTAGAAACAGAAACACCTCACTAGGGAAGGCATTCCAGAAACCAGGGAACTGCCGCTGAGAAGGACTTGTTCACAGGTCAGTGACAGAGGTGGCACCAGCAGCAGGGGCCTCCCCCTGATGATCACAGGGCCCGAGATGGTTGAAACTGGGGGAGTTGCTCATTTAGGTACTTGCCAATATGAACACCTTGAATTGGGCTTGGCAATCCACCAGCATTTAGCGCAGAGCTGTTGGGACTAGTAACACATGGGCCCATCAGGCTGCATCTCTTACCAACCTGGCAGCCACATTCTGCACTAGCTGCAACCTCCAGACTGTCTTCAAGGGAAGCCCCACAAATAGAGCATTGCAGCAGTCTAAGCAGGATGTCACTAGAGCATGGGCAACTGGGGCCAGGCTATCCTGGTCTGAGAATGGCCATAGCTGGTGACCAGCATAAGTTGAGCTTAAGTACACCAGAAGCCACCTGGCAAGTCAGTGACAAGTCAGAATCCAGAAGCACTCCCAGACTACGAACCTATTCCTTCAAGGGCAGTGCAACCCCTCCCAAAACAGATTGTACACCTAATTCACAGACACAGGAATTACCCATCATCTCTGTCTTATCAGGATTCAGCCTAGTTTTGGCTCCCAGCCAGCCTTTCACTGCTTCCAGAAATTTATAAACTGCTTGATCACAAAGCTCCCCGGCTGGTGTACAAATAAAAATAAAAGGTTGAAGAACATTGACTACTATATTCTAGAATATGCTTAGCCTATGCCAGTCAGAAATGCTTCCAGACTCCACCTGTCTACTATTCATTCATTGATTTGATAGAATAATTTATACCCCGCCTTTCAGGATACATATCCTTCCAAGGTCGCCTGCGAGAAACATTAACCTGATTCAAAAACAAAACCTGAAAACATATTTTACTGGAGTGTGAGAATACAAGATGAAGCAAACCCTTATATGATACTGGAGGAAATATAAATGGAACAATCTCTGAAAAAAGTATTATGCTTATTATTTCTATATGTATGCTAGTAGTGATATTCATAACATACATTGTATTCTTATAGGTTATTTATCTAAATAAAAATCCCTAAAGTGATTTGGTTGGATTTGTAATAATTTGGAAAATTAATAAAAATAATTGGAAAAAATCCCTAAAGTACAGTGGTACCTCGGGTTAAGTACTTAATTCATTCCGGAGGTCTGTTCTTAACCTGAAACTGTTCTTAACCTGAAGCACCACTTTAGCTAATGGGGCCTCCCACTGCCGCCATGCCGCCGGAGGACAATTTCTGTTCTCATCCTGAAGCAAAGTTCTTAACCTGAAGCACTATTTCTGGATTAGCGGAGTCTGTAACCTGAAGCATGTAACCCGAGATACCACTGTATCACTATCTACATATAACATTTATTTTATTTGCTTAAGGAGGGGTGGGAATCCCAGGCCACTTAGTATCAAGATCCTTGGCACAGAGCAGCTGGTGACAAATAGGCCTGGGGTGGGCAGGAGTGAGAAAATACATTTTGAGCATCCTGTGAGATGTTCTTCACCTGCCTCCCTCTCCTCTTGGGACCCTTCCCATAGGACCCCCTGTTGCTGTGGCAAGGTGATGAAATTGGCGAGGAGAAGTCCAGTTTCTGCCAGTCTCACCTCTATTTTTCCGCAGCAGCTTCCCTCCATTTATCATCATGCCCCACAGCTCTTCTCTCTCCTACACACACGCAGACTTCAGGACCCCTCCAGGAAGGCTATGCCCCGCACCCAGAGTGCAAGGAAACCCCTGGAGAAGGCCACGTCGAATGCTGCTGCAATGTATGTGCTCTCTCCCAAGAGGACAGAACACTAAAGATGAGAAGGTGAATTCAAAGGACAAATGTTGCCACCCAAAGGATGGGAAGGCAAGTGGGATGGAATCCACAGAGAGATCGGGATTCCTCATCCAGAGAAGTGAATGGGGAGAGAATCACTGCCCCGACCAAAAAGAAAAATAGAGGGTTGTCTTCAGTGAAGACCATTCATGCTCCCAGTTCAGATCACTGGAAAGAAGCAGGTTTTAGACAGTTACCTGCACCGACCACAAGTTATAATTTATATTTATCCATACAAAGCCAGAGTATCTAAGAGTTAGGCTTGCTTTCTGAGTCAGCGTTCGGTGTGCTGCTAACACATGTAACTGGGGGAAAACAGGAAATCTTCTTGAGAAACATCATGCTAGATACCTGTCAGTTCTCTCCAGAAATTAGCATGAAGTATTCAAACCTTAGACAGTTCTAGGAAAACACAATTTAGCACCACTGACCACATGTGCTTCACAGCTCTTTTCTGCAATTTGAAGCTGGACGCACACAAAAATCTCAGGATAGGACTGAAGGAAACACATGAGTCGCATTCAACACTCTCAGCAAAGCTTGAGAGCAACCCCCTTAGTCTGCAATGCAACAGGGCAGAGAAGAGACTTACCCCTCCTGCGTTGTGTTTCCGAACATCCAGGGCAGATGCCAGTCCTTTAACAGCCTGGGGGTCTTCATACGTCACGCTGAAACAGAAGAGGGGAGATGAGCATTGCAAATACCGAGGAAGCAGCAAATGCAAGAGTAAGAACGGAAGACATCGGGAATGTCATCTATAAATTGAAGTCCCAGGAGTGTTGCCAGGTGCCTCCATATAACAGTTGCACACCGAGGAGCAAAATATTAAGCCCCAAGCACAGTCATTTATACGTTTCTCTTGTCATTTGTTCTTTTCAAAAAGAAACAGCAGCCTCAGGCTTGAGCAGCTGGTCCTACGTTTTCAAGCATTGGCTGTTTTTAAGGGTTTTTTAAAAAATAAAAATGTGCTTACCCTCTAGAGTCCCCTTCCCTTTCCCTCTGTAGCTAGTAGCCTTTTTCCACCTGAAGAAATTGCGGGCTAAAAATCAACAAAGCAGGTCTCTCCTCCTAGATGGAGAGGGAATTCTAAAATTGGCTTTGCCCAAGCTCCTCGCTGTCCAATTCTGCATTTTTAAATGCAAATGCAATGAAAACATCACCGAGGTCCTTCCTTGAGAGGCCTGGAGGGTGGCAACATGAGAATGGGTCTTTTCTGCAGTGGCTCCCTGTTTGTGGAATGCTCTTCCCAAGGAGACTCACCTGGCACCTTCATTACATATTTTAGGTGCCAGGCAAAAATATTCCTCTGCTCCCAGGCCTTTGGCTAATTCAACAATCTATGGCCTTTTAAACTGTGAGGGTAGCTACTGCTTTTGTTTATTACCCTGTTATGTACATTTGTGTTTTTATATTGTGACCCACCCATGGGTACATAAATTTAATAAATAAAACAAATAACAAATGAATACATCACAAGTGGGGAAACCTTTGTCATTGCAGGTGCTGTTGAACTGCAACTCCCAATCAGCACTAGCATGCATGGACAGTGGCCAGGGATAATGTAGTGCAGAAACCTCTGGAGGTACAAAGATTTCTCACACCAGATTTAAGGGTCAATACCAGTGCCTGGAAACCAACAGGTAACCAATGAAGATGGTATGAGTTGTATGTTCTGGTCCCTGAGCATGTTCTGCCCAAACCCTGGCAGTACTGGTTGAAGTTTCCAGGGCGGCTTTGGGGCAGCCTAACATACGAGAACATTACAGACATTTAGGCTAGGATAAAATTAGGGCAGGAAGTTTAACGCAGGAAGCATAGGGGTGTAGAAAACGGCCTTACACCAGATCTGACCACATTTGCCCATCTAGTTCAGTATTGTCTACAATGACTGGCAATGGCTCCCTATAGAGTTTCAGACACAGGTCTCTCCCACTCCTCCCGGAAGATTGAGCTGAGGATCTTCTGCACATAAAACATAGGCTCTACGACTATGACATGGCCCACCCCTAAGGTTTCCAAAGCCAGGTCAGATTGTGCTAGAAGAGACGGCTGCTGGTGCTCCAGCCAAAGCTGGTCAAAAGCGATCCTGGACGCCACCTGTTTAGAAGAAGTATCGGATCCAGGAGTAATCCCAAGCTGCAAACCTGGTCGACAGTGCAATCTTATCTCGTGCAGGTTGCAAAACTAGCCACTGACCATCACCGAAGGGTCCTTCAGCTCAACAGCTTAGCACACGCACGCACGCACACACACACACACACACACACACAAACAAACAAAGCTTGAAGCAGCATCGCAAATGGTTGATCTCTTGTCATTAATTTCAACTCCACTCCTGAATTCCCTACAGCCGATGGAAATCAGAGCAGGGAGGGGAAACGGTTGAAAGGTTTCACAGAACCTAGGATCGCCACAGAAAAAGGACTGAAGCAGTTCACTACGTGAAGACCTGCCCATTAGTCAGCCACTGGGTAGAGCTAAAGGACCAAGGACAATAACTCATCTCCTCCCTGGAGCCTGAATGCCAGGGCATCTCTGGTAGGTAGGCCTTTGGAGGCCAGGATTCAGCCAGCCAGCCTTCAGGGTAGTGGCGACAGCACACTAACTATGCCTTCCAAAATAATGGGTTGGTGAGGGGGAGATGCTGCATTCAGTTCCACATGGAAAAGCTGTCACCCTGACACACACACACACACACACACACACACAAAACCTGCAGCCTTTGCTGTATTATTGGCATGCCGGGGTTACTGTACAATGGACCAATTCAGGCCGTTTATTAAAACGGACTCTGGATGGCCCAGGATAGGGCAAGAATTGTAAATCAATGCAACTGGGAATTCTGCAGCTAACACATGGTTGACCCTCTCTGGGCCCTTGAGGTGGGCTGCAGAATGAATGCACTGAAGGAATGAATACATGAGCTTAGCAGTTGAGAGACTGATCTGTGGAACAGGGAGCCTCTGGTCCAAATCTCACTTTGGCCACGATGCCATTATCCTCTTGGCCTTAATTTCTGCCCCCACAGGAGCCTGGCTCAGAGCAGCAGAGCAGACCGTGTTGAGCCTGTGCCCCACAGGGGAACTGCAGGCCTACAAGAGCCAGTTCCGAGGGCTTAAGACGCCTAAGTCCCCCACACCTCCCTCCTTCAGGCCCAACATACGTCTTGCGTTGATCAGCCAGTGAACTGCCTCTCGTCTGTGCGAACATGTCGAAGTCATCCCGGGGGTTGGGGTGCTGGAGGGAGCTGAGCGTTCCGCTCACGTTGTTTGCGCCTATATCTGCAGACAAAGGAAACAATACGGCTTAGGACAGGAGTGGACAACCCTTTTCAACCCAAGGGCCATATTTAATTTAGAGCAATTTTTTATTGGGGGGGGGGAGTATCACATGCTAGTGGTGGGTGAGGCAAGAGGCAAAAGTGGGCAGAGGAATGAATGAGAATTTTACCTTTGCATAAAGCAGGCTATTTCCTACACCCAAACCCCCCTTTCTAGCCTCCATTTCAGGCAAGAAAGAGCCATTGCTAGGCTCCAAGAACACATGCCAAGCAGAAACACTGAAGAAGGCTTCAACACAGGGCTGGCAAGGGGTGCAGCCTGTGAGAGTCCCAGGGGCCAGATAAGAGGTATCTTGGGGGCTGCTTTTGGCCCTCATGCTTGAGATTCCCCATCCTTGCTGCAGGAGAAAGCCAGAGCCGCCACATGAGACAGCCAGCCAGAAGAAGGCAAATTTTTGCTTTGAACATTTTGCTCTGTCCCAAAGATTGGTTCTAAGCACACCTGCAGCACCCTCTCCCAACCACCGAGGCTAGAGTTGGACATACAGCTACGCATCTCCAGTGGATGGAAGCATCAGGCTGAACATGGAAGCACAGCTTTGTGAAACTTTAGCTCATTGGCTACTTACGTCTCCATTGCTATACATTCTCTGGAGGGGAGAATGTGAAGCAGAGAAGCTGCGGGAGGGGAGGGGATGCTTCCTCCACCAGCTACTTTGCCTTTGAAACTCACTCTCCACCTCCTCACAGAATCCCAACATCTAAGCTTGTGTGGCAAACATAGATCTGAAGCCCTTTTTTTCAGCAAGGAGGGGGAGAGAGAAAAGACAACATGTTTCCCTAAAGGAAAGGGAGTTAGTGGAGGGGAAAGGGTTAAGCACCCCATTCTTTCTCACCCCCCTGATGTCCAAGGGCGCTTTGCAACAGAGGTTACACCCACATCATACATTTCAAGCACATGGATTCACCCAAAGACTCCAGGGAACTATAGTTTGTTAAAGATGCTAGAAACTGTAGCCCTGTGATGGGTAACTACAGTTCCCAAGATTCTTTTGGGGGGGAGCCAAGTGCCTTAACTGTATATGCAGCGAGGGGGAGGGGGTTTAGCCTAACTCAGCACTCAGCGTATCATGACCTGCAATTTGGCTCAGACAGTCCCATTTGAGCAGGATTGCAAAAAGAGCAGTAGACTCCACTCTGTTTATAAGATGGACAGATTTGGACATCATAAGCTTCCAGGACAAGATGGGACGCCACCCTTAACTGCAAGCACTACCGTAGATTCTGGCATATTAGGCGACTGGGCGTATTAGACAACCCCCCAAATTGGCAGCTGCAATTTGGGGGTTCGTCTTATAAGCCCAGTTGCCTAATATGCTGGGCAGCTCCACGCCGGGAGAAAGCCGCCCGGTGCTTCAGAAGCAGCAGTGGGTGGGCTCCACGCCAGGCGGCTCTCTCCTGGTGCAGAGCGGAGCCCGCAGCAGCGGGGCGTGGGGGGTGGGGCAGATACCTGGCATATAAGACAACCCCCAACTTTTTAACCTCTTTTCCGGGGTTAAAAAGTCGTCTTATACGCCGGAATTTACGGTACTTGTCAGAGCCATGTGCCCTTCTTCAGGAACCTGCAACATGGAAGAATCTCCAGGGGAGTGTGCTGTGGACTAGCCCCATACTACTCCAGTTCCCAGCACCCCTGGAAAGGCCAAACACATACCAAGCCCGGCGAGTTGGGTCGAAAGTGTGGATGCCGGTGCCGTGTTTCCAACCATGGGGCTGACCACTGCCGGGGAGCCAGGCCCCAGGTCTATTAAGTTGTCTTCAGTCACCTCGCTGAGAACCTGTTGAGCCAATTGGGACACCAGAAGCGGTCACATTAGGTAGATGCATTCCATGGGACAGCGCTAGTCAGAGAGGCAGAGCCTTTCTCAAACATGGCTACGATTCAGGAAGCCCTACGCCAGCCTTCCCCAGCCTGCTGTCCTCCAGCTGTGGCTGGATAACAACCCCCATCATTGGACATGGTGGCTTGAGCTGGCAGAAGCACAACAATACTGGAGGGCACCAGTTTGGGGAAGGCTGCAGAGAAAGCTATGGGGATCTACCTCCCCGTCTGTCTCCAACACCAGGTATGGAATTTGGCTTCTTGAATTTCTAGTCCAACATTTACTTCATTGGTATAATTTATTCTGACAGCATATCAGGAAAGCTTTCAATTTTTTAATACCATACAGGGTGGCGTTTCTTCTTTTCTTTTACTAAGTATATAGACCCTCATACTCTAAACCCATTTTTTAATGCCTCGCCGATCATACTGCAGCTAAAGAGGTCACAGTTCTGCAAAATCCTTTCCTTGTCCAAAATGCAAAGTTAACATACTTGAGTTTTCTGCTTATGGAATTTGGGTGCAGTCTAGTGGTGAAAAAAGAAGCAGTGGAGAGGAAAGGGGAGAGAGGGAGAAATAAAATGGGCAGTCTTGTTGGGATTAATGAAACACATTTGATAGCATTTGAGTTAAATGTCAGTCTTTTGCCCACACAGATAGTCGTTTTACCTTCCTCTTTACGGTATGAACCATCAAACCAGAAAATCTTCAACAAACCATTGTTTCCAAACTGAGAAACTATGGATACCAGCTTCGGAACAAGCCAGGATATTAAAACACAGTTTGAAGTTGGTAAACCATGATTTCCCTGTTTGGATGGAACAAGAAAGTATTATTAATTAGAGGCTTCCTGGTTTAATTGAAGCTCATGCAAAGGGAAAACACCAATTCCTATCTCAGCTTATTTTCAAGATATAACCCTTTAAACCATCTCAAGAGCTTGATATCTGGATCGTTATATCCCATTCAGCTCAGCTTGCTCCTGGTGTCTTTGTAACCTGCAAGCAAACTACCTCACATTTTCCTACTTAAATGCAATTGTTTTAAGAGCAAAGGGGCTCCAAACTTCTTCACAAATATCAGAAAGTGTTCTGGCAAGGACTTTGCAGCAGCAGTAGCACCTCACTTTCAAGGATGAGTTTTGCCAAGCCCAAGGTTAGCAATTTTGCACTGGACAATCCTGTCTTAGAGAAGCCCAGCAGGAGGACTCACCCCATTGCTTGCGTTCTGTGCAGACCGACCCAACCTGTATCGCTCAAATCTACAGCAGACAAAAAAAGAGGAGAGATTAAAAATTAATGGCATGTAGCAATTTTGAAAGGTGCAAGTCTTATGACAAAACCCAGGATGCACAAGGAAGGATCTGTCTTTTTCTGGCTGGGATGGTGGGAAGCTGATTGTAGCCACAGAGACCAGCATATGATCACAAGGGCTGCTGCACTGTCACACCTCTAGGAATGGCTGGAAGTAACCCCATCCAACTCTCTCACCCCAAAACCTGCCATTACAATGCTGAAGCCCAGCCTTCTTCAACCTGGTGCCCTCCAGATGTTTGGTACTCCAGCTCCCATCAGTCTGAGCCAGTATGACCCATGGTCAGGAATGACAGGAGTTGCAGTCCAAAGCATCTGCAAGTATATTATGGGTTACAAAAGGCTGCTGATGTAGGTCAGGGATGGATAACCTGCAGCCAGAGCCCCACAAGTGACATCAGCAGCAGGTGTTTCCAGCTCTCTTAGCCAGAATGGATCAAAGGGGGCTTCTAGCTCCATCAACAGCATGGAATCAGGACGATTGATTTGAAAGAAATATCTAAATAATGAGTAAGTGAACTAAATTAATGAATCAAATAAATGAATAAATAAATAATGATCAGGAGCTTTAAACTAAATCCTGAGGCGGAGGAAGACAATATTACAAACAACAGGAGAACACCTGGTACTGGAGTTAATAGTTAATAGCTGCAGAAACATGCTAAAGGGCAGGTAACTACAAGAAAGAAGCAGTTGGAAGGAATGACTCATGGCTTCAGTTGTCTCTATACTAATGCACAGAGTATGGGAAACAAGCAAGATGAATTTGAGCTCTTGATACAGGATACACCCTGGACTTTAAAAAGGCCGATTTTCAAAAAGTTTACGAACTATCCGGTGAGAGAAAAAGCCACACTTAAGGGTAAGCCAGCAACTATTTGAGCTTCAGAAGAAAAGCAAGCCACCTCTCGTATCGGAGGAAAACGTTGTTCAGATCGTCGTTGACATGAAGCAGCTCTTCTGTGACTTCTTCGTTGGACACCCTGGAGATGAGCTCCACGATCCTCTGCTGCATGGCTCGACAGGTGCGGTTCAGCTCCTGGGAGAAATGAATCATTGCAACTTCAAGGGAGAAGAAATGATGTCCAAGAGTTACAACACAGGGAAGCTTCAGTCGTCAGAGCCCAGATACAGTAGGCCTGCTCACACAATCCAACTACATCATGCCATGCGGGGCAGCCCTTGCCAATAAGGTGCCCAATCACAAGTGAGGCTATCAGTGCTATTCCACAATGTAGTTGTGGCGGGGGTACGGGTCAAGGTGGGTCCATTTTCAGCAGAGATTACCCCCTTCCTAGTGTTTTAAGGAGGCAGAAAAGAAGGCGCAGAATGCTCATTTACTAGATGGGCAGAACAATCAAGAACTCCATATATTTAATTCTGGTATAAAGCCTGTGTTATCTGTCAAGATATCTAGCGTAAGGCTCTAGGGCCAGGGTGACATAGCTTCCACATAAACGGTCAGGTCAGGGTGTAATACTGAGCTCAAAAGTTCAACTTCTTAAACATCTTAGCAATTCTTTAAAAATTAAGTTTCTAGTCCGTATGGCTGCAGATATAACTTCATGGGCAACAGGATCTTAAGGGGTGACAGTGGTGGCAAAAGACTTCCTGTGATCTGGGCATCAGTGCCGTGAGAAGCTCTTTGCAACTCCAGGTGACTAACTAAAGGACGATAAATTAAGCTAAAATACATACAGATTTGCATAAGGTAAATAATACCATGGAATGCAGCCTTTTAGCAGCGGAGAATTCTGAACCACTGCAAAATACAGCCAAGCCTCCGTAGCCAAGCCGTACCTGGCAGTGTTTCCCAGGGCTGCCACTTTTAGAAGCCCTGGCCTTCAATACAAGAATTAGCCTCCTCCCTCTTTGCATTCCTCCCCCTTCAGAGTGGAAATTCAGGATTAAGGACAGCCATGTAAGGATACATATCTTAAATCTATTTAATTAGTATATTGATTGTTAAATTCCACTTTGACTGGTTTAATGTTTATGTAAAAAATTATGCTGAATTTCTGGTTTTACTATGCTGGCTGTTTAGCTGTAATAACAAACATTCATTTGAGGACAGCCATGCTGCTGGTGGTATCAGCACCCCCACCCCTGAGAAGAAAAACAAGCCTCGTTGACCTGGCATCTCGTGGCCTGACGTTCTGCACCTGGACAAGTGTCACCTCGTGCTTCCCGCAGCTGCTTTCACAGCTTGAGGGCTGAGTTTACCATGTCAGCTTTGATCCCATCAGTTCAGAGCTAGATTGTGACATTTCAGAAGGTTGGATTCAGATGGAGAAGAGAGGGCTGGCGGGGCCTGTCTGTCTCTATTCTGCTGCAGCGCCTGGTTGCATGCCATTAAAAGCCTTTCCTTTTTATTTAGCTGCTTATTGGGTTTCTGATGGGTAACAACTAACAACCAGGGCTTTTTTCCAGCCGGAACTCAGTTCTGGCAGCTATCAGATGGGCACCACTGGAATTCTAAGACGAAGCCGTTCATGGTGAGTTCCAACACCTCTTTTTCTAGAAAAATAGCACTGCTAACCACCAGCCGTCTTGCTACACCGATCCCCAGGCTGCCCCTTCCGTTCCCAGGTAAGCTTACAGAACAGAACTGATAGCTCAGTCAGCAGAGCACAATACTCTTAATCTCAGTGCGTGGGTTCAAGCCCCACGTTGGGAAAAGATTCCTGCATTGCAGGGGGTTGGACGAAATGGTCCCTTCCAACTCTGCATTGGCTCCCACTACGCTTCCAAGCACAATTCGAAGTGTTGGTGCTGACCTTGAAAGCCCTAAACGGCCTCGGCCCAGTATACCTGAAGGAGCGTCTCCACCCCCATCATTCGGCCCGGACACTGAGGTCCAGTGCCGAGGGCCTTCTGGTGGTTCCCTCCCTGTGAGAAGCGAAGCTACAGGGCACCAGGCAGAGGGTCTTCTCGGTAGTGGCGCCCTCCCATCAGATGTCAAAGAAATAAACAACTACCTTATGTTTAGAAGACATCTGAAGGCAGCCCTGTTTAGGGAAGTTTTTAATGTCTGATGTTTTAATGTATTTTTAATATTTTGTTGGAACATGTCCAGAGGGCTGGGGAAACCCAGCCAGATGGGCAGGGTACAATTTTTTTACTACTACTACTACGATTCTAATAGGCAGGGGGTTGGAACACAAAACATCAGAGGAGCCCTGCTGGATCAGAATGGAGACTATTATTTAGTGAATTTATATCTCACCCTTGCACTCTGAGGAGCCCAGAGCAGTGAACAGATACACAATTCAAAAACCAGAACAAAGCAACCATGTTCTAAAACAGTTAAAACATTCTGAAAACAATTGCAATTAAAAAGCAGCTATATAGTTAAAAACGATTATTCCATCCAGTGATTTTGAGGTTGCTGGGAACAGTATTCTTCAGCTATGACATCCGGTCTCAGTCCTCATTAACAGCCCTGGCTTCTCCCAAAGAATCCTGGACACTGTAAAGGGTGCTGAGAGTTGTTGATAAGACTCTTGAACACCCTAGCGGTTCCCAGGTTTCATTGCGAAAAGCCATGGTGGTTAAAGTAGCATAGGAGTGCTTTAAAAGTATGGTGTGGCTATGACTGAAGATCCAACAAGTTCAGCATTCTGCCTCCTATAGCAGAGGTTTCCGAAAAGTCTGCTAGCAGGATTGGAGGAAACAGCCCACCCTTACTCATGACCCCCCAATCCCCAGTAACTGGTATTCAGAGAACATGGAGTCTTTGTTTAGCCACCAGGGCCAATGGCCACCTGCAAACATGTCTAAACTCCTTTCGAAAGGCTTCTCAGCTAGTAGCCATCATCACATCTTGTGGCAGCAAACGGAAGGGGGTGGGGAACCTTTCTCCTGCCCTGAATCTACTATGTTAATACTTTGGTTGCAACACATTTACCTGCAGTAACTCAAGGTCTGATGAATCTTCTTGCCCAGGGACCATTTCTGTGAGCATTTCAGACATCACTTTGGTGTTTCCACGAACAACGTCCAGTTCACTCCGCAGTCGTGCAATCTATTTTAAGAAAGGGGGGGGGAGAGAGAAACACAACCTTTTACAGAAGCTGCATGCATTTCACGGTCTGATTTTTAAAAGGTTCTGGAGGCGGGAATGCCTTCTACAGTACCTGCTCAGACAATACCTGCTCTGTATTTGCTGTGATGGGGCCGGTCACATTCAAAGCTGGGGCCTGAGGAGCAGAGTACGCCGTTGGAGAAGGAGATGAATAGGAACTGGAGTTCATCCGTTGCTGAGATTGGGACCTGTGCATGCTGGCAGCTGGGTCAACTTCAGGAACGCTCTAGCAGAGAACAATGTGCAAACACTCAGAAATACAGTATTCACCAAAAGATTGTGCTGCTGTCGTGATCATGCTCTTTAGCCAAAAGGGCAGGGAAGGCAGAAGTCAGGGATCCTCTAATTGTTTCTCCTCCTCTACAAAAAAAGGAAGAAAAGCAGACAACACTGCCCACTTACTCTCTGCGGTGTGTGTATTGGCGACAAAGCATCCAGATCAGCCATTGGAAACTCAATCCCTTTTCTTTTGAGTTCTTCATAAATGTGGACCACCCCAGTTAGATCAGGGCTGCTTCGAAAGGCATCAGCCCAGGCCTGCAAAAGAAACAGAGTGTTACAAGGAACTCAATCCAGTTCCCTTCTATTGTGGAATTTGGTCTGTTATTTTTGGAGACCGCATTTCTTGTGAGTATATAGTACAGTTGTACCTTGGAGCCTTGCAGCTCAAACGTTTTTTGGCTCCCGAATGCCGCAAACCCAGAAGGGAGTGTTCTAATTTGGAAACATTCTTTGGAACCCAAACATCCAACGCGGCTTCCGATTGCATGCAGGAAGCTCCTGCAGCCAATCGGAAGCTGTGCCTTAGTTGTCAAACATTTTTGGAAGTCGAACGGACTTCCAGAACAGATTCCTTTTGACAACCAAGGCACGACTGTACAGACGTGAACAATATTTCTTCAATCACAGTGTCTCAGGGCTGTATGGTAACTATGGGAGGGGTTAAAGCCTGAGAAAAGCCCCAAAGGTTTCTAATAAGGCCACAAAGGGTCAACTGAAAGTTCAAGGGTGCCACATCAGGACATGTACTAAATGCAGTAAATAAATGTAATTATTTACTGAATTTATATCCTGCCCCAAGGAGCCCAGAGCAGCAAACAGATACACAATGTAAAAACAAGAAGAAAGCAAGAACATTCTAAAAACAATAGCAATTAGAGCAGGCATAGGCAAACTTGACCTCCAGATGTTTTGGGACTACAATTCCAATCATCCCTGACCACTGGCCCTGTTAGCTAGGGATCATGGGAGTTGTAGTCTCAAAACATCTGGAGGGCTGAGTTTGCCTGTGCATGAATTAGAGCATCTAAAAGCAGTTACAGTTAAAAACATTCTCAATGTATCAATGATAAGGAAACAAAGTTGTGAATGAAAAAAGTAGTATGTGATTCATTTATTTCATAAAATTTATATGCCACTTAAGTGCAAAAAAAGAAAACTCTCATGGATCAGTTTCTCAGGAAGCACACAAATAAAGCCTTGCTGTGTGAGTGCATCATTATTTGTGTTCTTACAGCTTCATCTTCCAATAAGGTTAATTAAAAGCATCAATTCTCCACCACAAGGGTGTTGCCAGCCAATCCCACTTGAGCAGAGGGAACTTGATCTTTGATTGGCAAGATCCGCCCGAATTGGCCAAGCCAGTTTCCAAGGAATCTTCCCTAAATTACAACAGAAGGCATCCTTCCTGCAGAAGCAATTCTCACTCCCTTGGAGCATGGTGCCATTTTTTATTTACAAGCGAAAGGCCAGGAAAAGCACACGTTAACGGCACAGCAGCATTTTGGGCTGCTTCCAGACACGGACAATTTAGCAGCAGCCAGTAATTGCTGTTCTGCTTCAGGCTGTAAGCAAAAATAGCAACTCTGCTGCTTCCAGATTTCTAGAAGCCAAATGACATTCTGAAGCCAACTGGGCAGTCCACCCCCTGCCCTGGTCCCAAATGTTGGAGGATGCTGGGGAGGAGAGAAAGGATTCTCATTGGGACCATGGTGCAGGAGGGAAAAGATTAAAACAGTCCCTTCTCTACCCATCACTCCACTCCTGATAAGGATACCCTGGAGATAAACAGCTGGATCTCTCATCATCTTTCCCTGTTCTGAAAAACTGCCTCAATGAGGATTTGGCAGGGGGAGTGGGGGGGATGCTGAATCCCCTCTCTCTCCAAATCCATTCTCCAAAGCAAGTCCTTACACAAAGCGGGGGATGAAGAAAAACAAAACAAAACACACCCCCCCAATATCATAGCCATATCATAGTCATGAGGTAGACTCAGTTTCAAGTTCCCCTCACTCTCTGATCAGCTTTAACGTCTTGCCTGCCCGATGAAACGTTCTGGAGAACTAAATAGCTTGCCACACTTTTGTAATGTAGATTTTGGGAGATTTTTCTCATGGGCCAACATGGCTACTTTTGAGCTACTCCGTAAGTTATCCTTCACAGAAATGAGGACTTTTAGCAGCCTGTAGCTCCCCAGGATCAAGAGAAACACAGAGTAGTACTCTGACCTACTAAAAAGGTAAAGGTACCCCTGCCCGTACGGGCCAGTTGTGTCCGACTCTAGGGTTGTGCGCCCATCTCACTTAAGAGGCCGGGGGCCAGCGCTGTCCGGAGACACTTCCGGGTCACATGGCCAGTGTGACGAAGCTCCTCTGGCGAGCCAGCACCAGCGCAGCACACGGAAACGCCGCTTACCTTCCCGCTAGAAAGCGGTACCTATTTATCTACTTGCACTTAGGGGTGCTTTCGAACTGCTAGGTGGGCAGGAGCTGGGACCGAAAGACAGGAGCTCACCCCGTCGTGGGGAATTGAACCACCGACCATATGATCAGCAAGTCCTAGGCACTGAGGTTTTACCCACAGCGCCACCCGCATCCCATTTCTCTGACCTACTAGCTTTCACCTAATATAGTCAGGCTGCGGGGGACAGGACTAGAGAGTGGGGTGGGGAGTGAGGAAATTCTGACTTGGGGGGGGCAAATTAGGCCCAACAGGAGGCTGGATTTGTGCCAGCTCACCCCCATCTGATTTCATATATGACATTAAGTCTGGGGCAGGTAAAGAAGTGGCCACAAAGGAACAACCAGGCATCTTAAAGGTTAGAGTGTCAGGCTATGAACTGGGAGAAAAGGGCTTGAATCCCCACTCAATCATGAAGCTCCCAGGGTGGCCTTGGGCCAGTCACTCACTTCCAGCCTAATCTACTTCACAGGGTTGCTGTGAGGATGTAACAGGGAACAGAACCACGCACATCACCTTGAGCTCCTTGGAAGATAAAAGTGCTATATAAATGTAGCAAGTAAATAAATAAATAAATTGTGGGAAGCTGATATTCAGGGGATTATTTCTGACGGGAAGGAAGGGGTGGCTTCGTAGCGTGCACCCCCTTTTTAAGAACAAATCTGCTGAAATTAAGGAAGCCGTGTTGAAATTTGTGCATCGATGGCATTTGGACAATTGCAAGACTTCATTATATTAATTATCATCCCTTTGTTGGAGAGGATGTCAGATTCTTGGTATGCTGATCCATCTCTGGAGGGAGTGTCAAAAAGCACAGAAGTGTTGGCAGGACATTTTTGCAAGCCTTACTGATCTCCTTCGCAGAGATATTGAAACGGAACCGGGATTAGCTATGCTCTCTTTATTTAGAGGGTGAAACAGGGATCTCCCTTGTAAGAATCTGATAAACCCCCTCCTTGTGGAGCCGGGGGTACATTGGAAGGATGCAGGCAGATGGATAACCAACAAAAGGTAAGTTAAGAGTATGGTACTTGGCTTTGGCTGATAAACTTACATAACACAGTAGAGTGATGCAAGGAGGAATTTTAAAAAGATGCCTTCAATGCTGATTGATTGATTTATGTTTGTTTATTTTATTAACTGTCATCTGGAGGAACCTAGACCCCTGTAACTCACACATCTTTTTGATTTGGCTATTTAACTTAACATGTTGGTATTATTTTCTGCCTTACACACATCTGTATTTTGCTTTGTATCTGGTGACCAATAAACTATTATTGTTGCTTGTATTGTTTCAATAATAATAAAAACTAAAACATAGAGAGAGAGCCTACTTTTGACTACTATTGCTTATCACTCAGAAGGCAGAAACAAAAGCTCAGTGACAGACCTGAATTAGTGCAAGTACTTTATCCTGGACAATGGTGGGTGGGTTGTTCTTGGGAGAGATGATTTTTACCAGGACACCATCTATGAAGTCACGGTTTGCTACTAGGACATGAAAGCGATGGCCACAGTTCTTCACACATGTTTCCAGTACCTGTGTGTGGGGAAAAACATCATTACTGGTGGAGCAAAGAAAGCTGGTGAACACATGCAAGGAAGAAATTCATTGCCATGGACAGTAGCTAATGTCCAGGGGCGTGGGGACACTTTGAGAAAGGAGTAGCCCAGGGTGGTAGTCCAGGGGATTAATCATTTCACTCACCATAGCCAGTGTTCTGCCATTTTCTAGGGAGCATGGTGAGCCCCTAGCATTCCTCCCAGCTCAGGGTGGAGGACATCCCCAACTGGGATAAAAACTATGGTTTCTTTGGGCACTATGTTTCAAAGAAGAAGAAGAAGAGGAGGAGTTTGGATTTGATATCCCACTTTATCACTACCCGAAGGAGTCTCAAAGCGGCTAACTTCTCCTTTCCCTTCCTCTCCCACAACAAACACTCTGTGAGATGAGTGGGGCTGGGAGACTTCAGAGAAGTGTGACTAGCCGAAGGTCACCCAGCAGCTGCATGTGGAGGAGCGGGGAAGCGAACCCGGTTCACCAGATTACAAATCTACCGCTCTTAACCACTACACCACACTGGCTCTTATAGGTGCTCTATGCAGTAAATGCAGAAGAACAAGCTCAATCCTGGAGAGGGGAGGTGGGGAACTGCCCCACAATCACACAAGGCTTCTGATTACCTCCAAAGCTCATTGCTGTGAAGGGAAAAATCCCTACCGCTTTTCTCCAAGTGTACCCACTGCACTTCTGAAATGTTTGGAGCACTGCAGCAACAACTGCCCACCCCACTTCCATGTGTAGATTGTCCCCCCTGGGTGAATGGGGAATTGCTCCTGATTTCACTTTGTGTTTTGGAGACACAGAATTCTGGTACCCACAGAATCCTGGTGCTCAGCCTGTTTTGGCTGTCCACCAAAGGCCTGTCAAAATTGGTGGAACAAAAACACATGAGCCCTGGCAATCACAGAAAAGATTATTCTTGATTTGAACGTCTCTAGTGGATCAGAGGCACCAGAGCACTTTTATGCCACATGGTGGGGCTTTACTTATTATACTTCTGGAACTGTGGTTTAGACCTCTTGGGCTTGCAGATCGGAAGGTTGGTGGTTCGAATCTGTGTGATGGTGGTGAGCTCTTGTTGCTCTGTCCCAGCTCCTGCCAACCTAGCAGTTTGAAAGCACACCAGTGCAAGTAGATAAATAGGTACTGCTGCAGTGCGAAGGTAAATGGCATTTCCATGCACTCTGGCTTCCATCACGGTGTTCCATTGCACCAGAAGCGGTTTAGTCATGTTGGCCACATGACCCAGAAAGCTGCCTGCAGACAAATGCCGGCTCCCTTGGCCTGGGGCAAGATGAGCGCCTTAACCCCATAATCGCCTTTGACTGGGCTTAACTGTCTAGGTGTGCATTACCTTTCACTTTTAGTTCTGGAACTGGTGCACAAAATTCCCTATCTGCACTGACAAGTAAAATTTGGTTATCCTAATGAAAACTCTAATATACAAGTGGATTTCATATCGATGAACTGCTCCAGTCAGGGAGGCAACTTGAATAAAATATTGTGGGTGCCCAGGTTAAGCCCCGACCTGCATAATCTATCACATGACACAGTGCACACACACCATTTGAATGGGAATGCCCATCAACTTTGTGGGGGCTCAGTCCCCACAGATATTTTATTGTGGGGGGTCAAAGCCCCCAACGGCCCCTGGGAGTTGGCTCCTACGGCTCCAGGAGCCTAATAAAAAGTAGAATAATAATCATCATTTGTGGACCACTGGCCTTAAATCTTCCTCCTTCAATGTGGCTACAGATGCCTGTTAGTATTTCATGCAGCCCGATGCTGCAGATGAGATTGTTATAAATCACATGCCTGTCTAAGAAGACTGCCACTTTCTGCACACCTTTTCTTGTTCCAAGCTGGTAAGAGGAAGAGGGGGGTCTCGCAACACCGACCCCTGAATCACACCCACTTGCACACGCTACTCACCGTTAGAGCTAGCATTACTTCCCTGTAGTTTTTGTTTCCATTCAACCTCTTCTTAAGCGCTCGGATGGCGTCCTTTGGGCTGACGGGGAAAACACAGGGCCAGAGATAAGGGACAGCTACAAGTAACTGCACTTCTCACAGTAAAGGCAATACTGCAGCTCTAATGTTAGCTCATTATTTGAACCCTCAGGGTTTGGAGACAGAAACTGTACTTGCACATCACCCGAGACCATGTTTAAGTGCAATATGCACACGCAAAAATTAGCTGCAGCAATCCTTCAGCCCTTGCGCTTAACACTCCCTTCTTGGGCTTCTCAGCTGCACAGGACGAGGAGCTTGGAGGCTTCTGCTCCTCATTAACTACAGCTTAACAAGTAATCTAAACTGGGAACTTTGGTTCACATTAACTATGGTTAGTTTCAAAAAGTCAGCTTTGTAAACCATGGTTTGGAGTTGGCTTGTCTCAAACAACCAAAGTTAGTTGCTCTGGTCAGCAAGTCAAACTGTGATTGAGTGAGAGGGAAAGTTTCTGAATTCCTCCTTCCAGACATGTGGGAGAGGGGCAGGGGAGACTCCTAAGCTGCAGGTCAGTGTGCATAGAAAAACTAGGACTGTACCTTTCCCACAGCTTTTGAACCTCTTCAAATGCAACGAAAAACAAGTGAGTTTGTTCTGGGCCAGGCAGATGCAACCAGACTAGTATTGTGGCCTAGGACCCTCGTACCTATGGGACTGCCTCTCCTGGTATGCCCCGTGGAGGACCTTAAGGTCCATAAATAACAACACTTTGGAAGTCCCAAGCCCCAAGAAGGTTAGACTGGCCTCAACCAGGGCCAGGGCCTTTTCAGCTCTGGCCCTGGCCTGGTGGAACACTCTGCCACAAGAGACTAGGTCCCTGCGGGATCTGACATCTTTCTGCAGGGCCTGCAAGACGGAGCTGTTCCACTTGGCCTTTGGGCTGGACTCAGTCTAAAACCCCTCCCTCTCATTTTTTTTTTTTTAATGGAACCCCTTATATGGGATTTTGTATATCAATTTTCCCTTCGCTCTTTTTGCTGGCCCATGTAGGATCAGCATGGATAGTTGACCCCAGTGAATATTTGAGGTTTTCTCTCCTTATGGCTTTGATCTATAACGAGGCTGCATTTTAAGCTGCATTTTAAACTGTATTCTAACATATTTTAATCTCCTGTTTGTTTGGTTTTTAATTTTTTTACTGTATTTATATTTGGTGTTAGCTGCCCTGAGCCTGGTCTTGGCTAGGGAGGGCGGGGTATAAATTAAAAAAATTTGTTGTTGTTGTTGTTGTTGTTGTAGCGGAGATGCAAACAATGTTATGAGAAGAAAGGGATTGTTCTGCTGACCCTGGCAGCATCAATATGCTCAGAAGGGGACGCTCAGAACCATTTGTGACAAGCAGCAGAAGCCAAGCTATGCTTTGTCAATAAGTGCTTGGCTTTTCCTTAACATGCAGTCTTTATAATTTCCCTGGAGTGCTCAGGTGAACATATTGTCCCCTCATGTGGGGAAGGGAAAGAGGAGACAATGGTAACATAAGAAGAGCCTGCTGGATCAGGCCAATGGCCCACCTAGTCCAGCATCCTGTTCTCACAGTGGTAAAACAGGTGCCTGTGGGAAACCCACAAGCAGGACCTGAGCAGAAGAGCCCTCTGCCCTCCTGCGTCTTCCAGCTAGTAAGATGTACCTGGAATTTATGGAAATCAAACCTTACAAATAAGGCATTCTACAAATGAACTATAACACTGCATGTAAACACCTTCTGGTGAAAAGGAATGCCAGCGCAGTAACACCCAGCTGAAAACAACAACAACAAAACTCACACCAGCACATAGCAAACAATTCTGCTTTTTGCCCTGTGCTAGCCATAGTCACAGACAGACAAAGACAGACATACCCTTCTTCTGTCTCATTGATGATGTCACATATCTCCATGTTAAGTGTCCAGTCTTCACTCTGTAGGGAGCCATCTGTAGCCTTTTCTATTTAAAACAAAATAAAACAGATCAAGCAAATTAAAAGCCAAGCTTCAGAAAAAGATTTGCACCGGGCTGGTCAATGGCCACACGCCACGGTCATGTAAGAACTACCTCCAGGTAACCAGAAGAAGGAAGTTCTACTTCTCCTCTGAAGTGCTGTCAGGCCAATGGTGTGCCACAGTTTATTTCTTTTCTAGAGAACCACTCATGCACATCTTGTTTTACAAAGAATGAGGGAACAGTTCTCTGCTCCGCAGAGTTTACAATCCAGAAACTAGGACAAGCGTGTCAACAAAGGAAGGACATGGAAATCAAGGTGGGGCAAAAGGTGCATGATTATTACAATCTTGCATGCCTAGTGTGCTTCAAGAATGTCAGCATTTTCGGGTGACAGTTGATCACATACCAGCAGATTCAGGTTGCACAATTAAAGTTGATGTACTGCCCTTGTGCAACAAGCCCACTTCCTCCCCCAAATTGGAACATTTTGCAGTAAGGGAAGTGATGGGAAAATGCACTGGATAACAGTCAATTGGTGCCGTGTCATAGAACCTCTCCGCAATCAAACAGGAATTAAGGCTAAAAATAATAATAACCAATGTCGTCAAACTTCCCAGCAAACTAGGAACAAACAAAGCAGGGTGTAGCTCAACAAACATGCCATCTAAAAGTCAACTTGGATATGGTAAGCTACAAATGTTAAGTGCAACAAAATGTTGCCAGGCACGGTGCTCCTGCTCAGGGTTCCAGCCAGTCTACCATAACTTCTTAAAGGATACTCCATTATACACACACACACTTTCCTTTTTCTTCCAATTGTCTGTAGCCACTAAGTATGCTCAGTCATCTTTGGGCATTTCTGACTTTTTAAAAACCATGTCTTCAAAGACCTCCCCTGCAGAAAAATCCCAGTAAAATAGAGACACTGATTTGCCCAGCGAAAAATAATTGGAAAACAGGGAGTCAGAGCATGAGTCTAACTAGCCTAGTATTGTTTATTCTGACTGGCAGCAGACTGTCTGGCACAGACAGGTTTTTCCCATCACTTGGCACCTTGTGGAGGGTAAGGTTATGAATGGCTACCTCCACTGTCTAAGGCAGAATGCCTCGGTGTGGTTGTGTCTGGGAATCACAGGTGTTGTTGCACCCAGATCTCCCCGTGTGATCTTCACCTAGACATCCTGTTGGCAATGGCAGAATCCTGGACAATGGCAGGCCTTTGGCCTGATCCAGCAGGGCTGTTCATCTAGCCCTTTGAGCAGAAGGTGCCATGGATCTGATGCAGGCCATTCTGCACACAGAACAGGTGCTCTTCCATTGAGTCGTGTGCCTTCTCCATGATTTCTGCTGCTATGACTTACTTTGAAAGAAATAAACTAATTCAAATATGGCAGCTGCTTGGCTGGAATCTGTTGACAGTCCTCAAATTTTAAGAGGATGGGTAGATATTACACCCACACACCCCACAACTAAAACATCCACCTAACTCAACTATATGTCCTGAAAAATCCAAAGAACGCAATCAGTTTTACAAATTAATTCCAGCTTTAAATGCATCGTATTAACTGGAGATACAACATACACAATACTGAGCAGCCAGCTTCCTTTCAAATGTATGCACCCCAAAGCCACCCAATCCATTATTTGACAAAGATTTAATTTGCAATTCACGAGGATTTCCTCTGTAGCATAATCCATTATCATGAAATGAAAGCTGATCTGAAAAAAGCTTAAACAACTTAAAGCACTTTAAGATCAAGGCACATTTTGGGTACGCTTATAATAGCAGCCTACAAGAATATTAGGAAGCCAAGTTTTAGAGCATAAATCGTGTCCCAAACGTAATGTCACTTAAGTGCTTTACAACAGAAAAACATTGCCTTATTCACTGCAGACACACAAGCTAATCTCCGTGTAGAAGATTAGGCAACCCTGGTTCTGTAAATCATACAGCAACAATGAAAATTCCAGCTTCCCGATTGGAAATATAAAAAGCTCTCCAACGATTATTTCACTGTGGTAGCTCTACCATAGGGAGTGACAGGATATTAATGTAACATGGTGTGAGGAACCTCTGGCCCACACGCCTAATCCACAACACCATTGGTCCCATCTGGCTGTTTTGGGCAAGGTACATCTATCCACCTGTTCTACTTCTGATGTAATATCCCTGACCAGTGGCCATCCTGGCTAGAGCTGATGGGATTTGGAGTCCCTTTACATCTGGAAGGGCAGGTTCCACAACCTTCCTTTATTTCCAGAACAGCTGAAGAAGAATCTTTGCCTTTATGTAACCCCACATATTTTAAGAGCTGCTGAGGGCAACTTACGACTGCTCTTACCAGCTAAATCCCAGCAAAGTTACCAAGGAGAGGGGTTTCTCAGTGGTGGTATTATCATTGTGACCCCACACAAATGAGGCCCAGCTGGCCAACTCCCTCTTTTTCAGGAATTTTATCAGATCTTTTTTGTTCAAAATCTTGCAAGAGCAGAATTTTGTCATCACTGATGTGAACTTGCCAGAGGCTGTTGTGTTAAGTGATTTTCTATTAAGTATTTTAATTGTTAACTGATCCTCATAGAATTTTTATTGCTTTCTGTTAGACACTGCAAAAACCTGTGAGTGGGAAGGCTTTTCAGAAACAAAAATAAATAAGTGTCATATGTCTCAGCTCTTCCTAAACACTTCTCTAAATGGGTTTTGCAGGCCTCACTTTTAACTAAAGTCGTTGTTACATCCAATTAAATTTTCCTGTGAACCAGTGCTATTTCCTGGCAGAGAAACTACAATGCTGATGCATTTGCAGCCCTGAATATATATTTTTCAAATTATGGGAGGCCACAGGAGTTTGACTGCAGAGACCAAAGCTGAGACCAAGGCAATATGCTCAAATGAAACTCTTCTCTGTGTTTTGTAGCATCAGAAGAGCCACCAATGAATGCAACAGCCAAATAATTGTGCCTCACACACTCAGGCAGGAAGAACCATGGAAACATCAGACAAGCAAAGCACTGTGAAGCCAGACAGACTTCAGCTGAGGTTTTGCTCCAGAAAAACACCATTGGCAATTATAAAACAGGCGGCAACTTTGCTTCTTCTAAGGAGCCGCCTGCTTAACTGTCATCACGCAGCCCCAGAATTAGGCCGAATTTTTTAACATACAATCCCTTCTCTTTGAGGCCATTAGCATCTTTGCCACTGGAGACAAACATCCAATTTATTATGTACAACTCACTCAAAACCCCACTATCAAAATGTCTCGTAATAAATATAAGGGGCACCCGCTGGCTGCTTGCAGCAAGTGGGGAGCAAAAAAAGGTGGAGTATAGTTAATATATAAAACCTTTAAAGTCTTAGCAACAGTAGGATCAAGCATTTTGCCCCACCCAAGTTGCAAGACATAGCGAACAGGTTCAAATTCCTCTTCACTGGATGCACTTGGCACCAAAACGGGTCAACGAAACTGCTCTTTGGTACTTGGGTATTGTTAAAAAATACAGAACCATGTCTTCCTTGGCCTTTTGTGCTGGGGGTAAGCTGGAGGAACAGAACCTAGCAATGATGTCTCCCACCACCCCCTTCCTTGAACCACCTGTATTTCCACCACCGGGGACAAATTTTAACAATTTGATAAACAAGGACAATGGCTTCATTGAATTAATATACGACCAATGCAGAAATAAAGATAAACTTGGAAATATTGAATGGATGGATGAATGAACACAACACTTTGTATCTATGTCTATAATAAGAGTAACAAGTAACTGGACCATCAAGGAGAACTGAACATTTTATTCAACAACAACAAAAAACATTTACAGGCAAAAGTTTATTATCTGAACTTTACAAAACAATGATTTTGCTTCATCTCCTACAAAGAAAAGGCATGTCTGGAGTCTACCCACCATACACACACTTCCTTGGAAAAATATTTGGGGCTGAACAATCTTTTACCAACATATCTTGAAAAAGATATAACAAATAGGACAATCCTTTATTTACGTTATGCTATTGGACTGATGAACAATTTATTCTTAGGACATAAAACAGAATGTATGCTCTGTTTGTCTTACTGCTTTTGTTTGATGACTATGTGCAAAACTGAAACAGAAGTAAGAGTGACATTCAACTCATTTTTACTCAGAGGAGAGCTATCAAAATTAAAGAGCAGTTAGGTCTGTTAATGTCAGCAGGACTACTCTGAGTAAAAATTAGTTGAATACCACATGAAGCATTTTAAAAACACAGCCTGGTGATTTGGTTGGAATTGGTGCTTACTAATAGAATAGGAATTATCAACCACCACCACACAGCAGTGGTTTTCAATCTAAGTTCCCAGGAACTCTGGGGTTCCTTGAAATCTCAAGGGCAAAAACATTAAGGGCACACAAGCTTCTCTGGAAGATGACTTGCGCAACCTCAATTGCAAAATTCAACTCTATTGCATTATCGACAGCAAGCAGCTGCAAGAAACTGTTGGGTGTGCTCCCATAGGTTAATGGAGAGAACCATCAAGTCTGCCCACTGAAAAGAGAATGTACCCAAGAACATGCCCAAAGAGTTCTTGGAAGACAATAGATGTGGAAAGTGTTTCCTGAAGACAGAAAGTTAGAAGAAGAAGAAGAAGAAGAAGAAGAAGAAGAAGAAGAAGAAGAGGAGCTGCCTAGAGAACTACTTCTCAACTTTTATGTAGGCTTAGCACTGTGCAGAAATTTTCAGTTTTCCCCAAGCTGGGCTTGGGACTTACAACTGAGCACAGAACACCCCATGACTTTTAACAGTACTTGTACTGTAACAAAAACTCCTCAAAGCCATGGGAACGTCTCAGTTTAAATAGATGGATGCTCAGAGCTCCTTCTTCAAGGTCACAGGAAAGGTCAGCACCAGAGCCAGGATGGAAACTGAAATTCCTGACACTGAACACCATGCTCACTTAAGTCCTTGCCCCGGCTGGACAGCAATTTCCCAATAAACAAAGTGTAGCAGTTTACCAGTCTAAGACTATTTGGACCCCAATGACAAAATGACTGTTCCTTTAGCAGGCTGTCACATATGGGATAGTATCTGCTATTTGTTTCCCAAGCAACTGAGGGGGCTACATTGCCCCATGGACAATCAGCTCCCCACAACAAAACCTAGCAGTCGGAGAAGAGGCACAGCGCAGGAGCAGGGCCCCCAATATAATCACATTATTGCACAATAATGCTTTAGGCCAAGCATTGCCATTACAACCAGAACACAAAAGTAGCCAGTATCTTGTTCTCATGGTATGGAGGGGAGCAGTTGCCACAAGACTCAGGCCTCATCTCTCTCTGGGCCCACCTGGATGCTGTTGGAGAAGCCCAATCATGTTCACCTTCTTTGAGCCATATCATCTGCTTTGAACACAGAATATCTCGGATTCAGTCACCGGTATCTCCAGGAAGGGCTAAGAATGCCTCTGATGAAACCCTGGAAAGGTACTGTAGTCGCTGAGCTAAATAGGCCGGTGGTCTGACTTGCTGCAAGGTGGTTTCCTCTGCTTGTATATTCTTCAGACCTGCTCTTGTCTCCCAACTTCCTCCACCTCATTTCCCCCCCTCCGTTATGAGAGTCAAAAAGTCCTCTCCCCCACCCCCAGTCCAATAGGATGGTTCAAGGATGATGAGGGATCCATCTGAACATGGAGGTTCTACAACGGGTAAAAGCCACTGGCAGGCAATATTATCCACCATTTGCTAAATTCTTGATTCTTTAAAGTCATCTTTAAATTGTCAACCTCAAACCACCACCCCCATCCTATGGCAACCAGTTCTGTAAGGTAAAAGTCTGCATTATGAAAACAATGCTTCCCTTTTAAAAAAATCAACCACATATTGCAAATCAATGTCACTAGTCAGGTTCTTGTGTTTTGAAACAAGGCTTCTTTATTGCAATCATAGTTCTATACTTTCACTTAGTCATTGCTTTTCAAAGCCAAGAAAACCTCAGCCTCTCCTCAAGTGTGTCTCAGTCAGGAAGTCATTCTTAACTTCTCTGATCATTTTAGACATCCTTTTCGGTGTACTTCCCAAGAGATCTTATTTGAGATGATTAGGTGATAAAAACTACACACACACCTGAGATTCCTCCATGTCAGGTTGACCTATCTGACTCCACCCCACCTTTCCTCCCAGTTTCATTCTTTGACTCACCCCACCTCAGAGCACCCTAGGCTTCCTCTTTTGCTCCCCAATATCTTCCAACATTTCACAGCTAAAAATAGGGCCTTGAACATAACATCCCAGCTTAAGGTTTTTAACTGCCTGAGGCAAAGGATGAGGTGGTTCCCCAGTCCTAGTTCTGCATACAGAAACCACTCAGACTGGCAATTGAATCTTACTTTAATGCTGGGACAGAACAGTGCCTTTTAGCAAAATGGAGAGCAGTAGGCTTGCTTTAAAGGAGTAGTTAAAAAAACAAACCCTATGGAACTCCCATTGACTTGTGCCTTGCCCCATGTGTATAACAATGAAGAACTTTGTGTTTAATGCAATCTTTAACTGAGCTCCTAATTGGGTTTTACAGAACAGCTTCTTAAAGTATGCTGTATGTTTGGTGATGTAAACGGCTAATAAAAATACAAAAATATATACAGTGGTACCTCGGGTTAAGAACTTAATTCGTTCTGGAGGTCTGTTCTTAACCTGTAACTGTTCTTAACCTGAGGTACCATTTTAGCTAATGGGGCCTCCCGCTGCCGCTGCTGTGCAATTTCTGTTCTCATCCTGAAGCAAAGTTCTTAACCCGAGGTACTATTTCTGGGTTAGCGGAGTCTGTAACCTGAAGCATCTGTAACCCGAGGTACTACTGTATACAGGGCAGGATTCCTTGTACACACAGCTCTAAGCTCACTGCCAGTCTTCCAACCCCAAACATTTGCTGCCTGAATTGGGTGTGTTTTCTCTTTAAGGATCGGGTGTGTTTGCTCTTTAAGTTGCAGATATACTAGAAAAGCAGATATACTAGAAAAACAAAAGTCCTCCTGTAACCTGTTATCAACAGTTCAAACAAATGTCAGCGGTTTCAAGGTATGTAATGACAGGTTGTGCACAGTACGGCACACTTTACTGTGCACACACATAAATTTATGCTCATGAGGACAAGATGCATCTTCCCATCAACTTTTATAGACCAGGGAAGAGGGCTGGATCATGAATAATAGAGAGTCAGTGTGGCAGCATAGTTAGTGTTGAACCAGGAAATCAGAGCTCAAATCCCCAATGAGCCATGAAGCTCACTGGGTGACCTTGAGTCAGCCAGTCACTCTCTCTCAGCTTAACCTACCTCACAGGATTGTTGTGAGAATAAGATGTGGAAGGAGAGAACCATGTAAATAACAAATAAAACATAATTAGTGACAACTCCAGACAACTAGGGTTTTAACTAGCTACAAGATGTTTAAGCCTTAGTTTTCAACAGTACTCTGTTGATATGATTAGGTCTGCTGTGGCAGGTAGTTTTGCAGTTTCATTTTTGGGGATCGCTTGATGATTTCCTAAGAGGCATGTTGTTATTTATTATTTAAATACTGTACAGAAGCTGCGTTGAAAGGGTACTTGGCCTAAAAGATGGCATATAAATATTTCAAACAAAACTAACAACCTCAGGCTAATAACATTTTGGCAAGGCATCCTCAAAATGCAAACACAGGGAGAAAACAAGCACAGTGATGGGACACAGGCCAGGAAATAGGGACAGCTAGAGGATACAATATGGCCTGGCCTATATTCATTAGAACCCACAAAGCAACCCATATATTGTAGTTCTAACGATATCAATCTATTCATCTCAAATCCACAGTCAAAAGGTCAAAACGGGGCCAATGCTTTACCAGGAGGAAAAGAACCAGGGATGACAGATAGTTTTATCTGCTCATTCAATGGTCCTTAATGCACCTTTTAGGACATGCTGTCATCACAGAGTGTACTATTATTTTTTGCGTAAAATATTGCATGTCACTTTTAAGCTGCTGCGGCAAAAAAAGAAACTGCTTAATTTTATTTTAAAAATCACCAACAAAACAATTACCCTCCACAAAGACTAAAGCTGAGGCATATGACATGGCTAAATAAATAATAATAATATTTATGGGGGAGAGAGAGCCATCAGGGACAAACTTAGCAGACTGACAGGCTGGGAAGGAAAACAGAAGCAATGATTCACCAAGGGCAGCAATTAAAATAAAATATATACAAGGACGCTGGAGACGAAAGACTTTCACCTCCCAGCTCCATCCCTGGCTCACGGTTGGCCGTGACAAACAGGCCCGGGGCTCCCTTCGTGGGTCAAGAGGGGGAGGGCCGTGAAGCCGGTTCAGGTGCATCTTCAGGTGCAGTTCTCCTGCCATCCCAGGAGGGAGAAGCTGCGTCTGCCCAAATTCCCCCCTGGCCCGCTGACAGGGGCCTTTGCGGCTCCCCCCCCCCGTCTCCCCCTCCCGTCCCCGCCGCCTCAGGCCGGCCCCCCTGCCGCGCTCCCCTCGGCCGCCCCCTCTCTTACCGAGGCTCTGCCCCACCGGGGTGCTGAAAGGGTTGCCCAACAGAAACTCCATCTTGGGATGACAACAAACCCGACCGGCCTCCCCGCCTCTCGGAGCCTCCTCTCCTCATCCCCCCCCCCGCCCAAACCTCCTCAGCCCCGCCTCCGGCCCGTGACTGACAGGCCTCGCCGGCCAAGCAGAACCTCCGCTTCCCCACAGCAGAGCCCGCCCCGCCGTGTCGTCGCCCGGGCTCCGAACCCGAAGGCCGAGCGCTCATTAGCGGGCGCGAGCGCCAATCACTTGTCAGGCCAGGCTGCCCGGCCTCGATGCTGTCGGGCGTCGGGGAAGCAGGAGGAGGGAAAGGGCGAGGGGTGGGAGCGAGGGGAGGGATAAATCCCGCCTCCGGAGACAGCCTATTGGACAAAGCTTTCTCAAAAAAAAAATTAATAAACCTTGCGGCCTATTGGATAACCTTCGCCGAAGGCTCGGATCGAGTAGCCAATCCTGATGGGGGAATGGCTGTTTATGCGCCCTGTCATTGGTTGGGCGAGTTGGTTCGGGTATGGTTCCTTCTCTCTCGCGCCCCCACACACAAACACGCGAACGTGAGTCGAGGTTGCTTGCCGCTGTCGCCGGCCGACCAGCGTCACACGTGATGACGGAAGCCCGGTGGGCCGGCGCGAGAAGCGCGACCTGCCCCTAGCAACGGCCGCGGCATCCCTAGCAACGGGGCCTAACCCGAGCTTTTAACCTTCGGGGAGGCTGGAGGAAGGCGGCTGTGGGTTCAGTGTGAGCTGGTCAAGTGACGCGCTGGTAACCTGCTGAGCAATTCGGGGCTGGGTGGGGTTTCGGTGGCTCTGGAAGTGGGAGTGGGCATGGGATGTTCTGGGATAGGATGTCTAGATACGATACGATACGATAAGATAATCTTTATTGTCATTGTCCCATACAGAACAACGAAATTGAAAAAAATCTACATCAGACATTCAGAAACCAACGAGCCTGCTATCCCAGCTATCCCAGCCTGGTTAGCCCCCTAAAAATACAATATACTCCCACAGAGACTACTTTACACTGCATTTAAAACCAAAATTGCATTTGGAGAGAAACTGTTTCTCAGGCGGCTAGTCCCAGTCTTTATAACCCTGTACCTTCTTCCAGAAGGCAGAAGCTGAAAGAGATCATTTCCGGGGTGCGCACTATCCTGCACTATCTCTGCAGCTTTCTTATGGCACCTGGAAGCATAGATTTGATCCAAGGTGGGAAGAGTGCACCCAATTATTCTCTCCGCAGTCTTTACACGTGGTGTTGTTGCTGTTGTTGTTTGCTGTCCTACAGCTTTCATGTTTGTATGACAGACGGGAGTTCTATCAGTGCAGCTGTAAGAATGGCAGGTCGAAGTTCCACTTTCGATTCAACCTCTGTGGGAGCCAAGCCAGCATCTTGCTTCCATCAGCGCCCAGCTGGGGGGGGGAGCAGAGCTATTCCAGCTCCAGACTGACAGGTGGGAGGGTGTCTGAAGTGGACCCCCTCCCTTAGTAGGTGATCAGTAGGGAAGGACTGTGGCAGCACGTCTGCCTTGCAAGCAGAAGGGCCCACATTCAGTCCCCGATGGCATCTCCAGGGAGCCTGGCCACCTTTGTTCTGGCAAAATATGGGTCGGGGTGATTTTATTTTATTTTAATCTGATTGTGATGTGACTTCAAAGCAATCTATTACACTCTATTCCAGCCTAACAGGATGGCCCCTCTGGAATTTGTCACAAGCACATGCAGATACACATGAATTTGTAAATTTCTCTGTGCTTGGCCACCCAAAGCTCAAATACATGACCTGTCTCACACCCTTTCAAACACATGCATTTGGAGAGGATCCCTAACTTGACAGAGAGAAAGAGAGAAGACCTGAAATACAGGACAAAAAACCGTATCAATACAGGACGTAGCATTTTACATTGAAATACAGGACAATCCTGCATTATACAGGACAGGTGGCAACCCTAGCTAGGTAAGGCTGGGAGAGACTCCTGCCTGAAATTCTGAAGAGCTGTTGCCAGTCAGTGTAGACAGTACTGAGCTAGATGGACCTCTCCTCCATGGGAGATTTTAAAACAGAGATTTTAAATCTTTGGCTGGCCATCTGCCATAGATTCTTTAGCTGAGGTTCCTGCATTGTGGTGGGTTGGACTTGACCTTTGAGGTCCCTTCCAACTCTACAATTCTTTCATTCCATGACTCGGTGTAAGGCAGCTAACTGTGGTCCACCTCCTCCTCCTCCTCCAAAACTGTCTACAGTTCTGGTTGCCTCAGCTCAACAAGATTATTGTTGAGCCCCTAGGAAAGGTTCAGGAAAGGCCCAACAAAATGATCAAGGGGATGGAGAAACTCCCTAATGAGGCAAGGTTGCAGTACTTGGGACTTCTTAGTTCAGAGAAAAGGTGAGTAAGACAGTAGTTTGTTATGCGTGGCATGGAGAAAGCAGACGGAAGAAAGTTTTTCTGCCTCTCTCATGACCCTAGAACTCATGGATATCCAATGAAGCTCAATGTTGGAAGATTCAGGACAGGAAAGAGAAAGTGCTTCTTCATGCAATGCATAGTTAAACTATGGAATTTGCTTCCGCTGGAGGCAGTGAAGGCCAGCAACCTAGATGGCTTTAAAGGACAAATTCATGAAGGAGAAGGCTATCAGTGGTTACAAGCCACAATGGCTACTCTCTGCCTCCACGGTTGGAGGCAATAATGTATTTGAATAGCAGTTGCTTGGGACAACAGGACAAGAGAATGCTATTGTGCTCAGTTCCTTCTTGCTGGTTTCCCACAGGCATCAGATTGGCCACTGTGAGAACAGGATGTTGGACTAGATGGGCCATTGGCCTGATCCAGCAAGCTCTTCTTAGGTTCTTGCTGCTGCCACCACTGCTTATTAACTTGCTGTCACCCTTTGGGCTCAACCCACACTGCCACCCAAAGCAAGAGACCAAAGTGTGCAGAGGCTGCTAGTCGTCCTTGCTCTTGGCACCATTCATACACTTTGAAAGGGAATCAGCATGAACTGCAAAGAGCTGGAGCAGCAGGGACAGGGGTCATCTCGCCCACCGGATTGGCACTAGGATGCCAACTCTTGACAGAAGCTGTGAAGTTCAGAGGGCGGGCCTGGAAGCAATAGCCTTCCTTCATTGCTTGTCCGCAGTGCCTTATTTTTAGTGGTAGAGTGCTGCTGAATATGGAGGTTCTTTTTACTTGTCATCAAAGAAATGAAAAACCATCTGACATTTAGAAGACATCTGAAGGCAGCCCTGTTTAGGGAAGTCTTTAATGACTGATGTTTTAATGTATTTTTCATCTTTTGTTGGAAGCTGCCCAGAGTGGCTGGGAAAACACAGCCGAATGGGTGGGGTATAAATAAGTTGTTGTTGTTGTTGTTGTTGTTGTTGACATGTCCTCCATGCTTTATCCCTTTCTTCACACAAAGCTGCCGTACCATCTCCATATATAAGAAGAATGAGGCGCCAGCTGGGGATATGCATAGATGAGTGGATAGTTTGGTGGACTGTATGTTGGTGTGGTAGGTGGGCATTATGCGGACAGCTCCCAGAAGCTCCTACTATGTGAATGAGGCATTATGTGTCATTCTGTTTCAGTGTCTGCGACAGGCCAGGGCAATCCATTTGAGTTCTAATCTTGGGGGGCACGTCTTCTGCTCAAGATGAGTCGACTGTATGATAGCATAGAGCCCAATGTAATCGATGACGAGATGCTGCAGAAGGCCGTCGAGGAGCAAGGACCTCAAGAGGAAGCAGGCCTCCTGGCCAAAAAAGAAGGCATCAATTTCAAAGATGTCTTGGCGCTGCAGCTTGATTTTAGAAGTAAGGATCAGAATACAAAACAGGGAGTTTTTTTAAAAAAAGAAAGATCAAGGCTCTTTTACTACAAAGTCCTTGCAACATGGAGATTTGCCATGTGGACAGTCAGTGGTTGAACATCTGCTTTTAGGCAGGATTGTGAAGATACTTGAACTAATCTCTGCTCCTCCAGCTTCATCACCCTCTGCCATCTATCAGTCTCCTGCTCTCCCATACCTCTCCCTTTTATCTGCTCCTCCCACTTATGCCAAGGGATGGGCAAATCCCATGAATTCCAGTATCTCAGATTTCCTATCTTAAGTTTAGGTTGCCCCATTTCCACATAAGGTAGTATGGTGCAGAGCTTTTTAAAAATAAAGTCTGCACAAAACATTGTTGCTGTGTGCATTTCTCCTCATATATAATGCATTTTTGATACACAGTTTCCCCTAATGTAATGCATTTTTGTGGGCACTCTTTCCTAATTTACACTTTTTTGGTTTGAGACCTGCATTGCAAAACTGGGAGAAGTGCAAGTTTCATAGGGTAGGCAGATTTTGTTTCACATATTGGTTTGGGAAGTGTGAATTAAGTAGGTTAGCTTTAAAAGGAAAGCTGAATAACTTTCTTCCCTATCTCTACATATGGTGGGAACTGCCACCCAGAACAGCTGCATGATTCTACTTCTCCCTTCCTGTGGCTTCAGATATCCTGAAGATTGACAACCTCTGGCAGTTCAAGAACCTGACAAAATTGCAGTTGGACAACAACATCATTGAGAAGATTGAGGCACTGGATACTCTGGTTCATCTGGTCTGGCTGGGTAAGATGGTTGCATTCAGGGTCACAACTAATGCTGTGAAATTTTTGTGTAGGAATTAAGAGCAACCTTCACTTCATTCCAGCTGGTGGTTGCACCCTGGTGTATTTTGGAAGTGATTTCCATGTTGGAATTGTATCATGTGTGAAGCAGCCCCCAATATGCTACTCCAGACAAGGTCCTGAAGCTTCCTTGGCTACCCTTCCCCTCCCAGGTTGACATTAGTTGGGTTTGACCGCAAATTCTATTTGAGTGTTGATCAGGAATTTTGCCTGTGCAGGATAGGGACTGGTGTCATAGGGTGGCATTCAACTAAGGTTTACTCAGAATAGACCCACTGAAATTAATGAACGCCAATTAATTTCAATAGGTCCACACTGAGTAAAGCCTAGTTGAATAGAACCTGTAAACTCTGAAGATAATAATTCCATACCAGCCATCAAATGGCAACTAGAATGAAGATGGCATTTGAGACTGCCTGATGAGAGACGGTTTTTGTTCCCAGCCAAACTGACCTCCACTTTGTTTCCACTCCAGTCCCTTGAAAAGGCAGAATGACCTCATCAATTTGCCTTTTGTTAGAAGAAGGCCGAACAACATTCTCTTCAGAGTCTTCCCTCTTACTCATATTTGTTAGATATATGATTTCCTGTTGGAGGAAAAACAGAACCAGGATAGAAAATAATGTTTTTTTCTGAAACCTATATGCATTTGAAACATTCTAGTTAGAACAGTGGTTCTCAAAATGTAGGGCAACTCCCCTTGGAGAAGAGGCACATAGGATACTTAAAAGGGGACAAGAAGTTCCAGGGAGGGCGAAGTCACCTCCTACCTATTGATTCCAACAGAGAGAGAAAAACCTGATTCTGTGAATAGGAAAGAGTTCCCTAAGAGGATTTGAATGGTTTCCTTCTCAGAGCTCTTGCCTCCCACGTTCTTTTTCTGCTCCCCCAGATTTGTCCTTCAACAATATTGAAGTCATTGAAGGCTTAGATGCGCTCGTTAAATTGCAAGATCTTAGTCTGTACAACAACAGGATTTCTAAGATCGAGAATCTGGACACGCTCCAAGAACTTCAAGTCTTCTCTATAGGAAATAATAACATACAAACTCTGGAAAATGTAAGAGTTTAATTAATAAAGCCGCATAAAGTCTCTAGTGGCAATCCTGTGTACTCTCGCTTGGTAGTTACTCTCTTCTGAACTCAGTGGTGCTTACTTCTAAGTAGACATATGGAGGCTGAAGCTGCTTCTTTTCTTTGTCCGCCAACACCTCTCTGGCAGAGATGGTTTCTTCCATTTCATGGCCGAGGATCTGAAGCTTAGAGAATGACATACCTATGGCCATCTAGTGAGTCGCTGTTGGAGCAGGATTTTTTATATTTTTTTTCTTCATCTACTGTAAATCTCCTGTTGTAATCGCTAGAAAACATCTGTGCTCAGTGTACAATCGGAGCGAACTCATTCACCCAGTGCCAGTATTTATGTTGCCAAAACAGCACCATCTACACCCAAGAAGAAGGAATAAGCAAGCACTGAAGGAACCCCTCTAGAGGTTTGCAGCAGGACAAAAAAGGGTGGTTAGAAAGATAAACCCCGAAGAGGGTGGATGTGTGCAAAACATCTCAGTAAAACTGATTGTGCTCATTGGCCACAGAATGCTTACTGGTGATGAAGATGGATAGAAAACAGGGTGACTATGGAATAGAGTATCCAGAAAAAGGGCATGGCTGGCATGAATTCTGTACTGCAGCACTTCTTGCAGTAGCCACATTGATATATACTGTTTTACAGTATTCAACATCACTGTCAGTAGGCTAGCATTTTATCCCCTTGTTGCAGACTGGAAAAAGCTGGGTATCAATATTTTAAATGAATATAACTCTCCTGTGTGGACTGAAACCATGCCCCTAGGGCACACCCAATGCTTGTTTGTAGCTGCATATTTACAAGGAGAGCAAAATCAGCCAAGGGGGTGTTCAGTCTGTCTTCAAAGCTCTTGGCTTGACATTTAGCAGTCCTCCATTGAAACTACTAGCCTAACAAATTAAATTCCAGTAACTTCACTAGGCCCAAATAACATCTGGTGCCAGTAGTAGTCATGGTTTATCCAAAACAGCACTGTCCACCTCCCTATTGCCTCTTAGGTACCCTGTTCTAATCATAACACAGTGCAGTAAAGAGGAAGAAGTAATTAAAGAATGCAACAAAGGAGAAGGAGCAAACAGGATTTGTAGGCAACTGTCTGCCAGTAAACAGGGACCGGAGGGGCTGAGAATGGGCTTCGAGAGGCTAAAATTTGTGAACGGTGAACCAAGTCTCCTTCCTTTTTCTTCTTTAAAAGCATCCCACTGTTTTTATTCCTATCACACAATGCATGGTGCCTTAACAGAGTTACATAAGCAACGTAAAACACAGATAAATCTTCCCTACTACCCACCTCATAACTTCTTATTGTTATTATTATTTATTAAATTTCTACGCCACCCTTCATCCGAAGATCATATGGCAGTTAAGAATCTAAAAACACAAACCACAATAACAAGCAAAAGCAAAAGCCCCTACAGACAGCTTAAAAGGCCATAGATTGTTAGCCAAAGGCCTGGGAGAAGAGGAATGATTTTGCCTGGCACCTAAAGAGATGTTATGAAGGTGCCAGGCAAACCTCCCTGGAGGGAGCATTCCACAAGCGGGGAGCCACCACAGAAAAGGCCCGTTCTTGTGTTGCAGCCCTAAGAACTTCTCATGGACAGAGAACAGCCTCAGATGATGACTGCGGGGGAAACTACAGAGCAGAAAGCAGGGGAAAAAAATGTATGAGAAAATTTCTCCCAACATCCAGAACATGGGAAGCCTCCCTGAAATTATTTTATTTGGATTGTATAATTGGTTTTATTATTTGTGCTTTAATGTGGCAAGATTCAATCTGGTTTGTTATAAATTTTGAAAGTCTTTAATTGAAAATGAATAATAACAACAACAACAGCAGCAACAAATTATTTACAAAAAAGATGATGACTGCAGGGTCCAGGTAGGCTCATATGGTGAGAGATGATCTAAAATAGAAATTACAGCAGTAGATAGGGAGAGGGAAAGAAAGTCAAGAGCAGAGAGACAGCAGTGTGGGCAGATGTTATTACACATACTTATCACTTGGTTACAGTTGGAAATGAGGATTTTATTGATAGATGGATTTCATTTATAACCCACTTTTTTTCCTCCAAGGAGCTTGAAGTGGCACACATGGTTCCCCCCCCCCCCGTTTTATCCCCCACAACATCCCTGCAAGTGCCAGGCCTAAGGGAGTCACCCAGTGAGTTTCATGGCTGAGGGGGGATTTGAACCCTGGCCTGCTGGGTCTGACACTCTAACCACAACACCACACTGCCTCTCCAAGGGGTTGAAGGAGTTGACCGTAACCCCCACTGAATACCTGTGGTGGTGATCTTTCACCCCCTGGTGAAGTGTGTGTAGGCGGGGGGGAAGGGTGTTCATGGAGGCTGTTCCATGCTCAAAAGGAGAAGGGGAAATGGGGGAAATTGTTTTCCATATTAAATCTTACCTCTTAGTGAATTCCACTGATGTGGTATCCCTTTAACTTCTGAGCAGACACACATAGGATTTCACTGTAAGACAGTAAAAATGCATTTTCCTGTGGTTTTAGACTAGTAAACTGCATGAGGATGCCCTTCCCAGAACCCGGATAGATGTGATGCTTGCAGCTTGCTGGGGGGTGGGGTTCCCTCACAACCTATGGCATAACTGCAACTGTGCAGCAAAGATCCTTGCTTTTAATGGTTCCGTCTGTTGGAATGGATCTGCTTTCAGAAAGAAACCAGTACTCAGGTTTTTTTGGTCCATAAGTTACAATGTGTGCTGTGTGCATCAGCGTGTAATAATTTATTTTTACTGGGTTCATTTGTATTTTGAACCAGGGGGCCACCAACCACAAGAGATACCTCAGCAGGATCTCATTCTCATTCAGTAAAAAGTCTAAGAGTCTGCAGATGTTTAATGACTCCCAGTTTGACATTTTCCGACAAAGAACACCCCCTTTCCTCTTGTTCATCTTTTACGAAAATCTCAATTTTCCCCATAAATATTTTGTCCTTATGTCACCTTGCCGCAGGTGATCTATCTCAGGAAGTTCCAAAACCTGCGCACGTTGAACCTCACCGGGAACCCAGTGTGTGAAAACGAAGTATATTCCGCATTCATTGCCGCTTATCTCCCCGACCTTGTGTACCTGGATTTTAGACTGGTAGATGACAACTCGGTAAGGATGGAAAAGTTCAGCCCCTTATCTCTTGCTATTTTAGATTTCCTATCCACCCCGGGTGCCAGAAAACTGGTGGGGCTGCCTCCTCACTCTTCTCCCCGCAGGTGCCTGCCTTGGGATTTGACAGCCCTTATTCTAAGCAGTAGGGACACGGGTGGCGCTGTGGGTTAAACCACAGAGCCTAGGGCTTGCCAATCAGAAGGTTGGCGGTTCGAATCCCCGCAAGGGGGTGAGCTCCCGTTGCTCCGTCCCTGCTCCTGCCAACCTAGCAGTTCGAAAGCACATCAAAGTGCAAGTAGATAAATAGGTACCGCTCTGGTGGGAAGGTAAACAGCGTTTCTGTGCACTGCTCTGGTTCGCCAGAAGCGGCTTAGTCATGCTGGCCACATGACCCGGAAGCTGTACGCCAGCTCCCTTGGCCAATAAAGCAAGATGAGCGCCGCAACCCCAGAGTCGGTCACAACTGGACCTAACGGTCAGGGGTCCCTTTACCTTTACGTTTTTATTCCAAGCAGTGGCATAGGAAGAGGGATGCAGCGGATGCAGGTGTCATCCTTGAGGGGGGTGACAAAAGGGCAAAAATATGAGTTTTTAAAATAAAAAACAAAAAAATTGGGCTCATGGAACTTTTTTGGGCTCATAACAAGCACAACGAAATGCAGCTGGCACTGGGCGCTACACCATGGGGGCTGGCACTTACCGCGGGGCCTGCAGCGTGCCCGAGCCATGCCTCTCTCCTGGGAGTGATGGGGTTGCTTGGGCACCTGCAGACTCTGCACTGCTTAAAACAGCAGCATGGGGCTTGCGTCTGCCCACCGCCTCTCCCTCAGCTGCCCCACAGCTGAGGGGGAGGCAGTGGAGAGGCTTTGCGCAGTGGGCCCTGCACTGGCTCGCCCCGCGCCCATTGGCAGCTTGCTCCGCCCCCAGGTGCAGGGTGTGTGCACTGCCCTGGGCACCCGAGCGGCTAGCTATGCCATTGATTCTTTTAAAAAAAATTAGTATAAATTTCAACACAGTAATTTTAACAAAATACATCATCCACATTGTCCCCCCCTCCATTTCCCCCCCCCCAGACAGAAAACCCACCCTCCCACCCCAGACTTCCCTCAGCTCCTTTCTCTGGTTTCTCAACACATCTTTCTATCTGCATGTTATAAAATTGTAAAGATCCTCAAATTATCTATCTATGTATTATAATAAAGAGTTTGTGAATGTTTATTCAAAACCTGCCAAAGAGTCCAGTTCATTTTGTTGCCTCTTCAAATATTTCTTAAAATGTTCCCATTCATCTTTAAAGTCACAGTTATCCTTATCATGTAGTTTGTGTGTCAATTATGCCAATTCCGCATAGTCCATCGGTTGCTACGCCATTGATTCTAAGCCGCCTATCTCCGTTTTCTTTTCCCAGCGAGAGATGGCCCTGATAAAATACCAGTATGCCATCGAGGAGATGAGACATGGGGAAACTCTGGCCATGGCCAAGCAGCAGGTTCTGGATGCCCAACAGAAACAGGTGGAATATCACAAGGTATGTTTCTTTTGGGCTATCTGTAGAATCATAGAGTTGTAGTCCAACCCCCTGCAAAGCAGGAATGTAGATCGCAGGGATGTTGAGAGAACCCAACAGATACTGGATTCTCTTTCAGCCTCCTGAATAGGTGTTGGTCTCTGAACACTGATATATGAAATAAGAACCAGTAAGAAAACAGTTGTGGATTCAACAGACACAAAGTGGGAAGCTAAACCAAACAGTTTATACAAAACAGTTCATACATGAGAACAGGTCTTCTCTGCAGTGGCTCCCCATCTGTGGAATGCTTTCCCCAGGGAAGTTTGTCTAGCGCCTTCATTATACACCTTTAGGCGCCAGGCAAAAACGTTCCTTTTTAACCAGGCCTTTCGTTGACCTGATTGACATCCTATATCCTTTTAAAATGCGGCTCTTTTTTTGGAGGGGAGGGTGTTATTGGGTTATTGTTTTTATTTTGATTTGATATATTGCGATCTTTTCTGTGAACTCCCCTGAGACCTCTGGGTATATAAATTCAATTAAATAATTGATTAATGGCTTGAAAGAGGTTGTCTCCTGAGAGCTAACCAAAGTGAGGAAAAGGTTCTGTAATTTTGGAGCCATTTTTGATAGGGCTCAGCTCCTTGCTGTTAATATTATCAGTTTCTACCTTGTTGACAAGACTTCAGTTGACAAGAGGGAATCGTAGGGAGATTTACAGATGTCTGGATGTCTTGACCCCCACTTGGGCAGGTGTTTAGCTGAGAACAGGAACCTCCTAGAGGGGAGATGGAAGAGACTGAGTGTGCGGTTCAAGGCCTGGAGACTCCCTTTAAGGGAAGAGGCAGGGGCTGAGGTGGCAGGGGCTGGGGCAGAGAGCGATCTAAAAGGCTTCATTTGAACTCCACACCCGTTTGAACTTCTCTTCTGTTCATTTGAAGCTCTCCAACCTCTGGTTTTACCTATGTATGTATGTATGTTTTTTTGTCTCATATTGCCTCCCACCTTTCCTCCAGGGAGCTCAAGGTGGCGTACATAGTTCTCCCTCCACTCCCCAATTTTTAACCCACAGCAACCCTGTGAGGTAGGTTAGGCTGAGAGGCAGCGACTGGCCCAAAGTCACCCAGTGAGCTTCATGGCCAAGTGGGGATTTGAACCCTGGTCTCCCAGCTGCTAGACGGACACTCTAACCACTATACAGTGGTACCTCAGGTTACATACGCTTCAGGTTACATACACTTCAGGTTACAGACTCCGCTAACCCAGAAATAGTGCTTCATGTTAAGAACTTTGCTTCAGGATGAGAACAGAAATCATGTTCTGGCGGTGCGGCGGCAGCGGGAGGCCCCATTAGCTAAAGTGGTGCTTCAGGTTAAGAACAGTTTCAGGTTAAGAACGAGTTACAGATAGGTAGCCGTGTTGGTCTGCCATAGTCAAAACAAAAAAAATTTTTTTTCCTTCCAGTAGCACCTTAAAGACCAACTAAGTTAGTTCTTGGTATGAGCTTTCGTGTGCATGCACACTTCTTCAGATACACCGAAACAGAGCTTCAGAGTATCTGAAGAAGTGTGCATGCACACGAAAGCTCATACCAAGAACTAACTTAGTTGGTCTTTAAGGTGCTACTGGAAGGAAAAAAATTTTTTTTGTTTAGGTTAAGAACGGACCTCCAGAACGAATTAAGTACTTAACCCGAGGTACCACTGTACCACATTGGCTCTATTGTCCTCAAATGACCAGCTCTCAAGGTCACTATGGTCTGCTGAGGGTTCATGCTGTGAAAGAATACATTGTTTATTTTGTTATTTTTGGAAAACAGGTGGTTCTTTTCGTAAATATTCCACAATATGCATTTCTTCGTTGTGTTAACTGGCCTGCTATTTATTTTAAGGGACCCCGGCCCTTTCATTATTCTTCTTAGCATCTCCCAGAACCATCTGAATTTAAGGCATAAGATTCTCCCCATTTCCTTTGGGCAACTATCTTTTTCTGATTCCCTGTCATTGATTGGTTGGATGCAGAGGAATGGTGGGAGGAACCAGCTGGGGAACCCCCAAGGGAAGAAGACCCAGAGTCCAGGGAGTAGTGGTGGGACTACAGTGAGTGGTCAAAGGGAGAAGACAGGGAGTAGGATGTGTCAGAAGCTGAAGAGGTAACAGAGCTTAGTGAGCAGGGAGAGTCTGTGACAGAGAGAAGCCCAGAATCAGAGGCAGAAGCTGAAGCAGGAGAGGAGAGAGACCAAGAGGCAGAGATGAGTCAGGCTGGGGAAGAGTCACGGGTGTCTCCCTCTTCTGCTGTGACAAGCTCCCCTCCCAGAACCAGAAGAGGCATGAAAAGGGTGGAGGAGAGGTTGCCTTCATGCATGTGCAGTCTCCAATTGCTGTGGGAAAGCCCTGGAGGGAAGGGAACCTAGACGCTTGTGGGGAGACAGGGACCTTTAGTCTTGGCAACTGCTTCATGGGGGCAAGATCTGAGTTGCTGTGCTCATTAGGCCTGACACGCCTGTGCTAATGAAGAGTTAACTCTGGCTAGCTTGGTGCGATGGACTGCCAGCTCACTCCTGTTCTTTCCCTTCTGCCTCCTTGCTTCGCTCTCCAGCGCGCTTATGTGGAGTATCTGAACGGAAGCTTCCTCTTTGACAGCATGTTTGCAGACGATCCTGAAGCAGCCAAACTGCTCTACCTCCCTGGAGTGCCAGAGCTACTGGAGATATATCCTTTTTAAAAACAACACCACCACACAACTTTTTTTTTAATTTTAACAGTTTTTATACACACATCATACAGTATCCATTGCTCATTTCTTTTCCTAAGACTTCCCAATCCATCTCTCTGTGGCACGCTAGGGGAATCCTGATCTGCTGCACATCCTGATATTTCACCCATTATCATTTCAAGTCTTCCTTTTTTGATGTTATCTGCTGCTCATATGTTAACCCCTACTTGTAGGTTAAATTGTATTTCGTACCCTCTAAGATAATCTCCCAAACACCTCCATTCTTCTCTTAACTAATCCTTACTCTTTAGTTTCGCGATCATGGTTACTAATTCTATGTATTCTATCAATTTGTTCTACCAAATTTCCTTAGTGAGTATCTCTTCCTCCACATATACTATTCAAGCTGAAGCGGTTTCATACAGAAAGATATTGAGTGCCTTTTTTGGAATGGCATCACCTATTATCCCTAATAGAAAGGCCTCTGGTCTTTTGGGAAATGTGAGTTTTTGGGGGGGGAATTAATTCTGTGCGGAACATTTCCCAATACTCTCTAGTGTATTTACACAACTTCCACATATGAATCGGGGTTCCCTCCACCTTGTGGCATTTCCAGCATAAATTAGACCCTTTTAAATACATTTTCACTAATGTGCTGGGTGTCAAGTACGTCATCTTTTGTAGGTTTTCCTTAATAAGATAACAGGCAGAGAAATTCTTTGTTTTGGCCCATGATTTTTCCCTTCTGGACAATTCTATGTTGTAACCAATGTCTATGGCCCATTTTGTCATTGTCACCTTTGCCATTTCATCTTTGGTCTCCCACGCCAGTAACAAGTTTTATGAATTTTTGAGATACATCCTTTCTGCTTTGGGACAGAACTGGTGACAAACCTTGAGAATGGGATGTTCTCTGGAGTGGGGTTTCTTGTTTGTTATGAGGGCTACTGTGAGTCATAGTGATCTCCAACAACAGGAGGCAATAGCCCAAACAAGACAGTGGAAGCAGACACAAGCCTTTTTCTTTCCTTTTTCAAACACAACTCAGTACTCTCCTTGACTCCGACTTCACATACAAGACTAAATTTGTGGCCATTTGCGAGAACCTGTTTGAGTACGGCTTGAAGCAATACGAGAAGCGAGAGGCCGAGGTTGCCCTCTTCTATGAGTGCCTCAACGAAGCCCTGGAAGAGAACCATCAGCAGTGTTCCAAAATCCTGCACGACTTTGAAGAGAAGAATCACGGGGTACACAAGGGACCTTGGGCCAGGGATGGGGAATGCAGTTGGACTCACAACTCCCATCAGCCCCAGTGAGCACAAGGCGGATGATGGGAGTTGGAGTCCCACAACCTCCAGAGGACCATAGGTTTGCCACTTTAAGTGATTACAAAACCGAGCCATCTTTGATGAAAACCGGGATCACTCCACTGCAGCCATTTAGTTCTGATTTTTTACAGGTCAATACTGTAAAGGTAAAGGTAAAGGTACCCCTGACCATTAGGTCCAGTCACGGATGACTCTGGGGTTGCGCGCTCATCTCGCTCTATAGGCCGAGAGAGCCGGCGTTTGTCCGACAGCTTCCAGGTCATGTGGCCAGCATGACTAAGCCGCTTCTGGCGAACCAGAGCAGCGCACGGAAACGCCATTTACCTTCGCGCCGGAGCAGTACCTATTTACCTACTTGCACTTTGACGTGCTTTCGAACTGCTAGGTGGGCAGGAGCTGGGACCGAACAACGGGAGCTCATTCCGTCGCGGGGATTCGAACTGCAGACCTTCCGATTGGCAAGCCCTAGGCTCTGTGGTTTAGACCACAGCGCCACCCGCGTCACTGGTCAATACTGTAGCAAGGGCTTAAACCTCTCGGGCAGGCAAAGTGACCAGGGAGTCAGCCCCACAGTCTGATGAGGAAGCTACATCCTCGAGATGGGATGTTACTTCTTAATCCTTCTTGCTATGCTTGACCTACCTCACAGGATTGTTGTGAAGACTTAATGGGGGGGTCATGTATACCATCCTGAACTGCTGGGGGACAGTGGGGAGGCAGGATAGAATGTCCTTAGTAACTGGTTCCCCGTGACTGTGCAAAGGATCACATCCTGAAAGTACCATCAGGTGCTGACTTAAACCAAGGCAGCAAACTGTTTAAATTGATGTATTTTGTTTTCAATTGTACCTAATCCTAAACACTTTTAGCTAGATTTCAGTCGGTCAAAGCACACTATACCCCAGGGCTCACGTTCCGGGCCCCTGCACACGTGAGATGTACGCTAAGTGGGAGCCTGAAGAGGCCTTGTGGCTTGTGTAGAAACCCTTCCCAGGCCCATGGTCACATTGAGGAACTCTTTATAAACTTCAGAAGGAACGTCTGGCTTTCATAAAATACAGTTTGAAAATCCCTGTGGGAACTTTTGTCAGGAGCTCGGCCTACACTCGAGTAGGACCCTGGCAGAGACACATGCCCGATTGGCATGTTCTCTCCCTCCTGGTCGATCGTTGGGGAGCTTCAAAAGCTTTCTTCAGCCTGAACATGACAGCGACCAATGCCAACCGACACCGGCACACTTAGGGATCCACAGAGTCTTTGCAGCTTGCGCCAGAGACCTCAGCAACTCAGCATTTTGGCTAATCTACTTTATTTACATATAAATACACATGGAGCACTGCAACATGGCTCCCTCTCTCTCTAGCATCAGACAGCAAAGAGAAAAAGAACAAGGACAATAGTCCCACTTCACAGAACACAGTAACACAAACATCCTGTCTCTGTAACTTCCCACTTCAGAACATACACCGTCATGTGAAAGACAACAATCCTATGACTGTAATCACGGAGCAGGAATTCTAACAACTTAGTCACTGCTTCACATTCCCATTGTGTGCACCAGAGTATCACCACCACCACCACTAATGAATAAAATGAATTATTTCTGCCACGGGGCAACAGCTGCTAACCTTCTGTCTCTTGCTGAGCACACAGGTGATAGATACGATTCAGAACCTCAGCGACAACCAAGTTATAGAGATCAAACTGGCTGAATACAACTATGAAATCACAAAGCTCTCAGACATGCTGATGACTGAGGAGATGCTGCTGGTTGATCAGCTGGAGGTATGAACCTGGCAGAGCTGGACGTTTGGGTGTTGGGGACTCCAAGGCTGGATTACTGCACTGCACTCTGCGTGGGGCCTCCCTGTGCTGGATCAGAAGCTGCAGTTAGCGTGGTTGCAGACAGGAGACCTGCGCTGGTTTTGCCTATTTGATGCCAGCCCAAGTTCAAGGTGTTGCTGCTAGTGCAAAAAGCCATTAACAGCGTGGGAGCAGTTTACTTGCAGGATCACTTTCCCCCATATGTACCTGCTCAACCACTTGGATCTGCGGAACTGGCACTGTTAAAGGTGTCATGTAATACCTGTTCCACACTTGTAAGAAATCAATGTTTTGGTGTGATGGCAGCTTTGGAACTTCCTGCTGGTTGGCATCAGGCAGGTGCCTTCACCATATTCTTTTTGGAGTCTACTTAAAACATTTTTATTTAGGTGAGCCTGTCCGGACATGTGGAAGTTACATGTGCTTTATGTCTTTTTAGCTAAAACTAATTTTAACCATCTTTTGAATGTTTTTAAATGCCTGCTGCAACCTGGTTTTTGCTGAGAATCTTAATGCTTCGTTTTCTATTTTTGTAAACCGCTGTGAGTTTTTCTTACAGTAAAGCATTATCTATATATACATTTGGTTAACTACATTAATAACAATAAATAAATAAAATAGTCAGCAAAAATGACAGGAAAGTAGATTCCCCTGTGTGTTTCAGGCCCGATTTCCAAAACTTGTGGCAGTCAAACTGTTTTGAGTCGAACTCAGTTTTGCCCTCTAATTTCCCTTTTTCTTTTCTTGCTAAGGAAGTGATAAAGGATTTCGAAAGGAACATCGCTGACCTGGTGTCGAACTTTATAGAAAACGAACAAGGAATATATCCTTTTGCTGTCGCTTGCGCAGAGCTGCAAATTGTGGCGGGCGCTTTGCTTCCGATCAACAGAGCTGGCTTGTCCACACTGTATGGCATTCGATTGCTTCTCATTACTCTGTGGTAGGGCCAGGATTGATTTCAGTTTTGGAAGCATTTCTCAGGCCCCTAAGAACCGCAGGGCTTTCCTCTCCATTCACTCTTTGTGCCAAGACCTATCTGAAGAGCTGCTGCGGTATAATACTCAATGTAATAGCAGCATTTGCACCTAAAATCCTGCACCTAAAATTTTAGCTTTCCCAGAGGACAACCCTGAGAAACAAGGGTGGTAAGCCTCTACACTTCCACCCCATAAAGGAAGTTCTGTTGCCCCGGGACCACTCCTGCCAACCAGAAGTACAAGAAGCTTGGAAACGGGGGCTGGGGTGTCCAAGCATCATCCCTGGGGAGTGCATTTAACTCAAGGACCTTTGTTGGGCCATGAAGGGCTGAGTCCTTGCTGTCACAATGAACACAAACTGAGGCTGGGTGCACATTCCCATGTACTCCGCATCCAGTGGGCTCCCACCACTGGTTTGGGAATCAGTGCACTCACGATGTCAGTCATGATCCATGTCTCTCCTGGACCTACCCTGTCACATCTTAAGAAATATTGAATGGATCTACACTCATGGTTTTTAATGCTAAAAATGAGTTTTAAAATGGTTCTGATAATCATATAGCCACGTGACGTTCTTCTTAAACGTTAATAATGCATTATTAAAATGTGATACCATAGAGTGCTGCAGAGCTGTTGTTGTTTAGTCGTTTAGTCGTGTCCGACTCTTCGTGACCCCATGGACCAGAGCACGCCAGGCACTCCTGTCATCTCCATGGAGTTTTCTTGGCAGGGATACTGGAGTGGCTTGCCGGTTCCTCATCCAGGTGGATCATGTTTGGTCAAAACTCTCCACTATGACCTGTCCATCTTGGGTAGCCCTGCATGGCATACCTCCTAGCAGAGCTCTCCCTTTCCAGAAACTGGGTAGACCTTGCAGAAAAGGAAGCAGAGGAGAAACAAATATCTTGATGTTTTAGAACATGTTTAATATCGTTCAAATGACGTTTAAAAAGTGAGTGTAGATCCAGACACTTTTTTGATGCGTTCTTCCTCCCAATCCAGCTTAGATCCGAATTGAGAGAAATGTTTTTTAAGCTGGCAATGTGTGCACGGCCTTAGTTTCCATCCTCTCGGTCAGCCTTCCCTGCCTCCTTTTGTTCAAACACTGGGCAGTAGGAAAGAGCTGCTGAGAGCCATCCCTGTTCTTTGCTTCTTAAACTTTTCTCCTACGATGGCTCAGTGCCGGGATCTAGAGAACCAGCACCATGAGAAGCTCCTGGAGATATCCGTCAACACACTGGAGAAAATAGTGAAGAGCGAGTTTGATGAGGAGATGCCAGATGACGTTCGTATGGTGAGATCCTCCTCCTCCTCCTCCTCCTCCTCCTCCCCTTTTGCCATTAAGACCAGAACAGGCAAAACCCGCTTGGCGTGACTCATCAGTAAGAGATGACCCTTCCTGGGATGGTGGTTTGTCTACAGCCAAAATAAATGGCCCTCCTCTCACCTGGTTTCCTTCCTAGCTTTTTGTGGACAAAGACACCATTGTCAATGCCGTCAATGCCTCTCACGACATTCACCTCCTGAAGATTGACAACCGAGAAGACGAAATTATCACTAAAGCCAATGGCTGGGCTTCCACACTGGTTGAGAAGGTAAGTGAAGATTCCCATTGTCCCTCTGCAGGAGGCCTTCTCACAGAAGGAAATAACCAGCATTAAGGACATGAGCACTTTCATCTTATTGTTAACAAGGTAGCTGGTGGCAGAGAGCCAGTGTGGTGTAGTGGTTAAGAGCGGTAGTCACGTAATCTGGGGAACTGGGTTCGCGTCTCCGCTTCTCCACATGCAGCTGCTGGGTGACCTTGGGGCAGTCACACTTCTATGAAGTCTCTCAGCCCCACTCGCCTCACAGAGTGTTTGTTGTGGGGGAGGAAGGGAAAGGAGATTGTTAGCCGCTTTGAGACTGCTGAAGGGGAGTGAAAGGCGGGATATCAAATCCAAACTCTTCATATTGGGGAGGGGGGGTTGGGGCAGTTGCCCCGGGTGTAAAATTGTTAGGGGCACAAATTTCAACACTGAGCTCTGTTGAAAATGGCTTCTCTATACAAACCAGGAAGTGACCTCTCCAGACGACAACTCTTTTTTTCTTATCCCTGTTGTCAGCGCTGCCCAAGGTCCCAGCTCACACAAGACCAACGCTGCTTCTTCCTCAAGTTAAAAAGTCTTTATTGAAGTTCAGTTTCATTTCCAGACGCGCAGCGCGCAACGCTACGTCTATGCCTTAGACCGTAGAAGTCCCATCTGAATCTCCTCCCCCCTGACACCAGCTTAAGACTCTAGCCTTACTCCACCTCTTCCTCTGTTCCTTCTTTCTCTGGGTCCTCCTGCTAGTCGGAGCCTCAGCCCTCCTAGATTCTTCTGACGCTGAGTCCGCCGACTCTTCTCCCCCCCTCTTTCGGGCTTTAGGACCTGGCTCCCAATCCGGGTTTTCTGCTGTCCCGCGCTCCTCCACATTTGAACTTGGCGCGCGCGCGCAGCCTCCCACTTTCCTTCTGACCGTTACACTTGTGTCACTGCTCCCTCTTTTGGGGAGGCTAGCTGGACCTGGCCTTCCCTCCGTTTCCCCACTCCCCGATGGAGGAGAAGCTGGTCCTGACTCATGTGACTCTTCCCCCCCACTGTGCTCTGGTGGGGGAACTGGTCCTAATCCTCCGCTACTCCTTTGGGACTCCCCTCTGGTTCCTTGTTTATGGATCGTACCCCCTGGGACTCGCCTCGCCCTTACCATAGGCGCCCCCTCCTGGGAATCTTCTGATTCGCTGGAGAAGCTCATGGAATCTCTCGGGCCACTGTCATATTCCCCTACGCTCCCCTCTGATTCCTCTCCTCCGCTCTCTATTTGCTCTCTCCCCTGCTCTTCTGCTCCTGAGCCTCTGACACCTGTGTTTGCAATCTTCTGGGTGATGGGGACGTTGTTAAGACAATTGAATGTGCATGCATACTCAGTCCATTTCCTTCCCTCCCAGCCCTCTGTGTGGCCCTGGGCACTGGTAACCCATGCTATGCCACTGTTGGGTGGGGTTGGCTGCAGTGGTGCAGCTAGGACTGGACCTCAGGGCCAATGTCTAGAGTCCTGCAGCTCAGGCCACCTCCCAAAAAAGGGTCACTCAGAGTGGCAGGTGATGGGGGCAGTGGCAAACAGGCCCGGCATGGACAAACTGGGCCTTACCAGGGGTTGCCCTAGGGATCATTTCCTTCTTATTACAGAAAATGTTGTAAATCAGTGGCCAGCTGGTCATCCAGTCATGTGCATGGTTTCAGATTCTCATTTTATTATTTTAAAATATTTTACGTTCTGCACCAAAATGGTGCTTTTATTCCCAAATTCACATCAGGGCAGCGGACGTAAACCCCATTTTATTCCTTTAGGCATGATGAGGCTATGGTTTAAGTTTTAAATGCAAAGCCAATGTGTTCTTAAATCAGGGTTGGAAACTAAAAAAACCCCACAAAAACCACCACACAGCAGGAACGTAGCAGCAGTTGTAAAGCGGGGGGAGGGGGGAAGAGAAATGGTAACAGCTGAAATAATACCCTTGGCCATCTAAAGCAAGGGAGTGGGTGGGCAGCGCTGTACATCCAGTAAATTTAGGGCCTAAAAGTACCTAGCTGCACCACTGTACCTAAAAGTACCTAGCTGTCTACCTACAGAGAGGAACTAAGATAGTGAGGGAAGTCACATCTTAGTGATCTGGCTCTTCAGGTTTCAAGCATTTGCCTTGAATGGACAAGCACTGAAATCCCCTTCGAGGTCCTGCACACAATCTGGTTCACATACAGTAGAATGCTAGGCCATGGTTTATTAAACCTTGCCCAGCAGCTGAACTATAGTTTGTTTACAGCCAACAAACCATGATATGAAAACCCTGGTTTTCGTTGGCTTATGAACCTGGGTTTGTTTTAACCATGGATTGGCATTATGTGCAAACCCAACATCCTTCCTGAACCATGGTTTGTTTTAACATTCCCCCCAGGCACTCAACAAGCTACAAAGGCACGAGACCATAGCTGTCAACGTTTCCCTTTTATGAAGGGAAATTCCTTTATTCTGAATAGGATTCCTTGCAAGAAAAGGGAAAAGTTGACAGCTATGCACGAGGCAAGCACAGCTAGGGGGAAAAAACTCCCAAAACAAAACACTTTGCAGAAACAAGCCATGATTTGTTTGACCGTCTGTGGGGCGATCTATGGCTAACTTGTGGTCTGTTAAACAAACCACGGCTTAGCGCTAAGTGTGAACTGGACCAACTGTTTCAATCCCTGCAGGTTCACAAGACTGAAATTCAAAGAAACCGAAGTCGTGTGTTGGAAATTAACCAATACGTTGACCATCTACGCAGTGAGCTGGACAACATGGACATTCTGGAGACATAGCTGGCTTTCGACACTGAACTGCCCCTGCCCCCCATTTGGGGATCTGTGACTTTCTGCTTGGGAAGTGAATCCGCCCGGAGGTCTCCTACCTACTGAAAAGACACCCTAAAAATATTCCTTCCCTACTGGAAGGAATCCTCTGCCCCTCCAACATTTGACGATCAAAATGAGTAGACTAAAGCAGACAGTGAGGCATTTAAAAACAAAAGGAGTTGACTTAAATTGGTGCCTTGTAGTTATAAAGCAATTATACAGGAATTGGGTCAGTTCCATCTTTTGCATTAATTTCAATTACATAGGTAGTTGAACCTACAAAAATTGTAGGCTAATGAACAAATTTAAACCCTGATTAGAGGACCCAATTAGCATTGGTGCGCTGTCTAAAAATTGGTTGGCTCTGACATTGATTGGACCCTCATTTCACAGCATGAATGGTACCCTTAGAGATGGGGCAAGTGACTGGCCAGTGGTGAAAGGCCCAAGAAAAGGGGAGATGGTCTACTCAGGGAGGGCAGAACATTTGCACTGCGCAGAGGAGCCTCTCCCCAGGGCAGAACATTTCCAGATACGGTTCTTGGGCTTATGTGGGGGCCTGTGCCAGCCCACTGAGCTTTACTGGTGCTCCATTTGGAGTGAAAGGATGACCTGGAACACATTGACACTCCTTTGGCAGCTGGGCATCTCGGGAAAATCAGGATTAGCATGCATGCTGTGGTTTAGGAAGCGTGTTCGATGCATTCTTGCATAATGTATACAAAGGGAGAGCCTTCCTGTACTGGGGCTCCAAGCCCATCCCTGAGTAGAATCTCTCTCCATAAGATGCTCAGTTGTTAAGTGGGACCAAATCTAGGCTCCTACAAAGGACATTCTCCACCTTCAGAAGGCAGATAACCAGCAGACAAAATAGGTAATAAGACCAGGAAACAATGTGAAGGAGGCTGCTTCAGGTGGCCAAAGTTCCCCTCCGTGAACAAAGAAAATGGATATGTCAGGCTACTGGCCGAGACTTCTCCTTGACATGCTAGCTTTCTGTGTGCAAGGAAGTTTGTTTCAAGATGAAGGAGCCCTTGGGAGAATGAGGGAGCTGGCCAAGGTACCACATATGGCCCCCACAAAACAGCTCACATCTTAAAACCGAGTCCAAGGCATTGCCAGAGATGGTTTAGTACTCCTGTTAGTTAAGGTTTGTTCCTATTTAAATTTTCCAGCCTTGCACCTGTGCCGTGAATGTAAAAGGTAAAGAACCACAATTTTCCTTTCCACACCAACAGAGGAAATAAAGGGTGGTTGCAGCTATTTTCAACCCAGGCCAATTTGTAGGGGTGTGGAGTGCTTCTAACTTTTCATGTGGTTGACAGCCAACAAGGGGTACCGCTGTGTCTCCTGAAAAGCTCAGAATTCCCTCCCCAATGAAGAAGCAGACTGCAGAACAGCTGGGCAGAATCACAGCCCCATTTTTTTAGGGGGGACCTTGGACTTTCTCCTTAAAAATCGTATCATCCTCGTTGTCATGTGCTTGGACTTTGCCATTATTTCTGTAAAATTCCCATTCGTTTTCCTAAAGGCAGGTGCATTCATCAACCAGTGGACAAAGCTGATAACCCCCAGGTCTGAGAATGGCCAGAACCTACAGGGTCTTGACCCCAGCAGTGATGCTAGGCTGCCTTGGCCGGCCCCATCCACATAGTCCTGCTCTCTCACTACATTCTCTTATAGGTCAACCTAAGCCTAAAAATCAGGTTCAGACCAGCTTTGCCTACAATGGTCTTTACCCAGATTAGCTCTCCAGGGATCCAGCTCTGCAACTCAAAATCTTTTCGCTTTAGCTGAACATGGAGCAGCTGCAAAGCAAATGTTTGGGCCAGAGAGCTCTGGCACTGAAACCAACTCCTTTTAAACAAACAGATGCACACACGCACACACAAATCCATACTGCATGTAGAGGCACCAAACAGGAATATTTAATCAAACTGTAAGGGAGGGGAGAAGAATGCATTTTTCTCTGCTGGGTACACAAAGGGGTGAAAACAACCACCATAGCAGGCTCTGGCTTTCTTGGAGACACAGAGGCCTGCTATGAAACTATGGGAGGACATGCAATGGTTAGGGGAATATAGTGAGGTTTAACTCTGGTTCTGGCCTAGGTTCCAGCCCCCTCCAACTGCAGATAACTTGCTGCTGCAGCTTACTGCAGGGAGAAGGGGGAGGCAGCGAGGAGGACAGGACAGTGCAAATGCACCAAATTAGCATCATACCACCTTTGCTATAAAAGCAGCTGTGATTCGCCTGCTGAGAGGTCAAATAGGTGCCTACGCCCCTCCATGCTGTCCAAAGTACCCAGCAGCAGTTTCACATCTTCACCCCTTGTGCAACGGAGGCTCCCAAGACCCCACTTAATTCCAAACGGTGGAGCACTGATGCCCACAGCGCAAGCCATTCTCGTTTGGAGAGAAGCAAAGGGATCGACTGCTCTCTCTTGGTTTGCCAGGAGTCCCTAGTGAGCCACCAGCTTGGGTTAAGAGGTGAGGCTGTGCCACACTGCCCACCACTGACTGGTCCAGATTCCAATCAAGTTGGGTGGTGGGCAGCATCAACCCAGCCGAAATGAACACCCTGCAGCAGCTGTGCTCGAGAGGCTTGCCTCCCCGTGGAAAAGGTGCATCCTGCTGGAAAACTCAAACTGGGCTGCTGCTGGTAAGACAGGGAATCAAGAATAGGGGCCACAATGGTACAAAATAGCCGCAGCTGGACGGTGCTTGTCATTTCCAGGAATGAACGGATTTCCTCCTGGGAATTCACAACTTGGGGGCATCCAGCCTGGAGGGGCTGGAGAACAGGGTGTGTAGTACGAGGAAGGGAAGTCTTCTTGGATGTGCCAAGGGCCGGGTTCAGGATGAACAGAAGGAAACGGATGCCAGGCATTCCTGCCCCCTCGTTCGAGGAGAATCGCCACACCCGGTCAGTCTAAGGCTCCAAGGTCCATCAGCATCACCGCTATCACCAGGTCAGCCTTGGACGAATAGTGTGATACCAACACCAGCTCCCTCTCTTCTCCACCTGCCACTCAGTCGGTCCTGGATGTTCTACAGGTCTGCCCAGGGCACCGGTGCCCGCTCCTTGTCCGCCCCAGAGTCTCAGTCCTGCAGCAGCTTGTGTTTGACCGTGGAATTCTCTAAGCAAAGCTGAACAAAAAGGGCAGCAGCAGCCGTGCGGGCCCGAAGTTCGTACATGTCATAGTCGTGGGCCCACTCAACGTTCCCCCAGTGCTGGATCTGAAGGAAATAGAAATAGATCACAACACCATAGCTGGAGGCAAAGCAGAGCTTAGATTTGCCACACGTTTCTCTTTTTTTATTTCTCCCTCTTGCTGTTTTTGTTTTTATTAGTTTATTTTATCTTACTGTATTATGAAAAAGCTTTCATAAAATCTTACTATTATTTCTTTAAAAAAGATTTGCCACGCTCTTAAGCAAACCCAGAATACCTTGATTTATTATGTAACTGCTGCTGTTTTTAGCATCTGGGATCTATTGCTTTGTTGCAACACTGATTTTATTGGGGGAGGGCCTTTATTTCATTAGGTATTTATTTTTAGAAAAGTCACCTTAGCTGTTTTTGTTAAAAGGTGTGATATGGAACTGAATCCATCAGTGTCATAAACATTTTTTCAGAGCCACAGGCAGGTCTTATCTGGCAGGCAAGCGCATAATGGGAGCAGACGGTCCCTAAATTAACTTGGCCCCAAAGCCCCAGATCTCTGTCACAAGGAGGTTTACCTGGTATTCTTCCTCTAGACGAGACAGTAGGACAGCTTGCTCAACTGTCAGGTGTTTGTCAAGCAGGCTCATCGAGAGAACCAGAGACTTCAGCTGGGTGATCATGTATTCTATGCCTAGCAAGAGGGAGAAACGCCCCAAACCAGAAAGAAAGAGGGAAGGAAACCTGTCATTTTCTTGTGCAAATCAATCTCGGGCGACAAGAAGAGCAGTCAAGAGAAGGTGAGCAGACGCCTAATGCCCCATCCTGCTTATTCCTGCGTAAGAAAATAGGGCTTATTCGGCTGCAACATTCAGGTTTCTCTCTTTCCTTTACTGGAGACCATGTAGGAAAACAAAGGTGGCTCAAATGGGCACAGCAGACATTTTGTTAACATGCTGTACTACCTGAAAAAAGATACCGTACTTTTCCATGTATAAGACGAGGGTTTTTTATTAAAATATTATGTTTAAAATTTGGGGTTAGTGCATAGGGAGGACGTGGGATTAGTTGCTGCCACAGGTCGGAGTTTGTCCGCGGCTATTTTGGCGTGTTATTGGTGGCTGCGGCAAGGGCTGGTGTGGATTGGCTGTCACTGCTTCAATAGGGTGGTGTGTTTGGTGGCTTCTGCCAGTGCGGGGACAGACTCTACAGCTCTAAAAAAACTCTATAACTCTGGGCAATCTCCCCCCGTTTTCTTAATTTTGAGTCCCCAAAATTAGGGGGCGTCTTATACGGGGGGGCATGTTATACACGAAAAAATACGGTATTTTTTTTCTGCTTCCCTCGTAATACAGTGGTACCTTGGATAACATACGCTTCAGGTTACAGACTCCGCTAACTCAGAAATAGTACCTCGGGTTAAGAACTTTGCTTCAGGATGAGAACAGAAATCACACAGCGGCGGCACGGCAGCAGCGGGAGGCCCCATTAGCTAAAGTGGTACCTCAGGTTAAGAACAGTTTCAGGTTAAGAACAGACCTCCGGAACGAATTAAGTATGTAACCAGAAGTACCACTGTACCAGGATTAAAATTGAGGGCTGTAGATTCAGGACCAGACAAAAGAAAGTTTATTCACGGGACATATAATTTAATCTATGGAATTTGCTTCCACAAAACATGCTGAGGGCCACTGCTGCTTAAACACAGAGCTGTCTTTCCTATTGGGCTTACTGGCATGTTGCGCCAGGGCGCTGGCCTCTCAGGGGCGCCCCAGCGAGTGGGGGAGCTGCGTGGGTTTGCTGACGGCCTCCCCTTTCCCTGCACGCCCACTAGCTGTGCCCCATCAACCATATGGCTGGCAGGCATGCAGCTTCCTTCCCAAGCCTCCACAGGAGGAAAGCGATTCTCGCAGAGGCTTGGGAAAAGGTTGACAACGCTGGGAAACGCGGGGGGGGGGGGGCGCCGCCGGAGGAATCTTTGCACCTAGGCGCCGGATATGCCTAAGACGGCCCTGCTTAAACAGCTTCAAAGTAACAATTATTTTGTTTTTTTAGATTCGTATCTCACTTTTTTTACTGTTGTGCTCACATCAGATTGGACATGGAGAAGGAAGAGGAGGCCTGTCCACAGCCATCTAAATGCAACTTCCATATTCAGAGGCAGTCTATCCCTGAATACTCATTGCTGGGGATAAACAGGAGGGGGCTGTTGTCTCTACGTCCGGCTTGTGGGCTTCTCAGAGGCCACTAATTGGCCACTGTGGGAAGCAGGATGCTGAACCAGATCCTGCAGGGCTCTTCTTAAAAAAAAAATTAAGTCTCTCTCTCTTAAAAATGCAGAAAGGTCCCCCAGTGTGCCTCCCCCGCTTGATCTCACATGGTGGGATAACAACCAAAGAATTCTTAACCTCAAACTACATTTCTAGCTAAAGCAGAAAACCGGCAGATGCAGGGTATGGCATATGACTGACAGCAGACACAGCCCTTTTACCTTGAAGGGCCCAGCTGTTATACGATGCCAGGTGGCTGACAAAGGTGTCCTTCGTGCTCTGCGGGATGCTGGGACCCATGATGCTTGTTGATGAGCCAATCACAACATTGTACCTACAAGCAGAGCAGAGCTTAGATAGGCCACACTCTTGAGCAAACCCAGAATGTCTTCATTGAGAAAAGTATCTCTGGCTGTTTTTTAGCCTCTGGGTTTCTGGTCAATTTTGTTGCGAGGCTGATTTTTATTTATCTATTTGGAGGGGGCTCTGTATTTCATTATATATATATATATTTATAGAAGTCACCATAGACACATTTGTAAAAAGTTGAGATAGATATACAAAGGAATCCTGTCACATCCAAGAACCTCAAAAACATCCCTCCAAAGCCACATGCAGCCTATGCAAAGTCTCTGTGTGTATGTAGATTTTTTGTGAGCACTCAAGATTAGGTACTCATACAGGAAACTTGGGGATGGGTAGAAACGAACCCTTTAAAAAATAAGCCTGTTGCCATTGTAAGAGCAAATGCACCTCCAGTTTTAATCTAGGACACACACAAAAACAATACCTATCTAGCTAACAGAAGTTTAGAAAGTGATAGTCCTTCAACATACCTTTGGAGGAGGCAGTTGGCAGCCAAGAGTGTTGAATTCCTTTCTCCTCTCCACCTGTCTTCCCTAGGAAGGCTCAAAAATGGGCCTAAGAAATCTAAATGGCTCCCCAACCAACACAGTTTAACTTTTGTGCCCTGAGCCACAAGCATCCTCTGGGGACAAGGGCGTTTCTGTGCATCATCAGCATTTCCCTGGCACTGACTTTTTGCTTACCTTTTCTCTGCCCACTCGATTATGGGATCCCACTCATTCTTCTGCAGTTCCACCAAGGCAGGCGGCTCTTCCACCCGGTAGCTGGAATACCATGGAAGCAAAGCAAAAAAAAGGACCATCAAGAACAACAGGATTAGGTTCCACACAGCTAAGCTTGCACCTCCCAAGATTCAATCCTGCTTTTCCAATTCCTGACAAAGAAAAGCTGTGAATCCCAATATAATCACGCACACAAATGCCCTCTAAAATTTTCAAGTTGACTATGCTGTCCCAACTGTGGCATGGTACTGTTACTCATGGACCTTCCTGAGTAAAAGCAAGTGTGGGGTGTCTCTCTCAAGTTCTCCAATAATTCCCTTCCCCCTGCCAGCCAAGCCAAGGTGATGGTGGGTAGCAACATCGTGGATAAGATAGTCACTATCTGCTCTTCAGACTGATCATTTGAAGGACAGAGAGTACAATTTTCCACCTCATGATGGGGAGAAAAGTATCCGTCCTGCTTCTCTGCTGCTCTACATGGCTCAGCTGAGTAATAATAATAATAATAATAATAATAATAATAATAATAATAATAATAATAATTTATTATTTCTACCCAGCCCATCCAGCTTCCAACAGAAGGTTAAAAATACATTAAAACATCAGTCATTAAAAACTTCCCTAAACAGGGCTGCCTTCAGATGTCTTCTAAATGTCAGAAGGTTGTTTATTTCCTTGACATCTGATGGGAGGGCGTTCCACAGGGCGGGTGCCACCACCGAGAAGGCCCTCTGTCTGCTTCCTTACTTCTTGCAGTGACGGACCCACCAGAAGGCCCTTGGAGCTGGACCTCAGTGTCTGGGTTGGACGATGGGGGTGGAGATGCTCCTTCAGGCATACAGGACCAAGGCTTTAAAGGTCAGCACCGACACTTTGAATTGTGCTTGGAAACATACTGAGAGCCAATGCAGATCTCTCAGGACCAATGTTATATGGTCTCAGCAACCACTCCCAGTCACCAGTCTAGCTGCCGCATTTTGGATTAGTTGCAGTTTCCGAGCCACCTTCAAAGGTAGCCCCATGTAGAGTGCATTGCAGTAGTCCAAGTGGAAGATAACTGAGGAGAGCAGATACTCTCTGGTGTGCTTGCACACTTGCGCATGTGAACATGCCACCACTTGGGTGATCACATCTGGGATGCAATGGGGTGATGAGGCCCCTCGACCTAAAATGGTCAGCCAATCTTAAGGAGATTATAACAATGAGGTAGAATTCAATAAATGAGGCATTATCTGCACTAGGAGAAGTACTTCAGGTTCTACTTCAATGTGGCAGTGGATTTTTCATTCATACCCACTACACAGTGACTGCAGAAACACTGGTTTTCTCATTCCCTGATCAGATAATTTTTTAAGATCCAGCTTCTAAGCGAGCCCCTTCCCAGAATGCATTTCTACCAAACTGTGTCCGTCTCCAAGAATTTCACAGCTGCCTTGATGAGCTGATCTTTGCTTCGCTGCGACGGGTTGTCCAAAGCTGTGTTGCACAAGGTTGTCTGAAAGGCAAGAAAGAAGCTACAGTAATCGAGAGCTAGACTAGCAGAGTGACACAGCGGAAGCAATGAACCAGCCAATTCCCCGTTTAAGTCTCCCCACAAGCTCTGAAGTTGTAAAACAGCTTGTATCAATACAGTCTTACTCCCTGTACAAAAGTCCTTGCAACAGTCCTACTCCAACCTGTTGCCTTTCTGTTTTGGACCACAATTCCCATTAGCTCCAGCCAGCACAACAATTTTGGTAGAGGCTGATGAAAGCTATACAGTGGTACCTCGGTTTACAAACTTAATCTGTTCCAAAAGTCCGTTCTTAAACCAAAACCGCTCTTAAACCAAGGTGCGCTTTCCCTAATGAGGCCTCCCGCTGCCAGTTCCCTTCCACTGTTCGGATTCCGTCGTTAGTCCGAGGTAAATTTCGCAAACCGGGACACTACTTCTGGTTTTGCGGAGTTCGTAAACCGAATAGTTCATAAACAGGGCTGTTCTTAAACCGAGGTACCACTGTAGTTCAAAATATCTGGAGGGCACCAAGTTGCAAAAGGTGAACCGCAGAAAAATAGCACAATATAGAGCTGGATGGGCTACCTATCCCGACATGCCACTTTGTAGGGTCTTAAAAAACACAAAGCACAACATGCATACATTGTTGAGTGGAGTATTCAAAACTGTATCTCCCACCTGCAATCTGATTTATACAGTTCAGTCAAACATTAGCCTGCATTAGCTACCAGATGAACATTCTGCTCTGCCTAACAACTCAAAGAGAACAGATTGGCTGCAATCTCAACCCTCCATTTGCTTGTTCACATGCCCCACCCTCTCCTTCACACACCAGGTGCATTGTGTAGAACTTGATGGTGTCCCGCTGAGAGTCCCATTCGGTCGCCACAGCCAGAGCCAGAGTCTCGCTTGGCACCGTGAAGAGCTTGGCCTGGGGGGTTTTCAGTTTTCGGTGGTCCAAGTTGATTTCAAAGCCACCTGAAGAAGAAAGGTTAAGAAAAACCCACTAAGCCTGCAACTTTTGAGATTCTGCTGGACACTATCTTCACACTGTCCAGTCACTCTTTGCAGTTTTAAGGACCAGTGGCTTGTGATGGGTTTCATTTATTTGAGAAGTTGAGAGTCTCACAGTGACAAATTCTGCATCCAATATTAAATTCTTGAATGGTGTCATGATGGAAGTTCCTACTACAGTGCATAGCTGTCCTTTTCCCTTTTCTTGTGAGGAATCCTATTTGGAATAAGGGAATTTCCCTTTCCTTTAAAAAAGGGAAACGTTGACAGCTATGCTCCAGTGTTTCTCAAACTTGGGTCCCCAGCTGTTGTTGGACTACAACTCCCATCATCCTGGAGCACAGGTCATGTTAGCTAGGGATGATGGGAGTTGTAGTCCAACAAGTTGGGGACCCAAGTTTGAGAAACACTGTCCTACTCATACCCTGTCACTGAAAACCAACAAATAGCTTTCTTAACAATAACTAAACACTTCATTTATTGATTTAATTTCCCCCACCCTTCAACCTCAGCAAACAATACCATGGTGGTCCAAAACAAACATAAGAAAAACAAAAAGCTTCAATAAAACAGGGTCAAACAGTGACAGCAAAATTATATGAATGGTCAGAGAAATACCAGTGTAAACACGTGTGCTTTCAATTGCAGCGAAAACATCTTGACATTGGAACCACATATGAAGGTATCAAAGTTTTCTACAGCCACCTCACAAACAGAACTCTCTTCCACCAAAGATTTGCCAAAGCCTGAGTAAAACTTTTCCTGAATGTGTTGCAATATCCCTCTTCTAGGTGCATTAGAATCTTTTGCAACACACAGGAGCCAGCATGGAAGGCATGGCTCCACCTGTTCCACCACAAAGCTCACCTTGGCAAAGTCCATGCCTTTCACCTTAACATAACCTTGAGCTGGGATGGAGAAGAAGTCCAGATGAGCCTGCTCCAAACATCTGCACAAAAGACAAACTACAGTACACAGAGGTGCTCACCTTCACCTTGGGAGATGCTGACATTCTGGTAGAACCTTTTCCTTTCTGCAAGAAAAATACATATCTCTGTTTAAGAAATAAATAAAATATGTATATATCCAATGCTCACAATCCAGACAAATGTAGATTTGTCTAGATCCATTGAAATCAATAAGGCCCGGGGGGTAGTAATGCTTCTGAATACCAGCTGCCTGAGAACACAGGAGGAAAGAGTGCTCTTGGGATCAGATCATGCTTGAGGGTTTCCCACAGGCATCTGGTTGGCCACTGTGAGAACAGGATGCTGGACTATATGGGCTGTTGGCCTGATCCAGCACATTCTTCTTATGTTCTTTCTTTACATTGTACTGGCTTCTTTCCCCATTCCTGCAATTACTGAATCAATATGAATCTTTCTGTTCAAAGATACACAACAGTCAGCGCTCTGGAATGCTTGACCTTGCCTTCCACCATGGTTTTCAGCTATCTATGATTATCTTTACACAGTTAGGTTTTTATTTTTTTAATCCATTGCTTAACTGCTAGCAATCTAATTTTTAATATGCATTTATATGTGCCAGTATATGTTTTGCAGAGGCAGTGAAGTACCACAGATAAAAGAAAAGGGAGTGCAGGGAGCTCAAGAACCACCAATTTTAAATGTATCTCTTAGAAAACATCCTTTGGGATAAGATACTGTAATAAATGGTCAATGTATTTTACATACAGTACATGATGTAGCTCACTGTCTAAAATGTAAGAGAGTGGAGCCAAGCACCCCAGAGGAGCTGCCACTCTTCCATTGACTTTCTGCCTATCAGCTGCCAACCAACATCATTTTAATGACTTTGTCCAGCCCATTTTCTCAGTGAATTACATCTCCCAGAATGCACTGCCTGCAGATGTTAGATGCCATCAGATTGAAAGAGAGCTCCCTCTAGCTGCAAAAGAAAAAAAGAACTTCTGCATCTCAAACCATTGATAGTAAGCTGCTGTTACTTGTTTGTAGAAAGCACATGCTGGGTTCTAAAGTCTTCTAAAGACATCATTTGTTATCAAGGAGGGTACATTTAAGCCTTCACAAAACAGAGAAACCAAACTTATAAGTAGCATGGCTCTGTCTTGATGATCAATACAGCAGGATAATTGTCATCAGTGTGAAGGGAGATCAAAAAACCATCCAGCTCCTAAGACTTTATCAACTCTTAAGATTCTGTGAAAGGCTTAAAACCAGATCAGATCACACATGCAAGCCACTGCACACTCAGCTTTATCACAACAGATACATCTATCAATGGATATGTGTAGAATGTGTGGTGCCAGAATGAAATCTGCAGGTTCTAAGGCAACATGGTGAATGGTAGCAGTTAAAACAGCAACAGTGATGGAAGCCTATTATCTTTATGATCTATTTTAGGACCAACTTGTGGGCATCCTAGAGGCATTCTGTTTGCTACAATGAGAAAATGACACCTGAAAACTATAACATACATTTTTTCAGGGGGTGGGGGTGGAGAAATATTTAAGGCTGGGGTAGCTAAATCCCCATCTGAGGTTCTGTTGCAGCCCCCCCCCGCAAAAATTTCTCTCCCACCAATCTTCCCGCTCTGGCGGGAAGGTAAACGGCATTTCCGTGCGCTGCTCTGGTTCGCCAGAAGCGGCTTTGTCATGCTGGCCACATGACTGTACGCCGGCTCCCTCGGCCAATAAAGCAAGATGAGCGCCGCAACTCCAGAGTCGGTCACGACTGGACCTAATGGTCAGGGGTCCCTTTACCTTTATACTTCTGGCATACAGGTCTGAGGGAACTGACCAAGGAGACCATGTAGCCCTCGGCCCAAAAAAATTACCTGTTCCTAATTTAAGAAAGGCTATAGCTCCGAGGTAGAACACATGCCATACTTTAGATGCAAAATCTCATTCCATTTTGAATTCCCAGCAACTCCAGGTAAAACTAAGAAAGACCCAACTGAAATACTTTATTGTTAGCAGCTGACAGGCACCATAAATGGCACTGAGCTACATGTAACAATGCACTGTCTCAGTGCTGCATTTCCTGCATTCCAATCCTAGCTATCAAAGAGTATGAATCCCAACCACAGCAAATCCAGGATCAGTCTCAGGACCTTAATTCTTACCTGCCTGCGGTGTGTATGGCCGTCTTGACTCCACTTGCAATAACACTGGACCACGAACTAAGACAGATGGCCAGAGACGTCTGACCACAAGGGAGCGTCTTGATGACAGGCGCTGTAAACCACCCCACCACATTCTAGTATCTGGTAAATTTAATAAATAATAATAATTTGGGGCAATGAGGGCAAAGAAAGGGACCAAGTAACCACGAGTGATTCTTCAGAAGTAGCTCCGCCTTTCCTTATGTGTTATGGATACAGATATCATCATAAAAAGCTGGCCTAAGTTTATAAACGTATATTTTAAGGACACAGCAAACTAGAGATAGGCTCTCTAAACATGGGAAGAGGCCTGAAGGATATTGTGGGGGGGGTGTTTTTAAAAGGAGGTCTCGGCAGCAGGCTGCGCTGGGGGAAATTTATGTCGTGGGACCCAAGGACAGCCCCTAATGTAGACTTTCTCTTGGCCCCAAAGGAATTATAGTGAGATTTCCCTAGGCAGTACAAATGAGAAGCCCCCGAAGCCAACTCAATAAAGCTATAATAACAATAATTTTAAAAACCCTCTGCCCTTCCACCCTCAAAAATCTTCCTTTTTTTGCTCGCCCGCCCACTTCCTTATTCACCCACGCTCATGGGCGCCGCCATCTTCCTACGTCAGGGGGAAGCGCGGGGGAGGAGCTGCCAGACGCGACCAATCAGCATCACAAACGCGTTTTGTCCCCTGCGCCGCGCCGTCTCCCCGCGACGCGGCGGAGCGAGCGAGGAGCGACTGAGGGAGTGGAAAGAGAAAAGCCCGGCGGCGTCTTGCCTTCCTTAAAAAAAAAAAATCCCTTTCCCTCCCCCGCCCTCTACCCCCCACGTGACGCCGGACACCCAATGGGGTTCGAGCGCCGCCGCACGGCGGGCCAATCATGAGCGGCGGGAGGAAGAGGAGGCGGCGGCGGCGACGCCGCTGAGGGGGAGGAAAGGGCTGTGAGGGGAAAACAGAAAGAGGCCGAGCCAGGCCGAGCCGCGTCGGAGGCAGGCCGGCCGGGCGAGGGGAGGAAGGCGAGGACGGTGCTCGCTGCCCGCGCCGCGCTGGCGCCGGGGGACCCGCCCGAGATGCCGGTGCGGAGCGCCTGCCGCTGCCCTCCGGAGGCCCCGGGAGGAGCCTCGTCCGCCGCCCGCCTCGAGCCGCCGCCGCCCATCAACACGGCGCAGCCCGGCGTCAGCACCAGCCGCCTCTACAGCGGCGCCAAGTTCCGCGGGCAGCAGCGCTCCAAGGGCAACGCCTACGAGGTGGAGGTGGTCGTCCAGGTCAGCACCGCGGCCGGAGAGAGGCAGGCAGGCAGCGCCGCCCAAACCCCACACACATCTCTCCCTCCCCCACCCACCCACACACTAGGACTGCGGAACTCCCTGCCTCAGGAGGCAGTGGCAGCCACCAGGCCGAGGACGGGGCTCGCTTCGCCAGCCCTGTGTGGTTGTTTGAGGAGAATGCCTAGGGGGCCGAGGTCCCTCCCCCCCCTCCCAATGAAATAGTTGAGGGAGCTAAGCCCCCCGAAATTCATTCAAATGGTGTGTGTGATGGGTTATGTGGGGCAAGGCTTATCTGGGAGGGGGACCCCCATTTATATTTTTTTCAAGTTGACAGCCCTGCCGTAGTAGTCTCGCCCCCTGCACCTGCTTCCCTTCTCTGGCTTCGAAAGAGGGTCGGGCAGATTCACGGAGGAGAGGAGCCGTTGGTGACTACTAGCCACCATGGCTATCCGTGTCAGCAAATGCTTGCCAATACCAGCTGCAGGAGGGGCTCTTGCGCTGGGGTCCTGCTTGTGGTCTTCCCTGTAATGGGCATCTACTTGGCCCACGGGATGCTGGAGACTTGGTGTGCCTCTGGCTCTTCTTCTGTACAAGGACAGGACGCTGAGGACTAGCTGCGCTGCAGGCTCTTCTTGGCGTTCTTAGGACTTGGCAACCGGCTTCTTCAAATGGATGGCTTGTGGCAGATGGGAGGAAGGGTTTCTTCATGCAGCAGGAGCCGTAGAGTTTAGCTGGTGAACTCATTGCCACAGGTTGCCTTGACAGCTGACAGCCTGGGTGGCGTTTGAAAGGAGGCTAGGTGCACTTAGGAAGGAGGATAAGGCTTGTCAATGGGCATTGTCCAAAATGTGCTGCCTCTGATGTTGGAGGCAGTGTGTCTCAGCATGAACGGCTGGGAATCGCCGATGGGGAGAGTGCTCCGGCATTTAGGCTCTGGACTAGATGGGCCACTGGCCTGATGTATCCGGGTTTTGAGGTTTTCTCCCTTTTTGTCACTTTGCATGGCTTGCATTTTATCAAGCTCAGTGGCCTCTAACAGATTTCTTCATGAGCAGCTTTTCTGCTCTCACTGCCTGGAATAGCTTTTTCACAGAGGCAGAAGCAAAGCTGAGTGCTAAATAGAAAAACATTTCTCTCATGATGTTGGGACTGAGTGCGGTCCTCCGTTGGAACGGAATATTTGAAGATTCAGGACAGATGAAAGGAAGGACTTGGTCACACAGCGCATAGTTAGGCTGGGATCTGCTCCCACAAGATGTAGTGATTGCCACTAACTTGCATGGTTTAAGCAGTGGCTTGGATAAGTTGGTGGAGGTTAAGGCTGTCAGTGGCTATTGCTTATGACTGTGTACTATCTCCGGTATCAGAAGAGATGTGTCATTAAGTTCAGAGTGCTGAGGAACATGATTGGGGAGAGTGTACGGTTGTGCTCATTCTTGTGGGCTTCCCAGAGGCATCTGGTTGGTCACTGTGAGAAACAGGAGCCAGATACAATGCAACTTTGGTCTGATTCAGGAGGGCTGCTCACGTCACTAGCGCAGCTGTGATGCACCTACTGCCCTCTGCCACATCTGAAAGAATGAAACCTCCCTCTCACCACAGCAGCTCTGCTGGTGTGGTGGTGGTTTATTTTTCAGTTTTTTTAAAGCATTTTATTTTTATTCTGCCCATGTAGTACAAATGCACACATCACTATTTATTGTATTTATATGCCGTTTTTCAGGGCAAAGCCCGTACCCCCAGTACAGTGGTGCCCCGCAAGACGAATGCCTCGCAAGATGAAAAACTCGCTAGACGAAAGGGTTTTCCGTTTTTTGAGTCGTTCCACAAGACGAATTTCCCTATGGGCTTGCTTCGCAAGACAAAATGTCTTGCGAGTTCTTGCGAGTTTGTTTCCTTTTTCTTATAGCCGCTAAGCCGTTAATAGCCATGCTTCGCAAGACGAAAAAACCGCAAGACGAAGAGACTCGCGGAACGGATTAATTTCGTCTTGCGAGGCACCACTGTAGCTTACAAAAGACGATTACCCACATACATATAGTAATAATATACAGTGGTACCTTGGGTTACATACGCTTCAGGTTACAGACTCCGCTAACCCAGAAATAGTGCTTCAGGTTAAGAACTTTGCTTCAGAACAGAAATCATGCTCCGGCGGCGCGGCAGCAGCAGGAGGCCCCTTTAGCTAAAGTGGTGCTTCAGGTTAAGAACAGTTTCAGGTTAAGTACGGACCTCTGGAATGAATTAAGTACTTAACCCGAGGTACCACTGTAATATAGCTTCATATGCTAGCAAGAACATTGTGCTCCCAAATGACTTGCAGTTCAATCTGCCTATAATGCTTCCAGTTATCTTCCATTCAGGGTGGCTTGCAACATCTTATGATTTTGTTTTTTAAAAATCCCCCAAAGACGGGGTCAACAGTTTTAAAAATCCTAAAGCTTCATAAAATAAAATCCTGTCAGAATAAAAATGTCTTCAGTGGTTGACAAAAACAGGAAAGGAGGGCGGACACACTTTGCAAGATGAATTGCCCCATAATTTGGGTGTAGCCACTGAAGGACCCTTCTTCTGGCCCCACCCAGCTGTACTCTCTCCTGCCCTCGCTGCATGAGATACAGAGCCTCTCCCTCTGATCTTAGGAGGTGGGCTGCCATCCTTCACAGACAGGCTTGCCCAGGAGCAGGTCTCAGTGGGAGTGCTTGCTCCCAAGCATACAGTTGTAGACCAGGTTTTTAAAGAAAGGTGTGTCAGCCCTATGTCTTCCTTCTGGAAATTCTACAGTATTTTGCTGCTACTAGGATGGGTAGAGGGGCAGTCTTCTCCCTCACTGAATTTGAGATTAATTAATCTCAGGGAGCTTGAGAAGGTCTTTGTCACTTGGTACTGCAAGAGGTAAAACTGGGTGAGGAAGTAGTTGAAAGAGTAATGGGGCTGGAAGTGATGCTAGGGTACTCGTTACACATTTAACTTGGAATATCTAAAGCACCGCCCAATAAATGCATTCTTCAAGGAAGCCACTCTAGTAGTCCTCCATGGCTTGGAGTTTTAATGGTTAATTTTATCTCTGTTCTGTTCTCTCTCTTTTTGGTAACCTTGTACCTCACCTGGAGATCGTGGTATTAAGCAATATATAAATTGTTGAAATAAAATAAATAAGCTCTCTGTTTCTCCAGTGACAAGATGTGTGAATAGCCCTTACCCATTCTCACTTTAGGCTATACTCACTCGCATGCGGCCCTGGCCACCCACCCACATACTGCCACATGTCACCTTTGGGTTCCAATGAAGTCAGTGGAACTTAACTTCTGAGTAGACGTGTATAAGACTACATACACTGTGAACTACAAATCTTTTGCCTTGCGTCTGGTTCTTGCTATATGCTCACTAGGTGGTGGTAAGTAAGAGCTGGTTCTCTCTGAGCCTGCAGCTAAGTGGCAGGGCACATGTTCTGTGTGTGTGTAAAGGCACCCAGATTCAATACCCAGCATCTCTAGGTAGGGCTGCGAAAACCCCTGTCTGAAATCCTGGAGAGCCACACCCAGTCAGTGCAGATATTGCTGAGCTCGGTGGACGTGGACCAGATCTGACTTCCATACGTTCCATGAGGAATGAAATCTTCATTTCTAGAGGATGGGCCATAGTACGGTACAGTTAGCCCCCCCCCCCATTTACACACGTTCAGTATGTGTGTCACCTGTGTGTATGTTCATCACACCAAACCCAAAGTGACCCAGACATGTTGTAAAGATGTCACTGAAACGTCACTAAAAGGGCAGGGCATTTGCATACTTTTTCAGGGGGTTCCAGTTATACGTGATTTCACTGATACACACAGAGCCTTGGAACATAGTAAATGGGGGGCTGCCTGTAATAAAGCTATGTTCTGCATGGAAGAGACCCCAGATTCAATCCCTGTAACTTCTTTACAGGGAAAGATCCCTGTTTGAAATCCTGGAGAATCGAAGCCAGTATGTGTGTGTGTGTGTGTATATATATATATATATATATATATATATATATATATATATAGGCTTCGATTCTCCAGGATTTATATATATGAGATCCTGACCTATAATTTCTGGTTGTTGTAATAATTAATTCACAGTAATCACTATTTCTCACCTTCCCAAATAATAAGATCAGGCCAGTAGCCCACCTAGTCCGGCATCCTTTTCTCACAGTGACCAACCAAATCTCCATGGGAAGCCTGAAAGCAGAAACTGAGTGTAACACCCCTGTCCCTGCCTGTGATTCCTAACAGCTGGTATTCAGAGAAATACTGCCTTCAACAGTGGAAGCAAAACCCAGCCATTGTGTCTAGTACCACTGATAGTCTTATGCTTCATTAATTTGTCTAATCCTCTTTTAAAACCATCCACAATGTGGCCCTCACTGCCTTTGTGTGAGTGAATTTCATAGTTTACTATGTGGAAAAATTACATCCTTTTGTCTGTCCTGAATCTCCCAACATTCGGCTTTCTTGGATATTCCTGGGTGTTAGTATTGTTGTTGTTTAGTCGTTTAGTCGTGTCCGACTCTTCGTGACCCCATGGACCAGAGCACGCCAGGCACCTCTGTCCTCCACTACCTCCCGCAGTTTGGTGTTAGTATTACCTCTATCTAATTTCTCAATGCCATGCATAATTTTATACACTTCTGTCATGTCTCTTCTTAATCACCTTTTCTCAAAACTAAAGATCCCCTAGTGTTGGAACCATTCCTCAGAAGGGGGTCACTCCATCCCCTTGATCATTTTGGTTGTCCATTTCTGAACCTTTTCCAGTTCTACAATATCCTTCTTGAGGTGAGATGACCAGAACTGTACACAGTATTCCAAGTATGGCTGCATCATCATATATTTGCATAGTCGCACTGGCATTATATGTCAAATGAAGGGATTTTTGCCCCAATTTGCTTTTTTTACACGGAATTGCTTTTACCGTTTTACTGCCCATTCACTCAGTTTGGAAATATCCTATTGGAGCTATCTGCAATTCCTTCTTGTTTTAACCACCACAGACAATTTGGTATCATCTGCAAACTCACTTTTAATTCTAGATTTTTTCCTGAACAAATTAGAAATCACAGGTCCCAAAAGCAATCCTTGAGGGACTCCACGTTATATATACCCCATTAGGAGATCTATCCATTTATTCCTACTCTCTGATTCCTATTTCTTAACCAGTTACTCATCCTCAAGAAGACCTCTTCTCTTCTAATTCAGTGCCTGCCAAGCTTACTCGAGTGTCTTTCGTGAAGTACTTTGTCAAAAGCTTTTTGAAAGTTTGCAGTGTCAACTGGATCATCTGTGTGCTTGTTGACACTCTTAAAGAACTCTAAAAGGTTAGTGAGACATGACTTAACCTTTGTAGAAGACACACTTGCTCATCTTGACTCAGAGGCACCTAGCATTATCTTATAAACACCTACATAGGAATGTGCTCCTCAAATTCTTTCCTCTTCTTTTGCATCCCTTATTATCTGCTTGTATTTATTTCGCCAAAGTTTGTATTCCTTTCTAGCCTCTTCATTTGAACAAAGCTTCCATGTTCTAAAGGACACATTCCTGCCTCTACTAGCTTTTTTAGCGTTGCTCGTTAAACACGCAGGCATTCTCTTGGCCCTGGGTGATACATTTCTTGATCTGTGGTATAGATGAGCTTCTAATGTTGTGGTCTTAAACAACTCCCAAACATTTGGGGTAATTTGACCCTCTTGACTTTCCCATTCAATTTCTTTTTTACCAATCCCCTCATTTTGGGGAAGTTTCCTCTTTTGAAGTTGAATGATCAAGGGGACAGTAGCATGTTGCCAGGACAAAATTACTCTTAGGGCCTGGTATCACCACCCACAATGATTCTGTGGAAGAATCTACTTTGGCCTTTCTGAATTTCTGTCACATATCCACAACTCCACGCAGTTCGTGTTTCTGTACAAGCCCCCAGGCTCAAACTGGGGGTGGTCAAACTCTGCTTGTGAGTTTCCTAGAGTTCTCTGGCTTGCCGCTGTTAAAAATGGAATACTAGGCCTAGTGATCCTTTGGTCTGATCCAGGAGATTCAGTTCTTCTGTTCTTAGATTACACATGTGCCGTTCTCTTCCTCCAAAGGGTTTGAAGTATGACTGTATGTGTCTCATGGGCAGTGCTTAGAACCAGACAAACAATGCTATTGTTTCAGCTAGAGAGCTGTGGTAGTGTGACTTCAGACTGCTCTCAAGGGGGTGGGGTGGGGGGCTAAGCACAGACAAACAATGTCACAGTCTTAAGGTCAGGCGCCGCTAATAGCACCCACTGGTCATTGTTTTTCATTGCATCCAGTGCTATATTTGTCGACAGGTCAAATTATGCTTTTATGTTTGGTACTTTCCAGTTCTGTTGCTGCTATGGCTTATTGATTAAAAAAATTATAAACTGCCCTCTCATATAAAATCAAGGTGATGTACAACAACATATACAAGCAAAGTAAAACATAAAATACTGTAAAAACAAAACAAAATGATTCATCATCTTGAAAACAATTAAGCTGAATGGAACTCTCAGCATAAAAAGGTCTTAAAGAGATGCCCGAAACGTCACAGCAATGATCCTTACTCCTCTATCATGTCCACCCAAACTTTTTTTTCTAAACTAAAAAGCTCCAAATATTGTAATATTTCGTCACAGGAGGTCTGCTCCAGCCCCCTGTCCATTTTGAGAGGCAGAGACAAGGAGCAAAAAGCTTAAGGGAAGGGTCAAGTTAATCGACACTTTCGAAGGCAAGAACTTGCAAGCTTGCAAGACTGAGTGGAGAGGACAGTGAAGTGTCTCAAGCTGTTGCCTTGACTCATCCTTTTCCTGAGCCATCTCAGTGAGTCTGTGTAATCAGCGTGGCAGCCTGTAAATCAGTAGAATGAGTCAGTTTCCTAACTCTGCTGCCATTCCCTTGCAAGCCAAAGAACTGTCCTCTACCCCATTCTCCTTTTCCAGATTAATGAAAGCCAGGGAGCATGGGGAAGCAGGATAACTGGTTTTAGTGCTGTGGCATCTCAAAGTAGGAAATTTCCTGGGTACCTTGAAAGCTGATGCTCATATTCAGAACACTTGGCATCCCTGTCCTTGCAGGGATGGTTCCCAAGCAAATGAAAATGAATCCAAACCTTCTGTTGCTTGGAAACAAGTAGTATTGTTCAAAAATTGCCTCTAAAAAGCTGACTGAGAGACTTCACTGTTCTCTCGTTGTGGAGGGTTCCTTTGAGTGGGGGATCCCAGTGGTTCTGTAGGAGCAACTAGCAACTTGTATCTTATGACCCAAATTTGAATTGGATACATGCTTGGAATTAGATGTATTCATAGATGTGGGACATGAGAGCTGTGCAGGGGCAGGATACCTCTGAATACCAGCTGATGGAGAGTAACAATGGAGGAGGGATGTTGCCTGCAAGTGCTGTTTGTGGGCTTTCTGGAGATGGCCACTGTGGGAAATAGGGTGTATAGATAAAAGAAACTCCTATTACCTTCCCTCAGTTCCGATTAGTCTTCACATTGAGACAGTAGGAACAGCAAGTGGTGCATTAGTACCACTTGAGTTTGTTGGTGTGCTGATTGTTCTTTAACTGGTCACAAAGTCATGGGCAGTTTTCTGCTTTGTCTTCCAGCACGTGGACATGGAAAACTCCTATCTCTGTGGATACTTGAAGATTAAAGGCCTTACGGAGGTATGTGCTTGAGGCAGAGTATTTTAGGCCAAAACTGATCTTCTGTGTGTTTCATTCCTTTACAAAGCCCTCTCCTAACTTCCTTGCAAAGGTAAGGAAACTTGCCTGGGACGGTTGTATGTGCTCATCATGTTCTTGCTTTGTTCACTTGCAGGAATATCCAACCCTTACAACTTTCTTTGAAGGGGAAATAATTAGTAAAAAGCACCCATTTTTAACACGGAAGTGGGACGCAGATGAAGACGTGGATCGTAAACATTGGGTGAGTTCCTTGGGCCTAGCTATGTGCCTGGGCTGTGCCACTTCAGGCTGTAGGTGCAGGCTCACGTAGTTGGCAAATTCCCTCCATCTAGGTGCTGGAAAGAAGGGTTCTAATTTAGTCTTCTCCCTTATTTGTTCCCTTTCTACAAGAAGGAATGTGTTTTAAGGGTAGAGGAAGAGTCCCTGGTAGTCTGAGGTGGTTTACCAGCTCAGTGAGAACCACCCATCTGGACAGTGTTGGGCCTTAGTTTAGCTGAATTAGGACTTCAAGTGAGGAACTACTCTTGGTGACTTTGATTGGTGGTTTGTTTTTTTTGCCTCCGGTCTCTAGGGTAGGAATTGGCAGCAGGTTCTGGACAGCTTCTTACCAGATGTGTCTGCTAGCCAAACACAGAAGGAAATTGACAAAGAGCAACTCCTAAAAGAAATGACACATAATTACATAGCTCTTATTTTAGTGTTATTTTTTGTTCTTACTGGCTGCCTTCTTGAGGAAGGCTGTGATGTCGCTGCATCCCAGCTGTTTGGCGTGACTGAGGCTGAGTTTGTAGCTGCACGCAGAAGGCTGGGTTTTGTGGGAAAGATTTCAATTCTGCCATGATCAGCAAATAGAGAGGATGGACAGGGAATAGGGAACTTTGGCATCCTTCTCTGGAAATTGATTCCTTTAGTGGGTGGCACCCAGGGTCTGGCTGGTGGTGATTAGCTTGGCAGGTATTTGAACTTGTCTCGAGTCATGCAGCACACATATTTCCTCCGGAATTGTAAGCACTGTGTGTCCCTTTTGCTTCTAGGGGAAGTTCCCAGCCTTTTACCAGTACGCAAAAACATTTAACTCTGATGACTTTGATTATGAGGATCTGAAGAACGATGACTTTGTCTTTATGAGGTGGAAGGTAAGTTCTTCATGTGCATTCACATAGGGTGTGTTGCTAGAGGGCCTGTGTGACAGTCTAACTGTCACTTAGCGCAGGCACACCCCTAGGAGGTCTAGGGTAATCTATCTTATTTGGTCTTGCTGCCTAATTGGATTGCTGCAGGCAGGATGGAAGGATAACACAAGGTTTCCTTCCTCCTCCACATCCAGCAGGGAGGGCAAACATCTCTGAAATTCCTCAGTATAGTGTGCAGTGACAGCATGCAGTATAGAATTATAGAGTTGGAGAGGGAGAATCATCCAATCCAACCATTTCAGTATAGGAACCAGCTTGTATTACACAGTCAGGCTTCCTGCACAGGACCCTACAAGGAAGGAAGAAGCCCCCCGCACCTCCAGTGTAGTCCTTGTTCTCTCTGGGCCCCAAGTCCAGAGCACTGCAGAGAACAAGAGCAGAGCAGCAGCACTCCTTTGATGCAGTCAGGCTGCAGGGTTGTAGTGCCCCGTGTGGAGTTTGAACCTGAAATTTCCCCAGAATTTTTCCGGACTTTTTTGTGTTGGGCTGAAGTAAACAAACCTACAAAAATACATTGTGCTTTCACTTGCTGTCCCAATATCTCAAACTTTTGTTCATAGTTAAAAGTAGATGAACAGAAATATTTGATGAAAAAATTATAGTAAAGTAATACTTAACGTGTGTTAAATGCCATTTACTTTGAAATTATTTATATTGGAATATTTGTGACTATCTTCATTACTGGCAGTTCAGTTGCATTCACTTCCCTTGCACTGTTTAAATTTCAAAGAGAAGAAAACGAAAGCATGTTTTAATGTATAGTAAACCCAGTGTGAGCTGTGCTGTGCAAACACTTAACTAGGGGCTGGTGCCTAATGAAAGCTATAACAGACCAGTGGGGGGGTGTGTTCTATTTTTCTGTAGGAAAATGTCCAGCAGACATTTGCTGCAGTGAAAAAACTATCCCAGCTCCCTTCTAGCTTTTCAAAATTTTGTTAACTCTTGTGCAGGAACAGTTCCTGGTCCCTGATCACACCATCAAAGACATCAGCGGTGCTTCCTTTGCTGGGTTCTATTACATATGCTTCCAGAAATCTGCAGCATCTATAGAAGGCTATTACTATCACAGGAGTTCAGAATGGTAAGGGGCTGCCTCTGTGGAGCACTGGCTGGAGGACTTTCTTTTATTCTGCAGGGCAAGAGAAAAGGGCACTAAGCTCAATAACTTTATTGTGGTAGCTGAAGGCCATGACACAGACAATATAAAATACAATACAAAACCTTTGCTTAAACAACTGGAATCATGTATTGCAAGCGAGCCTATAAATGAGGAGCCTCCATAACCACACACAGTGCATTTCAATTTAGACCTCTGAATCTTCCTTACAATTTACTGCTATTTTGTCCTATTCCTCCTCCTAAACTTTCTTGCTGCCAGTGCAAAAAGAGTCACTAAGCATTAGACAACAGCCACTGAACCGTCTCCCCCAAGGAGAGACTGCTTTCTTGAACAAATAGGGGAGTTAGAAACATCTCCTAGGTTCTGTGTATAACAGGAAATATAATAAATAGTAAAGAATGTCTTCTACTTGTGGTTGCCCACATGCAGAGTCTATCTGTGTATGGGGTCTTCTTATAATGCCCATCCAGCACAGCTGAGGGCATTCCTTGGAAACGCAGCTCAGTAAAGGCAGATCTTAATGAAACAGGCAAGATGAGAAAAGGGCAACAGGTTCTACCAGTGCTGGAAATGAAGAATTGGGAGCGCACTTGGAGAGTGCACCCAATTCTTCCTCTTCAGTGTGGCCCTGTGGGTTTACCTCTCCGGTGGTTTGAGCCAAGTGGGGAGGCCCGGCATGCCTGGCATGCTTAATTGGGGCTCACTGCAACGTTACTGCTTTGCTCAGCTGAACTGGGACTGCTTAAGACACTGTGCCAAGGCAATCTACACGTTGGTCATGTTCAGACAATCCCGTATTGGCCTAATAAGCTGAGACAGGAATGAGCCTCTTGCCCGCACTTGGTGCTCCTTCCTTCATGGTGCAAGCAATGAAACCAGGAACCCATGGTTACCATCTTCTGAATAAGCCAGGATGTTAAAATTAGGCAAGAGTGCTGGGGCTGTTGAGCAGTATGGCAACAAGTTTCCGGGTGTTACAGTTTGAAAACTGTTGCCCTCATTAAGCAGAATAAGGGGTAGATTATATCATTAAAATCCTCTTTGCTTGTCCCCTCAGGTATCAGTCTCTGAATTTGACTCATGTCCCAGAGTACAGCGCACCCATTTACGAATTCCGGTGACAGCGATACCAAGAGTGGCGCCGAGAGATGGCCAGTGGGGCCAGGGGGAGAGAGCGAGAGAGAGAGCATGCTCTGTTAAGACAACTGCGATGTCCCTGTCAGGACAGGAGACTCCAGGCTCTTCTCCTGTCGGGCTACCGGACTGGTGTGAGAGCGTGAATGTGAAGCCTGAGGCTGCCGGAGCCTGACCCTTCCTCCAGCTGCGTGGCAAACTTGATACTTTAATCTGGTTTTAAAGCTACCATTCAAATGCACTTTTCTTATTGCACAGCTAGTCTCTTTACCACTGAAAACTCTTCTGCCCCTTTCGGAGGAGGAAATGGCTGCACCCAGCTGGATTTCCTTAGAGTAGAGGAAACGTAAGCTGCTGCCGGCTTATGTCTCTCCGCACTTTGCTGTAGCTCATGGGTTCTACTTAAGAGCAAGTCATCCACAGATGCCCTTTCCTTTCGAGCCTCAGCGTTGCATGAGGCTCCTGTGTGCATCACACCCAGCTGCAGCATCCACTACGGGAAGCAGTTGGCCAAGAGGAGGAGGGCCTAGCAAATCGCCCGTTCCTGTTGGCTAGCAAGGCTGCATCTCTCAGGAACGCTAGCCAGTCACAGAGGCGTAAGCCGTTGTCTTGGATTGCACCAAGGGGGGAATGGCTAACAGGCCATCATAGTGGGAAACGTAATGATGCTTATGCAAAGTCTCAGATCTTAAAGGAAAAACTTTAAGGACTTCGTACAAAAAAAAGAGAGACAGAGAGCTATTTTTATGGCCATCCCCCCTCAAAAAGACTCAATGGTATATGCAAATTGTCTCTCATTACATTTTTACCATGGCTGCTTTCCCTGAACCCCCTCATGGTGAAAGCAGTGAAAAGTCAGTGTTGGTTGATGGTGGTGATCTCTCTGTGCAACAATCCAGCAGTGTTGACACCCGCTCATCCCAGCGTAATCGCTTAGCGGTGGTGTGAATATTCAGCTCCATGCACATGCTCCCGTTTCTCATGCTACAGGAAACATTTGATGTTTGCTATGATTTCTATCAGGGAAAAACCTCCTAACTCTCCATTAAAATAAACTGCTCTCCAAGGACTTGAAAATGTTCGGAAACATAAGGCTTGTGTGCCAAATTTTGTGTGGGGCTTGTGTGTCTGTGGTGGGCTAATACGTGTGTGTGTGAGAGTGAGTGAGTCTAAAAGTTGCTGGCCTGCTTAACATGGCACTCATCCGCAGGGGTTTTTCCCAGAATCGTCTTGATTATACGTACCATTGGCTGGCCCAGGAGATGGAGGCAGCTACCCTGCCACTTGGTAGATCAAGACTGTTGTGCAGCTGAGCCTTTTGCAGAAAAATGTCCAGCTCTTTTCAGTTTTTCCTTTTTGCCTTTGTAGGCACTTGTAGGATTTACAAGGCAGCTTAAAGCAGGTCTGTGTGCAAGGAAAGTACTGGTATTTTTCCTGGGAGTCTGCCCAAAGTTAAGGCTTACAGTGGCTGCCCCATTTGGGATCTGCTCTTGTCCTGTGGCATTGCTGTCATTTATAGTGGCTTGGATTTCAGAAAATAGTAATGGCACTTGGGGCTGAGAGATAATTTCTCTCCTCTCCACATGCAGGGCTCTTTGTGCACTGCAATAATGAGGGAGCACGGGAGAAAGTGCAGATTGTTGTAAGCCATGTGGAAGTCAACTTTCAGTAATTCAAGAGCGAATTTCTAGCCCCCATGGCTTTGATATGTTTGAAAGTGCGGGAAATGCCTAAGGACGGTTTGGAAGACAGAGTTGTACAAGGTTTCAGTGGTTGAGAGGAGGAGGGGGTGGATTTAGGGTAGGACTAGTGGTGGGGTAGTGCTATATGTAGTTCTTTATTTCCTCCTCAGCCAACAAAGGCAGAATATATTGTGCAAAAGAAAAGGTCTGCATGCTTTCTCAATTGACATCTGCTGTGCAGACTGCAGAACTTTGTCTGTCTTGGTGCAGAATTTAGATTGCCAAGATGCAGAGTTCTAATACTTTTAGAGCAGTGTACACATAGCTCTGCCTGTCCTGCATCTTCTGAAACAAGTTATTGAGCATTTTAAAGAGTATTTTTTGCATACAATGTACGGGAGAGAAAGCAAAGCCCCTTAATGGAATAGGGTTGAATCATTTTTTTTTTCTTAGTTCAGGCTTGCTCTCTCCCCCCACCCCCAACCATGTACTGTACATTGCAGTGGCAGATTTGCTAACTGAAGCCTTAACAGGAGTGTGTGGGAGTGCTCACATTAACCACGCAGGGCACCCTTTCATGGAGACAACATGGCGAAGAGGCCAATTTCTCCCTTCCCTCCCCTGCAAATCAGAGCAGTCTGAAGAAGCTGCCTGCTGTTTTCAGGGGGACTGGAGAGATATGAAGAGCTTGAGGAAATGTGGCAAATGGGCTTTGGCTGGCACTGATCCTGTAGACTGAGGTTGGAAATGTATTCCAATGGATCTGAATGGCTGTGGGGGTTTTCCTCTTCACTTTCAAAGGAGACGGATCTGAAGTGCTTTGCGTGGCCACAGGACGTAATATGACATCCAGATACGTCTGTTAGCCTGACACAGAAGAGTGCAAGCTTGGATGCTGATAGGGAAGTGGATGGGGAGAGAGTATGGCTGGGTTTGTGAGCCTCTTCACTGTTTTTCCACCCTACCCCCTCCTCCAGTTTTGATCCACGAGTTGACACTGTCTATGCACAATAATGGAGGTTATTTGAGTGTTTGGGGGCAAATATCCCAGGCTGTACAAACAGCTGCTCCTTCCCTTAGGCTTCTCTCTCACCTTATGCCTAAGAAGATATCGCACTTGGAGACTAGGAATTAACTGTGCCTTTGCTTTGCTTTAAGATAAGGGGGCACAACTTGCTTAGGAAAAGCAGTCCTTTCCTCAGCCTATTTCAGGAGGAAATTAGGAGTCTCCAGAGTAACTCCAGGCCAGTTGAAACCACCTTATGTGTTAACAACGCAGGAAGACAAGGCATCTCCAGCATAGCCCACGAAGGGGTTAGGGTGAAGGAGAGAGTCTCCTGACAGCAAAGCGCCATGGTCCTCATTTCACATTTGCAAAGCTTTGAATGCAAGAAGTACAGTGCAAGGCCAATACTAGCATTTTAATTCTGTCCCCTGTATTGTGATGGACAATCTACTGCAAGTGGCCAGGATCCAGCACATGTAATTGCCAGTTCCACATTCCCAGGAGGGCTTTGGGCCTATAGATCTATATTACTATAGATCTATAAGACAATAGCACTCTGTGCTGCATAGCAAAGTGGTCTTAAGTTGAAGGGAGTTGTCGAAAGCAGTTTAGGCTAATAGCACAAAACGGGAGAGGGAGGAGTCCAAAATCCATAAAGGGGTGTGTGTGAAGCACAGGTTCTCATCAGCTGGCAGATAGCTTGATTTTAATTGCAAGCTTGTTACCTTTTAAATGCTAAAGTATTTATTCAGAGATGGACAGAAAGATTACCTGCTGTAATTCACCCTTCCAAAACAGGATTTCAAAATCATTTCAGAATAATGTACTGTAGTCCATGTTGTGTCAACAGTGTCTGCATTTGTGTTATGCAAACTTGGCATTTGATAGAAAATAGCCTTTAATTTGATATTTGGAAAGGGCTGCATTCGTTCTGAGGTCTACTCTGAATTTGGCAAATGCTTCTGTGCAAGACCACCTACAAGCCCTTGCATTTTAAAAAGTGATGGGGGGAGACTGCAGCACTACAACTCCCTTCGTGCTTTACTACTGGCTTTGCTGGCTGGGGTTGATGGGAGTTTGAATCCAGTAAAATCTGGAAGGCCACAGGTACCACGGGCAGCTTAAAAGGACACAGGAAGGAACAAGCATTTTAGAAATTGCTTTATTATTTAGCACATAACGCCCACCCACCCACCCCCTGGTTGGCTTGACTTGCATTCTCCACACACACAAACAAGCAACACACCTTTCCCTTATAAACTGTCAGATGCTAAAAGAAATGAGAGTATGAAGCATGGTTGCATTGTGCTTGTAGAGAAGACTAACAGGCTGGGGCTTGTCCCAGGCAGCGTGGCTTCTGAGGGTGGAATCTTCCAAGTCTTATTGAAAAGGTTTTATAAAGCTATCTTGTAAATCAAGAGTATTAAAGAGTATTTATAGACAAATTGCAGAAAAGGGAGTTTTTCCAGAGTTATCAGTGTCCAAATTAAAAACATGAATTTAACAAGGATGTGTTGTGTGATGTTTCTCACTGTCCTCTCTTTGCTGCTGCTGCTGCTGCAAGGGAACAATGGCAGGGCAGGGGTGTGGGGGTTGTGTGCTTTTTTAAGAAAGGCAAAAACTGACCAAGGAAAGCTAGAACCTGTATCTGCAGTTCTTGCGTAATTCTAATTCTGTAGGCAGGGAAGTATGTTGGACCAAATCCAACCTTCAAAGGCAATCAGAAGTATGTTGGACACTGAAGCCTGTGATCATTTGCTCCTTAACTGCACCCTGCTCTTCCCCTGCCCATCTGTTGCATAGGTCTATCATAACTAAATTAGGTCACAGATCAACATGGGGCTCTCAGCAGAGCATTGCCTTTTGACCTACAGACACCTGCCAGGCCCTATCATGCCCTATATTGATGAGGTTTTGAAACTTAATAATTATGTTGCTAGCCTTAACTGATGTACAGTTGCTCTGGCCACAAACAAGCCCTTTGGTGACTGCTTCATTCTTACCAGTTTCCTGCCCATAAAGGACTCCATCAGTGTTTATGGCCAACGTGCCAAACTAGGGTGGGGTGGTGGGTTTCTTTGGAGGGGTGGAGGCGTAAAGGTCTTACAGGTGCTTCCTGGGTTAGAAAGGGATAAATAAATCCTCCTATATAACTTACCTATGCCGCAGGTGAAGAGAGGTGAGCCTGAGCGGGTGGAGTGGGGTGGTTGTCTTACAACAGCCCAGGCCTTCCCAAGTGTCCCTATTTTCCAGGGACGTCCGTAATTTAGAGAAGTCATCCTGGTTTCTTATTTGATCCTGGAATGCCCCACTTTTCTGTAGGATGTCCTATTTTCATTGGATAAATGTTAGAGGGTATGGAGTTATCTAACCCCCGAGCCATCTGAAAGCAATCCTGTACAGTATAGGGAAGGGTTTTATGTTTAATGATGTTTCTTTATATATGTTGGAAGCCGCCCAGAGTGGCTGGGACAACACAGATGTGTAGTAAATAGTAAAATTATCATTATGGAATGGGACGTACCTATTTTCATTGGAGAAATGTTGGAGGGTATGACAGCCCCAGTTGGTGTTTTCTCTTTTTTTGCTGGGGTGCGGGGCAGGGAGCTGATAATTGTACCACATAATTGTAGAGTTGGAAGACACCACGAGGGTCATCTAGTCCAACCCGCCGCAATGCAGGAATCTCTTTCCCAGCGTGAGCCTCCAAACCACGACCTTGCGATTAAGAGTCTGATCCTCTACCGCAGCTTTTAAAAAAAACTATACGTTTTTGACACTCACTCTTAGCAAAGACTTGCTTCCCTAAGGTTTGGGAAAGTTTTCCAAGACGTCTCTCTCTCTCTCTCTGGTGGGTGGGGAGACAAGATCCTTCACTCACCCCGCCCTTTTGCCTAGCCCAGGGTGAGGGACAGGGTCAACAGCAACCCTGAGACGCAGAGCAAGACCCGCTGAGGGAGAGGCAGCCAACACCAACCCTGCAAGGTAGTCCAGTCTTGGGCTCCGCAGCTCCTTCCACGCAGATACGGCGCCCTTCTCAGTTGTAAACCAGGGGTCAGCAAACTTTTTCAGCAGGGGGCCGGTCCACTGTCCCTCAGACCTTGTGGGGGGCCGGACTACATTTTGAAGGGGGGGAATGGACGAATAATAATGAACGAATTCCTATGCCCCACAAATAACTCGTCTAGAGATGCATTTTAAATAAAAAAACACATTCTACTCATGTAAAAACACGCTGATTCCCGGACCGTCCGCGGGCCAGATTGAGAAGGCGATTGGGCCGGATCCGGCCCCCGGGCCTCAGTTTGCCTACCCATGGTGTAAACTAACTATCGCTCTCTCTCTTCGACGCGCGGAACGGAAAAGCCGCCGGCTTCGGTTGGCGCAGGGGACAAGAAAGCGCGTCGCACCGATCCGAGATCACCTCCTGTGTGAGAGGCGGCTGCCTGCAACACTTCCGGGTCAGCGCTCCCTCTCTGCTTTCCCTGGCCAGCTGCGCTTCCCGTCCCGGAGTGCCACGATGGGGATCCTGGAGAAGATCGCGGAGATCGAGAAGGAGATCGCCCGGACCCAGAAGAACAAAGGTTTGGCTCCTCCTTAGGACGCGCCGGCTGAATGGAAGAGGCTACCCGTTGACTGGGGCCTTTGAAGCGCCTGCTCGGCAGGCAGAAGTTCGGCAGGTGCAGCTTTTCTTGGTTGAAAAGCTTCGCCTGCTGAGTTTTTGCCCCGAGAGGGTTAAAAACAATAATAGGAACTCTAAGGTCCTGGGCTGGGCAATGGCAGAGGGTTGAGGCTGTTTTTGCGGGGTTGGCAGGGTGTGGATTTATTTTATTTATTAGATTTATTAAGGAGGGAATGAACTGCAGGGTTGGGGGTGGGCGGCTCTTCAGATGGGCTCCTACAGCACCTGCATGCAAAGTTTGTGTACCAAGTGTGTTGCATTTATTTGCCCAGGACTGTCTTTTCATTATCGCTATTTTGCTTAAGCACTTTCTGTGCCCCCCTTCGGTATAATACATTTGGGGAGGGAAAACAAGTGCGGTTGCAAGGTAGCTAGGGGACTTTTAAAAGCGGGGGAGTAGGACGGTGCATTGAGATTCGTAACCCTGGAATTTTTTGTTACTGATTTCAGGTCTCTTCACAACATTAAAACACAGAATAAGAACACGAAATACATAATAAAAGTAAACAAACCAGAAACTATCACAGGGTAACAGTTAAAAGCCTGAAGCTCTTCGTTTTCTTAAAGTTCATACCTAGTGTGCGGTGAAATCTGGCTCTTTATCCCTTTCCCCAGCCCAGCTGAGTAATTGACAGAAATACCGCCGGAGGTGCTTTTTGCCTTTAGAAAGGGGAAACAGTAGCTCTGGGTGACCAGGTTGGAGAGCTAGGCAAGAGGAACAGAGAGGGAGCCATTAGGATAGTACAGGTGCACTAACTCATCGGTCACTGATTTTGTTTCCTAGTCATGTATGTGTGTGTTACTTTTTCTATTTCCACTCTAGCCACCGAGTACCATCTTGGCTTGCTGAAGGCAAAGCTTGCAAAGTACAGAGCTCAGCTTTTGGAGCCTTCCAAATCGGCGGCGGGCAAAGGCGAAGGCTTTGATGTGATGAAATCTGGAGATGCGCGGGTGGCGCTGATTGGTTTCCCCTCTGTGGGTAAGGTCAGTGACACTTGGAGAATTCCTATTCCTGTGTCTGTTACTTGGTGTGCTTCCTTTTAAAGCAGGTGGGGGGAACCTGTGGCCCTCCAGATGTTCCTGGGCTGCACTTCCCATCAACCCCAGCCAGCATCGCCAGGATTCAGAAACGACGGGCGTCTGTAGTCTGGAGGGCCACAGGCTCCCCACCCTTGCTTTAAATGAAGTCTCACCCTCAATTTTATAATTCTGGGGTCGGGATGTTGGGAGTCATTCTGCACAGAAACAATAAAGATGTTTGTACCTTTAAGAACAGTTTTTGTGAGCTCTGGGCTGATTGGTTGCAGCTGGCCATGACTACAAAAGGAGAAAAGCTGCAGTTTGAACTTTGCCTGCAGGCAAAACACCCACAAGCTTTGCTGTTTGTTGTTTTGAAATAAAACCTTTATTTAATTTGGTTTTACACCTGTCTCATGGAGTCACAGTCTGTGTCATCTGCCACCGGTGGAAAATCCCCCTCTAGCACGGGAGCCTTTATCCAGGGGCTAAATCTGTCCCTGCAGACCTCTCTGTCTAGCATTTGGGACTCTCCCCAGCAGTGTTAGAAACTCAGATATATAAGCTAGGCACCAAACGGCTCCTTAAACCAAGGTTATAGTCACCAAAATGGAATGTTTAGTTGTCATTTTGGGGCTAAGACGGCTCTAAAGTCTTACTTTTCAAAGGATGGATGGACTGTGATTGATTTTCAGTTAAACATCTGACTGGATTAAGAGCTTTGAGAACTTAAAGAAGAAAAGTCACTTGATCCAGGGTCAGTCCACGCCTATTCTGACCTCTGTTTCTTTACGGTGACATTCATAACGTAAGAATATTCTCCACAACTGTGAGCAGGGCAGTGGGGTGGAATAAATGAAGACAAGCTACAACAATTAGCTATAATGTTGTTCACTACTCCTGCTCAGGATGCACTGTAAAAGTATTTGGGTTTCTGAAATTCATTCTGATTACGCAAATAAAATTTAACACAGGCATAGGCAAACTCGAGCCCTCCAGATGTTTTGAGACTACAATTCCCATCATCCCTGACCGCTGGTCCTGGTAGCTAGGGATGATGGGAAATGTAGTTCCAAAACATCTGGAGGGCCCGAGTTTGCCTATGCCTGATATAACAAATAGAATTCTACAGGATGTGGTATTAGTGTGTGAAAACAGTCCAGATCCAATGATCCCCAGACATGCACCTCCAGATGTTGGAGTTGTCAGGCACCATCCTGGTACCCAGGCATCTTCACTTGGTTGCAAGTGGTCAAAAGCCAGGTGCAAAATGCGCCTGGCCATTTTCGAACACTGGTCACTGCCTCTCAGACTATCCTCCCTTGCAGGGTCATGGTGAAGATTAAATGGGAGAACCAAGTACACTGCTTTGAGTTCTTTGGAGGAAAACTTGGGATGTAAATGCAAACAAACAAACAAACAAACAAATAATACAATAAAATATGTTTTTACATGGAAAGTTCACATCAGCACGGCTGCTGATTTGACACAAGTGGGTGGCTTTCCTCTGCTAATGCTAACACACTCATCTTCCCTTTCAGTCCACCTTTCTGAGTTTGATGACTTCCACGGCGAGTGAGGCGGCTTCCTACGAATTCACCACATTGACATGTATTCCTGGAGTCATAGAGGTTAGCGCAGTTCCATTGGATTGCCATCTGCTGGGGCAGGAATGAAACCGCACTGCGGTTTTATGTGAACGCAAGGGTTGGGGGCTGTTGAATTGTTTTTTTAGAATGGGAGGCTCCATGTATTTCAGTTTGCCTTCTGTGGTTTGCCAGATGTTAAAACTAGGAAGCTAATGCCTTAACGTTGGGTCCTCTCTCCAAGAATGCACCTAGAGTAGATTGGAGGCCCACCAGCTGTGTTCTGATAGCCACCAGGGACTTGATAAATGCCCTGGTTTAGCTGCCTGCTTGGGGCTGTGGAAATGGAAGGTTGCCACGCCGACAGCAGGCCAGAATTTACAGCTACTCAGGGTGGTGGGTGACCTCAGACTAAGGCCACACACCCCTTTCCTCAGGACGTCCCCCCCATAGGTCCAGTTTCATACCCCCAATGTGCCCTTGAAGTCTCACATTGCCTCTTGCTCCTCTTTATGGGGGATGGAGAGGGATGGGTGTAGAAACTAATCTGCAGAAAGGTCAAATTTACATTAATTGTTCTGTCCGTTTTTGCCTCTGGTCCCACTCTCTACTTTGGATTTTTTTTTAAAAAAAGCCTCCGGTATCAGAATCTTTTAGGCCTGCCAATTCTCTTCCTCATTTTTTGGATGAACAAGTTTTAGATTATTGTTTTCACTCATTCAACTGTCCTTGTGGTCTCTGAGCAAAAAAAGCAGGCTGTGCAGTTCTAAATAAACCAGTAGATCCCCTGAGGTGTGCGTGTGTGTGTGTTTGTAATAATAATAATAATAATAGTAATAGTAATAATAATTTATTATTTATACCCTGCCCATCTAGCTGAGTTTCCCCAGCCACTCTGGGCGGCTCTCAATCGAGTGTTAAAATACAGCATTCGGTATTAAAAACTTCCCTAAACAGGGCTGCCTTTAGATGTCTTTTTAAAATAAGATAGTTGTTTATTTCCTTGACATCTGATGGGAGGGTGTTCCAAAGGGCAGGCGCCACTACCGAGAAGGCCCTTTGCCTGGTTCCCTGTAACCTCACTTCTTGCAATGAGGGAACTGCCAGAAGGCCCTCGGCGCTGGACCTGAGTGTCCGGGCTGAACGATGGGGGTGGAGACGCTCCTTCAGGTATACTGGGCCGAGACTGTTTAGGGCTTTCAAGGTCAGCACCAACACTTTGAATTGTGCTCAGAAACGTACTGGGAGCCAATGTAGGTCTTTCAAGACCGGTGTTATATGGTCTCGGCGGCCGCTCCCAGTCACCAGTCTAGCTGCTGCATTCTCTGAACATGCATGAAGTGACCTGTAAGCTTAGGATATCAAAACATGGGCGGGGGGGGGTAGGGGCTGGAGGTGCTCTGTATCATTATAACCACCCACTCCCTCCATGTGCCGCTTCACGGTCTTCTCTTTCGTCTTTTGACAGTACAAAGGAGCCAACATCCAGCTTCTCGATCTGCCTGGGATCATCGAAGGAGCTGCTCAAGGTAGGTGGGGATTGTTGCCTGTGTCTCATTCTGCCCAGAGCAGCATTGAGGTTCCCAGGGCAGTAGTACTTTTGCACAGTGACAAGGGACCTTTCCTTCAGCTTGGTGGAGCACATTCGCTCCTGGGCAGCCTTCCAGAGGCTGTTCCCCCATGGTGTGTGGGGACCGGAGGCGAAAGTGAGCAAAGCAACACATCCTCGTTCTGTTTGTACGGCACCTTTCTGCAGTTAAGCCATCCCAAGGTGGCTTAACAGCATCAAAATATGTACATAGTTTATTCTGACAGTTACAAAATTGTAGCAGAATATAAATATCCCCGAACCCTAAGCTAATGGAAGCATCTCAGTAAGTCTTCAGAAATAATAATAATAATAATAATAATAATAATAATAATAATAATAATATAATTTTATTTATACCCCGCCCTTCCCAGTTCAGAAAACTGGGCTCAGGGCAGTTAACAACAAATTTAAAACACTTAATTGGTGCAACAAAAAACAGCATAAAATAAAGTTTAAAACATGAATAACAATAAATTCAGAATTCAAAAATCAATTTAGGGGGGAAATCCATCCAATAAACATTAGATGATCACCAGGGCTAGCTGGCTAAATTAGTCCTATTTGGGCCAGTGAGAAGACCAGGGGAGAATTAGCTGTGGGATCCCAGAGCGGGTAATCTTCATAAAAAGGGGAGGAGAAGGGAAAGAAAGGGAATAAAAGATCAGGCTAAGGTCAAATTGAAAGCCAGGTGGAATAGCTCTGTCTTACAGGCCCAACACAAATAATAATGAGGCCTAACAATAAAAATACAAACAACAGCAACAACCCCCACCCCCCCACACGCCTGGTGAATCACATCCTCTTGTGCGAGCTGGAACTAGAACAGGAGTTAAAACCCCTTTTTGATCTTGTGGTGCTGCCAGCTCCACCTGCTTTTGACCCTGGCTCTGTGCAGCATAGTCCCTTCATATTAAGAAGTGTTCCTCCCACCTTGATTGGCAGTCAAGTTAATCGTGCAGCTAGGCCTGCCTCCTCCCTCCCTCTCCTTGGACAGTGAAAAGTCTTGTGGTCCTTGGGGGATGCTGCTGGGAGGAGGATGCAGCCAAGCAGTGGGCTGCTGAATTGCAGGAATTTTCAGCATGGGAAAGGGGATAGTTGTCTAATGAGAACTGGCCTGGGGAGGGTGAGGAGAAGACGCTACCCGAGCACTGCCCTGCGTTTGGAGGAGTGGGGAGCAGCACTAATGGAGCTGTATTTTTTAAAATAAGCCTCTTTGGGAAGCCTTCTGCATCAAAAGACAGGGTGGAAAGCAATTCCTTGTTTGCATGATGCAAAAAAGCAGAGATTCTGCTATTGCTTCTGCTACACAGCTTCTTGCTCTCCTGCTGTCACGGCAAGTAACTCCCATTTTCTCCTTTCCTTCGCAGGAAAAGGTCGAGGGCGTCAAGTGATTGCCGTAGCCCGGACTTCTGACGTCGTTATCATGATGCTGGACGCTACAAAGGGGGAAGTGCAGAGGTTAGCGCCTAGAGGGCAAAGCATTCACGCGTGGGTTGAATTATGTGCAGATCTGCCTGAGGATTTGGCGCTTTCCTGGACTGGAAGGGAAAGGGTCGTGGCGCAGTGATTGAGTCTCTGCTCATGAAGACCATTTTACCCGCCCACAAGCCACCCCTGAACCGAGCCATCCGCTCAGCAAGTCCCCCACGCGCTGCGCTAAACTGGCACAGCGCGGGGACTCGCCGAGCAGCACCGGAAATTGCGTCTGCGCACACACAGATACTGGAAATCACGTCTGCACATGTCCAGACACTGAAAATCGCTTCTGCGCAGGCGTGATTTTCAGCGTCTGGGCATGCGCAGAAGCAATTTCTGGCACTGCAGACATGCGCAGATGTGCTTTCCGGCATAACACTGCGCCAGTCCGGCCCACAGACGATCTCCGTGGGAGTGATCCGGCCTATGGCCGGTAAACCTTTGCCGACCCCTGTCCTAGGTGCAACCCCTGGCAGTTTCGGGTAGGGCTGTATTTGTCTCTTCCTGAAACCCTGGAAGAGGATTTTGGCTCTCATTTTACTGGGTTTATTTGGGCAATGGCTTGGCGGCTCTTTATGACCACATCCTCCCTCCCTCCTGCAGAGCTCTGTTAGAAAAGGAACTGGAATCAGTAGGAATCCGGCTGAATAAAGTCAAGCCCAACATCTACTTCAAGGTGAGGCACCGCAGGTGGGCGAATCGTAGGACTGACAGCTCCTACCGTACAAAACACATAAATACAGCAATCGCCAGCTTGGTGGCCTCCAGGTATTGCTGAGGTCCCCAAACCCATCAGCTGCATCCAGGTTGCCTGTGGTCAGAGATGATGGAACTGTGGTCCAAGAACGTTTGGGCACCAAGTTGACTTATTTGTGTCTCAATAAATAAACCTCACACATGGGAGACAGGACAGACGGTAGGGAAGGCTAGCCTCCCACTCTTCGCCACCTTCCTTCCACCCCACTGGAAATGCTCCTCGGCTGTGTGTAGGAAGCCCCATTAGCTAAAGTGGTGCTTCAGGTTAAGAACAGTTTCAGGTTAAGAACGGACCTCTGGAACGAATTAAGTACTTAACCCGAGGTACCACTGTATCCTGAAGCGGTCCAGGCCTCTTGCAAGCCGCTCTCTGACCATTGCTCTGAGTTGGATTTGAACCCAGAACAATCGTGTTCCAGTCTAGTGATTCACCCATGCCATCTTAAAGTCTGCCACATCTGCCCCCATTTGGTCCCGTAGTGTAAAGGTCACCAAACTTTTTGGGCCCATGAGCATATTTGCAAACTGTAGGAACTGTTGAAGTCACCATAAGGGCTTGCACTTTTGCTGCCCAGCCATTAATCACATTATTATTATTATTATTATTATTATTATTATTATTATTATTATTATTATTGCTGCTACTATTACTACTCTTACTAACACTCCAGGAATGTAGTTTCAAAGTACACGAACATCTGCAAATGTCAAAAGGATTTAGCTTGTGCAAAATTGATGTGAGTGATCACTTTAGACCAAAATGAATATATCATGGGATATACCAGAGAGCCATTCTCAGCAGTTCACCTTTCACCTCTGTTTGCATTAGGCAGTGCTATCCTATGCAAACGTTGTGGCGTCCAGTATACTAAAAATGTACATTTTTGCTGAATCAGCCTCGTTGAGGGCCATCTTGACAAAGCCTCTTTTCTGTCTTCCAGCCCAAAAAGGGAGGGGGCATCTCCTTCAATTCAATGGTGACGCTGACTCAGTGCTCCGAGAAGCTGGTGCAGCTCATCCTCCACGAGTACAGTATCCTTTTTCACTTAGATTCTTGGTGGCTGCATTTCTCAGCAAAGCGATTCAGGGCACCAGCTGTAAAGGTGCCTTGCAGTGTTGTTGGTAACGCCCTGAGCAGTTGAGGGTGGGTGGTTTGGACCCAGGCGACCTGAAAGATCCTACCTCCCTGCCTGGATCCTGAGATCCTCGGGTGAGCACCTTCTCTTGGTCCCATCAACATCAAAAGAACTGTTGGTTGTGACACAGGAGACAGAGCCTTTTCTGTGGCTGCTCCCAAGTTACAGAATTCCTTCCCAAGAAAGCTTAGCCTGGCTTCTTCCTTGTTATCTTTCCGCTGGAAGGCTAAGACCTTCCTGCCCAGACAAGCATTTGGAAACTGAGTTGCAGATGATGCTGATATCTAGGCTGATGTCAGAGCAAATTGTGCTGTAATTGCTGGTTCTCAATGTGTTTTGATGTATTTGAATTTGTTGTTGTTTAGTCGTTCAGTCATGTCCGACTCTTCGTGACCCCATAGACCAGAGCACGCCAGGCACTCCTGTCTTCCACTGCCTCCCGCAGTTTGGTCAAACTCATGCTGGTAACCTCGAAAACACTATCCAACCATCTCGTCCTCTGTCGCCCCCTTCTCCTTGTGCCCTCCATCTTTCCCAACATCAGGGTCTTCTCCAGGGAGTCTTCTCTTCTCATGAGGTGGCCAAAGTACTGGAGCCTCAGCTTCAGGATCTGTCCTTCCAGTGCGCACTCAGGGCTGATTTCCTTCAGAATGGAGAGGTTTGATCTTCTTGCAGTCCATGGGACTCTCAAGAGTCTCCTCCAGCACCGGAATTCAAAAGCATCAATTCTTTGGCGATCAGCCTTCTTTATGGTCCAGCTCTCACTTCCATACATCACTACTGGGAAAACCAGTATTTTAATTAGTTTGTTTTTATTCTGCATTTTATAATTTTGCAAATGTTGTAAGCCACCTTGAATCCCAACTTGGGAGAAAGGCGGGATAGAAATATATTTAATCATCGTCATAATGTCCTGGTTCTGAGACATCGCTGGGCTCAGGTGCGAAGCAGTAGGCTCAGACTGAGAATGAGGGCGACCCTGGAGAGGCACTGCCAATCAGCGTTGACAATACTGGACTCTATCAGGCACATTTTCTCCTCGCAGCAACCCTTCGGGCTAGGTTTGGCTGCAAGATTGTGACTGGCCTAAGATTACCTGGCCAGCTTTGTTGCCAAATGGGGATTTGTCCTTGAGTTTCACCAGCCCAAGCTGGATGCTCGTAACAGCACAACACACTGGCTCTCTTAACAAACACAAGTGTTTAACCTTGACTCTGCTCACCTAAGAAATATTTAATGCAGAGGTTCTGTTCAGGGAAGACTGCACACCTGACGAGTTCATTGACGTGATTGTTGGCAACCGGGTCTACATGCCCTGCCTTTATGTGAGTACCTTGTGAGAAGTTTTGTACTTTTAACAGAATGGGATGGGGGGGGATGTATTTCACCTTAAGCAAGGGTTTCTTTTCAGGGAACCAGTTTCTTAGGAACACAAGTGGCAGTGGGGGAGAGTGATTGCCTTCCTGCCCTGTTTGTGAGCTTCACATGGGCATCTGTTTTACCACTGTGGGGACAGAGTGCTGGACTAGATAGACCTTTGGTCTGAGTCTCCAGGCTTTTCTTAAGTTCTCAAACACCCCTGTGGAACGCCCTCCCATCAGATGTCAAAGAAATAAACAACTATCTGACATTTAGAAGACATCTGAAGACAGCCCTGTTTAGGGAAGTTTTTAATGACTGATGTATTTTAATATGTTTTTAATCTTTTGTTGGGAGCCGCCCAGAGCGGCTGGGGAAACCCAGCCAGATGGGCGGGGTATAAATAAAAACATATTATTAATATTATTTATTCTACCTATAAGAGCTCTCATCTAGGTATTCTGAGTGAATTATGCATTGATTTGAATAAGCTTAGTATCCAGATCTTTGGCATTCTAAGACAGAATCGTATTATCCAGAAAGCATCCATTCCTCATGCAGTTAAGCCTGTTTGTTTATGGTATTTGTACTTCAACCTTTAGCCAGACAGGCTCTCAGAGGGTCACACAAAGATCAGTATTAAGACGCTCTCTGCTCTCCAGCCCACAATCAAAGCAAACTTGATGCACAAGGCAAAAAGGGATAGGAAAATTGAAGAAGAAGCAAGCACAATATGCCTGAAGTCTGTACTGTGTGCAATCTGCAGTTCCATGCAATGGTCCGTTAACCTAAGAATAAAGTTCATTCAAAAAATTGAACCAATCCAAGTTCATAGCCTCTATGGTTGTGGAGACATTGTGCGGACAGATGCTTCTCTTCTCTGAAAAGGGTGGTCAACAAAAGAAAGACCCTTCTTGGGGAAAAGGGCTGTAAAGCTTTAGAAGCACCAGCCTGTTTTCCAAAACAAAAAAGCAAACCACCAGTTGCCTTCCCTGCCTTTTTGGATACTGGATTGGAGACGGATCTCTTACTGTTATTAACTTGCAGCGGAAATAAAATCGTCGGAAAGCTACAAAAGATAGCTGCTGCATATAGTTTCTTATGAAGCCTGTTACTTTTTAATGTAGCACCATCAGGCATGTCCCTGCCCCAAGAGGCTTACACTCCAAATGGGGCTTCCCCAACTTGGTGCCCTCCAGCTGTTTCGAACTACAACTCCCGTTAGCACCAGCCCTCAATTTAGCTGAACAGAGAAGAAGGAAACTGACTCCTTGCACCATTAATATTCCTTTCTCCACCACCACCTTTTGGATTAGGTTTATAACAAAGTCGATCAGATCTCCATGGAGGAGGTAGATCGCCTGGCTCGGAAACCCCACAGCGTTGTGATCAGGTAAGGTGAACCTCCCCAGCGCAGTGTCTTGTGGCCAGCAGGCGGTTGGCTTAATCTCCAGAGCATGTGGTATGATGAGCCCTTTGGAAGAAGAGTCATCTTTGGCTTCTGTTCTCCCTGTATACCTTTTGTAATTAATACTTATTAGATTTATTCTCGCTAGAAGCTGAAGCCTATGGGCAAGTGCATCTCTAATTATGTGATGGGATGAAGCAGTGTGTACCCCCCCTCTCCCCACCCGGCCCAATGTGCCAGGAACCACTACCGTACTTGGTCCCTGTAGCATCCCACCAACATCTTGCAGACAGACACCACTTTGAGCAGCACCACTCTAGAAAACGTGCACATTTTTTAAAAATCTCAGCACGAACAAGACAACTATTTGAGGCAAGCCAAACAGGCTGAATATCTTCTCCCATCCCACCCCTAGTCTCCAAGAAAATGATCCCCATTTGATTAACAGAGAAACGGGAACCAAAATAGAAAGAAGATGTTTAAAATGATGTAAAGGGTTTTAAAAGCCTGGGAGAGAGGAGGAAGGTATTTCCCTGGTTTTGAAATGACGTTAAGGTGCCAGGCGAGCCTCTTTGAGATTCCACTGCCCAAGCCTTTTCTGTGTCCTTATCGCCCTGCCACCCACTTGGTGTGTGTCCGCCTCTCTCTAGCTGCGGCATGAAGTTGAACTTGGACTACCTGCTGGAGATGCTGTGGGAATACCTGGCCCTTACCTGCATCTACACCAAGAAAAGAGGCCGTGAGTAGCACAAACAGGCCAGCAGGATTGGATGGAACTAGATCTGAAAATGAATACGGGCTTCAGGGGAGGAGGGAGGATCCGAAATTCTCGTGCCTTAGTGACCTTGCTATTTTTTCTCTCTTTTCTCGGCCCCGGACAGAGAGACCAGATTTTTCAGATGCCATCATCGTACGGAAAGGGGCATCTGTGGAGCATGTGGTAAGAAGCACACCCCCCCCCCCCGCTATTTTCTCCACACACTCTGCACCGCCAGCTCTTCCCAGGCTAAAACCATCCAGCCAGAGATTCAGTCTTCTTCATTGAAAACACACTAGGGTGGGGGTGGCTAACCTGTGGCCCCCTGGATCAGCCCCCTGCCCACTGACTGTACCGCCTGGGGCGTCATGGGAGATTGAGTCCAGGAAGATTGTACTGCCTTTGCTACCCTCTGCCTTTTGGCTACAGCTCTGCTTCAGGAGCAATTGTTACCTTAATTGCTTCAATGTCCTGAGCTAGGAAATAGGGTAGCCATTGTCCGGGTTTGGGGACTGTGGGGTTTGGGGACTGTGGGGAAGAGACCCCTTTTGGGGGGAAGGGAGAAGCTGTTCTGCAGACAGCCGTGAGCGTGAAGTTGCCACTTTGGCCAGGAGGAATTGGGTATGTGACGCCAGGCTCATTTTTAAGAGGCAGCTCCACTTCAGAACCTCTGCGACACGACTTTGGAAAGGGATAAGGGGTGTCATCTGCAAGGAGTACGGTAAGTAAAACTTAGGGAGCTGAGATTGCAAGGCCTCACCTAGTACATCTGAACTTTTTTCCTCCCTTCAGTGCCATCGAATTCACCGGACGTTAGCAAGCCAGTTCAAGTATGCATTGGTTTGGGTAAGTGTGCTATGACAAGAAAGTGGGGTGGAGCAGAGGCCTCAGGTGTCTTCGCTGAGTATTAGTGATATAGGCAGGAAACATAGGGGAAGCTTTTAGTGGCTTTTTTAAAAGGAAATTTGACAAATGCACTAAAATGGATGGGTGAGCTATTAACAGCAGCTCTGTAGAACCTCCATGTACAGAGTAAAAATATATCACGGCAAGCAAGGACTGTTTCTTTTATGCTTCACTGGTGGGCTTCCCACAGGTATTGTCAAATAATAATAATAATAATTTATTTGTACTCCACTAATAATTACCAACCTAGCAGTTTGGAAGCACGCAGTAGAAGTAGATAAATAGGTACTGCTCCGACTGGAAGGTAAACGGCGTTTCTGTGCACTGCTCAGGTTCGCCAGAAGCAGCTTAGTCATGCTGGCCACATGACCTGGAAGCTGTACGCTGGCTCCCTCAGCCAGTAAAGCGAGATGAGTGCTGCAACCCCAGAGTCGGCCACGACTGGACCTAATGGTCAGGGGTCCCTTTACCTTTACCTAAGCTGACTGGGCTGCCCCAGCCACTCTTGGTGGCTTCCAGCATATACGAAAACGCAATAAAACATTAAACATTAAAAAACCTCCCTATACAGGGGGCTTCCTTCAGATGTCATAGTGCCCTCCAGGTGGTGTTGGACTTCAGCTCCCATCAGCCCCTGCCAGCATAGCCAGGGATGATGGGAGTTGTGGTCCAGCAGCATCCTGAAGGCTCCCATGGGCTACCAGACTAGTAGCTGGATCTTGTTGGCTCTGTAGTCTCCTCCAGCTGGGGTGTTCTTGCGTAGCCAGATTGGGGCTGACCTCGCAACAGGTAAAGAACTGAGGTGGGGATGGATGCATGGAAAGATAGGGTGGCAGCCTCAAGGGGCAAGATGAGGTGTCCATCACAGCATCCCATAGCTCCCAGGGAGACACCTTCAGCTCCAGACCCCTGCACACACCCCAGCTCAATTTCACGTGCTCTAATTTCAACAAGGGGTGGGGGAACAGGGAAAAGAGGTGGCGAAAAGACGAAAGGAAAACAGGGGTGGTCTTCCCCACCTTCTCTCAACAGGGAAAAGAAGGCTTACCCCTGCTGCAGCTGTTGACTCCATTAGGCCCGGGATAGAGAACCCGTAGCCCTCCAGTTATTGCTGGACTCAAGCTCCCATCACCCCTTACCCTTGGCCATGCTGGCTGGGGCTGATGGGAGTTGGAGTCCCACAGCAGCAGGAGGGCCATGGGTTTGCTTTCCCTGCTCGTCCCGGGGGCGGGAGTGCTTGGAAGAGACCCCTTTCTTGGAGACCTTGGCAATCCATTGGCAAGTGGCATTGGGCAGTGGTAGGGGCACCTCCCGCTCTTCTTGCCAGAGAGACCCCCAAACCAGGACTGGTGAAACTCTGTTGTTTTTTGGCTTTCAAGGGAACCAGCACCAAGTACAGCCCCCAACGAGTAGGACTCAGCCACTTGATGGAACATGAAGACGTCATCCAGGTTGTCAAGAAATAATCCTCGTCGCTGGTCCCTCGCCCTGCTCTGCTCTGCAGTATTTTCAACGCGACTCGGCAGAAAACTGTCTAAAAGCCAAAAAGAAAAGCCTCTGTCTGTAATGGGAGGTTTTTCCTTCAGCTCCTCATAAGCTTCCATGAAGCTTCCACGGAGGATAAGAGACTACTGTGGAACTTCTTGCAGGTTAGGGACATGGAGAAGAGAGGTTCTTGTCTTACACACTGACATGCTTAAGGGGCACCTTTCAATAGCATGGTCTTGGGTGCCTTTAAGATGCTCGGAGCGGGTTTGGTTGTGACTTGACAGCTGCCCAGAAAAGTGGCCTTGGATCCATGAACTGAAAAACACAGGCAAAGAACCATCCATCCTCCTCCTGTTCTTCCTCCCTTCCTTCCATGTGTGTTGGTTCACAAGCAGAACAAACAGCCCTGTTCAAAAATCAGCACTTCCAGTTGGACAAAAACGATTCTGGACAACGCAAGGATTTGTTTACAGGTGGATTGCTTCGTCGCGTTCACAGAGTGCCCCGTGGAAGTTCATTTCCACCCATATTCTGGCTAAGAGGGGTGGTGTTGATAACTTCCACTGGGGTTAATGGAAACGAGGCCATCTCTTCCCTCTCCCATATCACCCGTTTGGCAAGACAGCAACCACGAAACAGCACACCTGCTGCTCCTGCAGCTCTGCTCGAGAAATTTACTCCAGACCCATCAGAAGCCATTTGTCCTTCAATTGAAATAAAGAATGGTTCTCCTTTCTCTTTGGAACTCCCATAATGTCAAAGTTGTGAAGTATCATTTTCTAACTGCTATGAAATATTTCCAGTGGTTCTTTTTATTCTCTTGTTCCTGAGGCTGCAGCTTTTCTTTTCCTCCACTGTAGGGCTGGTCCTGCCTGCTTTTAACAGCTTATTTTGAACTTCTATTTGGCTTTTCTTCTTAACAGTACATTTTTACAATTTGGAAATCTGCCAGGGCTTAGCTGGTGTTCTGGCTGCTCCCGTTCAGCCCAGGGTTCTCTTATGCGTGGCTGGGCACACGTGGCAGGGAGAAAAACTGTTGCATTAAGGAAGAGAGTTTATATTTCAAAACTTCCATGGCCTATATTTGTAGAATGTATTTGTAGGATATTGTAGAGTTGGAAGAGGTTCAGAAAAAGGCAACCAAAATGATCAAAGGGATGGAGAAACTCCCCTCTTGGGAGACGTTGCGGCGTTTGAAACTTTTTAAATGAGAGAAAAGTTGAGTAGGTGGTGACATGGTAGAGGTATGGTATAGGCATAGAGATTTATTTAACAACAACAATAGCAATGTATACCAAAGAGGCCACAGATAATTAATGGCCAAAGGCCTGGCAAAAAGGAAATGTTTGTGGCTGGTGCTGAAAGCTGTGTAATGATGGCAAGAGGTGAGCGTCCCTGGGGAGAGCATTCCACAAGCAAGGGGCCACCACCAAAAAGGTCTGGTCTCATGTTTCCACCCTCTAGGTTTCCCGTGTAGGGGGCATACCGAGAAGGGCCTCAGATGACGATTGCAGGGTTTGGGTAGGATCATTCAGGAAGAAGTTTCTGCCAGTTGGGTTCCCTCCAGATAACCTCCCATCCAGCCAACACCAGGTTAACAAGGCTTCTGTAGTTGCAAGATTCTGACGCCAAGCAGGCGCCCAGATTAGACCTCAAAAAAAAGCTTGCAGCTGTCTTGTTACAGTCAGCCTTTTCAGTGGTAAGTGGGAATTTGTTCAGACTGTGAGGTCTAACATGCCCAGGTTTATTTTTCTTTATTACATTTAATATCACGAGTTTCCTCCGGAAAGCTCCAGCTGGTGTGCATGACTTTCTACCTCCGTTCTATCCTCCTGACAACCCTGCGAGGTGGGCTAGCCTGAGAGCTAGTGATAGCTTTGCTATCTCTGATTTTCATACAGAAAGATGCTACGCCTTCTCTTGCAGAAGTCTGAGAAGACTTCTGTGTACACGCACACTACTTCTTCCCGAGTTGCTGATAGCTTGCAAATAATCCCCAGCCCCCAGTAGAAGAGAGCCGTTTCTTCCCCTCCCAGGCACAGGTGAGAAGAATAGGAGTCATCAAATATGCATGGGCCCACTGTAGCCGGCAAGAGCCTCGCAGCAAACATGGCGCTGTAGGCTCAGGGGAGGCATCACCTCGCCGTCAGCAGGCGCCAGCTGGAAGCTCAGCTTCCCCCAGGTTTTGGGGGACAGCAAGGGCGTCCCTGCTGCAAAGGATGTCTCCAGGTTGCAGCTGCAGTACGAGTGGAGCTGCTGCCGTTCCGGCCCAGGTGAGCGACTCGAGGGGGTTATTAAATTGTGTCATCCAATCCATTTTTCACAGCAATGGGTCACTTTGCTAATGGAGGTGGGGCTCCGTCTTCTCGTTCGCTCCCAGCTTTTCTGATGCTCCAGGGCTTATCTTTAATTTTTGTTCCATTTCTAATGTTCTAGCTAGCTAGCCACTCCTCCGAGAAGCCCAAAGCGGTTTGCAAGTCCTTCAAATTTGCCCTTGCTCTGTTTTAGCTCTGCACCAACTCTGTAAGGGAGGTTGAGAGAGCAGGAGTCTGGGTGAGGATTTGGAGCTGAGGCTGGGTACAATGTACCGTTTACTCCAGTTTCAATGAAGCTCCCGCAGCTCATGGAGCCAGTGTGGTGTAGTGGTTAAGAGCGGTAGTCTCGTAATCTGGGGAACCGGGTTCGCGTCTCCACTCCTCCACATGCAGCTGCTGGGTGACCTTGGGCCAGTCACACTTCTTTGAAGTCTCTCAGCCCCACTCACCTCACAGAGTGTTTGTTGTGGGGGAGGAAGGGAAAGGAGAATGTTAGCCGCTTTGAGACTCCTTAAAGGGAGTGAAAGGCGGGATATCAAATCCAAACTCCTCTTCTTCTTCTTCATGTTTGAAGTGGGGTGCACGTGACTTCAGCCACAATCCGTAAGTTCCCTATACTTGCTTCCGAAATACTCCTGGGCGATGCATTTTTCCTCAAACCGTTTAGTTTTAAAATGTAAGCCACAGCATAGGTATTTCTCACCCTCTTTGACCTGTGCAACAACCTTGCTTGGTAGTTTAGGCTGAGAGGATGTGACCAGCCCGAGATCAGCCGCTGAATGAAGATTTGAACCTGGGTCTCTGCGGTCAAAGTCCATAACTTTAATTGCTACACCACACTGGCTTGTAGCAAAAGCGTATCTGTTTCTCCAGAGTTTTCTGCAGAGATCTGTAGATGCCCTGAGCCCAGGCAGTTCCCAAAATAGCTTGACCTGGCAGCTGTTCTTACAGCTCGGGTGTCACCGTAACAAGTAGAAGATCCTGCTGAATTGTGTGCTTCTTTCCAGTGTGATCTACACAGGGTTCTGGGATCCATACATCTCCCTTAGTAGGATATCTCCTAAGTGCAACTAGCTCATCACAAAAGGACATTGCCCATCTTATCTCGAAAACTATTGTGACATTGTTTTGCTCAGCAGAGGCTGATATGTGGCCTTCTGGATTCTTACTAGAAATATTTCCATTTTTACTAGCTCTTTCCTGAAGAATTTCAGAATAGAATCATAGAATTGTAGAGCTGATATTGTGCCGGAATCTCCTTTCTTGTAACTTGAAGCTACTGGTTTGGGTCCTAACCCCCTAGCCGGAGAAAACAAACTTGTTCCCTTGTCCATGTGACAGCCCTTGAGATATTTGAAGGTGGCTTCGCTTATTTTTTAAAAAAGACCCACTGAGTTCAATTAGTCCTAATGAGTTCAGTGGGGCTTTTATTACCTAGGACAGCTTTTCTTAAATAATACATTCCTGGAGCTGGTTCAAATGGGGGGGGGGGAGAGAGAGAGAGAGAGAGACACCACATGGACATACGAGCAAGGAGGGAACTTTAAATTAAAAGATAGAACAGTCTTGCAAAAAAGCCTCAATAGTTCTTTGCCAGTCTGCACTGAACAAAGCGGGACTGATGTTGCATTTTACCGCCAAAAAAATACGATAAAAATTAACGGCATAAATTCACCACTCATTGGGCCTTGAGAAAGATGGAAAGAAACAAAGATCTAGCAACAGCTAAAAAGCGAGTGAGCAAAAAGATGGCCATTCCAGAGAAAGGGCCAGTGCTGGCACCCAAGCAATTTGGCAATTCAGTCTATATTTCTTAACCTACTAGAGCAAGAGTGGGGGCATCCCCCAGGCCCTGGGGGCCAAATGTGGCCCTCCAGGGATCTCTATCTGGTCCTCAGAACTGCCCCCAGCCCCTACCCCTCACCACCCCAGTTTCACACCCTAAGTGGTTTTTGCCTGGCTGGAATGTGCCCTTGAACTCACGAGAACGGCCCTTGCTTATCTGGGCAGAGCCTGGTCCGTTGTCCCAGTATGTATAGAAACTAAAAAGATAAAAGAGTTCACATTCATTGCTCCCCACCCACCACACTTTTGCCTCTGGTTCTGCTCTGGCATGCGGCCCCCAGACTGTTCCCCTGAAGAGAATGTGGCCCTCAAGATGGGGACAAAGGTCCCCCATCCCTGTAACTTGAGGAGTCGGGCAAGTCAGCTTCAGCAGGTTCTGTGGGTGGGGGACATGGCAGGTCGCAGTGGGCTTGTTTGGCCAAAAGCATAGTGATTTGTGGGGCAGTAGGGATATTGAAAGGACGAGCAGTTGTCCAAAGGCTCTGCAGGGTGCTTGGTATCTACTTGGGAGCTTCATCCCTGTCACTAGGTGTGGCGGCCATTATAGCGCACGATGCCTATTCTGAGCAGAAAAAAAACCATGGCAACTGGCCTAGTCAGCCTGGCTTGCGTCAGTCGGTATCCATGGTGTATACCGAGGTCTTCGCTTGCAACTTTTCTCTCTCTTGAATTTCGATATAAAACGAAGAAATAAAACAATTTAACACGAGAGCAGCAAAACCCTCTGAAAGGGGCCGAGTAGTGTTTTGGGTGCAGCTCAACCATTCTTCGAGCTACTACGTTTTATCCTGGGAAGACGATATTGTTCTTTTAGTTGGTTGGTTGTAAGACTCTTTGGGTCGCCTTGGGCAAAATTAAAGCTCTTACGATAAATTAGTTTTGCCATATTTTGAAGAGCGAGAATGAGAACTCATTTGTCGGCTTCTGCTTTTAACTATGGATCACTATGACGACTCTACCCGTGAAAAAGAGGGCATGTGGCGATGCTGAAATAAATCATATTAAAACCGGTTTAAAAACAACCTATTATAAGGAGGGTCCTAAAACCAGACACCTCAGGGCAAAAAAGTGTGCCATCAGTATTTGCCAGAAGCTGTATAGCAAAGGTGCCAGGCCTCTGTGGGGACTTAAACTGCTTAGGGGCCACCACAGAGAAGGCCCTTTCCTGGGCCACCACAGATAAGCCTCTGAGGTGGAGGAACTACCAAGAGGGACCCCCCCTGTTCACCTCAGCACCTGAGGGGTCTGTGGGGAAGGAGGTTGTATTTTGGGTATTTCAAGCCGGATTTCTGGCCACCCTAACTCGGTGGCAGGCAGGCATCTGTACAAGAAGCGATGCCAAAGAGAACCGAGAGGGATTTCTTCCAACCCTGTCAGGCTGCCTCATTGTCTCCCATTATTTACTGCTTGAGAGCTGGCACTGGCCCGGCAGGGATTGAAGGGGAAGCAACAGTTGTCAAGACAGTCTCGGAGAGCAGCCATTGTTTTTCCAGGTGGGCCGGGGGGCAGACGGCACTCGATGCTGGTAGGCAGCATCGGACGTCTTTAGCCCCCCCCCCACCGCTCCCCGCTCAGTTCAGACAAGGGGACTCAGGATGCTTAATGCAAGCTGCAATTTCTCCACCTGCCGACTCTGGGCTGGCGACTGGGTGGCACCAGCTCATCAGGAGACGCCATGTTTCTGGGGCTTTTGAGGCTTCAACTCCCAGATTTTCGGCTGTTGTCGGATGGCAGGCTTTCTGAAAGGTAAGCCATGCAAGGAGGACGGTCCCTTGCCCCCTGCTCCATATTTCTATTAGTCACACACACACAGCTTTTTTTCTTAAAAAAAAAAGTTTAGGGGTACTCTCATTTTGACTCATTTTATAGTTCAAATCGGGAAAAAGAAATACATCAAATGGACAATAGTACAAAGATTCGCAAAATGTTTTGGGATATGCGTACCCCCAGGGGAAAAAAGCACTGTCTGTGTTCAACACTTTTCAGTGAGTGGTAGGCAACTAACTTTTACTCAGACCAAGACCCACTGAAATTAATGAACATGTTAGGCCCATTGATTTCAGTAGGTTTACTCTGAGGAGACCTCAGTTGAATACCGCTCAATATATTATAACCAACAAGTATATAGTGACAGATGAATGAGCACAGGATGCTGCGTTCTACTGAGTCAGACCGCAAATCCATCTAGTTGAGTTTTGTTGACAATTGTTGCCACCAGCAGCTTTCTGGGATTTCAGGCAGGATTCGCTCGCAGCCCCTGGACTGTTCTTTGAGTCTGAAAATGCCTCTGTTGGCATCTCTTCACCACCCTGTTTATTGCTACCGTATCAGGGGTGCCAACAATAAAAAAATATTGGGGGGCCCAGGTAAGCCCCACCCTGCATAATGGGTCATATGATGTGGTGCTGGTGTGCGTGCACACACACACACACGTTAAAACTGGAAGAGGGAAAACACAATTACAAAAATAATAAAATAGTGTATAATCTCCTCTGCAAAGCTGTTAGGAAACTCATTTCACAGACACTAGATGTCACTCCTTACTTTAGCCACTCAGGGCCAAACTGCAGGAGATGTTAAACAAGTCTTTGTAATTAGAGAACACCTTTTATTTTTAAATTAAAAAAATGTGTATAGGAGTTCTTTCGAGGAAGGCTGATAGTTACTGGGGTTGCAGGAGGCAGGGAGGGGAGTTTAACCCTTTTGTCTGCCACAGTGCTGATGAAATTTGCTCCTTTGAAGCCACTCTTTGCATTTGTTGTTGTTTAGTCGTTTAGTCATGTCCGACTCTTCGTGACCCCATGGACCAGAGCATGCCAGACACTCCTGTCTTCCACTGCCTCCCACAGTTTGGTCAAACTCATGCTGGTAGCTTTGAGAACACTGTCCAACCATCTCGTCCTCTGTCGTCCCCTTCTCTTTGTGCCCTCCATCTTTCCCAACATCTTTTCCAGGGAGTCTTCTCTTCTCATGAAGTGGCCAAAGTCTTGGAGCCTCAGCTTCAGGATCTGTCCTTCCAGTGAGCACTCAGGGTTGATTTCCTTCAGGATGGATCGGTTTGATCTTTTTGCAGCCCATGGGACTCTCAAGAGTCTCCTCCAGCACCACAATTCAAAAGCATTAATTCTTCGACAATCAGCCTTTTTTTATGGTCCAGCTCTCACTTCCATACATCACTACTGGGAAACTCTTTGCATTAGGTAGGGGGGGGAAAACCCCTTCCCACCAAGCAAGGGTGGAAAGGGTTAAACCCCCTACCTGCCAGTTGCAGTCCTGATAATTATAGGGCCCCTGCCCCCCCCACTGACTGCTTTTTGCATTTTTTAAAAAACATGCACACTAAATGCAAAGACACATTTAACATCACAGGTAGTTTGGTTTTAACACAGGTGTCCCCCAAAAGACAAAAATGGGTGTGGTGATTTTCCAGAAACAGAAATTGAAACGGCCGATTGTAAACAGAAACACCTGGTGTATCTGTGGGAACATAGGAACTCGCCTTATCAGTGAGTCAGAGAGTTTGCCTATCCAGCCCACTATTCGCTGCAAACAGACTGGCAGTGGCTCTTCCAAGTTTTTGAGGTAAGGGACGTCCCCATCCCTACCTGGAGATGCTGGGGACTGAAGCTGGGACCTTCTCTATGCAAGGCAGATGCTGTCCCACTGCGCTTACGGCCCTATAAATGTTGCATAGAACCAGTGGAGAACAAGGGGCTGATTTCCCCCGCAAGTAAATTTCCGAGGGCTGCATGCTGATTGCCTTAAGGGCCAAAGGCGAAAAGTAAGTGACGCAACCGAGGCAACTCTTGCCTTTGCACAGTAGATGACATTTGAGCCTTGCAGTATCCAGGGGTTTCTGTTTCTACACCCATGGATTTCTCTCCATCTTTAGCCCAGGCAAGCGAGAGGTATTATCACAGGGCAAGGGCACACTCCAGTCAGACAAAACCAGTAGAGGAGGGTGTGAGGCAACACTAAGGAGGGCTGTGTTCCCTGGTGAAAGTCCCAAGGGCCAGATAGGGCCACATTCACCCACCCCTGCTGTACAGTGTGTATTCTCCCCCCCCCTTCTTTTTTTTGATACACCAAAAAAGAAAAAGAAAAACAAGACAAGAAATACAAACCAAACCATAATATGGACATTATTAATTACAAATCAATAAAACAAAAAGCGGTCCTTGGACTATAGACCCGACCTCCCGTCCATTCCTTATTTCAATGATCTATTGTTTGTTACCAATACCAACTTATAAAAGTATCCATCTGTAAAACATGTTCTTCTTATGTGATCTACAACAGTATAAATGGTTGGAACCGATACAGTGGTACCTCAGGTTAAGTCCTTAATTCGTTCTGGAGGTCCGTTCTTAACCTGAAACTGTTCTTAACCTGAAGCACCACTTTAGCTAATGGGGCCTCCTGCTGCCACCATGCTGCCGGAGCACGATTTCTGTTCTCATCCTGAAGCAAAGTTCTTAACCCGAGGTACTATTTCTGGGTTAGCGGAGTCTGTAACCTGAAGTGTCTGTAACCTGAAGCGTATGTAACCCGAGGTACCACTGTATTTGGCTTTCAGGAGTATTTGTGAATGAAACAAGCTCTGCCATTCTCCAGCAATCGTCTCTTTGCTCTTTGTTCCTCTTGCCAGCCTCGATTTGTGTGCCAGCTTTTCTGTAAGGGCAATAGGCTAGGCTCTCTTGTATTCAAGTATTCAAGTTTGTGCCTTCTAAGACCTTCCATGGTGTGGCTTACAACCATATGTGCTGCCACTAAGAGAAATGAGTGGTTAGGACATTGCTTTTCTAAAGGTCATTATAAATCCACTCCGAGGTCTGGTGGTAAAGCCCAAATTACGCAGTAACAAAAGGCAGGAACGCTTCCCTTCACCGGCCGTGGTGTGTAATTGTACCCAACATCCCTCACTTTATCTTGCTGCTTTGCTACCTCCTCCTCAGCATCTTTCCCGGACTTCTTGCTGCTCTAAGATGCCCCGGGGTGGTTTGAGGAGGAGATAAGGTGTCAAATGGCAGAAAACTTTTTCCAATATACTGCATGTATCATACACACATGCACATTCTGTAGGTGTGTGTTAGAGAGTTTAAAGAACAGAATGGGCAGGCCCTTGGCTCAATAAAGCTGCATTTTTCAGAATCTAAATAAATATTCCTGTCCCCTTGCCTCAAGGAAGGCTACATTTTTGGTTCTGGACTGTGTGAATGCTTTTTAAAACACACACACACATGTTTTTTATTGATTTTCAAATTTTAACAATTATATAGTACCATAACGTAACAGCCATTATCTCATTTGCTGTACCAAGCATACAACTTCCTTCGGTCCTTTTTCTGGTTTGTATCTGTTACATTTTATTTTGCACATTTGTAACATCTCCATCCTACATTTATCTTAACTTGTCTCTTTTATCTTAAATAGAATGTTAATTCTTCTCACAAAGTGAGTCTTATCTCAGTCCTGCTAGTGTCTTTATATGTGTGCAATAAGTCTCTAAATATAGTATAAATTTTGAGGGACGTGGGTGGCCCTGTGGGTTAAACCACAGAGCCTAGGGCTTGCCGATCAGCAGGTTGGCGGTTCGAATCCCCGCGACGGGATGAGCTCCCATTGCTCGGTCCCAACTCTTGCCAACCTAGCAGTTCAAAAGCACGAAGTGCAAGTAGATTAATAGGTACTGCTCCAGCGGGAAGGTAAATGGCGTTTCCATGCACTGCTCTGGTTTGCCAGAAGCAGCTTAGTCATGCTGGCCACATGACCTGGAAGCTGTACGCCGGCTCCCTCGGCCAATAAAGCGAGATGAGCGCTGCAACCCCAGAGTCGGCCATGACTGGACCTAATGGTCAGGGGTCCCTTTACCTTTAAAGGTAAATGTACCCCTGCCAGTACGGGCCAGTCTTGACAGACTCTGGGGTTGTGCGCCCATCTCACTCAAGAGGCCGGGGGCCAGCGCTGTCCGCAAACACTTCCAGGTCACGTGGCCAGCGTGACAAGCTGCATCTGGCGAGCCAGCGCAGCACACGGAACACCGTTTACCTTCCCGCTGGTAAGCGGTCCCTATTTATCTACTTGCACTTTGACGTGCTTTCGAACTGCTAGGTTGGCAGGCGCTGGGACCGAGCAGCGGGAGCGCACCCCGCCGTGGGGATTCGAACCGCCGACCTTTCGAACCTCAGCCCTAGGCGCTGAGGCTTTTACCCACAGCGCCACCTGTGTCCCTTTACCTTTACTGTAGTATAAATTTAGTCCATTCTTTCTGGAATGCTTGGTCACACTGGTTCCAGATACGTCCAGTCAGCCTTGCCATTTCTGCATATTCCATAACTTTCGTCTGCCATTCTTCTATTGTTGGAAGTTCCTGCTGTTTCCATTTTTGGGCTAGCAAAATTCTTGCCACCGTCGTAGCATACATAAACAACTTCCAATCTATTTTTGGTATTTCCTCTCCAACCATTCCTAGTAGAAATGCTTCAGGTCTCTTTGGAAAGGTGTATCTGAACATTCTTTTTAACTCATCATATATATTATTCCAAAAAACTTTAACCTTGTCGCAGTGGACCGTGTGAATGCTTAATGCTGCAATCTATTATTCAGCGTTCTGGGCTTTAACCTCTAAAGCTTAAGATGAGTGTGAGGGACCCGTGTCTCTCCAGATATTGTTAGCCACCAACACTCAACACCCCGACTCATTGGCCATGCTGGCTATGAATGGCAGCTTCTCTATTTTCCAGGGACAGTCCCAGATTTGTGGAAACTTTCCAGGTTTCTTATTTGATCCCAGAATGTCCCGCTTTTCGTTAGGACGTCCCTATGTTGATTACAGAAATGTTGGAGGGTATGCTCCATCTACTTCCCCCATAGTTTTTATATACCTCTAGAGAAAAGGCATTCAAGCAGAGACAATAAACAAGAGGCCCCAAACATCACAATGTTTTCTCCCTGTGTGGTTGCTCCATCACTTGCAAGAAAAGGAGCAATAAGGGCAGATCCATGCTATACATTTCAAACTTTCCCCAAAGCACCCTGGGAACTGTGGTTTGTTACGGGTGCTGGGGGTTGCAGCCCTTTGAGGAATAAACCACAGCCCCCAGGGTCCTTTCGGGTGAGTCATGTGCTTGAAATGTGTTTCAGATGTGCTTGAAATGTATAGTGTGGATCTGGCCTAAGAGGGGACATGATAGAGGTGCCATACCTGTTGGCTGCAGTTGGATGGGGTTGAAAAAATGAGAAGAGTAGGGTTGGGGTTCTGGGTTTCCATTCTCTTCCCCAGTCCTTTTTAAAGCAGCCTTGCCCAACCTGGTGCCTTCTAGATATTGCTAGATTGCAATACTCATCATCCCTGACCTTGGGCTGTGCTGCCCAGGGCTGATCGGCGGTGGGTCCAGCAATATCCGCAGGGCACCAGGTTGGGCAAGGCTGCTTTAAAAAAAAAAGCTTTATTTCTCCTTTGGAAGGATGTCTCTGTGGGGAGATGGAGCTGCCCAGTTACATTATTCATATGTATGTGAGCCCAGGAAGATACAGTTACATTCCAGCCTCTCAGTCAGTGACTATACCTTGACTTTTTAACTCCCGGCACCCTGTAGAAAACAGCAAATTGAAAAATCTCCTGACCGGCAGGTTGTTGTGGAAACCAGGAGAGGACAATTTCCCCTGCAGAACGATAAGGAGAAAGACTTCTGCAAGATAAGCCTCGGAAGCAACCTCTGCCATGGCCAGATCCTGCGTTAGTTCTTAACTTTCTTGGGGGGAATTAAAGAGGTCAACGTCACAGCATCCGAAGCATAGGGAAAAAACGCAGTGATACCTGCGGGGACTTGCCCAATGCGGTCAGAAGGTAAATTAAGAGAAGGCTGTTCTCTCTTTCTCTCTCTGCCTCTCCCCTTGTAGTTCTGAAGAGGGCAATATTAATACGGGGGGGGGGGGGGGAAATGTTCCCACTTTTGCTGCAAAGGTTTTGAGGCCGGGTTCCAAATCTGAAGAAGCACCATGTTGCCCTGAGAATTTCTTCCTTGCTTCTGTCTCCATGGGCATTCCTGTCTACCTCTGCCCAAGGGCAAACCCTGTGGCGAAGTGGCCGAGAGAAAGAAGAGGATGAGCCTCTTCCGACACCAAGAAAATGGTTAAGAAAGGGAAAGATGCCAAGAAGGGGAAGAAGGAGGCCGTCAGCGACTCCGAGGAGGTGTCGGAGGCTGACCAAAATGCCGAGGGGAGCGAGGTGGGCAGCGAGGTGGCGGAGGTAGCGGAGGTGGCGGAGGTGGCAGAGGTGGTGGAGGAAGAGGAGATCGAAGAAGACCCAAAGGCTAAAAAAGGGAAAGACAAGAAAGGGGGGTTGGCCAAATTTGGTAAGAAAGGGGCAGCCAAAGGCAAGAAAGGGGCAGCGGAAGAGGAGGCCGTGGTGGTGGAGGAGGGGGAAGATGCCTCTGGGAAGAAGAAAGGAAAGCCGCTGAAAGGCGCCTCCAAGCTGGTCATCGGGCTGGCGACTGACGATGCCAAGAAGAAGAAAGGGGCCAAGAAGGAGCAAGCCAAAGCCCAGCTGAAAGGGGCCACCAAGGCCATGACGATAACCAAGAAGGAGGATCCACCCCCTAGGAGGCGGAGCTTGAAGAGCACGTCCAAGTTCTTGATGGGCTTCAGAGGGCTGGGCCCAAAGAAGAGCCGCAAGAAAGGCCAGTTCAAGAACGCCTCCCGCTTCTTCTGGGGGCTGAAGAAGCACAGCACCACAAAGAAGTCCAAGAAGAACAAGGGCATCCTCAAGTCCACCTCCAACCTCATGATGCGCTTTAAGTCCCTTGGGAAGAAGAAGAAGAAGGAGAGGAAGAAAGAGGCGCCGCCCAAGACTGAAGGGAAGAAGTCGACCTTCATGCTGATACGCTTCGGCGGTGGGAAAGCTGCAGGCAAAGGGTTATTTGGCGGCCTGTGCCGGAAGAGGAAGGTGGGCAACTTCAAGCCCCGGGCCGAGATCGTCAGCAACGTTGCAGCTGCAACCAGCTGGCTGACCAGGAGATTCTTGGCCAAACACGGCCGGTGCACCTGCGACGGAAAGGTCACCAATGAATCCTGGCTGACCAAGATTGGAGCCAAGAAGCTGCCCTTCCCATCGGGGGATGAGGTTCTGAAGCACAAAGCTAACATGAGGAAGACCCCAGGAGGCAAGAGCACCCTCTACGGCCAAGCCCAGGAAGAGTTCGGCTACTGGGAAGATGTGGATTCTGCCACCCCACTGAATTTCTACGATGACTGCCAAGAGGAAGATTATTACGACCCAGAAGCGTGTGATGGTGAGCATGATGACAGGTGTCCAGCAGATGAAGAATCTGGACCATTTGAGGAGCCGGTGGAGTTCTATGAGCAAGACCAGTATGACTATCCTAACCCTGATAATCCAGATTATGAACCCTCTGCCAGCTATTCTCCGTACGAATCTTATGATGACTTCGGTAGTGGTTATGAAGAGGGTGAAGGGACACATGGGGCCCATTTTGCAGGGGAAGATGAACTGGGGTATCCTGAGGATGGCACCTACTCTCAGCACGAAGTCAGCTACAGTGAGCACGAATGGTCCCCTCAGACACAGTCTTCGTACAACCCGTATGCCTATCCATTGGATGACATCGTGGAGACAGATGAAACGGAAGGAGCTGTGGAAGAACAGGGCCGCTACCCCTCTGCGCTCTCCAATTCTTCCTTTTTTGATCAGCAAGGGATGGGAGAAAATTTGCCTTCCAAACTGTCTGTGAAAAGAGGCTTCCGGCTTTTCCCAAGGCCTCAGGTGAAACTCTTTGGCACAGACAAGCTTGATGTCTCCCTCCCTCCTTCGCCACACATTCCGCTTGCCAGTTTTGATCTAGAGGAGGAGGAAGAGGAAGAAGAATCAGAGCCCTTGACATCTCCTTTTGCCCAGTTTGATGATCGGAATCTAGAGCCTCCCAGGTCACCGAGGACTTTCTCAAAGCTGCTCCCTGGCTGTTTCGTTCGGAAGCTTCAAAGGCCTCTCTCCCCAGACTCGCCCAGAAGGCATTTGATCCCAGCTGCGAATAATCCTAGCTTCTCCCCCAGAGAATTTGGAAGCCCTCTGGGGCAGTTCCTACAAAGATCTCTCTCACAACCAAAGCCCATACTCAAACACCGCGGGAATGATGGACCAAGCAGGCCTACTACGCCATCTCCAACGAGGAGAACTCTGTCTTCACCATTAGGAGAGAGTAGGCATATGGGGCCGCCTTCTCCTCAGCTGGGGGCAAGGCTCTCTCAAATGGTCAGTTTAGCATCTTCCCCTCAATCCAGGAGGCGGTTTGGGGCTCCAGGGAGGCACGGCAGTGGCCTCGCTCCTTCTCACCCTGCAGCGAGACTACGAGATGCTCTTCAGGAAGAGCTGCACAACACACTTCCATTTGCCCGGTCATCTTCCTACACAAAGACACACCAAGAAGGCCCCAGCTCACCTCAGAGGGAATTCAGCCAAACAGCCAACTCTCCCTCTTCTCTAAAACAAAGTCCAAGGTCATATGTCTTAAATAGGCCTCAGACCGGCTTCCATGTTCCTGAGATAAGTAACCCTTATCAGCAGTTGTCTGGTGGCCACCAGCCCTCAAGGTCCTCCTCTTCTTCATGGTCAACAATCATGCATGGAAGTCCTTCCCTCCAGCGGAAGAACTCACCTACTTCTGGGGCTCCTCCTCCTTTGAAGAGAGTCGTTTCACCGCCAGAAAATGCTACTCCATCATGGGGACATAGGCCGGCCACCATGGGGAACCCATCAGAAAATGCCACCTTCCGCTCACCTTCATCCCCTAGACCAGCAGTACGTAATCCTTTTATGAGCCAACGCACTCCATCCTCCTCTAGTTTAGGAGGAGTCAGCAGTCACAGGACCGAGGCCCCTTTGAGCCATCCTTCATTTCATGGCTCCGTCAAATCCATTACTTCCAAGTTCCAGGATGCTATGTCGAATAGGACCCCTGGAAGATTTGCCTCAGCGGGCTTCCATAATCCCACCACCGGGAGATTGAAAGCCCCTCCCTCACCTCAACCATCTCTCAGGAATTTTGGCTCGCCTCCCATCCAAAACCCTTTCCAGCCGCCAAGGAGAACGAGCCCCCCGCCTGTGGATGCTCAAGGCATGCTCCCCCAAGCTTGGAGCAGGCAGCAAGAGCCCCCGACCAAAGCCGTGAAACCGTTAATGAGAAACCAGTTCATGAGGCAGTTCGGCTCCCAGTCCCCCAATTTGTCTGCCAGGAGCTCCCCTCACATTTTTACGCAGCAAGGGAGCCGGAGGGTCACCATCAGGGAGTCTCCAAGAAACTCGTCTCCTCGCACCGAGGCTTTTGATGGTGCCAATGGACCAGGAGAGGGTCAGTGGCTACAGCAGCAACAGCAACAGCAGCAGCAGAGGTGGGACCGTGTTTGTGGAAATGGAAGGCCAGCAGCCTGGAATCCTTCACCCAAGACAAGAGCCACCGGAAGCCTAAGGAGCCTTTCGAATCTGTCTGTGCCCTCGAGTCCTGTTCCCAGCACCCGGCAGGCCTACCTGCAGCGCGTCGGACAGCCATTAGCTGGGATGGCCCAGGCTGTTTCGTCCATCAGGCGTCCCCCTTCCCTGACAAAAAGCAGCACGAAAGATCGGAATGCGTCCCAGGCACGGGCTGATCACATCCCTGGACAGTTGCCCCCCTTTTCCAGGAGTCTATTTTATGAGGATGCTCCTCCTCCACCGCCTCCACCACCGCCATCATCGAAGCAAGCAGGGTTGGCCGGCCACTCCCGGTCACCGACTCCGAAACTGGCCCGCAAGGCCTGGGATAGTAATTGGTCCTACGCCATTTCTGGGGGCAATCCTGGCCACTTGGGAGGGCCCAACCTCAGCCCCTTGTCCCAAAGGGCAGCTTCATTTAAGGGGGCTGCCTACAACATGGGAAGGGGGAGCCCGCCCCTTCCCCGTTCCTCACCCTTTCAGAATAACCACCTGGGAAGCTGGGAAGCTGCCTATTCGCCCGCTGAGCTGCATGAAAACGACGCGGAGGACAGCTTTGGGAGGTACGCAGTCGTCATGCCCCAGATCCAGCGGATCAGCTCTTCCTTCAGGAGGAAATCCCGCATGCAAAACCAGAACAGCCCCTGGCACCAGGCAGCCAACGATTGGGCCTCGGGGAGCTTGAACCCATCGACATCTTTCCAGGGAGGCAGTGGCTTGGCTTGGTACCTGACACGCGGGTCGACGATGCACCACACGGAATTTGGTGGGATGAGCAAGAGGTGGCGGTGCAAGGTAATTGAAGGGGAGCTATTTTGTGATGGGGAGGGGGAAGGGGAGTGGAGCAGAACAGGGCCGGCCCTATCATTAGGCAGAGTGTGGTAACTGTCTCAGGCGGCAGATGTTCAGGGGAGGGCAGCTTCCCTAGCTGTTTCTTCTCTGGCCTCTTCTGGGAGGCAAGAGTTTGATTTGGCACAATACCTGTCCTGTCCCCCCATAACTAGCCGAGGGCCCTCAGGATCCTGTTGCCCCTGTAATTAAGTAAGATTCAACTGTCCATGAAATCTGTTTGTGTGGGGCGCATCTTGCCCTTCTCCTTGGGTTGGCCCTGGTCTGGGAACTAGGGGTGGATGGAAGTGGAAAGGTTATCCTGAACCGGACTTTTCTGTCCAGGTTCTCTTGGAATTCTGGATCAGGTTCACTCGCAAGGTCTCACTTAGGGATGGGAAGTAATTCAGTTACGTTTGCAATTATATGAGCCTGCTGGATGAGGCCAGTGGCCCATCTAGTCCAGACTCCTGTTCTCACAGTCACCCCTCCTGCTTTTTCCAGCAACTGGAATTCAGAAACATTTGCTGCCTCTGACAGTGGAGGCAGACCACAGCCATCAGGGTTAGTAGCCCCTGTTAGAGGCACAAGCTGCCTGTCCGAGCAAAAGAGCTGTATGTAAATTTAGGGACCTGATCTCCGACATGGAGCTGGCGTGGAACAGGAGGAGAGTATTAATTAGAGCGAAGCTGACTCCTGCTGCCTTGAGCAGAGCTGCCTGAAGCGGATCATCATTCAAAGCCCAGCTTTGAGGAGCTTATCTTTTGATAAGTATTTGCTTACCAATCTTCTGCCGCTGCCTTTACAGACGCGATACCAACAAACAGGGCACCACGGCAGGTTTGAAAACGAGATGCTGCCTGTAAGCAAAGTCACTTAAATAACACAGACAGAGCCCAGGGAGAAGTCTCGATAACACTTTACTGAGCGAAACTGAACAACAACAGTGTATGATTTGAGGAGAAAGGAATAGAGAGATTTTGTCTTTCTTAGTTTGGGCCTTGTGAATGGAGGGAGACATACAACCAAACATACGGAGGAAAACTCCCTCAGAAGTACTCAGCCAATCAGGGCACGTGTTACCTCAGTAAAGATCAGGCCACACTACGTGGTTGCTAAGCAACACCTCCTTCACCACCACTTTCTTAAGGATTATCCATACCTTTCCTAGAAGCAGTGGGAATGTTTATAGAGAGCCAGTATGGTATGAAGGTTAGAGTGTTGGTTCAGGACTTGAGAGATCAGGGTTCAAATCCTCACTTTTCCATGAAGCTTACTAAGTGTTAAAATGAAGCAGGAGGGAAACCATCTATGCTCCCTTGAGCCAACTTGTGTCTAGGCTGTACCGGTGTAGGTGGGGGGCTCACATAATCATGTGTTCTTTTGTAGTGTGTGTGTGTGTGTGTGTGTGTGTGTGTGTGTATAACCTATCTGTAGAAATCTAGAATGTCAAGGAGGGGTCTAGGTCTGACATGCTAGTTTTGTATGGGGAGTGGGGTTTGGTTTTTTTTTTTAGTGCATGCAAGATAATTTAATCAAGTCAGTGCCTACCTGTAGTCTGCAATGATTCAGCTGAGACAGCATGACGACTTGAGTAAGAATTAGGACTTGGTAGCCCCTTACTCTACATACCTTTTAACTCTTTGTTGTTTTACTTACAGTCAAGATGGCTAAAGGGTTAGGAATGGGGGGTTGGAGGGCACCTGGGGGCTCCTCAGGAGTTTAGCAGGGGCAATTATCAGTCACAGCAGGCAAATTTGCTCCCTTGCTCCCGCTCTTGGGCCACATTCACGCCATACATTTAAAGCATTATAATACCACTCATGGCTTCCCCCAGAGAATTCTGGGAGATGTAGTTTGTGAAGTGTCCTGAGGGTTGTTAGGAGGCCCCTATTCCTGTCCCAGAGTTCCCTGTGAAGAGAGGCTGGCTGTTAAACCACTCTGGCAACGTTCAGGCCACGAGAACGGGGCAGCTCCTGCCCCACAATTCCCCCCCCCCCACAGCTTATATATCCTCTCAATCACTCTATATATCTGTCAGGACGGATGTCAGGGTAAGGTTAGCAATATCTCACAAGATGTTGGTGAAGTTAACTCTTTATTCAAACAAACAAACAAACAAACAAACAAACAAACAAACAACAGCTCAGGCCAAGTAAGCATCCCAACTCTTCCTGGTTGATCTTGTCCCAATGAGGCAGTTGTGAGGACTGAAGGTCCACAGCTCTCTAAGTCTATTTCTTCTTCAGGTCCTTTCCAAGCAATCTGAGACGCCTACATCTTCTCTTTCTTTGCTCCACCCTCTTCATTCCTTTTCATGTTCTGGGAGACAAGTGGGGAGAGGAGTTTGTCGCAGCAGGAGGGGAAGATTCCCTGGATTCTTCACCAGCCTGTCTCATCTCTGCTTCCTGGCCCCTCTCCTCTCCAGCCTCTGCTCCTGCGTCAGACTCTGGACTCCTCTCTACCACAGCCTCTTCCTGCTCATTAAACCCTGTTACCTCTTCAGCTTCCAGCACATCCTCTTCCCAGTCTTCTCCCTCTTCTCCCTCTGACCACTCGTCATTGTCTCACCCCAATCCCCTGGCTCTGAGCCTTCTTCCCTCGGGGGTTCCCCTGCTGGTTCCTCCAACCGCTCCTTTGCATCCAACCAGCCCATGACAATATTCTATAAATCACTTTGTATATGGTGCTCTGTGTCTTGAACCAGCCACTGTCACAACCACCCCAGGTGCCTTATTCAGGAACAGTTTTGTAGTCTGTCTTTTCCCACCAGTTGTATAACTGCTCTCTTTTTTAATTGATAAGTTCCAATGCATTGATACTGTTTGCCATACAGGGGTACCTTGGTTTATGAACTTAATCCGTTCCGGAAGTCCGTTCTTAAACCAAAGCGTTCTTAAACCAAGGTGTGCTTTCCCATAGCAGCGGGGGACTCAGTTTACAAATGGAACACACTCAACAGGAAGTGGAACATGTTCTGCTTCCAAGACAAAGTTCACAAACCAAAACACCTACTTTCAGGTTTGCAGCGTTCTTAATCCAAGTTGTTCATATACTAAGCTGTGCTTAAACCAAGGTACCACTGCATTTTATTGCTGAAAGCCGCTTTGAGAACGGGCATTACAAGCAATAAATAATACCCTGAATAATAAATGTGTTGATTGCATGTATTTGCATACAAAAGATAACCTGCATTTTCCTTGAGGTCAAGTGCATGGGGGCGTGGATCTGAGCATGTGCTGATTTTATTGCCTTTTCCTCTCTGCAAATATAGATGCACACCACCCACAGCTTGCAATGTCCAGCCCACCCACTGCAGCACGGGGATAATGCTGTGGAAGACATGACCCAGCTGGAGTAAGTTGACTGCTGTCGGATAATTTAATTTAAGGAACGCTTGGAATCTGGTGGCTTTCCAGGTGCAAATGCTGGAATTCCCAGACAAATATTGTGACTGTCCAAAACGATGAATGTGAATGTCCAAAACTCTCTGCCCCTCTGGACTAAGGATGATGGGGAAATAGAGCGAAAATGGGAGTAGAAATTCCTGGTGCTTGCTTGTTTGCCCCATGTCCACAATGGAAATTAATTCAGCGAATATGGTTGGTGTTTGCTCTTGTCTGCAAATGATATGCAATTGATTATGACTCAGGCTTCCTCAACCTTGGCCCTCCAGATGTTTTGAGACTACAATTCCCATCATCCCTGACCACTGGTCCTGCTAGCTAGGGATCATGGGAGTTGTAGGCCAAAAACATCTGGAGGGCCGAGGTTGAGGAAGCCTGGATTATGTCTTCCCCAACCCCCCCATGCTCGCTTCATTTTCTTTGGGGTACAACAACCTAATGATAACATAACTAATACATAACAAATAGATTTTGAAAGAACTCCTTTCTTTCTGTACACTGCAGAGACCTCCAGGAAAATGCGGTTCTTAACAACATCAGGTTGAGGTTTGACCGGGGACTAATTTATGTAAGTTGGTTGTTGTCCTTTCACTTTTGCTTATTTCTGAAGCTTAATGAACTACTGGGAAAGAACCCAGCATGGTGCTGTGGATGCAGTGTTGGCCCATGGAGACCTGGGTTCAAATCCTCACTAAGCCACAAAGCACTTTGGGAGATCTTGGGATTGTTGTAGCAATAAATGTGGGAACTGGGGTTGGGAGGCAGAAAGTGAACTCTGTATACCAGCCATCCCCCAACCAACTAAGCTCCCATCAGTTCCAGCAACATATGGCTGTGTGCTGGCTGGGTCTGATGGGAACTGTTGTCCAAAACATATAGAGGGCACCAGAAGGCGGGTGCACACCATCCAGCTTGTAGGGGCAGGGAAGGATGAAATAAAGATGCAATGATTAAAGTAAATTAAAAATATGGGATTTTTAAATTAACAAATGCATAAATGAAAGCAAAATATAGGAAGGAAAAGGTTCTGAAGGAGCTCCAGGTAATGCTAAGGTTACATCCAGTAGGTTCCGTTCTTGCTTATTTGTGGTTTTGATACACAAATCACCCAATTCCTTTTGAGTAACCACCCAACCAAGTAAGTAAGTTGGGTTGTTTATTAATGAGTAACTGTGCTACTTGGCAGGGTTCTACTTCACTTGACTGTGCTTAGGGTTCAATACACACAGAGAGAGAAGCCTGGTTTGCACATAATGCTAAACCATTACGGTTTGTTTAACAAACCAGGAGTTGTCCCACAGACGATCAAACAATCCATGACTTGTTTCTCCATAGTTTGTTTCATTTTACAGCATCTCTTGTCTCATGCTTTTGTGGCTTTGTGAATGTCTTAACCAAACAAATCTTTGTTAAGGAAGGTTTCTGGAATTTCAAGCTGGACTTAAAACAAATCAAGGTTCATAAACTAACAGCAAACCATGGCTTCAGATCATGTTGTGGTTTTTTTGCAGTAAATAAATCATAGTTAAAGGTTCACATGTAAAACTAAACCATGGTTTAATAGGCAAGAATGGAATAAACCATGGCTTAGCATTATGTGTGAAGCAGGTCGTAGTGTCATGCATGCATTTATCTCTTTCTCTTCCAGACCTATATAGGTAGCATCTTAGTGTCTGTGAATCCTTACAAAATGTACAACATCTACGGGACAGACCACGTGCTGCAATATGAAGGGAAAGCCTTGGGGGAGAACCCACCGTAAGTCTCTGCTACTTACAGATTGGATCTGGAGGCAACAAACTGTGTATTGTTAACTTCCAAAGAAGTGCATGTTTTATAAAAAGCATGGCTACAGAGGTATTCTGAAAAGTAATTGTGTATGTCTGCTGAAATCTCAGGAGCCAGAGCAGTGGCTAAGTTACACATAAAGCAGTCTTATCCTGAGTCAGACCACCATTCCATCTTATCCAATCCAGCCTTCGCCAACCGGATGTTCTCTAGATGTTTTGGACTATAACTTATATCAGCCCTGGTTACCATGGCTGTGCTAGCTGGGGCTGATAGAAGTTGTAGTCCAAAACCTCTGGACAACATTGAGTTGGTGAAGGTTGGTCTAATTTGACAGGAAGTGGCTCTCAAGGATCTCGGGTAGATAAATGTTCTTCCCAGCTGTTGAAGACTTGGTGTGGAAAGGTCAGTACAATAAAGGTACTTCCTGCATTTCAGTGTGTTGCCGGTGTCCTCTAGAACTGCTTCCCTCCAGGCACCCAGTCCCAGAACACTGTGGTTCCTACTGTCAATGCAGGTGCGCTGGAATGTTAGCTTGATGGAAGCACGTCACCGATACCTGCATTACAATTTAAGCCACATTTTTAAATCCTCTCTTCCTTTTCGCAGGCACCTTTTCGCAATCACCAATATCGCCTACAGCAAACTGAGAGATGCCAAAATCAACCAGTGTATTATTATCAGGTGAGTTTTCAGTGCCACTTCTGAGTGCAAGGCTGAGTGGCAAGGCTGGTGCGTTCTGTTAAGGCGAGCTAGCCCATAACCTCCTCCAGTTCTGCAAGTGTTTGCAAGACTGATAACCTACAAACATGTATGTTTTAGCATCGCAAGGAAGAGATGATAATAAATAACTAGGGCTGTCTTGTTCACCTGATTGCTTGTAGTGGCGAAAGTGGTTCGGGCAAAACAGAAGCCACCAAACTGATCCTCCGTTACCTGGCAGCGATAAATCAGAAGCACACTGCAACACAGCAGGTACAACAGCCCGAATGAAGGCAGCCGAGCCAGTCCAAGACCAGGGGCTCATTCTGACTTCCTTTTGCACCATGCTTTCCAGGCACAGATCTGGGCTTTAAAGCTTTGTTTCTGAGTGCTGCTGAGGTTTTCCTGTCCCAGCGTTTACCCAGGAAAACCCATGTTTCACTGCTAAACTGGAGCAAATGTCAATCTGTAGAAAATGTGACTGCTTTTTGCTCCAATTCAACAGTAAAAAGCAAGTTTTCCCAGGAAAAGGACTGGGACCAAAAAACAAACCGCTTGGATGCACAGCTTTGAAGGCTAGGTCGGTGCCTGAAAACATGGCACAAAAGGAAAGTCTGGATGAGCCCCTAAACTGATTAAAAGGTCTTGAGTTTCCATCTCCGGGGTGGCACTGCCAAGTTTGTTTGATGGGCAACTGCAAAGGGGATGGGTTGGAGAGCGTGAGCCATTCTGAGCTTTTTAGAAAACCTGATCAATTGCACACTGATTGCCTCCCAACCTCTGCTTCCTTCATGCACTTCCGCAGATAGAGGTACAGAGAAGCCGTGTGCAGTGTGAATGTTTTGCCGTGATTTAATAGAGTGAAACCAAGGATGGATTAAATTGCATGCAGATTGGTCCCTCATTTGCCTTGGTCTAATCTGAGCTTAACCACTGAGGAGTTACTCTGCCCCTTCCCATTCCTCTGTGCTTGGGTTAGCTACCACTGATCTGGTCTGGATAATCAAGAATTAAGGGTCAGTTGCTCCTCAGGATGTCCCTTGAAGGATGGTGACCCGTACGCAAGGGGTTGCATTGGAGGGTCCAACCTTCAAGTTCACTGTGAAAAGGCAGCTTCTAAGGTTGCCCCATCTGTCCTACCCTATTTGTTTTGGGGTACTGGGGAATGATCTGAGTCCGCGCCAGATTTACGTATAAGCTAAACAAGCTATAGCTTTGGGCCCCACCCAAAAAAAACTGTAAAGGAAAAAAACCTGGATGTACATTTCCAAAATGTAAGATAAAAACAAATAGAATAAAACCTACACACAGCAACAGTGTTTTGTGTTACGTAGGCTCCTATGATGTACATATTTTGTTATGTGCATAAATTGCCATATAGCATATATTCGACACAAAAAACAGTGGCAATTTGTTGTTGACAAAGGACAGCTGGACATATAAAGGGCCCCATCACCTTCAGTAGCTTAGGGCCTCATCAAACCTAAATCCAGCCCTGATCTGAGTGACTAACGTGCACCCTACATTTCTTGTTGCAGGGTAGTTGGCCATAAAAACCACACTCAGTCAAGGGTGGGTTGATTGTTCCAGGGGTTAAACCACAAATGTGTGAGCCCTCAGCACATTGCGTGTGTGCAGCCTTTGCCTTCCATGTGAATATCCACATGTGCTGTACACCTGCAACATTGCAGCTGATGGGTCAGTCTTCATTGCTGTGAAATGTGCGCATCTTGGCACCCTTGGCAGAGTTCTTGATCCTCAGATGCACCCAACTAAGCCCTGGAGCATAGACCATCTACACCTGGCCCTTGGGATGCTCTTCAAGCCACTCCTTTGTCTGAGATGCACCCCTCACTTGCCCTACTGAGCATCCTCCTTGCATGATGGGTCTCCCTAGCGTGGGGAGACGACCCCATTATTTGTTGTGGAGTTTGAGCTTTAAATGAAAGAAACAATATCCTCCCCCTCATTGTTGCATGCCGGTGTGCTTTTTCCTCCTGTTTTGTATTTCGCTTTATGCGGCGGTCGAGTCAGATCCTTGAAGCGACTCCTCTGCTGGAATCCTTCGGAAATGCCAAGACGGTGCGGAACGACAACTCCAGCAGGTTTGGGAAATTTGTGGAACTCTTTCTGGAGGAGTAAGTAAACCACACACCCTGCGTCTTTCTGTAGTTTCTCTCCTCTGTCCTGCATACTTAATGCTCACGTACGACCCTGCCTGAACTCTTAGGCCCTGATCCTAATGCCCCTACCCTGGGAGTTGTAGCCAACGTTAGTCCCACTCAGAGTAGACCCATTGAAATTAATGGCCATGGCTAACTTTGAACTACTAATTTCAATGAGTCTACCACCATATTTTTCGCTCTATAAGACGCACCAGACCACAAGACGCACCTAGTTTTTGGAGGAGGAAAACAAGAAAAAAAATATTTTGAATCTCAGAAGCCAGCAAGAGGGATCGCTGCGCAGTGAAAGCAGCGATCCCTCTTGCTGTTCTGGCTTCTGTGATAGCTGCGCAGCCTGCATTCGCTCCATAAGACGCACACACATTTCCCCTTACTTTTTAGGAGGGAAAAAGTGAGTCTTATAGAGCAAAAAATACGGTAACTTCAATGAGGCTACAACCCACTGGCAGGCAATCCAGGCTTCCAGCCCATGAGATATTGGGCTCATGTTAGGGGGCGGCCCAGAGGGCATGAGCTCAAGATCTTTTGCATCAAGACCCAGATCTCCTGCCCTTCTAAAAAAGCTTTTTTATTTCTTACTTGCTTGTAAGGCTGTTGTGCAAACTGCAAAGCACCATTCGCATTTGCCCAAAGGCACCTTATACAATATAAAATTAGCACATGCACAGGGGTCCTCTGCCCTGAGCAGGAATGAGCTGAGAAATTAAATTCAGTTCACATTTCAGTAATTCGCCCTTCCCAAAATGATCGGAGAACCAAAATGCAGCCATCCTTCAAAATGTGCACCTTTTCTGAATTTTGCAGTTCATTTCTCCACCATGTAGCGTATGCAAAAATGCATAGTGTTAATCTTTCTTGAAATCTTTCACACAAAAGTGAAAATAACGTATTAGGGGAAATTGCTTTACAAAAAATGTGTAGTTTAGGGGAAATTGCATACAAATGGGTGTATTAAGAGAAATTTGCACTAAAATGTTGATTAATTTTCATGAGGACATACTTCTAAGGGGAAACATGCACAGGATTCTGCTGTTTAACCACCCCCGCCCCCCAAACCCAGTGCAGATAAAGGAATTGTAAGCCATCCTACTACTCTGCCTTTGGGCCAGTTAATGGTGGTGCTTTGTAAGGCCAGAGGTGTCCCAAGAGCAGGAGCAGCCAACCTAGTGTCCTCCAGATGGTTAACTCCATGTCCCATCATCCCCAGCCAGCTTGGCCAATGCTCAGGGATGATGGGAGTTGTAGTCCCAAACATCTGGAGAGCAACACGTTGCCTATCCCTGCCCTAGAGGTGGGCATTCCTTTCCCTTATTTTGTGATGTTTTAATGGTGGTATTGTGCTTTTTGGTATACCCAGCCACAATATTTTTCTCGTGAACTGGCAGTTAATTAGTTAATTAATTTTTTTAACAACTACATAAAATTGCCCAAAATGCTGTGGTCATCTTCTGAGACCCTTCTCCAGAGGTGAGGCAATCAAAGAAAGGGCCTTTTCAGTAGTGGCTCCCTGCTAGGGAAATACTCTCCCCAATGAGGTTCACCTGGTGCCGAGTCACATGTCTCTCCAATGCCTGATCAGCAACTTTTTATTTACCCAGGCCTTTCTATATAGTAGCTCTTAGATCTGCTTCAGCACTGCTGCTACTTATTTTACCTTGCTTTGCTGCTTATCGTCAGATTCTATAGTGTTTTGGGACGTGGGTGGCGCTGTGGCACCTATGCAAACCACAGTTTATTGTTACAACTGACTCAGGCTTCTGGGAATTCTGGAATTGGGCATGGCTGCCACAGCCCTGGGCTGGCCCTATTGATATGTTGGTACACAATATGCTCTTCCTTTCTCATGGCGTCTCAAGTTTGAAATAATAGAAAGTACCTTCTACTGGGTCCAGGATCCTATAGTTGTAAATCAGGCTGGATATTTATTTATTTTTCTATTATGTTTTTACTGTAATTTTGCTGGTGTTAGCCGCCCTGAGCCCAGCTCTGGCCAGGGAGGGCAGGGTATAAATATAATAATAATAATAATAATAATAATAATAATAATAATAATAATAATTTGAGATTGTGTCTTGTCGGAATGTAGAAGTGTTGTAAGCCAAAAATAGCTGATCTCCTGAGTTTATGCCAATAAAACTCAGAAATGTGAGGAGTCAGGATTCCAACATTGTTTATTGCAAAGCAATAGGTTGCAGTCGGATCATTCCACAAAACTGCAACCCCGCCCGGTGGTCCAGGCAGTGGTGTTTATAAAGTTTCAAACAAAGTATTTGAATTTTAACCAGTCATATACATCATTACCTCATTTCATGATTAATATCCATGCGCAATAAGCACTGGCAATTTCTGCTGATTAAGTTCTGATTCCCACCGTGTTGTGTTACATTGTGTTAGTGTGCATGTTGGGAATCTGTGTCACGGGACGGAAAAGACCCAACACAAGTATTAAATTTTGTCTCTGCAGCAATGGGTTCATTTGTGGTGCCATTACTTCTCAGTACCTTCTGGAGAAATCAAGGGTCGTCTTTCAGGTGAGGCTCTGTACTTCTCCTTCATCTCCCCAGTAACCTTCTGTTGTAAGCAAGGGCCAGCTTTTAAAAAAAGAAAGATGGTTCCTCCATCTACTTTGCAGGTGTTCTGTGTCCAAGCTACTGAGTCATTTCCCTGACTTGTAAAATGTTGCAAGCTGGAAGAGAACTCTTAGGAGAAAGACGAGCTTTTCTCAAGAGTTCTGCAAGAGAGTTAGGAAATAGCAGGCTAGTTCTAAATCTATCTTTTTATTTATTTATTGCATTTATATTCTTTTTTTTTTAATCCAAGGACCTCAATTTTTTTAAAAAATAATTGAATATGTATTGCACCCTTCATCTGAAGATCTCAGGGGGTGGTTCACAGTTGACATACATGATTCTTCCTCCTTCCTCCTTCCAAGTCTTACACTCTAACCACTACACCACACTGGCTCCCATCAATCCAACAAAAGGACACCTGTCACTTGGCTGCATAAAATATTAGGCAGGCATTTTAAAATCATAGAATTGTAGAGTTGGAAGGGACCACGAGGGTCATCTAGTCCAGCCCCCTGCAATGCAGGAATCTTTTGGCCAAGGCAGGAATCAAACCCACAACCCTGAGATTAAGAGCCTCATGCTCTCTAGACTGAGCTATATTGTTTTCTATGCCTTCTAAAACATTTTTATTTAGGCAAGCCTACTGAGACATGTACTTTTATTTTGTGTTTGTGTGTGTACTGCTGATTTTTATCCATATTTTGATAATTTTTTGTTTGCTTTTTTATCATTATTTTTAAATGAATATTTTATACAATTATGTTAACCACTTAAGGTGTTTTTTATTATTAAATTGTACTTTATATCTGCATAAAAATATGTATATACGGCTATTCCTTTAAAATATATGAGCGGCTTACAACAATTATGCATAAAACCATAGAATTAAATATATATATATAAAAGTTTAAATTAGACATCAGCTATTCATACAAAAAAAATTATGTATCACTATTTAAAAATAAATAAATCAGCACATAAATGAAATCTGTCTCATGCTGTTTCTATGTCCATATTTGTCCTGGTAATGATTCCCTCTTGTATTCCCTGCCTTGCCATGTAGTCCAATAATGAACGGAACTACCATATATTTTACGAGATGCTGGCTGGCCTCCCTGCTCAGCAGAAGCGGAAATTCGGCCTTCAAGAGGCAGAAACATACTATTACCTGAACCAGGTATGGGCCTCTCCTTGAAATGCCTATGGAACAGAAGGAGAAAAGTGCTGGATATTATTCTTACAAATACCCAAACATTTCAATCAAGGAGGAATGGTCTCTGTCCCAGGCAGTGGTCCCAATCAGATATGGGTCTTGGCCAGGGGCAGAGAGCCTTTTTCACCCCAGGGTCTGCATTCCCTTGCGGGGAACAAATGCCTCCCTTTCATCATATGTAGGGAGGTAACTGCGAGATTCCTGGCAAAGTGGACACTGAGGATTTTCACCGGTTGCTCGACGCCATGGAAATCCTGCACTTCACTGCCCACGATCAGGACAGCATCTTCCGCATGTTGTCTTCCATTCTACACTTGGGGAATGTCTACTTTGAAAAATACGAGGTTAGTTACTGGGATGAAAATGTAAGTCTAGTGTGCGTTCTAAGGAAAGGCTAAAAAAACCCCAATAAACCACACCACTTCTTCTTCCAGAGTGAGGAAGCAGGAAGCTTCGAGATGTAGTCTGGTTGGCTGCATGGTGCCTTGATGTTTTCCTCCTGACTACGTGGTCCCTGACTGCCTGGATCATGTAGCCAGCAAGAACTTTTAATTGTATTGGTGCAAAGAGGGGGGAGGCAAGCAAGAGCGAACCAGTGTGAAAAATGTAAATTGGAGTGTGGGGAGGTCAACTCCCATTTTCACACATGAAAACTGGGCAAAGCTGACCCAGTGTGCGGCTGCTGTGAGAAAGGCAAATCCCATGCTGGGGTTAACTAGGAAAGGAATTGAAAATAAAACTGCTGATATCATAATGCCGACTAAACAAATCAATGGGGCGGCTGCATTTGGAATACCGTGTACCGTTCTGGTCGCCTCATCTCAAAAAGGGTGTTGTAGATGTATATTTTCAGGACCCACCTGGTTTTTATGAACATAGATTGCTTCAAACTGCTTTGAATATTGTTTTAATGTTGTAACCTGCCCTGGGACCTTAGCGTGAAGGGCAGGTAATAAACAGACAAATATACATAGTAACTAACTAACTAACTAACTAACTAACTAACTAACTAACAAATATTACAATTGGAGAAGGTTCAGAAAAAGACAACTAAAACAATCAAGCAAATGGAGTGACTCTGTGAAGAAATGTTGCAGCATTTGGGACTTCCAAGTATAGCGAAAGAGGTGGCATAATACTTACAAATTTATAAAATGATGCTTGTCATGGGGGAAAGGAATAGAGACAAGTTTTTCTCCTTCTCTTGTTGGACGCAGTGCCAGATTGCCAAAGAGACAGAGTAGGCACCTGCCTATGGGCTCCAAACCTTTTGGGGGGCCCACAACAACAGATCAAAATAATATTGATTTGATTTTGAAACGGAGTTAAAAGTTCAAGCTTTCTTAGTTCAATGTTATCCCACTAGAACCTGCACACAAGGGCTCCCCCAAGATTTTGACTGCCTAGGGGCCTCAACAGGGTTTAATCCGGCACTGGTTGGACGGCCAATGATGCTGACTGCTGAAAAATATAGGACAAATAAATTAAACAAAGGACTTCTTATGCAATACAATGTTAAACTTTGGAACTCACTCCCACAGGAGGCAGTCGTGGTCACCAAATTGGATGGCTATAAAATAAGATTGGACAAATTAATGGAGGAGAGAGCTGTCAGTGGTTACTTGCCATGATGGCAAGAGGCAATAATGCTTCTGAATACCAGTTGCCACAAGAAGGGAATGTGCTGCTCTTGTGCTTGGTGCTCCTTGTGGGTTTCCCACAGGCACCTGGTTGGCTTCTGTGACAACCAGATGCTGGAGGAGGTGCTGCCTTATTCAGCAGCCTGTTTTTGCTGTGTGTTCTTGAATGTCAACCATAAATAAATATAAGGTCACCCAGCCTCTTTGCAAACATGCCTTGACTTGGTGCTTTGCAGACAGATTGCCAGGAGGTGGCTTCGGTGGTGAGCGCCCGGGAGATCCGCGTTGTGGCCGATCTGTTGAAAATCTCCCCTGAAGGCTTGCAGAAGTCCATCACCTTCAAAGTGACGGTAAAGGGGCAGGCAGCCCTGACTGTGGAGCTGGGAGGATGGGCATTGAAGGGCAGGTGTCTGCTGCTCTGCTTCCGGGCCAAGAATAGTTAAAGGACTCTGGTAGGGACCCTACCAGAGAGGAATGGCAGATTAAGTTGATGTGTTATGCCGAATTGGCAAAAATGACCAGAAGAAACAGAAATCAGGAGGACCAAAATTTCAATAAGGAATGGGGAAAAATTATAATTTATCTTAAAAACCATTGTAAACAATTAAAACTGTTAGCAGGACTGGAATAACACTTGTAGTTTAATGGTGAATTTTGGACATGATGGAGATGTCAAATATTTGGATTATTTTAAAAGATGCAGGAGGAAATGACTAACAATAGGACCCACAAAGGGGAGGAGGGAAGTCCAGGAGATTCCTTGGAATCTTCTTTCTATGTTATATATTGGATATGTGATTGTAAAACTTTGATTTGAAAACCAACCAAACAACAACAATAACAATTAAAGGGCTCAGGAGGCAGAGACCCTTTTATTCTGACCTGGAATTCTGAACTGTTTTTCTTTATAAAAAAACAACAACCAAAAATCTGGAGTGTTGAATATTTTGTGCTGCTTCTATGCAATGCATCTATTTGTCACCTTTAATTATAGAATCATAGAATTTTAGAGTTGGAAGGGCCCCAAGGTTCATCTAGTCCAACTCCCTACATTGCAGGGCCTCCTGCTCAGAGCCGTTCCTGGGTTGTCTCGAACCACCAGCCTCTTGGTTAACAGCCAGATGCACTGACCCACAGGCGGGCTCTATTGTTTGTCTGTTAGTTTTTAATTATTATTATAATAAATTGTGCTCTTAATATTTTGTTGTAAGCTGCCCAGGGAATGTTTGTTTATTATGGGCTTCTATATAAATGTCACCATAAATTATAGTAATAATAGGCATGGTTACTCAGCAGGTTGCTCAGGGAGGGACAAGTGCTTCCCTTTCCTTAGTGATGAATTGCTTAGACCAAAGAGTGTTGCTATGCCCTATATGTTACATTGCAGGAAGGAGAATGTGGTCACCTGACTTCTTGGTAAAAAGGCTCTGCCTAGAGGTATCTCATTGATTACTGCAGTCATCCTTGCCTCCCAGCCAGTTGACCTGGTGTGACAGTGGATGGACTCAAGAGCTTCCAGTTTGAGCCCAGCAGCACCTGATGATTAGGACGGGGGATAGATAGATAAAACTTTATTCACAGTAGCCAATGGCCATAGCAACAATAAAACATTACAGTATACGCAGAAAGGGAAATTTGATATAAGAGCACAATTTAAAGTCCTGAATCAGCAGCCAGTTAGTGGCCCTTATTCTGATTGCCCCTGCTATGAACCTAGTAACCTTTGCTGTTATCTGCTCGTTTTGATCTGATAGAAGAAAGGACATTGTGGCAGTGGTTGAGCGCCCTGGGATGGTTAGTACGAGTGGGGTGATGATCTTGTTCCTCAGGTCTTTGTAGAGAGTGCAAGACAGGAGGATGTGTGCCGCTGTTTCGGTGCTACATCTCCACAAAGACGTTTCTCAGGCAGGATCTTTTGGAATCGACCCTCAAGTACTGCAGATGGCAAAACATCCAGTCTTGCAAGTGTAAAAGCACGTCTATGTTTTGGGATAATAAGTTTGTGCAGATATGGGGCCAGAGAATCAAAATGGAAAGATGTTAAGACAGGGGAGATTCCATGAAGTGGTGGTGGTGGGGACATGATATTTTGTGTGACTGGTGCCAACCATCAGAGGGAGGCCATCTTTCTTCTTCCTTCGCTTTCTCAACAGGAAACCATGAGAGAAAAGATATACACACCCCTCACTGTCGACAGTGCCGTTGATGCCAGGTAAACAGAAGCCCCATCCATCTCCACAACCGTAATGGAGAGAGCCATGTGTAAATACTGCCACTCACCCTCAGCACCCCTGCTTGTGGCCTTGTCTTCTTCCATTTCTTTGCCCACAGCGCTGGTGCATGTGTTCTTTCCTTTCCTCTTTCCCTCAGAGATGCCATTGCCAAGATCCTCTACTCCTTGCTCTTCAACTGGCTCATCGATAGGATTAACAGGCTCACCTACCCCAGGCAAGAAACCCTGTCCATCGCCGTCTTGGATATCTATGGCTTTGAGGTGAGGGAAGAAGCGTTCAGCCAATTACAACCGGGGCCTTCCCCAGAAACTGCTATTTGGTGCCCAACACAAATGTCCCTTGACAAAGAACCTAAAATACAGGGGAGGAGGAGGATAGGATAACACACACACACCCAGTGCCCCCAGAATGGTGCTTGTCACATCAAGGTGGCTGGTGCTCTCTGGAACTAACTGGGTGGAAGCAGGGCCAGATTGAGGTTTGATGAGGCCCTAAGCTACTGAAGGTAATGGGGCCCTTTATATATCCAGCTGTCCTTTGACAACAACAAATTGTCACTGTTTTTTATGTTGAATGTATGCTAGATGGTAATTTATGGACCTAATAGGTATCTAAAGACATTTGCACATAACAAAATATGTGTTTTATCAAAGCAATTTTTTTTCTTCTTACATTTTGGAGATGTACATCCAGGTTTTTTTCTTTAAGTTTTTTTGGGGGCCCTCAAGAGAGTGGGGCCCTAAGCTATAGCTTGTTTAGCTTATACGTAAATCCGGCACTGGGTGGAAGGCAGGGAGACTGACAGTAGATGGAGCCATAGTGAAAAACAGGCACAGGCAACTTACGCTCGTTTTGCATCCATCCTCCTCCCTGATGGGTTCTTCATGGGGTAGCACTGAGACTAAGAAGCCAGCAGGCAGGACCACTTACTGGACTGTAAGAAAGACAGGAGGCAGGTATGGGCTGGCAGAGGGCAGACAGAGACTAGTGGGGCCATGCCCTGCTTGCCCCTGATGAACCAGCCTCCAGTGCTGCAATGATTGCTGCTTCTGATATTCCCGGAGGCAGGCTCAGTTCGAGAACGGCAGGCTGGGCTGTGGAGCTCTTCTTCTCTATACTGGGTAGCCTCAAGTAGCCTTTTGCTCTGCATGTACACATTTTTTTAACTTGCAGTCTGAATTTTGAATAGGATCTGGGCTTCAACAGCTTTGAGCAGTTGTGCATCAATTACGCAAATGAGTATCTCCAATTCTTCTTCAACAAGATTGTCTTCAAGGAGGAGCAGGTGAGGCCAGAATCCACCATCACCATCCTTCTTGGGTTTTTAGAGCATCACATTTTTTGATGGATCTGCTGCTATGTTGCACTGGGTGTGTGTTTGTGTGTGTGTGTGTTTAATGCTGATATGTTTTATTTTCCTGTTTGCTCTTTTTGTTATAGCTTGCTATTTTTGGTCATTTGTTTTTAAATGATGTGGGTCCCCTTGGAAAATTGGTCATAGGCAGGATGCAAATATCAATAAATAAGTAAATGAAAGCAGCTGGAGCTGCAGGCGTCAGTTCATTTGGTGAGGGTGGAGGGGCAGCAGATACAAATCTAACTAATAAATACATTCTGTATTCAGGAGGAATATATCCGGGAGCATCTTGAGTGGAGAGAAATACCTTTCAATGACAACCAGCCTTGCATTGACCTCATTGCCCAAAGGCCTTATGGGATTTTAAGGATCCTGGATGACCAGAGCAGTTTCCCTCAGGTACCACTTGGTGCTGCATAGAATCCATGCATATATTTTTTTTTTAAAGTCTGTTCTAGTGGTAGGATGACAACTAACTGCTTTTGCTCAGAAGCACCTTCCCCATGTATTCATTTATGGAGGCAAGGGAAGCAATTATCCCCCTTTGAGGGGGTGACACTCTTTCTATGCTCAAAGACCCTTGGAATGAGAGGACCAGAATTTATGGAAGCAAGCGTTGGCCAATGTTTCATGTCTTCATAAATACTGTGGTTGGGTCATTCAACGACTCTCAGTGCAAAGGCACAGCGTAGTGGCCTGTCTTTCAAAGAGTCTGTCCCTTGCATCTCTGTTTGAGTCACCATTCTGGGCTCACACAGCTGAGGGACTCGTGCAGAACCATGGTGTTTGGCTCTAGAAGGTGGCCGATTCTTCCTCTTTCACACTCAGAAAGTATGCCTCGTCTGTCCCAATGGTAGACGCCACTGGCCTAAAATGGAAAGTGTTTGCAGCAATGGTGAACTTGAATGTCGTCCACTGGGTGGACGACATGGGGCACTGCTAGTCTGACCCAGTTATTCCTCCGCCTTGCCAGGCCACGGATCATACATTTCTCCAGAAGTGTCATTACCACCACGGCGCCAACCCCCTTTACTCCAAACCGAAGATGCCGCTACCCGAATTCTCCATCAAGCACTATGCTGGCAAAGTCACCTACCAGGTGAGACACCGGGTGGTTGGGAAGGAGCAACACAAAGAGGAAGAACAGGGAACATTCTGCACACATAAGGTGCTTGGTGCCTGGCACCCCCAGCCTCCAGCCCCTCCTGTGCCACCGTCACCCTGTTTCCACTGCAAGCCTGTCAGACTGTGCTCTGTGCCTTCACAGCACCATCTGGGCTGCAGCTCCAGCCTGCCTAGGCATTGCATCAGCTGGCCCTGCCAAGATCAGGGTGGCACTGAGGAGCAGTTATTATCAGGGCAGCCGTTTCAGCCCCACGTAGCACAGAAAGTAAGGGTGCCTGGGCCAGACTTCTCCCTGCTTTGAATGGAGAGGTGCTGCACACATAGACTATATTTTGGCTCAGAAAATATAATGCATTTCTTAACCCCACTGCAGGTACACAAGTTCTTGGATAAAAACTACGATCAGGTTCGCCTGGACGTCCTGGAGCTTTTCGTCAACAGTAAAATCAAAGTAGGTGTTTTGGGGTGGCCTCAGGTCGGCTGGCTCCAGTGCGTCTGATGGCTTCTGTGTTTGGAAGGGTAGGGCGAAGCAGTGTGGTGTGGCTGTTGTTAGTAGCGTCTCCTAAATAATACAGACAGAGTCCGGAGAGAAAAGAAACTGATAAAACTTAACTGGGTTAATTGAACTAACAAAACAACAACCACATAATATGAAGAGAAATAAACATAGAGTCTTTCTTAATTCAGGCCTTGTTCATAGCAGGAAGACATACAACAACACAAACAGGAAGGAAAAAGCTCCCTCACAACTGCACATCCAATGAGAGTATGAGTTACCTCAGCAAGCATCATGCCACGCTGCCTGGTTGCTAAGCAACACCTCCACCCATCCCTCTTCTTGTCTCTGTGACTTTAACCCTAACTGAATTAACCCTTAAATTACACAGCCAATCAGAGCACAAGTTACCTCAGCAAGGCTCATGCCCCTCTGCCTGGTTGCTAAGCAACACCACCTATCCCCCCCCGCTGCTCATTGACTTTAACACTAATTGAATTAACCCTTAAGTTACACACAGAATGATCTCTGCTGTTGCACTTCCAACAGTGGTGGGGGAGCATAGGAATGGGGACTTGCAGATATGGGTTGTCTAAATGGGTGATAATTAAAGGTCATTCCTGGCTTCACTGATTGACCTTGGAGCGGTCACTATCTCTCTGCGTAACCTACTCTGCAGGGCTGGTGTACATCCGGGTGATTGAACATTTTTTGTCCTGAGGGGCATATTGGCCGATCCATTCAGGGACCCCACACCAGGGGTTGGTATGGCCAAAATTGGCTATGGCCAACTCTCACACACAGACTTGCACTCATGCACACACAAACCCACACACCTAGGTCTCTCTGCTCAGCTGATCTGTGTATATTAGCTTAAGGAAACTTACTGCCATCTCTGTGCTCATCAAATTATGAATCTGATGACCAGGGAGGGGCAGATTTGCATGCCCATCAAGGTACAGTGCTGGATGGAGAGGTTTTAATGTCTCTGCACTCCCCAGGGGTGGCTTCCATATATATATATTCCATATATTCCATATATATATATATATACCTCATCTATTTTTAGCTGGGTCAAATATATATATATTTGACCCAGCTAAAAATAGATGAGGTATAGGTAGGGGAGAAATATCAGACCTCTCAACCACTCCTGGTACAGCACTGATTCTAATGCTAACCTGTTTAATTAATACTTTCCAATGAGTATGAGGATCAGAGCATAGCTTATCCTTTGAAAGTCACACTTCTCCTAACCTTGCAGTGCAGTTTTCCAGCCCCCAAAACGTGTGTATGCAGGGGAATAAATGCCTAGAAATACTGCACTGTACTACTTTATTGCAGTATACTGGGGGAAATTGCTTGTCAATTGCATCTGCTAGACCGAATGGTGTATAAACACAGGTGTATCAGGAGAAATGCACAAGAAAATGAGTGTCAATGTTCATGCAAACTATTTTTTTTTAAAATCACAATCTGATCTTGAAATGGGGCGAACTGTAATTTAAGATGGGGTGGGGGGAAGAAACTAAGACGGACAGATCCATCCATCCTTATAATCTATCCCTCCTTATAATCTATCCCTGTTCTCATTTCATCCTCACGACAGCCATGCGAGGTAGGTTAGGCTGGCAGAGAGTAACTTAGAATCATAGAATCATAGAGTTGGAAGAGACCACAAGGGCCATCGAGTCCAACCTCCTGCCAAGCAGGAAACACCATCAGAGCACTCCTGACATATGGTTGTCAAGCCTCTGCTTAAAGACCTCCAAAGAAGGAGACTCCACCACACTCCTTGGCAGCAAATTCCACTGTCGAACAGCTCTTACTGTCAGGAAGTTCTTCCTAATGTTTAGGTGGAATCTTCTTTCTTGTAGTTTGGATCCATTGCTCCATGTCCGCTTCTCTGGAGCAGCAGAAAACAACCTTTCTCCCTCCTCTATATGACATCCTTTTATATATTTGAACATGGCTATCATATCAACATGGCTATCATATCACCCCTTAACCTCCTCTTCTCCAGGCTAAACATGCCCAGCTCCCTTAGCCGTTCCTCATAAGGCATCATTTCCAGGCCTTTGACCATTTTGGTTGCCCTCCTCTGGACACGTTCCAGTTTGTCAGTGTCCTTCTTGAACTGTGGTGCCCAAGATCACCCAGCAAACGTCCTCCATGCAGGGAGAGCTGGATCAAAACGGAATGAGTTGCGAATGTCCCACCGGCTCCCAAAATGTCCCCTACAAAATGTCTCCTCTGCTCTTGCCCCAGATGGTGGCCAACCTGTTCTACAGCCATGCCCAGCTGATAGCTCAGCAGAAGACCATGATGGGGAGAAGCAGCACCAGCAGGCGGAAATTTAAGTCCCACACGGTGGCAGCGAAATTCCAGCAGTCGCTTTCGGACCTCGTGGATAAAATGGAGAGGTGAGGAAGGTATAGGGGAAGCACTGTGTAAATAGCTTTTCAAATTGCCGGCATGGAGGGCGCACGAACTGGATCAGGACCCTGGCAGGGTGACAGGCAAGGGAGTCCAAAACCCTCTGTTCCGGGTTCTCTTCCAGCCCTGCCTGGAGATGACAGGGATTGAACCTGGCACCTCTTGTTTGCAAAGCAAAGTTGTTGAGCTATAGTCAATGACATAGGAACGTCAGAAGCTTAGCAATGTCTAACACAGCAGCTGTCCAGGATTTCAGATGGTGTTTTCTCCCAGTCCTGCCTGGAAGTGCCAGGGATTGAACCTGCATTGAGCTAAGATCCTTCCCCTGAAAATTAAGTAAGATTCTAGTCCTCAGTGTTACAGGTCTTGTATAAAGGGACGGAACTGCCTCCTGTCAAAGCAGAACATTGGTACAGCTAGTCCAGAATGGTCCATACTGTCTGGCAGCAGCTCTCTGTGGTTTCATACAGGAGACATTCTCATTTCTACCTGGAGATGCTGAGGATTTAACCTGCATGCAAAGCCGGCGCTCTCCCACTAAGCTGCAGCCCTTCCCTAGAGGTGGCAAGGAATAGATTAAGGTCCTTTGCACATTTGTTGCTTCCCATAGAGTGAAGCAGCGGTGATTTTGATGCTGTATGCGGGTGGTTTTTAAATTGACCCATGACCTGGATCGGGACCATGGCTAGTTGCGGGGGGAGCAAGGGGGTCCTGAACCTGCTGTTTGCATGAGCAGGATATTTCCCATTCGTGCCAGTGGGAGCTTCTTCCTTCATGCAAATAGCTGGCAATTCCATTCAATATGCACCAGTTTCAGGATGAAGAAATTTTATAGTCCCATCGTATGTGTGTTTTTTTCTTCTTCTGCAGATGTAACCCTTTCTTCGTCCGCTGCATCAAACCCAACAATAAGAAGGTATGGACTTGCTGTGTCCTAAGGGGAAAGGGACATAGGAAGTGGCCTTTTTGCAGAGTCAGGCTGCTGGTCCATATAGCTCAATGTTGCTGTCACTGACTGGCAGCAGCTCTGCAGGGTTTCAGGCAGAAGTCTTTCTTAGCCCTTCCTGGAACTGCCAGGGGTTGAACTTGAGACCTTTTGCATGCAAAAGCAGGTGCTCTACCACTGAACTATGGCCCTCCCTCAAGAGCGTTTTCATAGAATGGTAGGGTCATCTGGTACAATCCCCTGCAGTGCAGGAAATTTTGATCATGACATTTAATGGCTTCACTATCACCCCACCCACTTGCAGTGCCAACACAGCTGCAGCCAAGCCTCTCCCTCCTTGCAGCTTCTCCTGCAGAACCGCAGCTTCTACAATGCTGCCTTATGGTCTCTAAACTATTTCTCCTTCTACTGCCCTTCCATAACCCCCACTCATTTCCTTCCAATTGTCTCCTCAATAGTATTTTGGCACCTGCTGAGTCATTCAGAAACTGATGGATGCTGAGTCATCCATCACAGGTAGAGGAAGGCCTGTCACTAAATGGTGCTTCTTCTGGCCTGAAAACCCAGTGGTCTTGAGTCGTCCAGAGCGCTTCTCTCTCACACTCTGTCAGGCTCGTTTCTCCTATCACGGTATGAATCCTGAACCAGTCGGCTCATTTACTATCCTATCCAATGCTCTCCTTCGCTCTTCCTCAACCAGAAGCCAGGACTTTTTGAGCCGGACGTAGTCAGCAGCCAGCTGCGGTACTCAGGAATTCTGGAGACTATCCGCATCCGCAAAGAGGGCTTTCCTGTTCGCATCCCCTTCCAGACGTTCATTGAAAGGTATGGTCAACAAGGGCTCTGACCCAAGAAGGCAAGGAAGGGGAAGAGCAATTGCAGGCTCTGACAGGCAGGCTTGGCTGCGGTATTCTTGCTAATTTTGCCCGGGAGCCTTTGGTGGGGAAGGACTTTGTTGAAAGCTTTATTTAGTGTCCCAGGTATACGGTGTCTACCAGGGCTCCCCTAACCACATACTTATTAGCAGAGCCAGCTGAAAACGTTTTGCTGCTGTGTTCACCCCTGTTCCAGAAGCTGACCAGGGTGGCAATTGACTTTTTGTTCAGTTGTGGCACTATGTTAGCATCCTTTGTTGGGTGAGAAGGAAAAATAAAACTGTACAGTGGTACCTCGGATTAAGTACTTAATTCGTTCTGGAGGTCTGTTCTTAACCTGAGACTGTTCTTAACCTGAAGCACCACTTTAGCTAATGGGGCCTCCTGCTGCTGCCGTGCCGCCGGAGCACAATTTCTGTTCTCATCCTGAAGCAAAGTTCTTAACCTGAAGCACTATTTCTGGGTTAGCGGAGTCTGTAACCTGAAGTGTATGTAACCTGAAGCGTATGTAACCCGAGGTACCACTGTACATAGAAAGAATTTTTGGACTTTGACTCCCATAAGCCCCAGCCAGCATAGCCAGTGATGAGGGATGATGGGAGTTATAGGCCAGCAACAGTTGGAGGGCACCTAATCACACCCTCAGCCTTTCTCTTTAGGTACCGCTGCCTTGTTGATATCAAACAAGGCATGATCCCTGATGCGTGGAACAGTGCGGTAGTGCTGAAGAAGCTATGCGCAGTCACCCCCGATATGTACTGCATTGGAGCCACCAAGGTACAGCCGCCATTTTCCTTGATAATCATGATTGTAAGTAACTGTTGGGCAGCTTGGAGTGTGGAAATTCCCACCCCTGGATTTTCTGTTATGGGATGATGAGCTATGGGGTCTCTCCACCTCTCATCTGACCAAGGGGAATGGACAGTTCACCTGCCTGCGTCTGAGGGAGAGGGGAGGCAGCAAGGCCACATCCATTGGCCAGGCTGGGAGAGCTAACTGCCACAGAGCTCCTCCTCTCTCAGAAGGGTCTCCATCTGTAGCCATTCCACTTGGTTGCATCTGAGGGAGAAATGAGATACCTAAGCCCCTTCCACCAGCAAGGCTTGGACACTGGTGGAGGAAGGGGGTGCGGTTGCTGCAGCCCGCCCTGGGTGTCATCCCTGAGGGGGGGGTGACATCACCACCCCACCCCCCCGGGACGCTCGCCCCTGCCCCCGTGGGCAGCTTGCCCCACCCCTGGGTGCTAGCTACGCCTCTGGGCTTGGACCAACTCCCATTCGGCCAAAGAACTGCCTCTCCCATCAGATGTCAAAGAGATAAACGATTATGCAACCTTCTGTAGACATCTGAAGACAGCCCTGTGTAGGGAAGCTTTTAATGCTTGCTGTATCTTGTGTTTTCTTATATTCTGTTGGAAGCCGCTCAGGGTGACTGGGGCAACCCAGTCAGAGGGGCAAGGTACGAGTAATAAATGATTATGGTTATTCCGCTTGGCCATTACCACTGACTTCATCACAAAACAGTATGAAAAAGCCTGTGGTATTCTCATGGGGCCTACCTGAATGGATTTGTTTGGCTCTTCTTCTTTGCCATTCCTGTTTATTACTTTCACATGATGTCTCTTAGATTGTAATGTGTTATTGTAAAACAGAAACTACCCCCCAGCATAGGAGCCAACTCCTTGGGGCCAAGGGGACTTCAGCCCCCAAAATAAAATATTTGAGGAGGATGCCCCCCAATTGATGGGCATTGCCAGTCAAATGGTGTGCGTGCACTTCATCATGTGATCAATTATACAGGGCAGGGGTTACTTGGGCCCCCCAATATTTTATTGAAGTTGGTCCTCCTGCTCCTCAAGTGCTTTGACGGGAAAGCTGTTGTATAAATGTCATGAATAACTGAATGCCAAGGAAAGTTGGGTGTGGGTAGCAGCCACCCAGAGACACCGCAGTGGGTTGGTTAAGAGCACTGGACTAGGACCTAGGAGAGACGAGGGTTCAAATCCACACTTCAGCCTTGAAGCTCACTGGGTTACCTTGGAAACCAGTTGCTGCTTCTCAGCCTAACCCACCTCGCAGGGTTGTTGTGAGAAAGAATCAGGAGAAGGGAGGACTGTGTATGCCACCCTTGATCGCCTTGGAGGAAAGGTGGGAGAGAAGTGCAATTAATTAATTAATGAGTTATTCTGATGCTCCCCTCCCCCTCCTCACCCCAGCTCTTCATGAAGGAGAATGTCTACCAGCACTTGGAAGGGAAGCGAGAACGGATTGTCCACATGGCAGCTCTAACGCTGCAGCGGTACACGCGGGGCTTCTTGATCAAGAAACGCTTCTTCGCCCTCCGCCACAAGATCATCCTCTTCCAGGCGCGGGCCCGAGGCTATCTTGTCAGGTGCACAGCTGCAACATGCTCTCCGCGCTAGAGATAGAGGAGGACAGGCATCTGTGTGCGCTTGGGGAGGGTGTGTGAGAACATCGGCCAGCATCGGCCATCGCCATTGTGGTTATGTCTGACATGACGCACGTGGCGTAACCTCGCATCTTCATATGTCATCCCCACCCCTGCCTTGCACGATGGATTGTTGGGGCAGAGGAATAGGCAGCGTAATGACATCACATCTTACATTGCGCAACACGAGGCTAGGGATGGGGAGCCACTGGCCAGTGGGTCAGCCTTGGCCCATCACGGGGTTCCACCACAAAGCCTTTTTAAAAACCACGTCCACCTGCCAATCAGGTGACATCAGTGACCTGTGGGAGGTTGGCGTTCAATTCTGCATTGGTCCAACCAGCATTTGGCCCAATCTACTCTGCAGGATTTAGCCCCTGCTCACCAGCTGATGATCAGAGGTTGAATCCTGCTAAGTTCCCTGCAGAGAGTAGGACTCTGTTCATCAGGCAGCAGTTCTGCTGGGTGCTACTTCAAAGGGGAGTGTGGGGCTGTTTGAAAGCCCTTTTGCAAACAGACCTTCACTGCTCTTTGAAGTCCCAGCAGGCTGCAAAGCACAGCACCACCTGATGTCATCTTAACGAAGAACACTGCGCGACACCACACTAGGTGTGTCTCAGCACCTGAATTTTGATTTGCCTGTTCCCTCTGCATGTTAAACGTGTGCCATTTGTGTCTGGTCTGTTTGTCCGTTATCGTCTTTTATTTTGGTTTTTTGCCTTGGGTAGGAGAAAGTGTTGTTGAGGCTGGGTGTGATCTTTCCCACCTCCGTACCGGGGGGTTTCCCGTCCTGCAGGCAAAGGTACCGGAGGCTGCGTCGAACCCTCATCAAGGTCAGGTGCCTGGTACGCATCTATGTGAATCGCAGGAGATACCTTAAGGTGAGTCCCGTCTTGTCTGGGCACTGGTAGAGAAGGTGTGGGAGCCTGGAGGGTGGCAAGGGAAGGGGATTTTGTAGCAGGCAAAATGAGACGAATTGGACACCTGCAAGCAGGACTTGAGTGCAACTGCATTCTCTCTTCCTGCCGTTAAATCGGGAATCTGGGTTGGGTTGAATGTGCATTTTCACCTGTGTGCTCCATCCAATTTTAAACATTGCATTTTGTGTCTAAGCATCACGTAATGCACATCCTCCTCACCCCACCTCCAGTTGTTCAGAGGTTTGCATAGTAAGGGCAGTAGCTTGACTTGATTGTTTGAAGCAGTTTAGACTCACAAAGATGCCCCGCTATCCCCGAATGAATAGATCCAAACCTGTGTTTCCTGTCTGGCAGGAGACTCTGAAAGCCTGCTGTATCCCTGCCCCACCCTTAATTGATGAGATGCAGGTATATTGTGCTTTTTATAAACCTACCATTTTTCATTGTTGGGTTTTCAAAAAATAAATCTTCCAATGCAGATTTAAACTTCCAGTGAAGTCCACAGCCTCCCACTGTTGAACAGTTCTTACTGTCAGAAATTTCTTCCAGATGTTTAGCTGGAATGCACCTTGTTCACTTTTTTTTGAGTAGGAGAACGACATTCCAAAATTTGGAGAAGTGCAAATTTCGAAGGATTGTTGTGCTTTGGTTCACGTCTTGTTTCGGGAATCGGGAATCATTTCCCCTCAGCCTTAGTCAGAGCAACGAGAGAGGTGTTAGGAAGAAGTGAAAAAGTGAAAATGAAAGGGAGCCGTATTGGCCCCCAAGAAAAACGCCACATTCCATATTAGCACGATGCCTTTATTAGTTCGCACTGTTTTGTGACCTCTTGGTTGGCCCTTAAGGATACCTGTCCTGATGTGGGTAGAAGCAAAGAGGTTGAAGGGAGATGGTGGAGGACCAGATAAGAGAAGCATGCAGTAGTTGAGGGGGGTCTCCTCTGTATTACTAGCTGATGGTCTCTCATATTTTCATCTGGGTTTCAGCACTTGCATGAGGTGCACTGGAGGCTGGACCATTAGGGTGAATGGGGCCCAGTCTGCCTTATCACTTACAACCAATTGGGAGGAGGGAGCTGCCTGTCATTGGCACTGGTTCCACCTATCGTTGGTCTCCCTGCCTTCATCCATACCAGTTCTAATGGGCACCAGCCACCTCGGATGGGGCACTGAGCCTTGCCTAGGGATGGGGAAGAGATTAGATTCAGTTTGCATTTTAACTTACAAAATTTGCCCTTTCCAAAACAATCTATAAACTGCGACACAGCCGTCTTTCGAAACGTACCGTGCAGTTCTCCAGCCAAGCAACGTGTACATAAATGCACATGCTTCTGTAAAGCGTGCCTAAAAATGTGTACGTTAGTGAAAGTAACATGCAAATATGCCTTTTCGTTAGGTGGGTTTGTTTTGCAAAAAATGTGCTTATTGGGCAAAATTGCATGCAAAAATGTGTACATTAGGAGAATCAGAATGAGAAGAATCTTCATTGGCATCAGCTGTTAGCCATAGCAATAAAATAAAATAAAATGTACTGAAGATAGAGGTAAAAACTTAACTACTGTATACAAAATATATTCTAGGGGTTTACATCAATGATCAGATAGATCTTGTTCTAATTGCCCCTGCGAAAAATGTGGCAGTTTTTGCTGTCACCTGGTTATCTTGATCTGCTAGGAGAAAGGATACAGTAGCAATGGTTGAGCAACCTGGTATGGTAGAGGGGCAGTAACCTCAAATCTTTTATAAAGAGTGCAGGCTAGAAGCACACGAGCTACTGATTCAATATTGCCATCTCCGCATGGACATAAGCGTTTTGCCAGTGGGATTTGTTGAAATCTGTGCTAAAATGCTGGTGGGTTTTCATAAAGTCTTAAAAGCAACAATTTTTTGCAAAGTGATGTGGAAATGTGGAGAACTGATCTTAAGACTGGAAAAATGGAAAACCCAAACTGGTGCATTTGCCCATCCCTAGCTTTACAGAGGGGATGCTGAGTGTCAGTTTCATGCGAAGGGTTAACGTGTGACTCAGCCGTATCCATAAGCAAACAACGGTAACTGGAGCAGCTGCCTGGCAGACAGGGTTATAGCTGGCACATGCCCCAGCGCTCAGGCACAGAGGCAGCAGCCCAACGGACACCATGAAGAGCGTCCGCTTCCAGGTGGATGGGGACGAAGAAGCAGTGAGTCATGGCAGGGTAAGGTTTCCCAGGTGGAGTGATGCAGGGATTAGGAGGCCACTTGTGGCATTGCAACTGCCTGCAGACGTTTTTAAACGCAGGCGACTAGCCCTACCTTCGGCGCAGAGGGTCAACACACCTTTGGCAGCAGCGTGATAAATACTCATTTGTAGCAAGAAAGCCTGCTAAGAATCTCTTGGCACTTTGACAACTGCATGGAAGGGCCGTGGCTGAGTGGCAGAGCGGCTGCTGTGCGTGATGCTCGAGGTCCAATCCGCAGCATCTCTGTGTTCTCCCTCTACTGTCGGAGTCAGTACGCCTCTAAATGCCAGTTTGCTGGAGAGCATTCCTGTGCTTAGATCCTGCTTGTGGGCTTCTCAGGGGCCTCTGGTGGGCCACGATGGGAGCAGAGGAATGGAATAGATGGGCCTTTGGCCTGATCTAGCAAAGGCTCTCTAGTTCTTACTGAATTGCTATGGCTTCCACTCATGGGCTTTCAAAATGAAGGGAGGCAAGAGAGTCTGAATCAAGTGGTGGACATGCAAATGGTCACCAGTCAAAATCGTTATGAGATTGTGGGTTTTGCGCCCAGGCTCCAAAATGCCTTGCACTTTCCCAGGAAAGGGTTGGATTTGGGCTAAGTGCTTCACTGACCATGGAAATGCACTCTGCTTTCAGAGAAAGGAAGAGGAGCGCCGGAGAGCTGAGGAGGAGAGGAAAAAAAATGAACAGGTAACATGGTGGGCACTGCCCTCATGCCAGGCATGGATTGGAGTAGTTCCTCGGCTGAAGTAGATTTTGAACACACACAAACACACACAAGAATGTGTGTGCTTGGCACTTTGAAAAGAACCGAATTCTCCATGCAAATATAGTAACTTTGCATAATACAATGATTGCTGTTCCATCCGGCCCCAGGATGGAACAAGAAAGTATACAGAGCTCTGCAGCTCTGCCCATTCTGACCTCAGTTTAAGGTCCTATTCAGACATACTCTGTTATAGGCTTTGAAGGAGTGTGTGTGTGTGTGTGTGTGTGTGTGTGTGTGTGTGTGTTAGTATCCATGAGGTCTAGAAACATCTCTTTCTCTCTTTGACATGGAAGCTGAAATTCTCAGGCAGCTGGATCCTCTGCCAATTTCTCATCTTTTCCCTTTGCTTCTGTGGAAATACAGAGCAGCAGCACAGCACAGATCACGGCAAAAGTTTCCTGGAAGCCAAATTCCTTCCTGCCTATCAGGAAAGCAGATACTTTGGAAACTTCCTCCTTTCCTTTCCTTTCCTTTCCTTTCCTTTCCTTTCCTTTCCTTTCCTTTCCTTTCCTTTCCTTTCCTTTCCTTTTTTGCATGCGAGACCTAGCAACTAGTACAGGGGTCCCCAAACTAAGGCCCGCGGGCCGGATAAGGCCCAAGGGACTAGTTTATCCGGCCTGCGGCGACCCCCGCTGCCCGCTGCTGCCGCCCTCTCTTACCGGTGCCACACTGCGCAGCTGCCTACTTCCAGGTTGGAGGAGCACCGAAAATAGCTTGTGCGCATGCACGTTATTTGCACATGTGCAAGCGTTATTTCCAGTGCACATCCGGTCAGAGGAGGCCTGTGCACATGTGTACAAGCTATTTCCGGTGCTCCTCCAACCCGGAAGTGCTCTGGAAATAGCGTGTGCACACGCGTATGGGCACGCACTCCCCCACCCTCCGGCCCGCTGTGTGATCGGCGCTGGAGACACTGGCCCGAGGTTTGCTGACCCCTGATCTAGTACCTTATTCTCATGCAGCCTGTGCACCTTTACCCTTGAAAGTCATTCCACATATGAGCAGCAGAACTAGATTTGTAACTGAGTTGTGCTTTGGCTTAACTTTGGCCATGCTCGGAGATCTAACCATTTTTTAGAGCGGTGAATGAACCTTGTATGGATTGGGTCCAGCAGAGGAGAGTAGCTGAACAGAGAGCAGCAACAGCCAGTGGGCAGGAGGCAGGCCCACTGGGAGGGGAGGGGGTCCACGGGGGGCATGTTGCCTGAAGTCCCCCACCACTGCAAAACCTAGATCCAGCACTATGTGTAAAGTTTGAGGGTTTATAGGCACTATTTATTTATTATCTAACTATCTGTCTATATGCAGTTTACATAAAGTACTATACCGTATAAGAAAATAGTGAGAAAATCAACAGTCTTTAAAAAGAAACAAGTACACTTTATAAAATGATCAAAATTTTGATAAAATCAACATTTAGGTTTGCCTTAATTTATTTTCCTTTTTTTTAAAAAAAAGCAGGCATGAAAAGCAGGGCAATAAAGGTGGCTGCCCTCAAAGCCTATTTTGGTTTGTTGCGAGTCATGATTGCCACTAGAGAATCCTGGGGATTTGTAGTTTGTTGAGAACAGCTCTCACAGAGCTACAGTTCCCAAGGATCTGCAATGATATAGGGGGCTTGGTTGGCCCCCTGGTGGGTTGTGGGTGCTCAGTATGTGCCAGATTGCCCTGACCCTTGGTACTTGGTCCATGGAGTAGATCTGGGTGAGAGATACCTTCCCAGAGCAATCAAGTCCAACCCCAGCAAATATTCCCGAAATGACCACAGAATCGTAGAATTGTAGAGTTGGAAGGTACCAACTAGTCCAGCCCCCTGCAATGCAGGAATCTCAGCTAAAGCATCCATGACAGATGGCCATCCAACCTCTACTTAAAAACTTCCAAAGAAGGAGAGTCCACCACTTTCAAAGCGAGTCCGTTCCACTGTCAAACAGTTCTTACCATTAGAATCTTATTTCTTATAACTTGAATCCATTGGTTCGCGTCCCACCCTCCAGAGCAGAAGAAAACAAGTTTGTTCCATCATCCATGTGAAATCCTTTAGATATTTGAAGATGGCTATCATATCTCCTCTCACTCGCCCCTTTCCCAGGCTAAACATACCCAACTCCCTCAACCATTCCTCATAAGGCTTGGTTCCCAGACCCTTGATCATCTTGGTTGCCCTCCTCTGCACACCTTCCAGCTTGTTAATATCCTTCTTAAATTGTGACATCCAAAACTGGACACAGTACTCCAGATGTGGTCTGACCAATGAGTCTGAATAATGCCATAAACTCATTATTGTGCTAAGCGAAGAGGCCTAAGAGTGACTCTCTATTTTTCTGGGTCCCACCAGGTACTGAGCAGACGGGAAGTGATGAGAGTTGCAAACCTGGAAGTGCCTGCAGAGTTGGTTGGACTCTTAAACACCGTGGCTGGTACGCTAATACAATTGCTGGGATCCTTCCTCTAGGGGGAGTTAATCCAAACCGGTGGCAAGGTGGACAACTGGCCTTTAATTTCCTCTGGGATATTCCAGAACCTTTGCTTGAGATCCGTTGAAGGTATCTCACCGTAAAAGGTATATTTGCAATAGAAGGCTTAAACCCATCCAACCCTGCCTATATATGATGAGCAATTCTTAACCCCACATCAAGTGATGGATGAGTATGTGGGGAGACTGTCACACAACAGGGTTTCTACTCCATGCAAAATCCTGTCTGTCAGGCTGCAGAATTCAGGGAAGTGTAGTTTGTTAAGGGTGCTGAAAGACACCTCCCTGTTCTCCTCACTGATTTACCATTCCCTGGGTGGTTTAATAATCAATTCCTCTTTCCCCATAACAATACCCCTGCTTCTTAGGGTTTTATGAGAGCCAGGGGACGTGAGTAGCGCTGTGGTCTAAACCACGGAACCCCTTGGGCTTGCCAATCGGAAGGTTGGCAGATCAAAGCCCCGCAACCGGGTGAGCTCCCGTTGCTCTGTCTCAGCTCCTGCCAACCTAGCAGTTTGAAAGCACACCAGTGCAAGTAGATAAATAGGTACTGCTGAGGCAGGAAGGTAAATGGCGTTTCCATGCACTCTGGCACTCGTCACTGTCCTCCGTGCACCAGTAGCAGTTTAGTCATGTTGGCCACATGACCCAGAAAGCTGTCTGTGGACAAATGCCAGCTCCCTCAGCAAGATGAGTGCCACAACCCCATAGTTGCCTTTGACTGGACTTAACCATCCAGGGGTCCTTTACCTTTACCTTTTACCCGTATGAGAGCCAGTCCTCTCATTTATAATGTGGGAATTCTGCACATCTCTTTCTGTTTCCGGCAGTTCACAAGCAGATCAATGAAGACTGTGTCACTCCCATCCCCCCTCCAAAGCTACAGGCGGACCCCCAATTCACTCTGCCCCTTGACATCAACAATTACCCCATGAGCAAGTATGTGCAGACCCACTTCAAGGTAAGGGTTTTGGTGTGTGCATTGTGTTTCTTACATGTCTAGGGCAAGTGACGGCAATGTTCACATTCTCAGTCAGGTAGAATGTCCAGTTCCTGTCAGTGCTGGGTGGTGTGGCTGGAAGAGCTGTCCAGCAAGGCAAAAGTTCAAGGCAAGGTGTGCCTGAAGCAGCAGGGTAGTCAGAAGGACACCGCAAGGGGCTGGCTAGCAGGAGCTGTTGCTTCAGCAACTGCCAGGCAGCAAACATAATGTTCTAATAGTTGCTCCTGCTGCCTGGTTTTAAGCTGCTTGTGCTTCCTGGAGCAGCCCCAGGGCCCCGATCAGGAGAGTGACATGGTTCTTGTTTCCTCTGCTAATTTCCAGATTTAATCAATGTGCTCACCCAAAGCTAAAAAGTTTGAAGCAGTGGTGCATTGGGTGGGAATTGTCAGATAAATGCTAATGTTGATTGGATCCCCAAATTAACATCCTCCTCCTGAGTAGGCTTCATAGATGGAAGACCTTGTGCTATCAGAAATGCACAAAACCCTCTTGTTTGAGGTTCAGCTTGGGTTCCTTGCTATCTCTATTCCTGGGGCCTGGGAGTGGAGGATTTGGAGCTGAGATGTCAGTTGGGGGCCAAGAAGTCTCTTGATTCTGCAGACAGCCCACCCAAGAGGTGACTTCTGGGTTGGCAGTTTCAGGGTTTGTTAAGCCCCCTCTGTCCAAGTACAGGCCTTTGAAAATTAAGGTGCGGATGATGAAAATTGAAAGTGCAGAATTACTAGGCTGCTGTCAGAGTAAACTGTATTTTAATTGCTGGCTGTAGATGTATTCTGATGTAATTTAATTACTGTTTTTAACTGGTTTGTTTTTATTACTTTGTATTTTATAATGTTGTTTTTAAATGCTGCAAGCTACTTGGAATCCCTACTTTGGAGAAAGACAGGATATAACCTTAAATAATAATAATAATAAAATCATCATAGTCGTTTTATTTGCATGCCACCGTTCCATAGTTAAAACCATGTTCAAGGTGGCTTACAACATAAAAAGATTGATATAGTTACAAAAGTAGTCATAAACAATAAATAAAACAGCTCAAAAAGGACACAACAAAACTGATCGAGTTCCACAAAAACCATAAATTATAATAAGATCTAAAAATAAGGAAACAAAGAATTATTATCAATAACAGCAGCAACCCCCTGCCCCAACAACAACCTCCCACTAAACAGTACCCCAGGCCAGAAGACTCAGCTTTTGTAGCTGGAGTCAGTCAGGGCCCTGCCCTCCCAGGCCAGGTGGAAAAGGCCTGCAAGGCAGAGATCACATCTTCCAGGAATCACAGCCAAGATGGTCTCTGGCCTCTTCAGCATCCTCAGCCTTTGTAACTGGAGTCAGCAGTAAAGTATTCCTCCTATAAGGAGGCCTCATCTGCTTCACGGTATGGTCCTGACACAGAGCCATTCCCCAGTCCTGATACCGGAGATCTTTTTACCCAGAGGCAACAGAGACTGATATTGGGAAATTCTGCAGGCAAGCCTGTTGCTCTGCCATTGCGCTTTGACCTTCCTGTCTGTCCTCATAATAAATGGTCCCAGCGCACAGCAATGCGTTTCTCCTGAATCATGATCACACGATCGCCAATGGTAGATTTGTCACTCCAATAGATCAAATTAAACAATGCCACTTCTACCAATACAGTGACGTGTAGGTTGCTGTCAACATGCCAGCGCTTGGAGGTAAGGAAGTTTCCTTGGTGCAGTTTTGTAAAGGGAGCAAAGAGAATTTTTTTAGGTGGGTGGGAACTGTAGGGAAATGTTGAGCCTGCCTTTTCCAGAAGCCCCCATGCTCAGCATCAGTCTGGAGCAAAAAGTGGCTTTGGCTGAACTGTTCATAATTTGCCCAGATAAAAGGTGGCAACTCTTCTAGTTGGTGGCTTGAGCACACTGTCATTCTTGTCAAAAGAATAAACTGGTCCTTCCCTTGACCTGCTTTTGCGGCTCTGCCAAACTACATAGCTAATCAGTGAAGCAAGGCAGCTGTTCTCACTTAAAAGCATTTCCCCCTGCTCTTTGACTGAAAAAGCTTACAACGATCACTGAGAAGATGAGCCCTGCCCTCAGGCTTACAATCTGAAAGTCGTGGCATAAATGGAAAATGAATTGGGAGAGAGGGAGGGAGCAAACCCAGGTCCTACTTTTTAGTTACCCAGCAAATGTCTAGAATGGAGGGGCGAAGCAAACTCCCTGCAGTGCTTCCTCTCTGATTGACAGCTGGGGCAAGGCTGGCCTTCCCTTTGCCATGAGTTTCTTCCTGGGAGAGGGCAGGAGCAGCTTCTCAGTAGCCCTTGGTCTCTGGTCCAACGTCAGAGGCCAGAAAGTGCAGCCGTAGTTAACATTCACCTCCTCTCTTGTCCCTCAGGAGCCACTCTTTGGGATGCTGACAAGGACTCTGGCATCTTCACTGACAATGATAGACGAGAGCCTGAGAGGAGAAGCTGTGTCCCTTTTCAAACTGGTAGGTGAAGAGGAATCTTCCTGATCAAATGCAGAGCATGAGTGTCTGTGTCGTCGTACCAGCAGTGGAGAGGGATAGGGAAGAAATATGGCTCAGTTCGCATGCAAACATGAACCTACATAATTCACCAGAACAATATGAGAAACTGAAAAACAGCCATTTGGAAATCTCTGGATTTGCACATCTCCGAATTTTGCAATGCAATTCTACAGCCAAGTAACATGTACAAAGATGCTGGAGCAAGGAGTCTGTAAAAATGCATCTATGTTCCATGAGCTAGTTAAGACTCTCATAATTTCTCAGTAAATTCTGTTACATCATGTAGATGAGAGCCAATTCTGACCCATCTTGCATGCAAGAGCTTTAAGGCTGCAGAGTAAGGAATGATGAGAACCTCAGGCTTATTGTAATAGTAGTAGTAGTAGTAGTAGTAGTAGTAATAATAATAATAATAATACTATTAAAATTCCTATACCACTCTTCATCTGAGGATCACAGGGCAGCTGGCAATATAAAAACACAAAAATGCATAACATAGTAACAAGGAAAAAACAATATCCCCCATGGTATTTATTATTTATTTATTGAACAACAAAAACAGGCAGTACACATGTAGAGGGGGGAAAAGAAACATTAACAACAAACGAATATAAACTAAAGCTTTCATAACTTTCTACTCCCCCCTCCACAGAAGTATAAGACTCCTCTAGACCACAGTGAATTCTACCCCAGAGTTTTAAGCTGGAGTTTGGGAGCTTTCAGCCCATCCTTTCTAACCCTAAACAATGATAGATAAATAAATGATTAACTGTCATAATTAAATGTTGCACATAATAAAGTCACTAAGCTAAGCAGAAACCATAGTAAAATACATCAGAGTACTGTAAAAAGCATATGTAATCAGAAAGGTTTGTCGAACTACATTTTTCAAAGGGTGATGTGAGGTTAACATAAGAATTCACGGAGCGGGAGAGGTCGGGTAAAGAAGAAGAAAGGAAAAGACAGGGTAGGAAAAAGAGAGGAAATAAATAGCAACAGTAATAATATTCTTAAAGTAAGATGCAGGCCAACTGCATCTTGTGTCTTATTAGGGTTTCAGTTCTGTACTTCTGGAGTTGTTTCTGGATAGGAATTCCAAAAGAGTGTTCTGAACTTCTTCTTGGAGAAAACTGAAGTGCTCAAATTGTAAGAGAACCCATACAAGTAACGCTGACACAAAACCCCACACATACACTTAATAGAAGACTAGAAACATAACCACCCGACCCCACCCCACTCACCTTTCCCTCCCCCTCTTTTCTTCCTAACCTAACACTGTATGTAACACACCAAATGAAACTGAATTGTAGAAAACACAACTTGAAAAAAGAGACAACACACGTGTTTTGGTACACCAAGAATTCTATAATAATATATATACAGTGGCACCTCTGGTTACATACTTAATTCGTTTTGGAGGTCTGTTCTTAACCTGAAACTGTTCTTAACCTGAAGCACCACTTTAGCTAATGGGGCCTCCTGCTGCTGCTGCGCCGCAGCCGCTGCGCAATTTCTGTTCTCATCCTGAAGCAAAGTTCTTAACCCGAGGTACAATTTCTGGGTTAGTAGAGTCTGTAACCTGAAGTGTATGTAACCTGAAGTGTGTGTAACCCAAGGTACCACTAGTATATATATATAAAAATTGCAGCACCTCTGATCCAAAATCTCAGCCTTTAATGACCCTCACAAGGAGAGGGAGGAAGAGGGTGGCGGTTCTGTTGTGGCTTTTGGGTGTGTGTTTCTGGTCATGCCCTCTCTCCTTGGCAGATCCTCCGCTTCATGGGCGACCCCCGCCTCAACGGCACACAGGAGGTCCTCTTCGGGAACTACATCGTGCAGAAGGGGCTGTCGATCCCAAGCCTGCGAGACGAGATCCTGGCCCAGATCGCCAACCAAGTGTGGCGCAACACCAACGTCAACAACGAGGAACGTGGCTGGCTCCTGTTGGCCTCCGCCTTCAGTGCCTTTGCACCTTCCCACAGCCTGGATAAATACTTGCTGAAGTGAGTGGCACCGGCTGGGAAGAGCAGGGAGAGGATGAGAAGAAGGCTACTAGCAGCATTGGCTGTGGTCTGCCTCCAGTGCGGAAGGCATTATGCTAAGATTACCAGACGTCCCCGTTTCCCGGGGAGAGTCCCCGGATTTGCCGTATTTTCTACTCCATAAGATGCACCTTTTTCCTCCTAAAAAGTAAGGGGAAATGTCTGTGCGTCTTATGGAGCGAATGCACTGGACGGCAGAGGGATCCCTCGGCTGCCGCTGCAGTCACGAGCCGAGGGATGCCTCCGCAGCCGGAGCCATGGCTCCTGTCCGTTGCTCGCAGTAAAGCTCTGCGCAGCTCTCACTTTTCTTGCTTTAAAGCAGGAGCAGCAGAGAGCATGTCAGCGGCTCTTGCTCTGCTGGCTTTACAGTGAGGTGGGAGGAGGGACGGATGGGAGCCATGGCTCCCGTCCGTCCCTCCTCCCGCCTCGCTGTAAAGCAAGCAAAGCACCTGTCCCGGTGTCTCCTCCTCCTCCTCTTGCTCTGGCGTTGCTGCGCTTTACAGCGAGGCGGGAGGAGAGATGGGCAAGCAAAGTGAGAACTGCGCAAAGCAAGACAGAAGCCATGTCAGCCCCTCTCGCTTTGCTTGCTTTAAAGCAAGAAAAGTGAGAGCCGCTTACACGCTCTGCGCAGAATATATTTTTTTCTTGTTTTCCTCCTCTAAAAAGTAAGTGTGTCTTATGGTCAGGTGCGTCTTATGGAGCGAAAAATACAATGCAGATCAGGCCCCATACAAAATCCATTGAAGTTGAAAAGTGTCCCCAGATTCATTGAAAAAAATCTGGTAACCTTACATTATGGCCCTGAATACCAGCTGCTAGAAATGAATCATAGGTGGGGAGAGTACTCTTGCGCTCAGGTCCTGCTTGTTGTCTTTTGTCGAAGACATGTTGGAGGGTATGAACTTGTCATCCAGCTGGAAAAGCTTGTCGGAATAAAAATATGTTCAATAGTTCCTAGAAGGTATTAGCTGCTAGTGGGCTCCCAACATATCTCAACCGGGATTATGTTCCACAGAACAGGGGAGCCACACTGAAAGCCCTGCTCCATGTTACTGTCAAGCACGCTTCTGATTTATTTATTTTATTTATTTATTATGATTGATTAAATCTGTTAGTTGCTTGAAGTCTCCTTCCTTGGAGGGTTTTAAGTAGCGGTCGGATGGCCATCTGTTGTGTATTATCTCGTTGATAATTCCTGCACTGCAGAGGGTTGGACTAGATGACACTCGGGGTCCCTTTCTGACTCTACAATTTCTATTATTCAAACAAGCAAAAAACCCCACATAGATACATTAAAATCAATAGGGAAAAGAAATACGTTAAAAACATCCCAACCACCACAGATAGTTAAAGGCCAAAAGCCTGCTTATAGAGGAAAGATATTGCCTGGCACTTAAGGAAATGTAATGAAGGTGCCAGGTGAGTCTCCCTGGGGAGAGCGTTCCACAACTGGGGAGCCACCACAGAAAAGGCCCCGTTCTCATGTTGTCACCCTCCAGACCTGTCGTAGAGGAGACACACAGGGAAGGGGCACACAGATGGTGATTTTAGGCTTCAGTTCAGACTTGGCCAGTTTAGCTCAGTATTGTCTACATACCACCCTTCTCCAACCTGGTGCCCTCCAGATGTTTTGAACTACAACTCCCATCACCCCTAGGCAGCAGAGTTGTGTGGTCAGGAGCCGTGGGCCCTGCCAGGGCTTTGTTATTTTGGCATCTGCCTGAAGGTGCAGGATCCTAGCACCAGGCTCTGCTCCCCACTTGGCTTATTTATTCTCCCAGGATCTCTGTTTTTCCTCCCCTGCAGATTTGTTTCTGACTACGCTTTCGACGGCTACAAGCCCATCTGCCAGCACAAGCTCATGCAAGCCATGGCTCAGGCCCAGGATGGTGCTGAAGGCGCCCGGGCCTATCCACCCACCCTGCTGGAGTGGGCAGCCAGCCGGGACAGAGTCAACATGGCCCTGGATGTTTACTGTTTCAATGGTGAGAGCCCTGGTTACCCAGGAATCAAGGTGCAGAGGGCAAGAAATAGGCTTGGAATAGGAGGACAGGGAGGTGATAGCCCTGTCTAAGGCACTGAGCTCAGCCCCATTGTCTCTTTCGGCCTAATGGGAACCTAGGAAGCGGCCTTACGCCTAGCGATGAGGGAGAAACAAGGTCCTCTCCTTTGAAACTCACACTTCCCTGGATATTGCAATGCAGGTCCCCAGCCAGGTAACGTTTACGAAAATGCATATGTGCATAAAAACACATATATTAGCAAAAAACAAGATACAAAGATGCATTATATTAGGGAAGGTTGCATTGCGAATGTGTCTACACTGGAGAATTTTGCACTAAAATTCTGGTGAATTTTCAGGAGGGCTTAAAAAAGAAGAAGAATTCAAAATCGAGTCAAGCCCTTGATTCATCTAGCACAATATTGCCTACACTGATTGGCAGCAGCTCTCCAATGTTTCAGATGGGACATTCGCAGCCCCACCTGGAGATGCTGGAGACTGAACCTGGGACATCATTCAAAGCAGATGCACTACCACCGACCTACGCCCCTTCCCCAAATAGAATAATAATAATAATAATAATAATAATAATAATAATAATAATAGAATTTATATACCACCCTATAGCCGGGGGTCTCGGGGCAGTTCACAGAATAAAATCAAAATACAAAACCACACCCAACAATAGCCCCCCCCCAAAAACCCACATTTTAAAAGGGCATAGGATGTAAATTGGATCAACCAAAGGCCTAAATAAAGGTGTATAATGAAGGAGCCAGGCGAACTTCCCTCTCAGGGAGGAGGCTCACAAAGGAGGGCCTCAGAAGATGATCTCAGGGTCCGGGTAGGTTCATATGGGAAGAAGCGGTCCTTGAGGTATTGCGGTCCTGAGCCGTTGCTCAAATATGAGCAACCAGAGAAGATGGTGCCCCTTTATTGCTTCCCCTTATCTGCTTCTTTCTCTCTCTGGTTAACTGGGGGAAGGGAGAACAGAGGTGTGTAGAGGAACACATTGATCCTTTGGTATGAACACTGGATCACAGACTTGTGCCAGAGATTTCAAAAATTCTGCCACTTTAAGCCAGCAACCTCTGATCATGCGCAGAGTGCTTTTCTTTTTCTGATTAAAAACCCCCCATTTCCCATCAGAAAAGAAAAAGCACTCTGGACATGATCAGAGGACAGATTGGCTTCGAACCCATGTCCATACAGTGATTCCTCTGAAAGGGATCTTCTTTTGAAAACGAAATAAAAACAATACTACCACAGTGCTATCCAAAGATCATCTTGTCCTGAGGATAGGAGCAATCCAGCTTTCAAAAAGTGTTTTTTCCCTTGCTGTTTGTCCCTACTGACTTACTAGATTGTTTAAATTGATGCTTATTTTTTAAAATGAAAGCCACTTGCATTAAATAGCTCTTTGTTTTTACCACTACAGGAGATCACTTCTGTTGCCCCATCCATTCCTGGACTACCGGAGAAAACCTTGCTGAAAATGTACTGAAATACAGGTAGAAGGAAATGAAAATCTGCTGGGGGCAGGGGCGGGGTCTGCTTGTTGGTGTCCCCATTCCAGGGGAACTGTCTAGCAGAATCAGAAGCCAAAGGGCCTGATACAAAACAGGAAAGGAGCTGTCCAGAAGGCAGCTAGACTAAGAGCAATTCCAACGAGAGTTGGAGGACTGTGCCTTGCTGCTCCAGCCTTCCTAGGGCCCTGATCCTGACCATTATTATGGCATCAGTTCCTCCTTCTGCACAGAACTAGGACAGAGGATGCCTTGTGCTGCCAAATGAGTACACACAGGTCCTGCTTTCTGAATGCAATGAGTTCCTATTAAATCACTCATTAGGCAAACATTCGCATAAAGAGCTGTCGATTTTCATTATTCCCTAAGGGAGCATTTTGAATCCATGATTTGTCCAGTCAAGTTTCTCTCCCCGCTCCCTGCTTGGTTTTTCCCCCTGAAATGGCTGAAGCCAAACAACAAAAGAGATAAAAAAGGAAACCTGATTTGTCCGATTCCTCCTGCTCCGTGATTTGTCCGACCTCCCTCCTTCCTTGCATGGTTTCTGCCCGAAAATGGTTGCTGCCAACCAGCAAAGTATAAGCAAGGAAGTAAGGAAGTGGGCAAACTCTGGCTGTTCAGATACCTGACTTAGCTGTTTGTGTAGCAAGGTTTGGGGCATAATTGTTTGTGTTCAGATAACTGAATTTGTGGCTATTGTGCCTTCTGATAGCAGGACCTGTATATACTGTGCCAATGGTACTATGACCAATAGAATCTGGAGACTCAAAAGTTGATGAATACATCCAGGGTAGAGTTCTTGTTATTAAATATACCAAGAAAAAAGCACACCAAGAACTCTGGCCAATATAAGTTTCAAAAGTGGGAGTGGTCCCTACTCACAAATCAATAGTCAATTGTAACAAAAACTAATCCATTCAAAAGTATGTATTCTGACAAGGATTACAAACTCAAATAGAGATTACAAACTCAAACATGTCATGTACTGTTTGATACTTCCAGCTGATGAAGGTGAATACATTGAAAAAGGACCCTGTCCTGGTTTCTGATCCATAATTGACTTCTGACTTCTGCTCAATGATTGAAAAACTAAGATCTTCACGTCAAATCTGACTATGGACTAGCATGAACTTATCTCTACTCATAAACTCTTATCTTTAATACTGTAACGAATTATTGTGTTATACATATCCTTATGAGTTTGTAATCTCTGTTTGAGTTTGTAATCCTTGTCAGAATACATACTTTTGAATGGATTAGTTTTTGTTACAATTGACTATTGATTTACGAGTAGGGACCACTCCCACTTTTGAAACTTATATTGGCCAGAGTTCTTGGTGCGCTTTTTTCTTGCTAAATCCAGGGTGAGGCACATTAGGCCCCCTGATCTGAATGCTTGCTAAATGGGGGATTGCCCTGAATTATGATGTGGGGGGTTCCCTCTCCCCACCCCCCACCCTGGTCCTCTAACGGGTCCTCCCCTCAGGAGGTCTCGTCTGATTCCAGCTCTGGGAATGAACTGCTCCTGACAACTGGGCATTCAGTAGAAGTTACCTTTTGGGATTTTGATCTCTGCTGATCCCCAGTGCCCTACTTCTTCCTGGATTTTAAGCACACATGGCAGCTCAGGACTGATCCTTCTTCACAGGGGGCTTGCCGAGGGGTGGCGAGGCTGGTCAGTCGCCATGAAGGACGGCACCCAGTGGGCTGAGCTGGCCGGCCACGACTACGTCTTGGACCTGGTGTCCGACCTGGAACTCATCCGTGGCTTCCCAAAGCATAAGTCCTACTTCATTGTTGCCTCAGAAGGGCCGGAGAGAAATATTGGCGGCAAAGCGTAAGTAGCAGAGGCGACTTGCTAGCTCTTTCTCTGAACAGTTCAGTGCAGTTTCAAGAGCATGTGGACACAGGTTGCGGAAGATTGAAGGAAGGACAGGTCTTGAAGAGAACAAGACTGGGTGCCATCTTAGCATGGAAGTGCCCAACCCTTGTGCTTGGGATGCCCAGAGATCAGGGACTGCACTGCTGACACAAGCTTGCTTTCTGTTTTGCCCTGAGGGAGAGCTAAGTCGGTAGAGCATGAGACTCTTAATTTCGGGGCTGGGGGTTCAAGCCCCACATTGGGCGAAAGATTCCTGCATTGCAGGGGGATGGACTATATACGATTGCTTTCAACTCTACGGTTCTGATTCTATACAGATGTGAAACTGCTCTGATGTTATCCTAGTTGCTGCCATAAAGGATGCGGCTTTTGGTTTTGATGAATCTATGCCTTTACCTTGAATACCAGTCAGATCTGCGCATGGTCAGGATCTTCCCATGTGCTAACCCAGTCTTAGTGAAATATACTCGGAGTCGAGTGTGGATTTTATGCTCTTTACTCAGCTCATAGTAGTGAGGAATGGAAGTTCCCCCGAAATGTCTGCTTTATATACATTATTTACACAATGGGCCCCATGTGATTGGCTATTTCTGGGATTCTCCTGTAGGCCAATCAGGTTGCAGACTCACTTCCACCTGTAGTTGGATTGGGTGGCTCCTACGGACCAATCAGACTGCTGCATTCTGGATCCTATTGTTCTAGGACCAATCAGACTGCTGCATTCTGAATCCTATTGTTCTAGGACCAATCAGACTGCTGCACTTTGGATCCTATTCAACTCAGTACATAACACTTAGGAAATATTTCAATATGCCCACTTCCAAAAACATAAACAATATTAGCAAAAAGGGGGGGAGGTACTAGTGATAAAGGCTGTTCAGCAACAACAAAACTATTTTAAACATGTCAGAAAAACCGAGAACCCTTTAAAATATGAGGCTCTTTTAAAATCAGTGGCACAGCCAACAACACTCCCACTACTTTCAGGCCCCCTGGCACCCCCTTAGCGGCAGGGGTTAAAACCCCCCTATGCCACTCGCAAGCTCATTTTGGAACACAACACAAAATGGGAAGGAAAGGAATCCCAAAGAGCACAGCACCCACGTAGTTCTCTGCAGCGTGTACCCACAGTCTTCCCTGGACAAGGGTTCATGACTCGCCCAGGGAGGCCAATAATCTCTTGCCAAGCAATGAAAGGGAGGGGCCACGAAAAGCAAAACAAGGCAGCCCATTCCCTTGTGGACAACCTTCCAGGGTGGTGGGTGGAGCCAGAGAGGAAAAAATGAGCAGAGCAACAGCTGTGACTCTTGCCTTCGTACAGGTTACATTTCAGCATGCAGAAAAGCAGAGGTTTTGACACATACCCCTCCACCCAGGCGAGTAAGAGGCATTATCCTAGTTTAGGGACATGCTCCTGCCATGCAAAAAGCACTTAAGGGCACAAAGCAGGGCTCCTGATGGGGGCGCTCTCAGGTGGGCTTAAGGAGAGTCCCCAGGGCTAGATAGAGAGGACAAGCAGCCCACAGACTGGAGGTTCCCCACCCCTGTTGTAGAGTTTAGAAGACAGTGGCATAGTGTGGGGGTGCAGGGGGGGCCGTCTGCACCGGGCGCAACATCTGGGGGGGGGCGCTCGCACTCGCAGCTCTCTGCCCCTACCTGGCTCACTCACTCTAGGGGGCGCAAATTACTTGCCTTGCCCCGGGTGCTGGCAACCCACGCTACGCCACTGTTAGAAGAACAGTGTGCAAGCATGAAACTCTGCGTGTGCTGAATGCCCCCTGCAAATAATAAATATTTCCAGCTGGAGTTTTATTTTACCTTGACATTTCCCCCTCTGCTCACTCCCTCTTCTCTTCTTGGTGCCACCCCTGATTTGAAACATGGTATTGTCTGCCCTCTCTCTCTCCTCCTCCTCCTCCATCTCCTATTGCTCTCCTTCCCTTTTATCCTTAGAGTATTCAGACACAGTTTGGATTCTGGTGAGAAGGTTCCTCCTCCGCCACTTATGAAGGCCCCTACGGTGGCCCCCACCAACCTGCCAGACTCAGAAGGATATTGCAGCCATGGTAAGGACCAAGGGTTCGTCCACCCTTCACTGGTCCTGCGCCTAGAAAGCAGGTTTTCTGCTTGTTCTGTGCTTTCTAGGCATGGATCCAAGCGGTTTTACATTTGCCCTGCTGCTTTCATTGTGAAAACCTGCTCTTTAGCGCTGAATTGGAGCAAACATCAATCACAGAAAACTTGACTAACATTTGCTCCGATTCAGCAGTAAAGAGTAAGTTTTCCTGGAGGGAACTGGGAGCATGAGTGAATGTATGAACAAGCCCTGAGCTTGCCTCTCTCTCTCTCTCTCTCTCTCTCTCTCTCTCTCTCTCTCTCTCTCTCTGTGTGTGTGTGTGTGTGTGCATGATGGAAGATCATAACATCGCTCATAGAAAAATGTCACACACACCCCACCAGCCACCTGATGTCACCCATTTTTGTTAAATTATTTGAGGGCATTTGCACCCTGCTCTTCAGCCAAATGGACTCCCAGAGTGACTTCCATTCAGTCAGTTAAAACCAGGCAGTCCCTGCTTTGCAGACTTGCAATCCAAAAAAGAAAAGAAAACCACAGTACACAAGGGTAAAAGCGACAGAGAGGGTAGATCGGGAATCAAACTCAGGCACCAATTCTTAAACAGGTGCTCTTATAAATGACCAGCTGGCACAGTGCAGGGGCAGGACCTGGGGTTTTGGCAAAGCTGAGCCTTCAGAGTCCCATCTCTCCCACTGAGGCAGCCTGATGGAATGGCTGCCCCCAGCTGGCAGCTGAGGGAGAGGAGGCCAGATGGAACATTTTCCTTGGCCTGCATGGTTCAAACCTTTTGTGCTGCCTCTTTGCAAGCCACAACGATCAGCTGGCGGTCACAACGGTGTCTGGGTGGCAGAAGCAGCATCTGTTGAAAGTCCCTCTTTGTCCACCATCCCCCCTCCTTGCCCTGTGAGATTTGTTTTATTGGATTCGTACAAACTAAACACAACAAGAACAGTAAAGAAATAACACTCAAACCCAAACGGAGGCAAACTCAGTTAGCCAAGAGCCCTTTGCTTCCATTATGAAAGTATCGGTTATATAAAAGATGGGTTAACCCAGGATGTCAATCCACCGTGTGGGGCAGGTGGCTGGTAATTATGTTCCTTCATCACAGCAGATGTTAAAAATCTCTGCCTGTCCACATTAAAAGGATCAACTTGAATAGTGTTCACCTGTACCTTCCTTTGTGCAGTCAGTGTTCCATCAAAGCCACAGACCATAGTTGTGGGTGCAAAGTTTCAAACGCATTAAAAACCGGGGCTTGCCAACTCTTCTACCCAGCTTACAGGAGCATTTCTGATTAATCACCCTGGCAACCCTGATTTTTGGGCTGAGGGACCCCATGGGAATCATCACATTATGAGGACTGCTTTTTGGCTAATTCCCTTTTATTTGTCTTTCTGAACCCGGAAGCAGATTCGGACACGTTCAGCGAGCCTCGAAGCCAGAAGGGGTTGGATCATTACTTGGACAGCCTTTTTGACCCGGTTCTGTCCTATGGGAATGGGGTAAGGAAAGTGCCGTCCCCTCCCCAATCCCCAGTCGCAAAGTGGATTCTACACAGTCAGGCCCAGTGTCCTGTTTCTGAAAGGACACCTAATTCTCAGAATGCTGGAAGGGAGATTTCTTCTGGTGTTAGGGGCCAAAAAAAGGTCTCCCAAGTGGTAAAACAGATTGTTCTGAACCTCAGATTTTAAAGAAAGGAAAGAAAAAGGAAGCAGGAGGTGAATGCACGAAATTCTGAGGTGTGCCAGGCAGCAATGTTGTCTGGATTCTCTGTCAAACATGGCAGCAAAAAGGACAGCAATTTCCAGGCTCAACAGCTAGTGAGGGAACAGTTACCCCAGAAGTAGGACAAGCCTCCACACACAAACCACTGCACCAAATGTTGGCATGATGCAGAGACAACATTTGCAACAAGGCAGCATGAAAATACCTAGATAGGAAGACTGGTTCCCATTCAGGCCTTGGAGTTTGTCATGTGGGAAAAGGCCTAGAATTTAGGCCTTATTTCATTTGTGCCACCCTCCTCCCTCCAAGCGCCAACGCTTATTTGTTCGCTCCTGGCCCAGGAACTGGAGAAGCCGGCTGCCGTCTCCCACAGGATGAAGGGAGGAGGCCAGATTGGAGCGGGGAATGGAGGCCAGAGCGATGGAGACGGTGTACCAGCTGAGGGACCTCAAACAGCCGGTGAGTGTAGGCAGGGCTGCCTTCCACGGCCAAACGGTGAGCAACCTAAGTGAGGTCAGCTGTGAAACAATGGATGTGGAATTGTTCCCTTGGAGAAAAATTGAGAGAAAGCCTCCTTTGGCGATTTCTTCAAAGCCTGGTCTTTCTAGAGCAGGGGCAGCCAATCTGGTGCCTTCCAGAATCCTCCAGAAGCTGTTGGACTGTTTGTCCCAGTCGGCATCGCCAATGGACAGGGGACTGGGAGTTGTAGTCCAACAAGATCTGGAAGACACATGTTGGCTACACCAATCCTAGGCAGGGGTGCTCTCTGCCCTAGGACACCTTTGAAACATCCAAGGAACATCAATATGACAACGATTCGTTTCGTTTATGAATCAGTTCCCATTAGGCTTCCCAAAGCAATGTATCATGCAATAAAAACTTACATAGAACAATTGGATATAAAAGAAAAAGCTGAAACATTTACATATGCAAGACATTTAAAAACCAATTTATAGATACAAAAACAACTTTAACCACACATATATAAAATCAATTTAGATTTGATACAGATATTAGCTGGGACTGAACCTATGACCTTCTGCATGCCAAGCAGGTGCTCTTGTCCTGAGCTATATCTCTCCCTGACCACAGCACCTGTCACCCCACCTTTGTAAAAAAAAAAGTCCTTATTAACAGCGTCTGTATACCACACAATAACTGACCTTGTTTCTATTCCCCACAGCAGCAACAAATGAGGCCTTGTTGTTGGCACAGCAAGCTTTCCGTAACCAGCAGGAGTTGCTTCTGGTAAGTAAAGGCAGGACTCAGGAGTCATACATGGCATCGTTCGAGGGTCTGGATAAGGAATGAGCCATTTTATAGAAGTGGTGCTATAAAAGAGCCGTGCATTCCTACGTTTGACGAACTGTGCTTCCAGTTTTGACCCAGCGCCCTGTCCTGCTTTCTGTTTCCCCATGTACAGCATTCACAAGTGACATGCTCAGCAGACTAACAAACAGTCTTCTTAACCTCATTTCTGTCACATCTAAGTGCACCCACAATGGTCCTTCCTTCCTTCCTTCCTTCCTTCCTTTTGCTTTAACTCCCTGGGATCATAGGATGTGCCTTTTAAAATTGGCCACTCTCTCTTTTCCATCAGGGTTCCTGCACCTTTAACTGCCGCTTGGCGCCCTGCTGTTAAAAGCACAGGAGCCCTGCTGGAAAAAGAAGGGTGGCAACCCTAACCCCTGCCCTTTCTCTCTGGGGCAGGCTCAACACATGTCCCAAGTGGAGGCTCTCCGCCGACGGCAGCAGGCTGCTGTAGCAGCGTTGGCTGGTGCAACCTCACTCAGTGCAAACCAGTACTCCAGCCCCAGGTCCCCCCAGCACAGAAGCCCTTCCAGGACCCAGAGGAGCAGCACCTATGATGCCGGGCCTCAAGGGGGCCTACCTCCCCAGGTGAGTCTCTTATGCATACAGGTGATGAGACACAAAGAAGATGCCTGCGGTCCTTTGTTCTCTGGTCAGTGGCTAAATACAAGGTGGACGGCCCTCTGGGCCCCCTGTTACCCAGAGATGGTTGTTGAGCGCAAGACATAGCTGGCAGTGACACATGGCTGCATCCCCCCCCCCAGTGCATCACTGGTTGCAGTGCCTCCTCCAAATGTTGGAGTGGCCCCCACCCTCTGTCCGTCTACCTCATCAACGTCATTATAAGCATCTGCTGCCACCGCCGCTGCTCCCCGTCTTCATCTCTGCCACCTACTTCCTTATCAGACAGAGCTACTGAGGAAGCAGGCAAGGACAGCTACTGTGCCTCTGTCTTGCCTACAGCTGTTTCTTCCTTCTTTTTATATTTTTTATTTATTTTTGTGTAATAATTTTTATTCGTTTTCAATTACAATAACCCAATAAAAGCCTCATTGTCACAATACCAAATTATAATACAATTAATAATGCCAATTGTTCAGATGCCAAATTATATTATTTTGTTGGCCCCCTGCACGCTAGAATTGATTATTTGATAATTTACTTTTAACTCTGCATTCCAGTTACACACCAGTCAGAATAACAAACCCTTATAACCTTCCTTTTAAAAAAATAATAATAATACTGCTTTTATTTATTTTCATGGTACAGAAGATAAATTTTGAGAAAACAATTGTTACAACAGTAAATAACAAATAACTTGTGCTGATAAAATTACAGACTTTTATCATGCCATGTGCTAAAATTTCACTGAATTGGTCTAAAAGAACATGCCCCGTTTTCCCATGAGTGCTGGGTGGATTCTTGCCACAGTCTGAACAATTTATGTATTCAATAAACATTTGCCATATGTTATAAAAGGAATATGGATTGTGTTTGCCCTTTGCCGCTCTCAGCTGACATGTTAGTTTCTCAGCCATGCTATTGACCATACTCTGTTACACCAAGAATCAATCTTCAGACCAACACCAGATTTCCAACACCCGTATGGAAATGGTCAATAGAAAGGTTAAGAGGTCATCTTTAGGATAGTCGTGAGCAGACGGGATCCTAAGCCCAAGTAGTGCTAGTGCAGGGGACATTTCAGTTGTTTTGTTGTATACCAGGCTTATTTCTTTGAAGACAGCATTCTTCTTTGAAGATGTCACAACACCACCACATTTGGTAAATATGTACCTTTGACTGTGCATGACCTCCAACAATTGGGATTGACTTCCTTGCATGTTCGGGATAGCCGCACTGGTGCATAATGCCACCCTTCTAATCCCTGCCAAGTCAGAACAAGGGCCAGGTGAGCAAACAAGTTGTAGTGGTGAAGAAGAAGAGCAGGCACAAGGGGGTTGTGCCAGGGGTTCCCCCTGCTCTGGTGCGTCTCCTCGACAGTTATGCCAGCCTTTGAGGACAACCCTAGAAGGTTGCATAGGTCTGGCTTGTGCCCTAGCGGCCCAGAGGCTGCTTCCCTCACCTCTTCTGAGACACTGCGTGCTTTTGCTGAAATCTTTGTGCCCTTCTTTAGGTGACCTCGAGCTGCCCGACACTGGATATCTCTCTGCCCATATTCATTTCACTCACCTCCAAAGCTGGCCTGGCCATCACCGCTGGGTTTTGTTTGTTTTTTTCAAGCTGCGTGCCCAGTCGGGAACAGCAGGTCTTCAAATCCACAGTTCTGCGGTAGAGCAATGGACCAGGTTTGGTGGAGCTGGGGAGGGGAGAGAGCAGTTTCAGGAGGGGCTCTGGGCACACCCAAATATCCAGGGAATGGCTTTTAAGTGTGGGGAGAAGACCCAAGAGAGGGCTTGGGAATGGTCTCAGTTTGGGCTAGGTGGCTCAAGAGTACTGTTCTAGATTTTGTTCTAGCTCCCAGCTCCAGAATTCTGAGGCTGCGACTCATCCCAGTGTTCAATTTCACCCCCTCCGTGGCAGAGAGAAGCCGAGAAAGGGCTGGTAGACGGCACTGCAGCAGCACCGAGCCTTACACAAGACATGCCGTTCTTTCAGAAATCTGGTAAGGAGTTTCTGTTTTCGCCAGTGGTGGCTGGGGCCAGAGGCAAAAACAGGGAGAGCAACGAATGCCGTTTTTACCTTTGCACTGTAGACTATTTTCTACTGACACTCACCCCCATCCCCATTCAGGGAAGCAGAGGGGCATTATCAGAGTTGAATGACGCATGCCAGCCAGGCAAAAACATGTGGGGTGCGAGGCATGGTTGGGTGTGGACTGGGGAGAGTTCAGAGAGCCAGAGAGAAAGGCCTGGAGGCCAACATGTGGCCCCTGGAGCCTGAAGTTCCCCAACCCACAATTTACACAAACAGGCCACTGTTGTCTCGCTTCTTTTTCTGTCCTTCCTTGCGCAGATGCCGCCTCCAGGCTGCGCGCTGGTGAGCTTGTCCGCCACTCCAAGCTGAACTCGGAGTACATTCCGGAGCCGACGCAGAACATCCGCAACATTATCAAGCAGTACCAGCAACCTGCACGCATCCCAGAACCCATCAGGTCAGGTCCAAGCTCACGAAAGCTGGCACCTCTTCCAGTCTTTAGGCCCCGGAGACACGCAGTTGTGCCAGCTCTTGCTAACATGGAACCTACATGTGCAAATAATGTCAGAGACTGGCAGGACACTGGAGGGTGCACACTGGGGGGGAGGGGGGCTGACGTCTGACTTGGGAAAGGAGGCCCATCAGGGACATGCAGCGCACCAGGGGAGGGTACATAAATTTGGTGGAGGGGGAGTGGTCCCCTGCTTTTGCAGCTGCTCCGTAGACCAAATACCTGGGGAATAGCTGCCCCTAGACGCTAAACTGGTGTGCATGGGTATTCAGAACTGTGGAAACTGCTGCAACTGTCAGCTTTGACAATAAATGCTGTGAGCATTATTTTGTCTAGGGAGTGTTCTTGAGAAATAATATTACCAATAAATAATAATAGACAGCCGTATAAGTTACCATAGGCCCCCCAGATGTCCAAATAAGCATCCACCCGAAATGGGTACCTATATGAGATATGTCTGAATGTGGCCGGGGGCAGTGAGGTCCTCAGACCATGGTGTAATAGATGGCGGGTGTTTATTCTTCCAGCTTCGAAGTTTAAGTCTCTCAGTGCAGCCACAAACCACCGGCTTGCTTCACAATCTTGAACTCTCGACACGGTGCTTGTGAGGGTTCTGTTAGGTAGCTGGAGAGGAGTGCTTGCATGAATCCCTTGGCGGTTCTATACACCTCACATTTCTTTGCAGGAAGGAAGGCGGGAAAGTATTTGTGAAGAAAATGGATCCCCACGAGGAAGCCTTGATGATCCTGAAAGGACAGCTGGCAGCCACGGAGGCACCAGCGCGGCCTGCTCCGGTATGGTGTGGGGCGACTGAATACATGCATCACAGGAAGGCAGGGCTGCCTTGTGGATTAGGGAAAAAGGATGCTCTGTGAGGAAGTGTCAGTTGTCTGTATCTATGCAGTGCCAACCAGCCCAACTGGGCTCGACCCACCCTGAGTGTTGTTTCAGGATAGGGAGAGGAAAGCCAGGTGTGCTGCAGGCAGTGGGCTGCCCCGTGATGGACCAATGTCAATGGAAGTCACCTCAAAGGTGAGATGACAAAGGGACATATCCCTCTGCTGTCTCCCCTTCTGGGATGCCACTGAGGAGCCAAGGACTGCACCCACATGGAAGCGGCAGAGAGCTGCTGGAAGGGCCAGGAGTGAAAGGCAGGGAAGTGGAGATCTCCCAGGTTGAGGAGACAAGGAGAGGAAAGCTCCTGGGGTGGGAGAGCAAGTGGATCTGTCGTTTTCTGTAGGTGGCCAGGACTAAGAGCTCCCTTGAAGAGAAGATTCTGTACCTGTGTGCGACCTTTATATTTTGAATACCCTGCTGCAGATTTTCTCCTACTTCTGTGGTGTTGCTGCTAAGAGAATTTGTATTTTGTTATGTACTCCTTATTGTAATTGTTGCTGCTGCTGTTTTCCTTTTGCCCTACTTTTCTCACTTGGTTGCCCAGTTGTAATTGTGCTTACATATTTTTTTTTCGCTTTTATGTTGCATAGGTTTTACATTATGCAATATATTTCTGTTGTGGGTTCTAAACTGCCCTGTGGTCTACTGACAAAGGGTGGTATATAAAGTTTAATAATAAGAATAATTAATAATTCTTGTTATAATACTACTACTACTACTACTACTAATAATAATAATAATTTATTATTTATACCCCACCCATCTGGCTGGGTTTCCCCAGCCACTCTGGGCGGCTCCCAACAAAACACTAAAATTCAATAACCTATTAAACATTAAAAGCTTCCCTAAACAGGGCTGCCCTAAACAGGGCATGTTGTGGATGTGCAAATGCAGCTCTCCTCTCCATCTGGTCCTTGGGATTCTCTCTAGACTACCCCTCCACACACCAGTCACTGTCATAGATTTACATCCCGTTGAGTGTTTTAACCTGGCAGGAATGTATCTTCAACTCAGATAACAATGCCTTTTGCCTGCCGGCTTGGAGAATAGAGAGCTGTGTGTGCTGAAACTACATCTATTGCACCAAGGTGAAATTTGATCCCTTGCTCCACCCACATTTGTCTCTGGCCCCACCCACCACTGGCTCTTGGCTTCTGGAAGGCTTCCCAGAAGGGAATGTGGCCCTTGGGCTGAAGAAGGTTACCCAGTTCTGATTTAGGGACCCACCTAGGAAAGACGACAGTAAAAGTGCCAGCCCCGTGTGTGTTTCTTGTTACGTGGCGAGTTCCCGACCCCCTCAGGTGGAAGTAATGACACATGACACAGTTATTAAGGTTAATGGGCTTTAAAAAGCCACAACTTTATTGGTTACAGGTGATGAGTGATATTGACTTAGGCATTGGTCCTAAACGACTAAATCCAACTCCAGCCTGTCTGCTTGAAGTCTGGGAAGGGTTAACCACCAGTAGGGGGAGTCCTGCTCAACTAGGAACTCCCCCGGGGTCACCGATAGGGGGCCTGCCTTAGGCCCTAACCTCCTTAGGCTTTGGACAGGGCCATGCCCCCCGGAATCCTTTAACGGACTACCCTTCAATATGTGGGGCAGGTGATGGCGCTACCTCCCCTCTTCCTTCTACAGAACAATACCAATGCCTAACCGCCAATTCCCAGAAAGTTGTGATGCTTTGCCACGAGGTAGGTGAAAACCAAGTGGCTGGTGCCAATTTGCCAAGTGGAAAAATTCCTACCAGGCCCCTCAACAGCGTTCCATAGCACCTTATATGGTTGGAGGGTGGGAAAACAGGAACAGCTGGCGGGCGGCAAAGAGGGAGATCCCTGGCTGCGTCCTGCCTTTATAGGGCAGGCCACGCCCCCGAATCAGCCGATTGGCCGGCTGGGGGGTGACGCGGCCAGGAATCCCCCAATAACACGGGGCTGGCCTCCACCCACTATGCATGTGGAGGGGCCGTGAAGCCCGCAACCCCACCTCCTCCTTAAGGCGGAAGTGGCTTTGGCAAACCAGGACTGGCAGTGCTCCTGCTGAACATGCTCTGAGTGCCAGCTCAGGTTTGCGGCTGTGTGATGTGGGGATTGGCTTGCTTGCAGGTCATCAGGGAGTTGGGAGCCAAGGAGGCAGTAGCCATGGTGAAGCCTGTGACTTGTGCCAAGGTGGCTGTGCCCTCTGCCATCCGCCTGCCACCCGCCATCACCAGATCTTTCCCTGAGGCCTCTCCAGGTAAAGAATGACTTTGTGTTCTCTGTGCTTGATTCCTTGACTGGGTGAACTGCCTCTTGGCCTGCCTGAGGCCTGGTGTTCACATGCAGCAGAATGAGGTGGTGGACTCTGAAGTAAGTTCAGGTGGGAGGTGCCATCTTTTACTTCTCCCTCCTGCGTAAATGCTCTGTTTTTCAGCTACTCGTGCCTCTGTAGCTTGGAGAGCACCTGGACTGGGGGTGGCCAAACAAACGGTGGTTAAGCAAGGCTGTTGGTTTCAGACATAATGCTGAACCATAGTTAAAACAAACCGTGGTTTGTGAGCCAACAGTAAACCATGGCTTTGTTTGTCTACTGGGCTGGGTTTGGATGTTCAAACAAACCATTCTTTGGCTAAACCAGGCCTCAGACATGATACTTGTGTGATCTACCATGGCTCCTTGGGTATGGGATGTGGCCTTTCCTTACTTAACAGAGAGCCCTGGGGGGCAGGCTGTTCCTTCTCCAGCACAGCTACTGACCAATTCCTCTTTTCTAGTGTCGGTCTCACGTGAACTATCAACTGAGGATGAACTTATCCAGACGCGGCTTCACCGTCGTTGCAGTGAGGAGTTCTATGCATACCGCAATGTCTCTTGGAAAATCTATCTCAGGAAAGAGGTATTTCCCCTGAGTAAGGCTGCTCTCTCCTTTTCCTCATTAACAAGGCGGGGTTGGAAGAGATATGATAAGGGAAGTAACAGGGAACCAGGCAGAGAGCCTTCTCAGTAGTGGCACCTGCCCTGTGGAGCGCCCTCCCTCTATCTCATAAGCTGCGACACGTATGCTTGGGTGGAGAAGGCTGTATAAAGACTGGAGAAAAATAAAATGTACTGTATTTTTCGCTCTATAAGACGCACCAGACCACAAGACGCACCTAGTTTTTGGAGGAGGAAAGCAAGAAAAAAAATATTCTGAATCTCAGAAGCCAGAACAGCAAGAGGGATAGCTGCACAGTGAAAGCAGCAATCCCTTTTGCTGTTCTGGCTTCTGGGATAGCTGCACAGCCTGCATTCACTCCATAAGACACACACATTTCCCCTTACTTTTTAGGAGGGAAAAAGTGAGTCTTATAGAGCAAAAAATACAGTACATTTGTTCCCCCACCCACACACTTTCTCTTCTGGCCCCGTCCACCATTGCCATGTGGCCCTGTGAAGGTCCATCAGAAGGGAATGCGGCTCTCAGGCCGAAAATGTCTCCCCACCCTTGGCTTAGATGAATGCACCTTGGTCTGTTCCAGCAGTGCTCTTAGGGTGGTTCTGCTCTCTCCCTGGTCACCTTCTGCTCTCTTTCCTGGCAGGTTTTCTACCCAAAGGACAGCATCAACAACCCTCTTGTGCTAGATCTCCTTTTCCGGCAGGTGAGATTCCGGTTCTGCTTCCAGCTGCTTCGGTGGGGCTGTTCCTCAGATCTTTCCTTGCACCAAGAGGTGCACCCCAGATCCCTTGCAATGCACACAGCCACACATGACCTGAGAGAGTTCCACCTCGGCATCCTCTCTGAGGATGTCCTTAATATTGTGCATTCATGGTTACTTGAGCTCATGATGGTATTGGGGCAGTGAAGTGTGATCCCACATTGTTGTTGTTGTTGTTATTAAACTATTAAATTTATATATTGCCCTTCATCCAAGGATCATAGGGCAGTTTGTAGCATAAAAACACAAAAATGCATAACATTATAACATACAAAACAATACCCCCCACCCCTGTTTGAAAGGTAATAGATGGTTTACTTTGCAAAAGGTCTGGGAGAAGAGGAAGGTTTTTGCCTGGCACCTAAAGATATGCAGTGAAAATGCCAGTCGATCCTCCCTGGCATCTGGTTGGCCACTGTGAGAACAGGATGCTGGAGTAGATGGGCCATTGGCCTGATCCAGCACAGGGTTGTCTTGCGTTCTTACGAGTTTTGGTACTTCTAAAGGAGCCTTCCTAGTGCCCTTCAGATGTTTTGGGTGCTGACTCGTTGGGGCTGATGGGAGCCAGCGTCCAAAACATCTGGAGGGCACCAGGTTGGGGAAGGCTGACGCATGCATTTCTCCTTGCAGATCTTCAACGATACCTTGTCCGAGGCCTGCATACGCATCACTCAGGAGGAGAGACTCCGCATGAAGGCCCTTTTCGGTAACCCTTGTTGTTTCAGCTGGGGTGGCTTGTTATCTTTGGCTCCTCCCTCCCCAATCCTGCCCAGGGCAACATAAAGCCATAGACCTGAAATAAGTCCCAGAAAAAAAAGGTCAGCCCATTTGTTCAAGAGGATCCAAGGAGGGACAAGGGAATAAATATTTATATACAGATAAATCATGTGTTTATAATAATTTGCATGGTGTGGAGGAAGTGGCGAGGGTGGGGGGAGAGAGAAATAAGAAGGAAGGAAGAGAAAGAAAGAGAAGTTATTTTCCATTTCTCATAATGCAATAGCTATGGGGTCATCCAGTGATTGGGCTTTGATTCAGGACAAAGGTGTGTGTTGTTCCCAGAACACCTACTTAATTTATGGAATTCACTGCCACAAGATGTGCTGGTGTCTGCTGTCTTAGAAGGCTTTAGAAGGACATGAGACAGATTCATAAAGTTGGGATGGGCCCCCCTGGCCTTCGAGAAACTGTTGAATTTTCTCATCCCTGGCTGCGTTGGCTTTGCTGGCTGGGGCTGAAGTGAAGGCCCAAGACAGGTGTTGATCATCATGTGAGCTGCGCGCAGGTGGTCTGAAGCGAGCTACCACCATTCCTGTGGAGCCTCCTTTTATTGAGACAAATATGCAAGCCAGGCAAATACATTTTTGGGCTGTGACCTTTACACATCTTCCGTCCCGAAATCGTGGGGTGGTAAAAAGCTATTTTGGCACCTGTTCCACAGCGTCATTTTCCCCTTGCACAGTGTATGACGAATGGAGACAAAAGTCTCATGGAAAAGGGTTACAGACAGGACACCGCTGACTGCTGAGACCGCAAAAGGTCAGACGTAGGAAACGATGTTCCAGACAGCCATGGCTTGTCTGAGGGGGAGTTTTTCCTGCACCCCAGGGTCACACGTGCAGGCAGACTGTGGCTGCCTGCTGGCGGGGAAGTGTGCTCCCTCCGGACCCCACTCCTCGCTTCGTGATATCCCTACATGGGGCAGATAAGAAGTAGAGCCCAACAACATCGGCAGGGCTAAAGTTTCCCTGTTCCTGTCATAGAGGCTAAGTCTGTTAGTGGCAGCCAGCCACGAAGGCTAAATGGAGCCTCATGTTCAAGGGCAGTGTATCTTTGAATGGTAGTTGTTTTGGCCAAACTCTGGCCTTCCTGTGAACCTGTGGGCTTCTGAAACCATCTGGTTGGCTATTGTGGGAAGGATATGTGGCTAGATTTAAAAATGGGCCCCCTGTAGCCTGTTCCAACAGGGTTCTTCCTCAAAGGCAGGATTTATTCCTGCCAGCCAAAGTCCTGCCATTAACTTAGGCTTGCCCATTCTCTCACACTCAAGTAACTGAGGGATCCTGTGGGATCCGAAAGTGGTGTAAAGCCAGCCTCTGTTTCTTTCCTCAGCGGAAAACAAGCTGGACTCCTTTAGTCCGGTGGCCGATGAAAGCGTCAAGAAGGAGATCATCAGCGTTGCCCGAAATGGCTGGGAAGTGTATTTCTCTCGCCTTTTCCCTGCTACGGTAAGAAGCATCCACATGTGCACCCTTATTGCAGCAAAAAAAAAATCTTCTGTGGGAGCTGCTTAAATCCAGGCAAACTGAGTAGACGAAAGAAGGGGAACCTGGTGCCTTCTAGATGTTGCTGAACTCCAACTCCCATCATGCCTGGCCATTGGCCATGCTGACTGGGGCTGATGGGAACTGGGGGTCCATAGGGTTCCCCATCTTTGTCATAGGACAGGATCTACTGCTTTAGCCACTGCCCTGCTCCCACCCAAGACATGCAGACAGAGCCTCTTGTGAGCAAGAAAGATATCTTTATTCAGGTGGGTAACAGTACAGGCTCAGCATCAGAAACAGAGCCCAGAAGCCATAATTCAGGAGTTCGGAACCAGGCAGAAACTGGAAAGAGAATAAAACAATTTAAAAATTCTGAAGAAATGTGCATGCACACGAAAGCTCATACCAATAACTAACTTAGTTTGTTTCTAAGGTGCTACTGGAAGGATTTTTAAAAATTATTTTATTTTATTTTATTTTGTTTCGACAGTTTAAAAAGCCAGCATAAAGCCAAACTTTGGAGCTCATGGCACATTGAATCTGGGCAGGCACCTTTGCTGTACTGCTGTTGGTATCTGTTAAAAATAATTTTGTTTAAGCAGTCTAACCAGACATGTACATTAGACGTGCTCTAATAACTGGCCCTTTCAGCCTTTGTTTCTTGATGGCTTATCCCCATTTGCTGCAGTTTTAACCAAACCTTGATTAATTCTAACTTTGACTAATTCCAGGAATTATGGGTTTCCCAACACCCACAAACGCTGAGAGCCTGAACACATAACAAGGGAACAACCTGTTCTCTTTTTATTTCTTTTGGCTAACTTCTTTTTAACATCTGATTCCATCTGCAATTTTAGTGTATATTTTCTGTGCTTTTAAAATTATTTACTTATTTTATTATTAATTATTAAATTTGTATGCCGTCCTTCATCCAAGGCATTGCTCTCTCTTAGATGCCCCTCGCTCTCCAGGCTCACCCTCCCTCTGTAAGCTGAGCCATGCCACGCCTAACGGCTCTGTCTTGAACCTTTCAGGGCAGTGTGGGCACCGGAGTGCAGATCCTGGCTGTGTCTGACACAGGGATCAAACTGCTGCGGCTGGTCAAGGGCACCAACTTACCTGGGGAGCAGCTCCGGGTGCTGCGGGGCTACAGGTGAGGCTGCAGGATTGGCCGGGATCCCTGGGAGGAGATGGAAAGGTGAAGGACAGGGAAATGCGGGTAGGTTTAGTGAGGAGTGGGTCTCATCAGCTGGCAGCATCAGGGAAGGGCTGTATGGCTTGGTGGTGGAGCACCTGGTTTGCATACAAAAGGACCAATCTATGGCATCTCCAGGTAGGGGTGAGAGACCCCCCTGCCTGAAACACCCTGGAGAGCTGCTGTCAATCAGTGTAGGCAGCACTGAGCCAGATGAACCAAAGGTCTGACTCGGCTTGGAGGGGAATGGCTATAGCTCATTGCTGTGGTCTAAACCATGGAGCCTCTTGCGTTTGCCAATCGGAAGGTCAGTGGTTCAAATCCCCGCGACGGGGTGAGCTCCCGTTGCTCGGTCCCTGCTCCCGCCAACCTAGCAGTTCGAAAGCACGCCAGTGCAAATAGATAATTAGTACCACTGCTGCGGGAAGTTAAATGGTGTTTCCGTGCGCTCTGATTTCCGTCACGGTGTCCTGGTGTGCCAGAAGCAGTTTAGTCCTGCTGGCCACATGACCTGGAAAGCTGTCTGTGGACAAATGCCAACTCCCTCGGCCTGAAAGCAAGATGAGCGCCGCAAACCCCATAGTTGCCTTTGACCGTCCAGGGGTCCTTTACCTTTTACCTTACCATTTAAGAGGTGGGTAGCTGGGGATCTCACCAGCAGTCCACATTGCAGCGCACCCAGCTGCCCTGGGAGGAAAATGGGCAGGGCTTCCGGGGCCCCAGCAGAAAAGGCCCTGGGCTTTCACCCTGAGCCATTCCCTGACAATGCCCTCAGTCCACAGACAGAGTCTCTCCCTTTGCGGCAGTGCCCCCCATATTCCCCTCTGAGAACCCTGGAGGAAGGGCATCAGCACCATCGTCCAAATTTGCTGTGTGTCTGCCCTTCCTGGATCCACTTTTAGCATCACTGACCTCCAAGCTTGGCAATGAACCCCATTTTCCTTTTTCCACAGCTACGGCGATATCCTCTTTGTGACCACCGGCTCGAAGAACATGCTGGAGGTCAACCTCACCAACGAGAAGCTCATTCTTTTCTCCCCCAAAGCTGCCCAGATTAAGGCACTGATTGACTATTTCCTCAACGAACTCAAGAAGGTAAAAAGATATGGCAGAGACCCTTTCTTTTGGAGCACCTTGTACCCCTGCTCCCTCAGCCAGCCACCCTTTGTCTTTTCCCCCTTCTAGGATTCACAGTACATGGTTGCAATCAAGAACCATATTACAGACGATAAAAGCCTCTTACGGTTCCATAAAGGAGACATCATTTGCCTCCGGCCAATGGAAGGCTTGGATCAAGGTGAGAGACCAGCAGCAAGTCTGTGGGGGGGAGGATGGGAAGCAACACAAAGAAATCATGAGCATTTCAGTCTATGTTTCTCTTAACTTACAGCCTTTTTCCATCTGCAGTTTTGCACAGTCTACACGTTTTTGCAAGCCATTTACCTGGTGCAACCCATTTTTTCTGCATTATTTTCACTAACATATGCAGACTTTCTTTGAATACATCCACATTTTTTGCACACACCTTTTGGGACGGATAACCGTTCCACAAAATTCGGAGCAGCACCATCAGTCCAAAAGGATTTCTGTGCACGTCTTGTCCCGTGTTGCAGTGCGAGCCCAAGCCAAATTCCTCCCTCGCCGTATTGTGCAGAGAGGTGGGGTGCATGCAGCCACAACATACAAGGGGGCTATTGCAGATTGCAGGCGGATAATGGCAGGTGCAACAGAGGATCAGGGCTGGTCCCCGGTTCACCTGCCCTGTGAATCCGGGAGCCTGCCCAGGGTTAGGTTAAGAGGGTCCTCCATGCCCTCCTTTGACACCGCCATGACTCTCCCGTCCCCACAGACCGCTATTTCGGCTGCGTGGTGCGGAAGAAAGTGATGCTCCTGGAGGATGTGAAGAAGGGCACCCAGGATTTTGGTGGGTGGCTCTTGTGTGTGGTGATGTGCCCTGTCCCCCTTTCTCCTGTGTGCAGTGGCCTTTCTCTCTCTCCTGGACAAACAGACTCCTGCAAGCTAAAAAGCCTATGCATGCTGCTCTTGCTCATTGGCAGATCACAGACATGGTACAAGGCAACTTCGCATGTTCCTTCCCTCAAGAGCAGGGTCCCATCTGCACTATACATTTAAAGCACCCTCAAACCACATGGGTGGTGCTGTGGGTTAAACCACAGAGCCTAGGACTTGCCGATCAGAAGATCTACCACCATGAAAGGGGGGGGGGATATTGACAGCATATAACTCAATGCCTTCTTCCTGGTGTAGGCTGGAAGTTTGGTGCCATCTATGGGAAATCGGGCTTCTTCCCTGCCGATTGCGTCCAGCCGGTGGCAGCGCCAGATTTTACCCACCTTCCTGCAGAGAGGAAGGAGGAGCCCAAGGACAAGCAAGCCAAAGTGGCTGTCCCGGCCTCGGTGGCTGTGGCTGTTGCATCCGCAGCCGTGGCTCAGGAGCTTGACAAGACGACTGAGGCGAGTGCAACGTGGAGGGGGTGGCCGTGTTTCTCATGCCAGGCCTCAAAGCGAGGTGGGAAGCAGGATTCGGGGCGAGGAAGGAAGCCCCGGGAACGTTGCGACGCCCGCCACTCTCCCACCAAGGTGACCAGAGAGGGAAGACTGCCAGGAAGCCGTCTCTAAAGCACCACACTCTCTTCCTCCTCGCTGTTCATCTTGGGAGAAGAATTGCAGGGCAAGTCCAGCCCTACCATTAGGCAGTTGCCTCAGGCGGCAGATACTGGCGATGCAGCAACAGTAGCCCCTTGGCAGTTTCCCCTACGTGCCCTGGCCATTCCTCTCCATTAGAGGGGTGTAGCCTGGAGAGAATTATGAGGGCCAGACAGAGAAGACGGGGTGGGAAGGAGAGGCTGCATCTGAGCCTCAGGTTTTAATTACCGTATTTTCCCATGTATAAGACTAGGGTTTTTTCCTAATAAATTAAGTCAAAAATTAGGGGACGTCTATACACAGATTTTTTTTTTATATATAAATTTTTATTGGTTTTTTCCACACATAATACAAGACAATACAACACAATACAAGACATACAAACATATAAACACGTATAATTTCTTAACCTTTCATTTCTTAAGCCTTCTTTCAGCGACTTCCCCATACCTCCCCTTTCTGCATCCCTGTTATCAATCTTTTCAGCATCCCCTAATTTCAATATAATACTTTCTTTAGATCTTATTTCTCATATCCAATTGCTAATCACTGCAATTCTTTTTTGCATTACCCAAAACATTTTAGCATTCATTAATTTTACAACAGTTCTTGAGATAAATTTTAAACTTCTTCCAATCTTCTTCCACCGTCTCTTTCCCTTGGTCACGGATTCTGCCGGTCATCTCAGCCAGTCCCATATAGTCTATTACCTTAGTCTGCCATTCTTCCAGTGTGGGTAGTTCTTGTGTCTTCCAATACTTCGCTAATAGTACTCTTGCTGCTGTTGTAGCGTACATAAAAAACGTCCTATCTTTCCTTGACACCAATTGGCCTACCATGCCCAGGAGGAAGGCTTCTGGTTTCTTCACAAACGTGCATTTAAGCACCTTTTTCATTTCATTATAAATCATTTCCCAGAATGCCTTGATCCTTGGGCACGTCCACCAAAGGTGGTAGAAAGTACCTTCAGTTTCCTTACATTTCCAACATTTATTATCGGGCATGTGATAAATTTTTGCAAGCTTGACTGGGGTCATGTACCACCTATAAATCATTTTCATAATGTTCTCTCTCAAGGCATTACATGCCGTAAACTTTATACCGGTGGTCCATAACTGTTCCCAGTCAGCAAACATAATGTTATGACCAATGTCTTGTGCCCATTTAATCATAGCTGATTTAACCGTCTCATCCTGTGTATTCCATTTCAACAGCAGGTTATACATTCTTGACAAGTTCTTAGTATTGGGTTCCAATAGCTCTGTTTCTAATTTTGACCTCTCCACCTGGAAGCCAATTTTCCTGTCCTGTTTGAAGACTTCATTTATCTGATAGTAATGAAGCCAGTCTCTTACTTTTGACTTCAGTTTCTCATAGCTCTGCAATTTCACTTTTCCCTCCTCCTGTTCTATAATTTCCCAGTACTTTGGCCATTTGGATTCCATATTAAGTTTTTTCACTTCCTTAGCCTCCATTGGTGACAACCACCTGGGGGTTTTGTTTTCCAACAAATCTTTATATCGAATCCAAACCTTATACAATGCTTTCCTAACAATATGGTTCTTGAAACCTTGATGAATTTTTACCTTGTCGTACCATATATATGCATGCCAGCCAAATCTGTTGTTAAACCCTTCCAAATCCAAGATGTCTGTGTTTTCAAGAAGCAGCCAGCTTTTCAGCCAGCAAAACGCCGCTGATTCATAGTACAACTTTAAGTCCGGCAGGGCAAACCCCCCTCTTTCTTTTGCATCAGTTAGTATCTTAAATTTTATTCTGGGCTTTTTGCCCTGCCAGACAAATCTAGATATGTCTTTTTGCCACTTCTTGAAGCAATCCATTTTGTCTAAAATCTGCAATGTTTGAAATAAAAACAACATTCTAGGCAAGACATTCATCTTAATAACAGCAATACGGCCTAACAAGGAAAGTCTCAAATTTGACCATACTTCTAGATCTTTCTTAATTTCTGACCAGCATTTCTCATAGTTATCTTTAAATAAATTCACATTCTTAGATGTCAAATTAATCCCCAGGTATTTCACCTTCTTTGCTACCATTAACCCCGTTTCACTCTGAAACTTTTCCCTTTCAACCACTGTTAAATTTTTGTCCAGTACTTTCGTTTTCTGTTTGTTCAACTTAAAACCTGCTACTTGACCAAATGCTTGTATTAGTTCTAAAACTCTTTTCGTACTAGTGTCTGGCTCTTGTAAAGTTAAAACTAAATCATCTGCAAATGCTCTCAATTTATACTGTTTAGCTCCGACCTGAATCCCTTTAACCAGCTGGTCCTCTCTAATCATGTTTAATAAAACCTCCAGGACAGATATAAAAAGTAGTGGGGATATTGGGCATCCCTGTCGTGTCCCTTTTTCAATAGCAAATTCTTCTGTAACCACATTATTTACAATCAATTTTGCTTTTTGCTCAGAATAGATTGCACTTATACCATTCTCGAAACCTTGGCCTACCGCCATCCCTTGGAGATTCTTTTTCATAAAACTCCAAGAAATATTGTCAAAGGCTTTCTCCGCATCCACAAATATTAATACTGCCTTAGTATTAATATTAACTTCCAGTAACTCCATAATGTCTATTATATTTCTCACATTGTCTAACAAATGTCTTCCTCGAAGAAAGCCCGCTTGGTCTTTATGAATCTCCCCCACCAAAACTCTTTTCAGTCTTTTTGCCAAAATGTCTGCAAAAATTTTGTAATCCACATTGAGTAATGATATAGGGCGGTAGTTCTTGACCTGATTCTTCTCGGTCTCTGTCTTTGGTATAAGTGTAATATAAGCTTCTTTCCACGACTCAGGTGCCTTCTTCCCCTCCAAAATTTCGTTACAGACCTCCTTCAACGGTTGCATAAGCCATTCTTTCAAAACTTTGTAGTATCTGGAGGTCAGTCCATCCGGTCCTGGAGATTTTCCCAATTGCATATTTTGAATGGCTCCCTCAATTTCTTGATCCGTTATCTTCTGATTCAAAATCACTCTACTTTGTTCCGAGATTTTTTGTAATCCATATTTTTTAAGAAATTCTTCAATTTCTTTTTCGTTCACCGGCCCTTGTGCATAGAGTCTCCTGAAATAGCTCTGAAAACAGTTTCTAATCTCATTTGGTTTATAAATGTTCTTTCCCTCAACTTCTAAGTTGGTAACCGTATTCTGTTTTTGTCTCTTCTTCAGTTGCCATGCCAAAAGTTTCCCACATTTATCTGCCGATTCGAATGTCTTTTGTCTCATTTGTTTTATTTTCCATTCTATCTCTTGATTCATCAATTCCATATATTGTCTCTGATGAAACTTGATTTCTCTCAAAATTTCATGAGACTTTGGTTTAGATCTCAATCTTTTTTCTCCTTCTTTTATCTTTTCCATGATCTTATCCTTTCTCTCATTCTGTCTCTTCCTTTTTACGGCATTCTGTTGTATTAAAAATCCTCTCATGACAGCTTTACTTGCGTCCCAAACTACTCTTTTTTCCACTTCTGTTCTCAGATTTATCTCAAAGTAGTCCTTAACCGCCTTCTGGGCCTTTTTATATACCTCTTCATCTCTAAATAGGGAGTCATTCATCCTCCATCTGAAGGAACCAGCTGTTGTTGGGTTCATTTCCATCTTTACAGCGTTATGGTCGGAGCAAGTCTTTGGGCAGATTTCCACTTTCTTGACCTTTGCTGCCATCCCACTAGTTATCCATATTTGGTCGATTCTTGTCCATGTCATTTTTGCTTCAGAGAAAAAGGTTCCTTCTCTCTCGAGAGGGTTCCTTGTTCTCCAAATGTCAATCAGGTTCATATTGTCAGTCATTTCAAAAAATGTCTTAGGTAATCTCCCATCCTTGGAGATCACCTGTTTTTGTGCTTTGTCCATATTTGTAGAGACCACTCCATTCATGTCTCCCATTAAAATTACATTGTAGTCCAAAAAGTCTATTAGTGTCTCATGCAGTTTCTTAAAAAATTCCGACTTCCCTTCGTTTGGTGCATAGACTCCTATTATCAATAATTTTTCTCCTTGTACTTGGATTTCAATTGCCAAATACCTTCCTTGTTCATCTTTAAATATTAATTTAGGGGCCAACTTCTCCTTTGCATAAATCACCACTCCTCTTTTCTTCACTTTATCCGATGAAATAAATTCTTGTCCTAATCTTTTATTGATAAGTAATTTTCGGTGTACCCTAGTCACATGGGTTTCCTGTAAACAAATCAAGTCCAATTGTTCTTTTTTCAGAATATGAAAGACTTCTCGTCTCTTTCTAGGAAGGTTCAAACCATTACAATTCCAACTTAAGAATTTCAAAGACATCTTGTTATTTATTCAGTTGCCCCTCCAACAGCTCCAAGGAGATCTTCTTCTGTTGATTTTCTAGCTCCAAAAGATAGATTTGAAATATCTGGTAGATTTTCTAGATCCGTAGGTTCCGCCGTTTCCTTAAGAAGGTCTTCCTCATTTCTTGTCAGGAACTGTTCTTTGTCTTGCACTGTTTTTATCTTGATTTTCTTTCCTTTGTAATTAAAGGACAGACCTTGTGGGAACTCCCATCTGAATAGTATGTTGTTCTTTCTCAATAGAGTGACCAAATCCTTATAATGGGTCCTCGCTTCCAAGATATTTTTAGGAATATCTTTAAAGATCTGCACACGTGAGTCTTCAATTTCAAGGGCTGTTTGGAAATGTAAATTCAATATCTTATCTCTCTCCTCCTGAGATCTCAGAGTTATAAGGCAATCTCTTGGGCTCTTTCTGTTCTGTTTCCTTCCCAGTCTGAAAGCAGTTGTTATCTTAAATTCCTCCTCTTTCAAGCTGTCCTGCCAGAATTCCAGAAATTCTTTTGTCAAATATTCTATCAAATTGTCCTTTTCATTTTCTGGAATCGATCTCAGTCTCAAATTTTTATTTTTTCTCTGTAGTTCCAATAAAGACAGAGCAGCCTCATGTTCTTCCAGCTTTTTACAGACTGGTACTATCTGTTCCTGTGTATTTCCTGCAGAAAGTTTTGCTTCCTCTGCCGAAACTTTTGCCTCCTCTGCAATCTTTCTAGTTATCTCATTCTCTTGAACTAATTTATTTATAGTCTCTGTATTCAAGTCCAATTTTGTTGATAATTGATTCAACTGTTTGGAATTTTCAGTGCTCTGCTTTGTTAGCACTTCTAGGGTTTCATTTATCTTGACTAATGCTTTTGTTATTGTTACTGTATCCATGGAAGGAGCTGCAGGTGGTACAATTGAACCTCTTCTCTTTTGTTCAGCTTTGCTTTTGGCCCTTGTTGTTCTCTCCTCTGTTGGGCCACTCATATCCCAAGGTCTTTCCCACGAGAATCACTTTCAGGTGGAAAATTCCACAAGTCTGTTCCTTGCAGTGAAAAATAGTAGTTATTTCCCTACAGCCTCTAGATGGAGCAGTTCAGAATTTCCAATACAAGGTAACAAAGGTTCCCTTCCTAAATAAACAAAAGTGGCAACCAAATGTCCAATATCTTCTAAATAGCCAAATTGTATCTTTCCAAAGTTCCAGACTTCTGTCAAATCAAATCTTTAGTTGTAATCCAGCAGAACACCTACTTTGTAGCAAGTCTCAAATGACAGTTCTCAGTCCCGGTAGCTCACTCCCAGGCAGTCCTCCCCAAGGGTTTAAAACGGCAGAACTTTCCCTTCTAAGCCTCTTTCATGCAGGCAAAACAGTTCATAAATCTTCCCCCCCTGCCCCTGCTTGCTAAGGGGGGGGAGCTGAGTCCAATGCCTGAGTCCGTCACTTTTAAAGCGCTTTCTGACAATTGCAGCTTCTTGTTTCAATGCTTTATTTACATGCAGTCCGGAGAAGGCAGACTTCCTTATTTTTTACCTTCTCCGCTTTCAGCCAATTTATAATTATTTCCTTATAAATTTGTTGCTCAGTCTTACTCACGGTAGTCCAATTTGTAATCCAAATGTCAGGAAGAAGTCGGCGCTCTCCGTCAATGGCGACGCGGCTTCACTTCACGGGCTGGGTAGCGGCTCTCAGCACCGCGCTCCCCCGCTGCCACTCCGGAGCCTTTAAAAAGGCTCCTTTGCAGTAAAGAGGGGCGCTTTAGGTGCCCACCGAGCCTCCTTGCTCTCAGGCTTCTGTGCCTGAGATTTTAAGGGTCCCCGCTTCGCCGTAGCGGTCAGACCCGAACTCGTGAAGAAGCCTCCCTGAGCGGAGCTCAGCGGGAGGCGGCCATTAGCGCTGGCGCCAACCGGAAGTCTCCCCCGTCTATACACAGATAAGGGACGCGGGTGGCGCTGTGGGTAAAACCTCAGTGCCTAGGACTTGCCGATCGTATGGTTGGCGGATCGAATCCCCGCAGCGGGGTGAGCTCCCGTCGTTCGGTCCCAGCTCCTGCCCACCTAGCAGTTCGAAAGCACCCCTAAGTGCAAGTAGATAAATAGGTACCACTTTATAGCGGGAAGGTAAACGGCGTTTCCGTGTGCTGTGCTGGTCCTGGCTTGCCAGAGCAGCTTCGTCACGCTGGCCACGTGACCCGGAAGTGTCTTCAGACAGCGCTGGCTCCCGGCCTCTTAAGCGAGATGAGCGCGCAACCCTAGAGTCGGACACGACTGGCCCGTACGGGCAGGGGTACCTTTACTTTTACCTTATACACAGATAGTGCCAAGGCTATTTTCTTAAATCTGAGTCCCCCAAAATAGGGGGCGTCTTATATATGGAGGCGTCTTATAGACGGAAAAATATGGTAATCAATTTAATTAAACCTTGCTGTGCAGAGTGGATGCCTCTTCCTCTGAGCCACTGGATCCAAGGGGAAGTTGAGTCACTCTGGTACCTGTGTTATAAGGACAACTGCACCTGTTATCTCCCTTGCGTGGCGAGTTCCCACACCCCCCCCCCAGTGGAAATAATGACACGTGACACAATTATTAAGGTTAATGGGATAAATAAGGCCACAACTTCATTGGTTACAGGTGATGAGTGGTATTGGCTTAGGCATTGGTCCTAACTGACTATATCCGACTTCAGCCCGTCCGCTTGAAGTCCGGGAAGGGTTAACCACCAGTAGGGGGATTCCTGCTGATGCACATCAACTAGGAACTCCCATGGGGTCACCGCTAGGGGGCGTGCCTTAGGCCCTCACCTCCCTAGGCTTCGGACAGGGCCACGCCCCTCGGAATCCTTTATCGGACTACCCTTCAATATGTGGGGCAGGTGATGGCGCTTCCTCCCCTCTTCCATCTACAGAACTATACCAATGCCTAACCGCCAATACCCAGAAAGTTGTGACGATTTGCTACGAGGTAGGCGAAAACCAAGTGTCAGGTGCCAATTTGCCAAGTGGGAAAATTCCTACCAGGCCCCTCAACGGTGACCAACCAAGGTCCATAGCAAGGTCAAGGAACGAAAACCTTATAGGGTGGGAGGGTGGGAAAAGCAGGAAGAGCTGGCAGGCGGCAAAGAGGGAGATCCCCAGCCGTGTCCTTCATTAAATAGGGCAGGCCACGCCCCCTGAGCCAGCTGATTGGCCCTCTGCCACCAAACCCATTGCCCTTGCATTAGAGGAACTAAAAACTGGAAGGAGCAGGCAGAGTCCCAGATCCACCTGGGCTGCAGTAGGTCCATGGCCTTGTCAGAAAGACTGTGCCCGCCCATTCCTAACAAAATCAAGAGACGAACACCCTGGGCCTCTCCTTTCTTTTCCCCCAGGTGTGTCTGGCAGGCAGCGAATTCGCAGAGAGTGCGGAGGGCTTTCAGGGCGCCAAGGACATCGGCCCACGAGGCGGCCCCTTCAACATGCTGGAGTTTTCCAAGAAGTATTTCCGAGAAGGGCAGAGGGCAAAGATGTGAGTGCGTGCGGACGGACGGAGCCCCCTAAGGGCTTGTTTGCCCTCGAGAAACGGAGGCCGTCATCTCAAGTTTGGTGTGTCAGAGTTGGTGTCCTGAGGCTGCAATCCCCCGTGTAAGGAAAGCAAAGGAATTCTGGGGTGCTGCAACCGTGCCCCTCCACCCACCTCAGCATACCAGTTAGTTATAACACCCCTGCTAACGTTTACGGGGTGCGATCATCGCATGTCTTGGGATGACCAAGAGGTAAGTCAAGATGGCCCACTCTTTGCCACGGGCAGTTGGCTCTCTTGCAGCATGTCAACCGCCGCGATTCGCGGAAATCGTTTGCCTCTCAAAGAAGTAAATTGCATCGGAGGTTGAAGTGAGATAAGTTGGGGGGTTGCCTGAACCGGAAAACAGACCCACAACCTACTGCACCCTATAGCTGGATATGTGTATGTGTGGCAGGCAAGACAGCATGGGATGGGTTTTAACAGGTAGGAGAGGGTATATTAATTGCAATTTCATGTGCCCACATGTGTGGGTTAAGCAGTTTCAAAACCCCATCCTTGGCAGCAAAATTAAACGCATAGGAATTAGGCTGTGAAACCTTGTTTTGAGCAAGTCCAGCTATGGAGTAATCTGGCTTCCCTCTTCTTCCCCTACTTAACAATGAATCAGGCAACAACTTGTAAAGTATTTTTTTTTAAAAAAAAATAAAGATTTACTTGCTTTATAATCATGCATTGGTTCACAGCAAAGGCTGCAGCAAATCCATGCAGGCTAAAAGCTTAAGGTATAACCAGCTTCAGGCACGGGAAGAGGGCGTCTCCTAACAACTCTCAGAACCCTTAACAAACTACAGCTCCCACAATTCTTTGGGAGAAAGACCATGGCTGTTGAAAGTGGTATCATAGTGCTTTAAATGTATGCTGTGGTGGCGGCCACACACACACAACAATTGTCCCAGTTATAGCCCCTCCTCTTTACTCCATTTATTAGCATGTGGAAATGAGTTGCAATTTGGGAAATCTTTGTGGACGAAATGCCCCCCCCCCCAGCAAAAAGGGCAGGGAATGGTTTTCCCCCGATGGGCTTGAGCTGGTCCCTAGGCGACCAGGCAGTCACAGATCCCAAGGGAAGAGGGAAAGACCTCGTCCACCTGGAACCTTCCCTGAAAGGCAGCTTGTAATTCATGTCTGGAATTAATTTCAGGGATCCCAACAAGCAGAAATCCAAAAAAAGTGGTGAATCGAATGGCATGGCAGATATTCTGAAATTCACCAAGGTAATGCAGATTGTTTTCTTGAGCAATGGCAGTTTTCTTCTCACTGGCTGTCTCTCCATGTGTGTACAGTGGTACCTCGGGTTACAGACGCTTCAGGTTACACGTTTTCAGGTTACGGATGCACCGATACCTGGAAGTACCAGAACGGTTACTTCCAGGTTTCGGTGCATGCGCAGAAGCGCTAAATTGCACTTTGCGCATGTGCAGAACCACTGAATTGTGTCACACGCATGCGCAGACGCGGCGCTGCGGATTGCGAACATGCCTCCCGCACGGATCACATTTGCAACCTGAGGTTCCACTGTATTGTGGACCCGAATGGGACCCCACTGCTATTATTTTTGTGGTTGGACAACATTTAGCTTGGTAAAACTATATTTGATGAAGAAGCACATAAAGTGCTTTTGGAAAACCAAAGAATTTTAATTTTCAAATGTCAGGTAATGCCTAATAATAATAATAAAACTGCAAGTACTTAGCAATCCTTTTTAATGATTTCTGTGCAATTTTACACACATTTTACTTACCAGCAAAACTAAATTATATTAATTTAACCAAAATATATTTTGAATTCCCAAGTCTTTTTTTAAATTGCTTTCATTAAATATTTTCTTGGGTTACATGTTACAACTTTTTAGTACCCCTCACTTGGGGGATTTGAAAGTTGAAAAATTTGACATGCCCCCATGTCACTGAGCCACTCATAATTGTTTGGCTTGCACTGGAGAAATCCTTGCCCACTGCATCCCCAAACAGTTATTTATGTTTAGCAACATTTATACACCACTTCCTCCCCATCCAAAAAAAAGACCTCTAAACGGTTTACAAAAGGAAGTGTAAAATATACATTTTATAAATACATATAAAGACAAACATTAAAAAATAGTTGTATTTTTAAAAAATTGGTTTGTATCCAGTGTTAGTCATATTCAGAGTAAACCCACTGAAATTAATATCTAAAGGGCTGTCATGCAGCAAGCTTGCTTTTTCCTTCTCTGGAGGGTAGCACTCGAATGAATGGATTCAAGTTACAAGAAGGGAGATTCCCTTCCAACTTTACAATTCCATGATTCTATGACTTACTTAGGTCCATTATTTTAAATGGATCCACTTTAAGTAAAGCTTAGCTGGATACAACCCATTAAATAAAATGTCAGCCTCCACTTCTATGTTTCGTTAAACTAACGCAGTCCAGGTCCAAGGGGTTTTATTCAAGTGTGTAAAGCATTGTGTGCAACTGCCACACCCCTTTGCTTGCCCCAATTCCTTTGCCCATCACTTGTGGCACCAAACCTCTTCCTTCCTTCCCTGCACAGGCCCCCATCCAAGAGTCGCTCATTGAATTCACGGACAGCAGCCTGAACAAAATAGCTGCAGAAACTTTCCAAGGTGAGGAGCTGGGAGGTCCACTTTAGGAAGTCACAAGCAGGACCCGGGCAGAACAGCACACTTCTCTCCTGCAATTCCCAGCAGCTGGTAATCAGAAGTATCACTTCCTCTGATCGCCTGAGGAGAAAAGTGATCAGGCATGATGGGGCAGTATCTTTTTCTCGTAAAGTTGTAGTTCCCTTCTGTGTGGGAAGACTCCAAATGATCTTGGAGCGCCTAAACTAAGGAATTCTCTCTCACAAGGTGGGTGGCTTTAAAAGAGAATTAGAAAAAAAATCACAGAGGATAAAGCTGTCAGTGGCTACCAGTCACAGTGTCTAGGCCAGGGGTCAGCAAACTTACCGTGTCTCGGGCCAGTGCCTCCAGCGCCGATCGCACAGCGGGGGAGCCCGTGCCCATACGTGTGCGCACACACTATTTCCGGCACACTTCTGGGTCGGAGGAGCACCAGAAATAGCTTGTGTGCATGTGCAAATAACGCTTGCGCCTGCGCACAAGCTATTTCCGGTGCTCCTCTGACCTGGAAGTGGGCAGCTGTGCAGCGCAGCGCCGGTAAGAGTGGGCGATGGGGGTTGCCGCGGGCCAGATAAATGAGTCTTTCAGGCCTTATCCGGTCTGCGGACCTTAGTTTGGGGACCCCTGATCTAGGCTATGTCTCCACTATCGGAGATTGTATGTCTTTCTGAATACCAGTGGCTAAGAATTGCAAGTGCTGCTGTGCTTTTTTTTTTGGTCTTGCTTTTTTTGTCTTTTTTTTTTTTTGTCTTGCTTTTGGGTTTCCCAGGGGCAATATGTGGGAAAGACACTCTGGGCTAGATGGGCCACTGGCCTGATCCAACAGGTTCTTCTTAACTTCTTATCTGGAGTCTCTCTCTCTCTCTCTCTCTCTCTCTCTCTCTCTCTCTCTCTCTCTCTCTCTCTCTCTCTGTTATCTGCATCTGCTTTTCCAGCTGTGATGAAGTTTATGGGCGACCTCCCACTCAAAGGACAAACTGAGCTAGAGGTGGTGTGTTCTCTTCTCAAGGTAATCAAACTTCCTTTCTTCTTTTCAGGTTTTAAACTGAATTTTAATAGCAACAAGCAAGTCACAGGGAAAAAGAAATGAAAGACAATTTAGTTTCAAAAAAAGGGGATAAGTTGTCTCAATTACCAGTACGGAAGTGCAGGGTGCAGCTTTGTAATTTACAGAGTCAATAATAAAACATATTGAGAGGGAAAGGCTGCGTGGTCTCTAATTACCAAAGGATTCCATGGTCTAAATTAAAACAATTACATATTTTTTTTCCAAAAAAGGTTAAGAATTACTGTATTTTTCGCTCTATAAGACGCACCTAGTTTTTAGAGGAGGAAAACAAGAAACAAGAAAGCAACGCAAAGCCTCTTGAGTGAAGAGGCAGGAGCGCTCCCGCTGCGCTCAAGAGGCTTTGTGTGGCTATCCCTGAAGCCAGAAGAGCAAGAGAGATCGGTGCGCACCGATCCCTCTTGCTCTTCTGGCTTCTGGGATAGCTGCACAGCCTCTTCAGGGCAGCGGGATGAAGGCTCCCCCTGCCCTGAAGAGGCTGCGCCCGGCTAAGCCAGAAGCTAGAACAGTGAGAGGGAGCACTGCACAGCGATCTGGCTTCTGGGATAGCTGCACAGCCTGCATTTACTCCATAAACCCATACACATTTCCCCTTACTTTTTAGGAGGGAAAATGTGCATCATATAGAGCGAAAAATGTGGTACATTGAACTGTGCTAAATCCAGACTCTCACTTAGACCCCTTGGACCTGGCATCCCTGAGCCACTTGTATTTGTATATAAGATAAAATTAGACCAAATGGCAAAAAGTGATTTTGAGCACTGTGGCCCCTGGGCATTTTTGGCTTATGTGAGATTTTTTAAAGAGTAAGCTGCTTTCTGGCCTTTGCAGCGAATGGAACCTGCAGAGCCAATGCAGAAACAAGCCCCAACGAAGCCTGGAGCTTATATCTGCACCTCCTGGGCTTATATCTGCACTGGGGCTGCACTTGCCAAGCCATCCTGGTTGCTCTGGCCTCTCCCAAATACCTCCTAATAAACATTCTCATTCTCGAGTACAGCTGCTATAGTCCAGAGGTCACCATCGTGGCACCTGCAGGTGAACATGCACTCACAGCTTCACTTCCTTCCTCTGAAATCAGGCTTGCAAGAAGCGTTCTGTTCATAGCTGTCAACTTTCAGATTTGAAAATAAGGGATCAGCAGCCTCGAAAATAAGGGATCAGCAGCCTCACCTGTCCCTGGGACAGTCTACAGGATATCTAACAATCTGGGATAGCAGCGGGAAGCAGCGGGAAACGGCATTGAAATAAGGGAATTTCCTGCAAAAAAAGGGAAGGTTGACAGCTATGGTTCTGTTGTAGCCAGTACAATAACGTTACGGTTTGCACTCCATTGCAGCCTTGTGCATGCATCGTGAGCACAAAGGTTTCTCCAATTTCCACATGTGCCCACAGGCCCCAACACGATGATGACCCCTTTAAAGTCCAACAGCATATCAAGGACACAACATGGGCTGCCCCTTAGCCTTAGTGCAGCAGCCTTCAACCTTCTTCCAACCTGATACCTGCTTTTAAGCCAAACATGCTGACGCTGCAACCGCCTTAGACCAGGCTGTGACCTGGTGGCGGGTCCCAGTCCACCAATTAATGGCCTGTAGTCTAAAGCAAGCTCTTCTGATTTGCAGAGCTGCTGAGCTTGTCATAGCCATGGCGGGCTACAAGGCCGGATTTAGGTTTGATGAGGCCCTAAACTACTGAAGCTAATGGGGCCCTTTATATGTCCAGTTGTCCTTTGTCAACAACAAATTGTCACTGTTTTTTGTGTTGAATACATGCTAAATGGCAATTTATGGAGGTAACAGGTATCTAAAGCCATTTGCACATGTTGCCATGCAACCAGTCCATGCAGAATGTTGTTATTGAGTCATTTAGTCGTGTCCGACTCTTCGTGACCCCATGGACCAGAGCACGCCAGGCACTCCTGTCTTCCACTGCCTCCCGCAGTTTGGTCAAACTCATGCTGGTAGCTTCCTTCACGGATCACTGCCTTGCCATGGCGAAGGGGCTTGAATAACTCAGAGAAGCTATGATCTATGCTGTGCAGGGCCACCCAAGATGGACAGGTCATAGTGGAGTGTTTTGACCAAACGTGATCCACCTGGAGCAGGAACCAGCAAGCCACTCCAGTATCCCTGCCAAGAAAGCTCCATGGACAAAGACAATAGGCATGCAGAATGTAGGCACCCTATATATGGAAATGAGCAAACCAGTGATATTTTAGGGATCAGGCTAGCAGGCGGGGCCCATTACTTACATCATAGGAGCCTACACAACACAAAACACTGTTGCTGTAAGTCAGTTTTATTTTATCTGTTTTTTATCTTATATTTTGGAAATGTACATCCAGTTGTTGTTTTTTCTTTAAATTTTTTGGGGGCCCCCAAGAGAGTGGAGCCCTAAGCTATAGCTTCTTTAGCTTATACGTAAATCTGGCACTGGCGGGCTACTATGGCAAACTCTTCCATCACCTTCCCAAGCCAGAAGTCTTTGTGGGGAGAGAGCAAGTGGTGGCTGCTACGAGAGCAGCCAGCAAGGGCTGGGACTCCCCTGAGGCATGTATAATTCCATACTTTCTCCTGGTTCTCCACTAGCTCTGCGGAGACCACGAGGTCATCAGGGACGAGGTGTTTTGCCAGATCATCAAACAGATCACGGACAACACCAGCACCAAGACGTACGTGAGTCTCTGGTAACAACCCGTAGGCCTGTGCACAGTTCTGGCTGGAGGGGGAAGGGGGGGGGGCTTCCATCCAGTAGAAGCACACAGCTTGTAAACCACCAGAAAAATGCAATTATTGATGTTTCTAACCTTAAATTCAGTTATCTTCCTTTCAACCTGTTTGAGATTAAAAGAATAATAATGCCCACATGTAAATTCATCATGTTTGTGCACATTTATCATAATGTACACCTTTTTGTATGCAACTTTCCCTAACGTAGCACATTTTTTAAATGTTCTTTTCACTGATATTTGCATTTCTGTCTACAACTGTACCCTACTAAAGTGGTACCTCTGGTTATGAATGCTCCTAGTTACGAATGCAAATATCAGGTTACGAGCTCCGCTAACCCGGAAGTAGCTGCTCCTGGTTGCGAACTTTGCCCCAGGATACGAACAGAAATCACGCACCACAGGCCCTATTAGCAAAAGCGTGCTTCAGGATAAGAACGGTTTCAACTTAAGAACGGACCTCCAGAATGAATTAAGTTTGTAACCAGAGGTACCACTGTACAGGTATATGCAGTTTCACACGGCTGCAGAATTTGGAGTACTGCCAGTTTTGAAGGATGGCTGTGTTTCAATTTGCACCTAGTTTCAGAAAGTGCAAATTGGGCAGGTTTGCTGTTAAAGGGGAACTGGATAGCATTTGTCCCCCGTTCCTAGTGATGAGTACCCCCCCACCCCCATTGCACCAGGAGTCTCCTCTGTCTGCTCTTCTGACCCCGCCACCCTCCCAACTCATGCTGATTCAGAAGTCCTCACATCAGGGATACAGAGTGCTTCCGATGTCAAAAGGTGCTTACATATTGTAGGAGGGGAGAGGAGGAAAGAAGGGGGAGGAGAGAGGGATAGTATCACTCCAAACTGCATCCCAAGTCAGCCATGTCTTTGGTACCCTGCTCCGTTTGTTCATTTCTTGCATACTATTTTAACAGCCCCGAATTCCCTTCTTTGGGGGGTTTCACACAGGGACAGCTGCCAGAAAGGTTGGAGGCTGCTCTACATCCTGAGTGCCTATTATAGATGCTCTGAAGTCCTCCGACCATATTTGCTGCAGTTCCTCCAAGAAATCTGCAACAGTCCCAGCTTGCATTTCCAAGGTGAGATATTGGGAGATTCGCCCCTGGAGACCATCTGGTCAACCAGTCACAAGGTTACATATGCGCTGTCCTGGCTGAGAAAGAGACACGCCTCAGTGGTGGAGCACCTGCTCTGCATGCAGAAGGACCCATGGAATCATAGAATTGTAGAGCTGGAAGGGATTCTGAGGGTCATCTAGTCCAACCCCCTGCAATGCAACCCCAGATTTCGATCCCAAACATTTGCAGGTAGGATTGAGAAAGATTCCTGCTCTGAAACCCTGGAGAGTTGCTGCCAGCCACTGTGGACAATATTAAGCTATATCAGTCTTTTTCAACCTTGGGGCCCTGATGTTATTGGACTACAATTCCCATCATCCCTAGTGAGAAGGATCCCTAGTCAGGGATGATGGGAGTTGTAGTCCAACAAATGCAAATTTTGCCTTTGTTCAGTAGGCTAGTTTCTACACACACTTTCCCACTGGCTTCTCTGTCCTCCACCCAGGCAAGCAAAATGCATGATCAGAGTTCAAGGATACATTCCTAGCCAGGCAAAAACGCTCAAGTGGGGTATGAACTAGGCCTGGTGAGGGGCGTGGCCTTATGAGGGGTGTGACCTGGGGAGAGCCCTGAGTGGGGAACCCTCGAGGGCTCCATTTGGCTCCTGGATCTCAGGTTCCCATCCCCTGCCCTACAGCCAGCTTTTCCCCTATTGAGAATGGCTGTGCTGGAGATTCGCAGAATTTTATTTACTTATTTACTTACTTTAGTAGCTTGATTCCCAAGATAAAAAACTATGTTTGTGTCAAATGCCTTGAGGGTCCTCTAGCAAACGTTATAACCGTTTTTGCCTTAAAACTGCTTTGCATCAGGACTGCTCATCCGAATTTAACATTTCACAACTCCTGGGGCAGGGAAAGGGGTTAGATCTCAGGAAGAAAATGGTGGCTGCTTCTGCCTGCCCTCATCCATCAGGCTGCCCTGTTTGGGACGCTTTCCTCGCCGCTGCCCATCGCTCATTAATAAATGGAAATGAGCCCATCTGCTCAGCTCTCAGAAGGCAGCTTCAGTCGGAAGGCAGCTCCCCTGTCGCAGCCGGTGGTTATTTCCTCGTTAAAAGACGCAGGTTCCAAAACTGGCTCCAGTGGCTTCAAGGTGGAAAGGAATATTGGCAAAGATAGATGACTCCCCGCTCCCCAAACTAGGCTGTTAGCTGGGGATGCCAGCTCGCTGCATGCCCCCTTAGAATGGTGTCTGCCCCACAGATGGTCTTCGTACCACAGAAGTTTTGGAGCTTGGAAGATGTGGAACATGAAAAACTAGGCAGAGAGTTTTTAATCCATCTGCCAGTGCACCAGGGAATTTCAGGTTGCGGTGGCCTGCCAAATCTTGAATGCACCTGATGGTAGCAAATATATGCCATCAGCTCAGCGCAAGCTGAATCAGCTAGATGTTGGCACTGGGCAGGGTTTTCCCCTGGCTGCCCTATGCCAAAGCAATCATGTGCATCCACACTTACTGCTGAAATCGAGTCTTCCATAGAATTAAGCGCAAATAGCCGTCCCAGGCTGCCCCCAAGCCAGCCTTCCCCCCTCCCTGCCATCTTTGTTCACTCACTCCAGGTGACAGCAATATCAGTTGCGCTTCAGTGTTTTCTGTGTTCTCCTCTGGCACGTTTTCCGATCTGCTTTGTAGCATTTGGGTCTGGTCAATTCTATTGTATATAGCCAAAGGCCTTTGCAACGGACGACAGAGAAGAAGAGGAAAAATTTCCTCTAAGATCTTACAATGTAGCCTGTAGCAGCTTGCAACATAAAAAGAAATTCACAGCATTAAATATTAAAACTGGAATGTATTCACATACCTGGAACGGAGCTTCTTGGCTGCCAGCACAAATTTGGCTCCCTGGTGTGTAATATATAGATGTTTATCTGCTAGGAGTTCAACTGTCACTTCCTGTGCGGATCGACCTGGAAGCCAATTAAGAATTGGCAATATAATTTTTCCTCTGGGCGTTATATACAGGGGGCAAATCAGCAGATGCTGTGTGATGTCCTCTACCTGATTGCATCCATTTATGCATTTGCGACACATATGGGGACTTCCCCGTTATCTCCCCTCTAAATATCCCAAGGGCATCTGTTTGAATCTTAGTTCTGCAAAGGCCCTGCTTGATGTGGGAAGGTCAGAGTCTCAAGGTATTGGGGCCTTGAGTGAGTGGTCTTAATTTGGGGGTTCCAAGTAGAGTAATGGACAGCAATGATGGATGCTCTGTCTTGGTTGGCAGCCTGATCAAAAATCCAGTTTCTAAGGTCACGTGGGCTAAGGGCTAAGTAGCTCTCCGTTTGAAGATTCTAAGCATTTGGGAGGCTCCTGAAGGAGCGTCTCCACCCCCATCGTTGTATCCGGACACTGAGGTCCAGTGCCAAGGGCCTTCTGACGGTTCCCTCGCTGCGAGAAGCCAAGTTACAGGGAACCAGTCAGAGGGCCTTCTCGGTAGTGGCACCCGCCCTGTGGGACATCCTCCCACCAGATGCCAAAGAGAAAAACAAGTACCAGACTTTTAGAAGACATCTGAAGGCAACCATGTTTAGGGAAGCTTTTAATGTTTAATAGACTATTGTATTTTAATATTCTGTTGGAAGCTGCCCAGAGTGGCTGGGGAAACCCAGCCAGATGGGCGGGGTATAAATATATGATGATGATGATGATGATGATGATGATGATGATGATGATGATGATGTGTGTGTCAATAAAATGCAGTTGCAGTGCCAGCCTCTCCAGTAAGCACGGGCAAAATGCTACTGAGGCTTTTCAGGCCTCTGAACCATTAACTAAAAGCTTCCTGTTCATTCGTTCTACCCATTTTATTTCTCCCTGCTCAGTAGAGCTGGGGATGCTTGGCGTCACCCAGTTGCTATTTTATTAGTAAGCATCTGTTTGCGCCTGTAGGCATTTTAGCCTATGGTGCTTTGCCCTGTGCATTGTCTTTACAATCAGGCTTAGGTGAGTCTAGAGAGCTGAATCTCTCTACAGCATTTGAGAAATCTGGAGCCACACATTTCACTTCTCCTCTTAGATATTTCCTCTCTCACACACACTTTCTGTCTCTGCCTCTCTCTCTCTCTCTCATTTGTTTCATGGTCTCCATCAGGCATCGCCAAGGCATGTGAGCAGAACCTGCAGAAAACCTTTCAGTTTGGTGGCCGCTGCGAGTTTCCCAGTAACATGGAGCTCAAAGCCATGGTGGTGAGTGCCCTGCAAGTCCCACAAGGGCTTTGCCAGATATAATTGTGGGGGGTTTACACCAGAAGGAGAATGACTTCCAAACAGGGATGGGTGGTGCTGTGGTTTGTGTTTAAGAACTGTTTTCTGTTTCTATTACCGTATTTGAATGCTGTAAATGTTGATGGGCCTTTTTTCAACATGCTGTTTCAGTTATTGGGCACACTACTGGTGTGCCCTATGGACAGGTCTGCTGGTGGCATGGTTGTGTGATTTGGTAACTGGGACTGACCCACCAGCAGTCCGCTTTGGGGGCACATGCATTCAAATCGCAGTTCAAATCCATGTTGGGGCTCACAGCAGGTTCAGATCTTGTCAACTTTCAAGTCTGTTATCTGGCCTGAGTGGATGCCTAGCATAGTCTAGGGCAGGCATGGGTTCATTTCCAGAGGAAACACTCAGGTTCTTGACAGGGTTCTGCAACCTGAAGGGAGCTAGCTGTCAGCCCTAGCAGGAAAAAGGAAGTGTGGACATTATATCAGGAAGGAGCTGAGTTCCAGAGTAAGCGGCAAATGAGCATTAGAGGGGCAGCCATGTAATCACAGCCAGGTACTGGAGCAGGAGCTGATGTCATGGCCTCATACCAGCAATAAGTTGTTCTGCCCAAGCAGGGAGCTTTATAGGGCCTGGTTGGCAAGGATTGGCCCTGGAGCATCAGCTGACAGATGGCTCAGGCAGGCTGGTACTGCAGCCTAGAGGGCACTCTTGAGGCACAGAGCTCAAATCTCTCAGCTTTGCAGTGCTGATGGGATGCAAACAGGTGAGTCACCAGAGCCTGACTTCTAGCAGTAAGGTCCTCTGGCTAATACGTTTCTGGGGTTGAACCTCCTCTAAACATGGCTTATGATTAGGGGTATTTTTTTTTGAAAAAGATATACATTTTTAACCATTTTTGTATGCTTTCCTTAAAATATGTGTTTTGTATATTACTTTATATACATTTTCCTGCATTTCCCCCTAAGCTTTTCAGCACATTTCCCTCTAAAATACACATCCCATCCCCAGTAAAATACACATTGTTGGGTGCACATTTCTGAAGCAAGAGTGCGCTGCAGCATTCAGAAGAGTGTGCGATCTGATGGTTAGCTGCTTCTCACTTGGCATATCAATATAGAGATTATGAGATAAGTTAGTTTACTTTAAAATGCAGAATTCTCTTCCATTTTTACTTATGAACTTTGTCTTTCCCTCCTTCCTTTGCAAAGGCCGGAAGGAGCTCCAAGCGGCAGCTGTTCCTCTTACCGGGAGGGATCGAGAGGCACCTCAAGATCAAAACTTGTTCGGTGAGTGGAAGAGGAAGGATCTCTCATCCCCATAGATCAGGGAAGGGGAATTTCAGGCCCCAGGGCCAAATGTCGACCCTCCACGCCTCTCTGTGCCCTTAGGACTTTCCCCAGCCCACAACTGCTCCCTGACCATGCCCCCTCACCCTGAGCCACACCTCTTACTGCCCCTGCTTTCAGTGTTTTTGCCTGGGTGGAACTGAGTCTTTGAACTCTGATAATGTTTCTTGCATAGAGTCACAGAATCGTGGAGTTGGAAAGGGACCCTACAGGTTATCTGGTCCAGCCGGATGCCAAACTGCTGGATGTGTGTGAGAGTGTGTGTAGGAACTAGCTTACTGTATGCATTATGTTTGTGATTGTAGGTTGTTTTAAATTGTTTCTTTCTCCATGCTAACTGCCCACAACAGTTGTGACTTAATCATCTTGCAAGAGCTTCCTTCGTTACAATCTTCAAATGTTAAAACAATTCAAGGTGGGGATTAGCGTCTTGCCCTCTCTCAGAATCATCTTTTCCTTCCATCGCCTTAAAAAATAAATAAACCTAGCTTGCAGAAGAAATCTGTATGGTTTCAAAGTTTGTATTCCTTGCTTATGAACTTTGGCATTATTTAAAACTAGCAGAAAGTGCCCGGTGCTGCCCAGGTATTCTAATAAACCTAAACCTATTGTTATTTTAAAATGGATAGTATAAATTAGAGTTTTGGGGCTGTGCATGCACACACTGTCTGTCTCTCTCATACACAGCAACATATTGCATCTGAAGGCATCCAAACATAGCTAAAAACTACCTCTTCCACCTCAGGAAACCTCGTTTGTAACTGCCACGTCTGTTTGGCCGAAGTCATGGCAAAGTCATGTTTTGGTCCACCATCTTGTTTCAAAATGGTGTTGCATGTCATCCAAACACAGACAAAGACCGCATTGGGAAGCCGCATGACAAGTTTGGCAATGATACGAGATATCATCTAACCAAAGACACTCTAACTCATAGTGAACAGGCAGGCAGACAAGCAGACAGGTGAACTACATACCAGAATATGTACCTGGTCATTTGTGACTCAACTTCTCCGTCCCTCACCTGCATTTCCAGGTTGCGCTGGATGTGATAGAGGAGTTATGCTACGAGATGGGACTACGCCGCCCTGAGGCCTTTGACGAATACATCATTTTTGCTGTCGCCAACAGAAGTGAGTCCCGTCGGGCCCCAGAGGAGAGAATCCCTCAGTCCATAGACCAGGATTAAACGTATCGTTCCACTCCCTGTATTTTGTTCAGTAATAAATGAAAATCTGCTCTTATTCCCTTATGGGGGACACAAGAGCCTTTATAGAGTCCTTTGTGGGTTCTCCATCGGTCGGAGAAAAATAACAGAGACCAACCAGAGAATATTGAGAAGCAAAGCAGCTAGTAAGCCTGATCTTTATTGAACTGTTGCAACAGGGTGCCCCCTTCACACGCAGGAGAAGGAGGAGGACCCAGAACCCAGGTGTGCCCGCCCTTATATAGACATTTTAAATTTGCCCGCCCTGGAGTCCAAGACCACCCCCAGAAGCACCATACATACATCACAGAAGGGGTGCAGCTCAAGACCGCCCCCCAGACACATCATGCCTACATCACAGAAAGGGGTGATCTACAACAGAAAATCTGAGTGCGTTGTTTACCAAAAATCTGAGTTGTTTACCTCCTTTCTGGCAGGTAACCTGTTAATTCTTACTTGACTGGATACCCTGGGGAGCCTGGCCAGTCTTTTGGAATGATAAATACAGTGGTGCCTCGCAAGACGAAAAGAATCCGTTCCGCGATTCTCTTCGTTTAGCGGTTTTTTCATCTTGCGAAGCAAGCCCATTGACAGCTTAGCGGATTAGTGCGGCTTTTCACGATCAGCTGTTAAGCGGCTTAGCGGCTTAGGAAAAGGGGGGGAAGCGGAAAAAACCCGCGGGGACTCGCAAGATTTTTTTGTCTTGCGAAGCAACCCCATAGGGAAATTCGTTTTGCGAAGCGCCTCCAAAATGGAAAACCCTTTCGTCTAGCGGGTTTTCCGTCTTGCGAGGCGTTCGTCTTGCAGGGCACCACTGTACTTAGTTCCTGAGCCAGGTCACAGGCTCACCCTATTCATACACAGACATACCCTTAAGACAGGATTTGTGAAGGAAAGGACAATGGGGAGGCTTTTCCATTTTCCTTTGACATTGCAGAGAAAACATTTGGTCAGTTTGGGAGCCAAAAATGGCTTCATGGCTGTTTTCCGGTGCTGTTTCAGACATGTGGTCTATATATTTATGTACGTATTTGCGTGGTACATTTATGAACATTTATTACATATCTAAGACCTTAATTATTTATTTCAGTTCAAACTACCGATTTCAGGATCGGATCACCTTGCAGACCTAAACTAGGTTTACTAATCTCCTGGTGGACTATAAGCGCCTGAGAAGAGTCTGGCTGCTGGATCAGGCCAAAGGCCAATCTGGTCCAGCACCCTCCTTTCATAGGAGCCAAGCAGACGCTTATGGGAGCCTGCAGATGGGATCTGAGTGCGACAATGCTCTCCCCCACTTGTGTTCCCTACAACTGGTATTCAGAGTCATACCACTCCAACAGAAGAGGTGGAACACAGTCTTATCCTCCATGAATACACCCCAAAATTACCCAACCCCCCAAAACTGACCATTTCAATAACTTTGCTATGAAGCTTCCTAGCAGCACCCCAACAATATGTGCATTGGCTTTTGTGGGTGGATTTGACAGACACCTGAGTTCTAAAGAGTCACTGCACAAAAATGACCAAATTCAGATAAATTTATTGCCTGTCATATGTTGTTTCAGTAGGGCACCAGGCATATAATTTTGTAGGCATTATTCTCATTCTTGCTTGTGAAAATTCACCCGGTTGTGCCTGAAATGTTATTTCTTTTTGAGATGCCGGACTTTATCTGGAAAGTGTCTACCACCACCTGTTGGTAGAGGGCTGTAAAACCATCCTTTGGGCCATGTAGGAAAAGAGCAGTTTGCAAACCCCCCCTCCCTTTAGCAAATCACCAGTCTATATTTGGAAGCTAGGGGGGCCAGACTGTACACCAGGTGAATGCAGCCACCCACTTCACCAGGAACACCAGGCGGCTTTAAAAATCCGATCCGTGCCATTTTGCCCACGCAGATCAGAATGTTCGGCCTTTGAACAAAAAGGAGTACATCCTTGATGTTGCCTTGGAAATGGAGAACGTGGACAGCGGCTTCATGTTCTGGTATCGGCGCGTCATCTGGGCCCAGCCGCTAAAGTTTGACAATGAGCTCTATGTCACCATGCACTACAATCAGGTGAGACCTTTGCAGCAAAGAAAAGGGAAAGCTTTCAGAGAGGAGCAGCCGAGTGCACATCTTGTTCCTTCTCAAAATGACTCATAGGTAGGTTTCCTTCCAGGTCTTGGTGATGGTGACATTTGTTTGGGCAGGAAGGCAATTTTGGTTAGGACAGGTCGACCAGTGACTCTGCAGCCTATTTTTACTTGAAACAAAAAAAAATTTTTCCTTCCAGTAGCACCTTAAAGACCAACTAAGTTAGTTCTTGGTATGAGCTTTCGTGTGCATGCACACTTCTTCAGATACAGTGTATCTGAAGAAGTGTGCATGCACACGAAAGCTCATACCAAGAACTAACTTAGTTGGTCTTTAAGGTGCTACTGGAAGGAAAAAATTTTTTTTGTTTTGACTATGGCAGACCAACACGGCTACCTTTCTGTATTTTTACTTGGTTCGAGATGGTCAGAGACTCTGAAGTGGCCTTTCTCCCCCTGCTAAGCCTTCTATAAAATGGGTGGTCACAAAAATAAGACAGGGTCTTAAAGACTAACAGGTTTTTTGTGTCAATAAGCTCTAGTGGAGTAGAGCCCAGATTATGAGAGCCAGGGTGGTGTAGTGGTTAGAGCAATGTTTCCCAAACTTGGGTCTCTGGCTGTTTTTGGACTACAGTTCCCATCATCCCTAACCACTGCTCCTACTAGATAGGGATGATGGGAGTTGTAGTCCAAAAACAGCCGGAGACCCAAGTTTGGGAAACCCTGTATTTTTGTGTTTTGATATTCTAAACCGCCCTGTGATCTTCAGATGAAGGGCAGTAAAGGTAAAGGTAAAGGTACCCCTGACCATTAGGTCCAGTTGCGGACAACTCTGGGGTTGCGGCGCTCATCTCGCTTTACTGGCCGAGGGAGCCGGTGTACAGCTTCCAGGTCATGTGGCTAGCATGACTAAGCCACTTCTTGTGAACCAGAGCAGCGCACAGAAACGGCGTTTACCTTTCCACCGGAACGGTACCTGTTTATCTACTTGCACTGCGTGCTTTCGAACTGCTGGGTTGGCAGGAGCAGGGACCGAACAATAGGAGCTCACCCCGTCACAGGGATTCGAACCGCCAACCTTCTGATCAGCAAGCCCTGGGCTCTGTGGTTTAGACCACAGTGCCACCGCATCCCTATGAAGGGCAGTATAGAAATCTAAATCATAATCATAATAAATATACATAACGTATGCATACATGGCTACAGAGAGGAAGGAAGTATTTCAAACAGTGATTAGAAAGATTTATAACTCAATAAAATTCCCGAACTGGGTGCCATGTCAATGCAGGAAGTAGTCTGTGACATTTCTCAAGGTAGATGCTAAGGAACAGCTCCTCTGCATGGTAGCAGAATCCATGACGATTCCACCTTACGAGATTGTAGTATATACAGCATTTCAAATACTTGGAAGCTCCAAATGCTACTTAATTATTATTCGTATTTATGACTCCTCCTCTCGTTCCCTCAGGTTCTCCCTGATTATCTCAAGGGGCTCTTCAACACTCTCCCTCCCATGAGGCCGAGTGAGCAACAGTTCCAGCAAGTCTCCAAGCTGGCTGCTCTGCAGCACCGAGCAAAGGACAGCTTCTACCTGCCTACCGTGTAGGTGCCCTGGAGGTTAGGGGGCTGCAGGGACAGGGCGAAAAAGGGACATGTCCCCCCTCCAACCAGGAAGCAATTCTGAGCTGCCAGGTGCTGGGGGCTGCTTCTTATGATCTGCCTCGATCACCAAGGCCCTCTTAGATGGCTCCCCAAGCCCCTGAGGTCTGGTCGGCCTTTACTAGGGATCATAGCTGTCAACCGTCCCTTATTTGGCGGGAAAGTCCCTTATCCCAGTGCCATGTCCCGCTGCTGTCCCTTATTGATGATGTCCCTTAAATTTCCTGGGTTTCAAAGGAAGCAGCTCCCCTCCCTCCCTCCCTGCCAGCCAGGGAGGAGGGAGGCTCCAACTGTGTTGCTTGGCTGCGTTGCTCACCCAATAAGAAGTCTAAGAACGACTGGGGGTGGGGTGGAGCTTGCATGCTTTGTGCCGATCAAATCGGCTGTGTTGCCTGGGAACTCGCCTTTGCTCAGCGCTTCCCAGTGGAGAGATGACGGTAGTTTTCCTTGCTGCATCCCCTTTGCCGGGTTGCTGCGCTGTGGGAACCACCGCTTGAGGCTTCGTTTGGCTGCTAGCTGGGCTTTCTGCCTTTGGCTTGGAGGGGCTCAGAAGTTGAACATACCTGTGTTTGGAAAATCCCTTATTTTGGCTGCTGATCCCTTATTTTCGAGACTGCTGGTCCCTTATTTTCAAATCTGTAAGTTGACAGCTATGCTAGGGATTGAGCCATGATTGTGGCAGGTCCCGCCCTGTGGAACTTCCTGCCAGTAGAGGTTTGGCAAGACGCCTTCCCCTTCTCCTTTTAGACCTCCAGTGGAAGACAGGAGTGCCTGGCGTGCTCTGGTCCATGGGGTCACAAAGAGTTGGACACAACTAAATGACTAAACAACAACAACAAAACTGTGTGGGCCTTTGCAATATGCGTTTCTTTTTACCAACCTGATCACCCTGATATTTCTTGGACTCCAACTCCTATCAGCCCCAGCAAGCAAGACCAGCAGGAGTGGATGATGGTAGTTGGAGTCCAACAACTTCCGGGTTGGGGAAAACTTTCCTAACTGAAATAATTTTAATTGCTTGAAGCATCTTGTTTTGAAGCTATCTAAGACAACCTTCTCCATTCTGCTGCCCTCCAGATGTTGGACTACAACTCCCATCAGCCCCAGCCAGAATGGCCAGTAGTCAAGGATGGCAGGCGCTGTAGCCCAATAACAGCAGGAGGGCTTCTGGTTCTGCAGCCCATCCTAGGTGGTTTATGACTTCTTCTCTTCTTCTGTTTCTGCTTCCCCATCCCAGGCGGGAGGTTCAGGACTACATCCCGCCCCAGTTCTACCATCTGCAGAAGGCCCAGTCCTGGCTGGACATGGTCATGCACCACCTGCAGCAAGCGCAGGCCTTGAGTGCCCACCAAGCTCGGGCGCAGTTCCTAGGTAAGATGCTGGATTTCAAGGAAGTGGCATTATTTGACCCAGGGCATGGCACTGGGAAGGTCTTGCCCACGTAAACAGTGCCAACCAGTCAAAGTTAAAGAAATGAGCCATAATAAAAGAGACTGGCTGCCTTGGTTGAACCAGTACAGTAGGGTGGAAGCTTTCTCGGGCCAAGGGCCACATCAGCCCAGTAGAAAGCTATCAGGGGCCACGTTCAATTAGTGGGCAGGCCAGACCCACTCACATACACAAAGCTATTTCCCATTGCCACAGAGGCATTTATTTATTTATTACCTAGCAACTCCACTCAAGGTTCACCTTCCATTTTCTTCAATTCTTTCTACAAAGTTTGTTTGTTTAAAAAAGTGAAATAAATAAAAAGCTCACCATTCATCTGCCCCAACTGCACAAAAGGCACAAAAAACTCAGCAATCCCAGCAGAACGCTGCACATCTGAACTGCAAGCCCTGCCTTACAGCTGTTTAAAGCCTCAAGCTTCAAAATGCACTTGCATCCCAAAAATTATGCCCATGCAATGGCAGAATGCATAAGCTCCTTTTTGCATATTTGTAAGGAGCACAAGTCTGCTGAAATATTTCAACCTCTACTTTGATCTCCTGGCAACAGATCCTCTTGCAGAGAAAAAAGCTACAGTTAACTCACATAGTACAGCATCAAAACCCTTTTCTTGCCACACTGAACAGGTAGTGGTAGGAACCAGAGAGCAGATGAAATCTAGCTGCTGAGCATCTTGCCAACTGGATGGAATGTGGGGGGGGGGGAGTTCTCCACTCCTGGACTTGAATAAAGAAATAGCCCTATCGGATTAGACCGAGGCAGGTCCATCTGGCCCAGCACCGTTTCCAAGAGCAGCCAGTCAGATACTTCCAAGATAGTATATGAAGGAGGCAACAAACTGAGTTTCGCTGCACCCAAAAGTGAAAGTTCTATTTAGGGATCATGGTAAATAGGTGCTCTTAGATTTCTTCCTCCTTCATGGATTGTCTAATCACCTTCTACAGTCATACCTTGGAAGTTGAACGTAATCCGTTCCAGAAGTCCGTTCAACTTCCAAAACATTCGAACACCAAAGCGCGTCTTCTCATTGGCTGCAGTAAATTCCTGTAGCCAATCAGAAGCTGCGGAAGCCCCATTGGACGTTCAGCTTCCAAAAATCATTCGGAAACCGGAACAGTCACTTCCGGGTTTGCAGCGTTCGGGAGCCAAAATGTTCGAGAACTAAGCTGTTCGCAAACCAAGGTACAGCTATAAAGCCATCTTAACTAGTGACAATCGTTGGCACATCTTGCAGCAGTGAAACACACACGACAAAGCTGCTCCTCCATCGGGTGAGCAAAATCCTTCCTCTAAGGCAGCTGGTTTTGTTCCAGCACTGCCCAGAATGTGCTGGAAATGTTTATAGTAAAACATGCACATTCTGCTTTATAATTGAGGCGAGAAAAGTTACTGGCCCACAAGAAGTTATGTAGTCTAGCTGCAAATCTGGTTAGCCATGTGAGAGCAGGTTGCTGGGCTAGAGAGGCCATGGTCTGAATCCAACAGGCTTTTCTTACACTCTTAATTCCATAAGGGGAAAAAATCCTTTTCTCCAGATCAATCTGAAGTTGAGCAAAGGACCCCTTTGTCTCTTGCCCCAGTAATACCGTATTTCACAATAATGGTGGTGTTGCAGTTCATTCCAATTCCGCTCCCCCCCCCCTCCAGGGCTCCTGAGCGCTTTCCCCATGTTCGGCTCGTCCTTCTTCTACATCCAGAGCTGCAGCAACAACACCATCATCTCCCCCTGCATCCTGGCAGTGAACCAGAATGGACTCAACTTCCTGAACAAGGAAACCCACGTAGGTTTTGTGGATTGTCCCGCCCCCCTTTCAGGCTGCTGTTCAGCAGGCGAAGCTGACTCCTGGCCCACGACAGCAAGTCCTGGTGCTCTCCTGTTTGCTGTTGGGGTCTGACTCTGAATCTGTGCGAGTCAAGGAAAGAGGCTGTGGGTTTTGCACAGCAGCGTAAGCTAGCATGGTGACAGTGTTAGTGGATCTCTGTACATGTATGTGTCTTTAGTTCAAAGACCAGAAGAACTGTTTATAGTAGATAGCAGGGTTCAGCTTTGTCTTGTGTCTGGATACAGAAAACAAAGCATTCCTTTGAACTGCATGGGAAAGGAGTTTTTCTTTTTTTAAAAAATATGCTTTTTATTAGAAGAGGAGGAAGAGTTTGGATTTGATATCCCGCTTTATCACTACCCGAAGGAGTCTCAAAGCGGCTAACATTCTCCTTTCCCTTCCTCCCCCACAACAAACACTCTGTGAGGTGAGCGGGGCTGAGAGACTTCAAAGAAGTGTGACTGGCCCAAGGTCACCCAGCTGCTGCATGTGGAGGAGTGGGGAAGCGAACCCGGTTCACCAGATTACGAGACTACCGCTCCTAACCACTACACCACACTGGCTTAAGTTTTATTAAGTGTATATGAAGGGAAGACTCTGCTGGGTTTTCACGTACTCTACTGGTTGAGGTGTGGTGAACTAACAGCTGACTTCCACAAGTCACTAGCAGCTACAACACGGCTCTTTCCTTCCTCTTCCAGGAACCCATTGTGACATTCTCCCTGAAAGAGATCCAGTCCACACGCACCCAACGGCCCTCGGCTGGATCCAGCTACCCCTACGTAGAGATCATGCTGGGGGGCTTGATGTCCCAAAGGATCACGCAGCTGCAGCTGGAGCAGGTAAAGCAGGAAAATGCCTGTACTGATACAGCATAATTCCCCCGCGGCTAGTGGTGACTGGTACCCTTGGAACTGCCAGGGTAGAAGGCAGGGAGTCCAGGCAGTAGGCGGAACAACAGGGGGAGACAATTATTTCTGGATTTGTCTGTATCCTACTCCGTTCTGCAAAGGCAACACTGATGCCAAGGAATAATAATAATAATAATAATAATAATAATAATAATAATAATAATAATTATTTCTTATTTATACCCAGCCCATCTGGCTGGGTTTCCCCAGCCACTCTGGGCGGCTTCCAACAGAATATTAAAATACAATAATCTATTAAACATTAAAAGCTTCCCTAAACAGGGCTGCCTTCAGATGTCTTCTAAAAGTCTGGTACAGTGGTACCTCGGGTTTCAGACGCTTCAGGTTACAGATGCTTCAGGTTACAGACTCCGCTAACCCAGATATAGTACCTCGGGTTAAGAACTTTGCTTCAGGATGAGAACAGAAATCATGCAGCGGCAGCGGGAGGCCCCATTAGCTAAAGTGGTGCCTCAGGTTAAGAACAGTTTCAGGTTAAGAACGGACCTCCAGAACGAATTAAGTTCTTAACCCAAGGTACCACTGTAGTTGTTTTTCTCTTTGGCATCTGGTGGGAGGGTGTTCCACAGGGCGGGTGCCACCACTGAGAAGGCCCTCTGCCTGGTTCCCTGTAACCTCACTTCTTGCAGCGAGGGAACCGCCAGAAGGCCTTCAGCGCTGGACCTCAGTTTCCGGGCAGAACGATGGGGGTGGAGAGGCTCCTTCAGGTATACTGGAAGAAGCTGACAAGGAGATAGTCAAGGAGGTAGTCAAGTGGAGCTTGGCGGTGCCTCGGGTACCAAAATGTATTGGCCCCATTGGCCCAAAGAGATAAGCCTGCACTGCATTCATCCTAATGAGCCAGCCTCATGGCATGAGCCCAGCAAAACGCACTTAAACAGGCCTGAGGAGTTAGGGGCAACACCGAATTTTCACCTGAAGTTAGATCTGGGGTGACTTTGAGAATTCCACCTTGGGCAAAACATCCTAGGAATTTTGAGGGAAGCTGGAGCTGATTTGGTGAGACTCGTAGCATTTCTCAAGGGAGAGAGGGTGGGATCCATACATCCCCCGAAGGTGTTACGGCAAAGCAGATTTTACCCCACAGCAGATTTTCAGGTTCCTCCTTTGCCTGAAATCCTGTGGAAAGTCAAGGAAAAAGCGAATAGTTGTGAGAATTCTAGCAAAATGTATCAGTGGGGTGACCTTGCATCTCCCTTTGTGGATCTGTCGCCTTTAAATTCAGACTGGCAAGCTCATTTGTACAAAAATCTGATTGGGAAAATATTTGAGTAGGGTGTTTAGTTTTGTTCTTTGCATCCAGAAAGCATTTGTTCATTTGGATTTTATTTAGACTCCTGGCCTAAATAAAAACTCATGGCACATTACAGTGCTGCGCACCAGAGCTTCTTGATCGACATTTTCAGAATCTAGCATAAGCTTTATAATTTATTATGCACATTTAGACTTTGTTGGAAATATGATGCAACTCTGCAAATATGCTTAACTCACATCATTCTCCTCCCCTCCCCTCTCTTTCTGTCTCCTCTGTCTTCTCCTGTCTCCTTCCACTGGCTCTGTGAAGCTTAACCTTCAGATGGTAGGTAGCATGCAACTGGGATGATAAAACTTATTTTTAAAAAATACCAGTGTATTGCATTTTCATGTGTTCAAAGCACCCTGCACAAATTATTTTGTAATATTTACAACAGCCCTGCAAGGTAGGTAAATATTGCTATTATGCAAAAGATGAGATTCAAACGGGTGACTTTTAACTTAATCTGTTAGCCACCACAATTGCACAATGCAAAGTTGGTATTCAGATCTCGAAAAAGCCATACACAAGTTTGCTGAGCTCAGGTTGTTCCTTGGCCTTTTAAAGCTTGGGAGTAGTGAATGTCATTGGCAAGGAGATATCAGGATATCAGGGCAGAGACATAAGGGGAGGGCAAGGCCATGGAAGGCTTTGAAAAAGTAAAGATGAGGATCTGAAATGACTTTGTGCTGGAGAAGTAGCTTAAATTTCTCCAAAAAAGATTGGATGGGCAGGATATGGTCAATGACACCCTCTGAATGTCTTCCTTATCATTTCAGTGTTATTAGAGTCTCTTAACAGAAAGATCAACTTGAATCTGTCTGGTTCCCCCATTTTAAATTTTGTAAACAGGCAGTTTCACTGTGGAGAGGTTTGATAACGCCAACAGATAGTGATGGCTAAGAAGGTGTCTTTAATACCTAGGGTGCAAACCTTTAGTATCTATGCATCTCATAATTAGTATTGTTTTGGTTTCTATGGATCTACTGTTGAATTTCTTAGAATGAACTGCCTTGCTGCCTTAGCGAGACCATGTTATGGGACCAAAAATCCAAAAAGAATTAACGGGGAGCTTTTGCTGGACCTGACACCCATCTAATTCCTTCTAAGCCCTGCTTAGTGGAGCTAGTAGCTTTTACGGCAGCGTCTCAACTAACGTCAAATCACCATCCACCTTCTTGCTTTCCTTTCCTCTCCAGGGTCTGGAGCTTTGCCGAGTAATCGCCACCCACATGGAGAGCTTGCTGCACGCCCGCGAAAAGCGACTCACGCTCCCTCCGAGCGAGATCACGTTGTTGTGAATGGACTGGCCACACACCTCTTCCTCTCTCTCTCTCTCATTCTCTCTCTCAGGGCTGGCCCAATACATTTTGGTACCTGAGGCAAGCCACAAAGTGGTGCTTCCCCCCAGGAAGAAGGTGTGAGTGAATAAGGGGGGAGAGAGATTTATGTTGGGAACTAGGGTGGGAGACCAGCAGCACCTCCTAGTCGCCAAGACGTCGCGATAGAGGTGGCATTGGGGAGGGCTGCCGAGGAGGAGGCAGATATGGTCTGGGAAAATAACTGGTGAGTACCAATTAATCCTGAACTCCCACATGCAAAAACTGCAAAAGGAAAATGGATGTCTGCCTGAATTCAAAAAGCATGCGGGCCTTGACTCACTCTCTAGCCAAAAACCCTTTCATCAGAGTTTAAAACAGAAATACATGCAGTGTTTGTAATGTGTGGGAAATATAGGTTGTTAGACCTTTAAAATGTCCCAGTATTAAGTTTGCTTCTAGGAGTGAATAGACCACAAACTTAAGTAAGCTAAAATGCTTTATTTACAGTAATCAGCGGTCTCACTCAATGCTACAGCAGAAACAACACAGATAAAAACTTCATGAGTACAAAAATATGAAAAGTATCTTCAAACATGGAGTCTGGGCTTAGGAGCTCCAGCCTTATGCATCTGGTCAGTTATATGGTTCAAAAATAAGAGAGAGATAAAGGAACAGGGAACAACCTTTATTTTATCCCTTGCCATAGGACCAATCTGAAACTTCTTTAGCATTTAAGAACTCTGTGATCCTTAACACATTTCTTACTATTATGCACAATTTATGCAGATTTGGCTGCATAAATCTCCTACAAACATCTGGGTGTGTGTGTGTGTGTGTATGCCAGGTTTGGGAAGACTGCACTCATCTATCCCTATAGGCTGCTATATATGAGAAGTCCTACTAGACCAGGAGTTGAAGCCTGAGCCCAGATTCTCCTAATAAGAAATTTGAGGTGGGTGGATAGAACCTATGGAAGAAATACTGAGCTGGACCAGATCAAGATGCCATCTGGCCTAGCACTCACTTTGCAACAGCTGTCAGCCAGATGTGTCTGGAAGCTTCCGAGCAAAGCATGATGATGAATCATCCGCTGTTTGTCCCCAGCCTCTGTCTGTTTACGTGCACAAGTTGTTTGCAAAGTTATTCACAAGTTCTGTTGTTTTTTTAACATACTTTGGTCCGGTTTCAAGAATATGGCTTTTTCTGCAACTTTGCTCTTTATTTTTTATAAAAGCAACCAGTCTTCAGAAGAACTGGTATTGTGCTATTGGGGGAGAGAGAGAAAGAGAGAGAGAAGAAACAATAGCTCACACCCTACCTGCTATATTTTGTAATATTTTTGCACTCAAAATTGCGCTTTTTTTGAGGGGGGTTATATTTGTTCACAATTTGAGCAAAATTAAAAGTGTCATTTTATGTCATACATTCATGGGTGCTTGGTCTTTTGCTCTTCACCTTTGAGGGTAACAAAATCACATTAGTCAACATTCCAAACACACAGGCCAACAAGGGTGTGTGCCTGCCCCAGCAAAAATGCAAAATAGTTATTGAAGATGCAATTCTACACAAGAGAGGTGGGAAACCTTTTTCAGGCTTAGGGCCGCAATCCCTGGGATAGTTCCTTTCCTCTTATTTGGTAATCCATCTCGCTCAAAAATGTCTTGGAATACATGTTGACCTAACAGAGGAGCATGCCAGCAAAAAGCACAGGAACTTGTAAACACTTCCAAGCCCCTAACATAGATGGGACAGGTAATTATATCAGGATGACTGCATGGCTTATTCAACGGTTGGATCTTTCTGTGCCTCTGCCAGCATCTGTTAGCAGATGTTAGATAATCACTCTTATTTATTGCACCATCCATGCCTCCAGGCCCTTACAATCTAGATATCATCAGAGATGAACAGTGTCTGTCGCAGATTTTGGGGGGCCCTTGGGCAAGCCACCTTCTACGAACCACATCCCGCCTCAGTGAGACAAACTCCTCACTGCCATTATCTGCCTCTCCTCTTCCTCATTTCTACCACCCATTGGCTTGCCAGGCAGAAAGCTGTTGAGCAAGCAGGAAACCTTTAGGTCCAGTCGTGGCCGACTCTGGGGTTGCGGCGCTCATCACGCTTTATTGGCTGAGGGAGCAGGCATACAGCTTCTGGGTCATGTGGCCAGCATGACTAAGCCGCTTCTGGCGAACCAGAGCAGCACATGGAAACGCCGTTTACCTTCCTGTCGGAGTGGTACCTATTTATCTACTTGCACGCTGACGTGCTTTCGAACTGCTAGGTTGGCAGGAGCAGGGACTGAGCAGCGGGAGCTCACCCCGTCGCAAGGATTCGAACCGCTGACCTTCTGATCGGCAAGCCCTAGGCTCTGTGGTTTAACCCACAGCGCCACCCGTGTTCCTCGGGCAATGGTAGAACTCCGAAAATTTCTGAAGTGTTGATTTGTTGGTGCATTTTTTAAAAAACAATAGCTCAAAAGCAAAAAAAAAAAATGGTCAGCAGTTTTGACAAAAACACCCCCACCTGCAGGCAGTGGAATTTCCTGCACCTCCTCGCCACTCCTCATTTCCTGGGCCAAAAGGTAGGCAATTAAACAGGTGGGTTGCAATGATGCTGATGCGGAGGAGGTCCAAGAGGCTTTTGGAAGTGAGCACCCTCCTGTCATGTGGTGCCTTGGCAGATGCCCAATCATTGTGGTGGTCCTTGATACCAACCCTAGAGGCAACAGGGGAAGGAGAAGGAAACAGAGGTGATTAACAAAGTGTTGCAATCATTTTGGCTACACATAGTTAAACTTAGTTATAATGCAGGGATGGGGAGCCTGTGGGGCCCTCCAGATGTTACTGGACTCCATCTCCCATCAACCAGTGCTCAGCAATGGTGGCAGATGGGTCCCTTTAAAAACACACACACCCTAATGTTGTGTTGTCTGTTTAAAGGGATTGGAAGACAGCAAGAGAAGTGGCATCACGCAGGCATTTTTCCATATGGAGACGACAAAATCCATTCCAATAACCTACCAAGTTCCAAAAAGGAGGTGACTGGTCCCTTCATTAATTGACTTGGAAAAGGAGTAGGAAGGAAAGAAGATTGGCAGGGTTCAGTAAAGGCCTCCAGGAAGACATTAATGAGCCACTTATACCTGGTGCTTCCTGTTTTAAGGCCAAGGGCTCCCAAAGCGTAGGAAGAAAGTAGGTCAGAGAGCTTTGGCTTATTTGCTGGCTGACTTTCTATCCTCTTGCCTCACACAGATTTTGCTGAACGAAACACAGCTTGGGCACAAGACACCTAACACCCCAATGCCATGATTTGCCTCCATGGGAATGTGCTATGGTGCATCCTCCAAAAGGGATGATGTCTTCAGCTGCTTCCCCCTCCCCTTCTTCTAATCTCCTTCCTCTTGTCTGCATGTTTTTGCCCCAGAAAGACAGCATGGGAAGAGGGCTAAAAAAAGGGTGGGAGAAGCCATGGCTGAAGGCAGTTAAAAGGAAAGCATGGCTATCCAGGTTGTGATTTGGTAGTTCTAGTATATTTATTTATTTTAATTCAGTTTTAGAATTGAAAACAGCTGCTCACTTTTGGGTAAGGATTGCCTCCAGGTGAGCAGTGGGAGGAGCTTTGCAAATTTGCCTCTGCCCTCCCCTCACTTTCAAAGTTACTAACACCGCTACATATGGGCAGGCAAGCAGTAATTTTTTGCTAATAACTTGCAGGTTTGTGGAATAATAAAGACTTTTTTATTATTCTGAATCGGAATTTGAAAAACCTCTGTCTTTGGTGTGTATCATAAACTCAGGCATTCACTATACCAAGAGGCTGAGGAAAGCCAATTATCCCATGGTGCATCAGTGCTGGCCCTGGTTGTGTCAGGGGGAAGCAGAGGCTCAAGGGAGATATTCTGAGGAAAGCCAAATTTTCCCATGGTGCATCAGTGCTGGCCCTGGTTGTGTCAAGGGGAAGCAGAGGCTCAAGGGAGATATTCTGAGGAAAGCCAATTATCCCATGATGCATCAGTGCTGGCCCTGGTTGTGTCAATCAGTGGTTCCCTTGATGAACCCTGCAGTGTACTCTATCTTCTTCAAAAATCACCACAGCAAATTTTAGCGTGAGACCCTTAAAAACCTCACGCTTCTGCTGTGATAGAAAATTTCACCATTGTCTGAGGCGCTTCATTAGCCACTCCCCCACCGATCCTTGAAAGCATCTGTTTCATTTCTGCAAATCAGCGGGCAGGCTTGTCATTTTGAGCCCGCCTCATAGGGTCAGCATGGCCAATCCGCGCTGAGGTAGGCGGTGAAGAAAGGAGGGGCAGCCTGTTGAGTTGGCCACGCCCCCTACAGTACCCAACACAAGCGTCTATGCATAAACCCCACCCTATGCTCGCTACGTCATTGCGATTGACGGCGTGGAAATGGCGCTTCATGCGCGCGTGCACTAAGGAGCATGCGCAGAGAACATTAAAGGCCCTTAAGGAGTCCTTCATATAGAGGTAGGGAAACAAGAGTTTTACACGCACAGCTTTCACTTCCGGCTTCCATTCCAACGCCGTAATATACAGTGGTGCCTCGCAAGACAAAATTAATTCGTTCCGCGAGTTTTTTCTTCTTGCGAGTTTTTTGTCTTGCGAAGCACGGTTTCCCATAGGAATGCATTGAAAATCAATTAATGCGTTCCTATGGAGACCGCTTGCCAGGCTGGCGGTGCGGAGAAGGGCTTTTCTCCCCACCGCAAGCCTTCAGGACAGGTACGGGAACAGAGGGGAAGGCGCGCAGCGCTTCTCCTCTGTTCCCGGGGCTTGCGGTGGGAGGAGGGTTTTTCCTCCCCACCACCAACATTCAGAACAGCATTCTGAATGTTGGCGGTGGGAAGGAAAACCCTCCTCCCAGCGCAAGTCTTCAGGACAGCCATCCGAAGGCTGGTGCGGGGAGAAGGTCTCTCCGCCCCACCGCCAGCCTTTGGAGGAGGTCCGAGGACAGTGGGGAAGACGCGCTGCGCTTCCCCGCTGTCCCGGAGATTTCCCTATGGGCTTTCGTCTTGCGAAGGAAGCCCATAGGGAAATTCGTTTTGCGAAGCGCCTCCAAAACGGAAAACCCTTTCGTCTAGCGGGTTTTCCGTCTTGCGAGGCGTTCGTCTTGCGGGGCACCACTGTAAAGGACATTGTTACATAACGGATAATGAGAGCACCACTCCACCCTTCCACGTTCCAATCTCTATGGTGCCTTTTATAGCTACGCACTTTGCTCAGCACATGCGCCATTAGCTGCCGGAAGTGTATATTTTATATACGCCTATGACTTTCTTTTTTCAAAAAAGATTTTTTTACTGAGTCTGTATAATATTAGCTTGACCTCTCTTTTTTTTTATCCTTGTGAGAGAATGGAAAACAGCCAACGGCCTGTTCCGATCTTCACCGGAAGCAGCCGCTCTACCTTTTCCCATTTCTATGGCGATGAAAAAAACAGGGGGCGGTGGAGGAGGAGTTGGAAAGAGCGTCGGCATGCGGCGCGTGCGCAGAAGCGGAGCCGCCGTGGCGAGGACGCTCTTTAGCTGCAAAACGAGAAGCCGCTCGGCTCTTGGAGAGCGGGGAGGGGCGGGGCTTCGGCGCGCCTGCGCAGTGCGCGCCACTCCGAAGCGTGCGCCTGCGCAGTGGCCGACTCTTGCGCCGTGAGGAGGAGGAGGAGGAGGATGCCCCTGAAGTTATTTATAATGTCGGGCCGGCCGCTGGTGACGTAGCGAGGAGTTCGGGCAGCGGCGGCGGAGGAAGCGGCGGCAGCGGCGACGCCTCTTCCCTTCCTGGTCTCCCTCCGTCCGCCCGTCCTTCCTCCTCCGCCCCCGGGCCTCCGCTGCCATGGAGGGAGCCGGGCCGCCTCTGCCGCTGACGGAGCCGGACTCGGGCGGCGCGTGCTGAGGGGCCGGACTCGGGCGCGGTGAGCCGGGGCAGTTGGTTCCGGGGCGGACGCCCCCTCCCCTCGCCAGCGCTTTCCGTAAAAGGCGAGACCGGGGAAGCAGCCTCTCTGAGGGCGAGGGGGAGAGACCAAGAGGTTCGGGGGCGCCCGTCCTTGTCAAGTGGGATAGGGGCTCCTGGGGGGCCCGGAATGCGGCCCTGAGGCTGCAAAAGGGCTTCCCAGCTCTCTGTGATAAGTTAGGATAAGGCGGAGATGCAGCGCCAGTAGGTTCAGGGGCGGAGAAAAGGTGCCGCTGGGTTCTGGCCCTGCCCTGTTAAGTGGGTACTACCTCTGCCTTTTCTCTCGCCTTCCTCCGAGGCAGTGATAAGCCGAGAGGTCAATAGGTTTGGGGGCGAGCCGCGGTCAGAGGCTTTTTCCTTCCTTCCTTTCTTGCTTTTTGTTTTGGTTGGGATAGTGTCGTGAGCATCAAGTCAAACATTGGGGGGCGGACATGCTTTCTTCCCCCTCCCCATGCCCTGTTACCTGGGAGGACACCATGGCTACCTCTTCACTTTCCTTAGGAGCCTGGTGGGTGCTGGGGGTTTTTTTTGGGGGGGTGAGGCAGGTTGGTCTTGGCTCCCCTCCTGACCTCCTGCTGCCCATAGAGGGGGCCTTGTGTCTCTTGGCGCTTTATAAGAGGGGTCACAGAGATCAATAGGCTTGCAGTGGGGCCGAGACTTTTATTTTTAGCCCCTGCTTATATAATGGGCCTCCTGGCTTACCCCCCCTCCCCGTTTTCTTTCAGTTCGTGTGATTGGCTTTGAGCAGTGGGTTTGGGGATTGAGGAAACAGGCTAGGCCTAGTTATAGAGGGGTCCTCATGTCTCCTCCTGAGTGGGAAGCCAAGAGCAATACTCAATGCAGGAAAGAAGGTCTTTCTTTTCAAACTCTGACTAATTAGGTATTGGTACATCCCCCACCCCCTTCTCTTCCTGCTGGAGAGGATAATGGATCCAGGTGCATAAAAATGGGCTCTCCTTCCTGTCTCTTTCCCCTTCTGAGAGGGTAACAAAGAGAGAAAGAAGTATAGAGACAGGCAACATTTCCTCTGCTGCCTTTCAACCTCTAGCTGTATGAGATTTTTCTGGACCTTTTCCCATTTTGATTGGGAGACAGGCAGCAATAGGTATGGGGGGCAAAGAAGGCAGTTATCCCCTCAGTGCCATACCTCTGTTTTTGGGGAGCGCTACTCCCCACCCAGTAGGTAGGGGGGCAACGAGCAGCAGAAAAGCTGTAGAGGGAGGTTCTGGAAGGGGGGAGTGCCTTATTAGCCTCTTCTTTATGTTGTGTGGCCCTGGTTCCTTTTCACCTGGAAGGAGTAGGTGATGAACAAGGATCAGGGGTGGAAGGGGGATGCCTTCACCATTCCCACCTGTTAACACAGGTCACCTGCTGGCCTCTCCTGTATTCCTAGTTGATGAGTGAGTTAGGGAGGAGGCAGTATGTATAGAGGGAACAGATTATGCAGCTGAGTGAACTTCTGGTCTGTTCCTTGACCCTGTGCTTCTCCCTACCTTTAATTGCAGCCACTTTTCCTACTCTTATCCAGGTCAGGCTTGGCCTGGAGTGTTTCCTAGGATACAGCGTAGGGAGGTTGACTCAGGTGGTTTGCATGCCTGGGAAAGGGGCTTCCCATCTATTGGTTCGGTGGGCTCAGATAATGTATCTTGCTTGTTTCTTTTATCTGCACTTTTCCTCCTTCCTCTTTGCTTACACCATTTTCTCCTCCCACAGATGGAGTGTGCTTAATTGTCCCGGCACTCACCTGCCAAACAAGATTGGTACCACTGGACGAGGAGACCTTGCATTCATCTGTCCGTTCCGTATCAGTACTGGAATGAAACTGAATCTGTAACTTTCTTCTCATTCTCGCAAGGATTTGTTTCCCCTTGCCCCTGCTGCAGGGACTTGGGGCAGGGTGTCTCAGAAGGGTGGAGTGCCTTACCCATCTGGAAGGGCACCTGGTTTGGTTTGCTCTCTGCCTGTGGAAGCTCAGCTGTAGGATTTCTTGGTTTTTCCTCTGGGAGATTATTCCACTAGGATAGACAATGCCTTGAACGGGGACAGCGCTTTCCCACTCACCAGCCCTACAAACCATTCACAAGGGAGTTCAGCAGAGGTGGCGAAGGCGACTGGGGAACTCACCATGGCTGGGAGTGGCTACACAGACCTGCGAGAGAAGCTCAAATCCATGATGCCTTACCGGGACAATTACAAGGGGGGCGGCACTCGAGACCCTGCCGAGTCTCCCTATGGAGGCGCAGGTGGAGCTGCAGAGCGCAAGCGGAAGTACCACGAGGATTCTGAGTCGGAGCCCAGCGACTGCGAGGAGCACCAGCGGGAGGAGGAGGAAGAGGCCCAGAAAGTCAAAAGCGGCATCCGGCAGCTCCGCCTGTTCACCCCCGAGGAATGCGCCAAGATCGAAGCTCGCATTGACGACGTGGTCTCCAGGGCTGAGAAGGGCCTTTATAAAGAGCACACAGTGGATAGGGCCCCTCTCCGGAACAAGTACTTCTTTGGGGAGGGTTATACATACGGGTCTCAGCTGCAGAGGCGAGGTCCCGGTCAGGAACGGCTGTACCCACGTGGGGAAGTGGATTCCATTCCCGAGTGGGTCCACGACCTCGTCATCCGCAAGCTGGTGGAGCAACGGGTCATCCCTGAGGGCTTTGTGAACAGTGCGGTGATCAACGACTACCAGCCCGGGGGCTGCATAGTCTCCCATGTGGACCCCATCCACATCTTTGAGAGGCCTATTGTCTCGGTGTCGTTCTTCAGTGACTCAGCCCTCTGCTTTGGCTGCAAGTTCCAGTTCAAGCCCATCAGGGTCTCTGAGCCGGTCTTCTTCCTGCCTGTGAGAAGAGGGAGTGTCACTGTGCTCAGGTAAGGAAACTTGCAGGAGGCCTTTCCGGGTCGTTGGCCGGTTTCAGTTCCTGAATTGATAGCTGTACATCCAGACACATTTGTGTATTATGTGTTGATTTTGTATAGCATGTTCCAAGTGCTAAATGTTTTGTGATCCTTGCTTGTCTTTTACAGTTGCAATTATTCCTGCCTTACAATTTCTGGAACAGAACCTAAAAGAGGAGGTGACTTGTGTGTTGGGTCTGCAGGTGACCTTACAAAGCAACATAAGTGTATCCCACTGACTGTAGCAGTGGTTTTCAAACCTGTCTTCTAGTCAACCCTAAGATGGTTTGAAATCTCATCCAGGAGTCCTCACTGATAAGATCTGTAATGATAGGACAAGCATCTGAGTTTGTTGCACATTATTAATCTTCTCTGCTATATGCAGATACAAGGACTTTGGGGTTGTAAAACATATCCTCAGCTTGTGATCAGCAAGAGCAAACAGAACAAACAGAACAAACAATGCAGAATGCAACCTGCAATGTGCATGGGGTCCTCAGCATACAAACTTGATGCAAGAATGCTTCCCAAGGAACTGTTGAGGCAAGGTTCATAAGAGCTAGGAGGAGCTTAGCTGGAGAGCACATCGGCCATAATAGCTTGTGATAAATGCTACCCAGTTTCAGGGGTTCTGCCAAAACAAGCCTCCGTGGTTGGAGAAACTACTTCTCTGCAAGCATTAACCAGGGATTGGGGGGGGACCCCTGGCCCTCCAGGTTTGGCTGGACTACAAGTCCCATCAACCGTGACCAGACCATGCCATCTTGTAGTTAATGGGAGTTGGTGTCCAGCCATATTTGAAGGGCCACAGGTTCCTCACCCCTGCTAATTAATGTGAACTGAAGCAGGGCAGGTGAGTTTCCTTATGATGAAGAGACTCCCTCTCATCCCAGAGAGAAGGAACTCCAGAGAAGGGTAATGACTGTGTGCTGGAAAAGATAGAAGGCTTCGCTTCAGACTCCTGACAACAGGAGTCAACACAAAAGAAGCAGCAAGTCTGATTGGAAGGAGTGCTTTTTTCACTCTGCCTTCCACTCCAGCTGGGGCACTCTCAAGCCAGAGCTCGATAGCTTGCACCTTGTCTGGGAATTTTCTTTGACTCGCTGGGGGCGCCTCTGCCCCCCTCACAGCTTGAGAAAAACGTGTTAGTGGAGCAGAGTAATTGTATCTCCCATGCAAACTGGTTGAGAGCTCTGTGGCTGCAGTTGATTCTCCGTAGTAGTATCATTCTGAAAGTAAAAACCCAATACAAGCAGTAGCAGTCCTCCTAGGAGTAAGTTAAGCCCTGCATGCAAAACCAGCAATTGACCTTCCCTGCCGGGAATTGGGCAGGGAGCCCTTGCTCACTGTACTCCTGAATTGCCGCTGGTGGTAGTGTTTTGTCATTTCTTGTTTACTGTCCTGATACCATGCAGTAAGGAAAGCTTTCATAAGGGGAAAGCTATCTCAAGCATGCCAACCCTTTAGGACTGAACTAAGTATTAGCGTACCCATTTTTCTACAGGTGATTCCATGGGTTTCTCCAAGCCCGTTTTCTGTTGGCTGTAGAGCCAAGACAGTTACTTTGCAATATGCAGCGCTGATGTTTTCTGTAGCGCTCTCCTCTTCAATTCCTGGCTCTGCTTTTTTCTCTGAAACTGTGTTTTACAGTGTAAATACTTACAGGTAACACTAGACAGCGTTAGTGCCTGTGGAAGAGCAACTTCTCCAGGAGCAGAGTGTGAAAGGGCGCGAAATGTTGGGTCAGGATAAGCCTGTGACAAACTGTATTTATAGCCGTGTAAGCCAAAGCCAGCTCTCTGCCAGGATGAGTCAAACATCCCTAATGGTTCCGCGTTGCCATGGCAAAGGGAGGGCAACCAACATTTTTTGGTCTGAGGAGTGAACACTTCTGCCAGTCTGAAAGGCTGCTTGAGGGGGTAACGTGATCCCCTGCTTACATTTGTAAAGCGATCTCCGCATGAGCCGGGAAGGAAAATCTCTCCTTCACATAAACACGGCCTTGCACAATAGTCCAGGTGCATCAATAATAAAGCAGTGTGAGGACTAAGCATTATCTCTAAAAGTGCGCACATTAACCAAGGCTCACGCAGAATTACATGTGGCAGGAACTTCCAGGAAGGGGCTGAGCAGCTGTGCACTCTGCAGTTGAAATGAAACTCTGCCTGATGCAGTTTGATAGCAAGGAGGTGCTAAACACGGGAAATTATTTTGTCAGTCTAACGAAAGGTCTGTTGTAAAATCTGGATGGCTCCCACCATGGTGTATGTAGATAGAATTGTTGGCCCTACCCATTTTTAAGGGAGATATAATTTATGATAATAATGGAGGCAGCCAGCAGCTTACACTGGTTGCTAAGCCTGCTGAAGCCACCCGCTTCTGCTATGGAGTTGCCACGTGTGACTAGCAAGACTAACAGGACTCTTGGCATGCACCTGCCTCCCTGGCTGTTTCAGATAGCTGAAGACAGTGGCATCCCTTCAAAAAGATGACTATCTCTTCTTACCTTGCTCATCTGTGGTAACGTTGCAGGGATGCACCCCAAAAGGGGAAATTGGTACCCTAAGACTTGTCCCAGGTGAGCAGGCAAGCGGCTTTTCAGAAGCCTTGCTTTGTATTCATGAATTCTTTGCTTCAAAGGGACAGTGACTTTTCCTTTTGTCCGAAGCTTTCTGCTCTTGATTCTGATAGAGAACCAGACGCCCTGTTAGTTTTGCTTTGCGGCAACTATGTCAAATGTGAACCTAATTCATTAAGAAAGGAATGGCTGAAAGAACTTCACCTGTGCTTCAGAGTTGCCAAGTTGGAGGGAAGGAGTGGAATGGAATTCCAGATTACTTGACCATATGAGCTTTTCACGGATGGATGGGTGAAGTCCCCTCTGCATAGAGCAGCATGGGTCTACTGCAGCCTACAGTGTCTGAGTCAGTTCCTCAGGGACAGAAACAGCATTTCCACAAGTCTTTTCTAGTAGCATAAATCTTCTAGAATTCCAGTAGGCCAACGGGTGGGTCACCATGCAGCACCTTCCCTGTCCTGTTCCAGTTTGCCTGGTTTCTAAGAAAAGAAGGCACCATTGAGCAACTAGCACACTTTAAATGCAGTTTGAGAGCAGCAGCTACTAAGCTTTTGAGCATTAACTATAAAAGGGCACCTTTCCAAGGGAGGTTGGCCTGAGCAGAAAGTCAGCACTGCCAGTGCAGCGCTCAGCACTCCCAGATCTGCTTGGCACTGCCAGAATGGACTAGGCCAGTGTTCCAGTCACGTGGGCCAGCTGGGTACAAAAACCTGGTCAAGAAGGGAGGGAGTAGTTCTAAATACGGCTGCTGTCGAGAGGGCTGGCAGGGAGAACCTAGCCAAATAGAAGCAGCATGCTTGTTATGGCAACATGAGTCTTAATATCGCTTGGTCAGTGGCTTTTGCTGGTAGCGGAGAGGTTGATGCAACAGTTTGCTTTCTGTTCACAGGAGTTATGTGGGCAGACACTTATGCTTTGCTCACCATCCTTGTTCTTGAGTGTCTTAAGAATGCAGCTTCCTAATTCTTGCCTCCTGATTGTTCAGCACATGACTGCTGTACCGCCCTAGCTGATATTTATATGCTTTTTGCATGGGAGGAGAGAATCTGTAAGTGCCGCTTCAAATGTTACGAAGAAATGCAGGGAATGGGAAGTGCCGTCCGTTGTGCTTCCTGTTCTCTACAACCTGGTTGAGAGGGGGGAGTCACTTTGAACTCTTTTGAGAAGGTTTAAAACAAGTTGATGAGATGCCCTTTCACAGAGACAGCGTCTCCTCCCAGAAGACTTACCTGCTCCTAGTGTAAATGATCAGGGTTTTGCGGCCCTATTGGGAATTTCTACTCCTGTGAAATAGTGTCCAACTAGTTAGGTATGAGAGGGATGCGGGTGGTGCTGTGGGTTAAACCACAAAGCCTAGGACTTGCTGATCAGAAGGTCGGCGGTTCGAATCCCCGCGACAGGGTGAGCTCCCGTTGCTCAGTCCCTGCTCCTGCCAACCTAGCAGTTCAAAAGCACGGCAAAGTGCAAGTGGATAAATAGGTACCGCTCCGGCGGGAAGGTAAACGGCGTTTCTGTACGCTGCTCTGGTTCGCCAGAAGCGGCTTAGTCATGCTGGCCACATGACCCGGAAGCTGTACGCCAGCTCCCTCGGCCAATAAAGCGAGATGAGCACCACAACCCCAGAGTCGGCCACAACTGGACTTAATGGTCAGGGGTCCCTTTACCTTTTCCTAATTAGGTATGATGCTGTACATAGATTTTGTAACACTGAACAAGCAAAATCCCATCCCCCCCCCCCCCCATTTTGGCAACAATTGCTTTCAGGCATGGGCTGGTGGCCAACTGGGGAAGCCCACCGTACCTGACAGAAATTTTTGAAATCTGTAGCTGCAATGAAGGTGTGTCCTACTGAAATAGAACAACCTAAGTCTATTTTCTGTCATTTCTGAATTTGGTCGCTTTCGTACAGTGACTCTTTGGAACTCAGACGTCTGTGCAAATCCATTCATGAAAGCCAGTGCACATATTGTTGTCGTGCTGCTAGGAAACCTCATAGCAAAGTTATTGAAATGGTCAGTTTGTGGGGGTTGGGTTATGCAGGCAAGGTTCGAGGTCTATTAACAATACAAACTTAAACTGGTTTTAATAGTCAAGGGTTTCTCAGTGAACTCTGGGAATGGTAGTTCTGTGAGGATGTTAAGAAACTAGTCTACTAATACCCAGGATACTCCTGAAGCCACACTAGATAAACTGGGTTTAGCTTAGTGGAGAAGACAAGCCTACCTGGATCCTGAGACCCATCTCTGAGTGTGTCTCATTTTCCAAGGCAAGGCAGATGTAGGCAGGGCCTTTTTTGTGGTGGCACTCAGTTTGCAGAATGCTGTTGCCCAGACTCTCATTTGTATCAGGGCTACTGATACTGGGATCTTCACAAACACGGGGCTTCTGTTCGTGGCTAATGACAATGGTAGCCAGGGAATAGAAGGCATTGCTTCAGTATTTCCTGACTGCGAGCAGTTCATTGTAGCCTTCTGCAAAGGATCTTGCTCCCAGTTCCTCTGAACAGGAGAAATAGTGCTTTGAGTGCCATTAAGATTTTCAGAATTACCCAGAAGTCATGGGTGTGGAATCAGGGAAGTGCTGTGTATTGAAATCTTGGCTGAGCCTTCATGGTCTTTGCAGCTATGCTGTAATGCAGATCCTGTCAAGGAACTCAAATGGAACAAAAATGTTTCTCCCCCACCCACCCACTTTCCCTAGATCTTGGGCACAGTTGTCAGAATATAGTTATTGAGTTTGCTCACATTGCTGCCCAAGCAAGCTAGACTTTGTCCTGTGTTCTCCTTTCCCCCACATCCACCTTCCTACACCAGCATTCTACCTGTTCAGGTAGATGCTTACCTGAGCCACTGGTCTCTGCAGCCTGAAAAAGAACAAGCTAGACTCCTGGGGAGGGAAGGTGGGAAGATTCTTACATTGGGAAGCTGAAAACTCCAGCAAAGCTGGCCCACGCTCCTGCATTTGATCTGTGGTGATGGGTGGCAGCGAGGGTTTGGAGTAGGTGGTGGAACCATGCAAGCAATGGTCTCTGTGGCAAATATTTTTATATGGCTTTCTCAAGAGCAGGGGTGGGGAAGCTGTGGCCTTCCTGATGTTGTTGAGCTCTGACTCTCATCATTCCCTGCTGTTGGCCACATTAGCTACAGCTGTTGGGAGTTTGTGACCTCTGCTCTAGAGGATCTCAGGGCAGGTTGGTGGTCCCAGGTAATATGCAATCAATCCCCGATATCTCGAGATAGGACTGGAAATGTTCTCTGTCTGAAATCCTGGAGAGCCACTGCTAGTTAACAATACTGAGCTACCTGGGCCAATGGTCTGTTTCCCACATGAACCTGAGAAAATGGCCTTGTCTGCTGCATTGATGGTGAGCCAGTGTGGCATAATGGTTAGAGTGCCCGCATAGGACCTGGGAGACCAGGGTTCAAATCCCCACTCCCAAAACTCAATTGGGTGAGCTTCGGCCAGTCCCTGCCTTAACCTACCTCACAGGGTTGTTGTTTGGATAAGATGTGGAGGGAGAGAGCATTGCCACCCTGAGCTCCTTAGGAAAAAAGGTGGAATATAAGGTAAATAAACTTAAACGGTGGGCAGAGATGTTATGAAGGGCTATAAGTGTTGGCTGAAGTTGTAGACGGAGCTGTTTGATCACCAGTGTGGCTGAATTGGGGCTGGAGAGAAGCAGGAACAGATACAGCCTTTTAAAACTTAAGTTGGCTTAGTTTGAAATCCCTCTTGGATCTTTCTTTTCCACAGTGGTTACGCAGCTGATGAAATTACACACTGCATTCGACCACAGGATATCAAGGAGAGGAGAGCAGTCATCATCCTTAGGAAGTAAGTGGTGAAGCATCTTTGAAGAGAATGTAATTTGTATATGTTTCTAAAAAGGGGGAAACATCCTTTCACATTCTTGCTGGTGCCAATACTTTGAGCAGCTAAAACTGGTAGCAGCTAACGCAGATGATTCTGTCCTGGCTAAGCAAAATCACTTTCGAACTTTGTGAGACATAGCTGTTTCCTTGCTCCCATTTATGAGGCCCATGGTTTGTTTGTTTTTAAAATGTTAAGCCGGGCCTCCTTAACAAGATGCAGGGAGGAACCTGGGGCACCTCTCGATGACCCAGTAAATCCTGGGAAACCGTAACTCCGCTGGGAGGCCGAGGAAGTGTTTTCTTAGCATTCTCAAAACATCCTGCCCCTTCCTAGCACTTAACTGGTAAAACACATTGTGGTCTGTTTTGAAGGCACGCAGCCAGGAAAAGTGGAAAGAATGGACTAGCCCCACTAAATCTTCCTTAAAGTAACAGCGCTTCCTGCCCTTTCCATTGGCTCGCACACATACACCGGTAGGAAGCAGAGACTTGGCTTTGCAAATACAACTCAGAACAGCAGACTTAAGAGGCCTGAGCAGTTGTGTGCGGTCGATGTGGTTTTGGTGTGAGAGAGTTTGAACCCCACACAATTGGCTTAAAGCTGAAGGTAATCGCTGCACAATACAAATTTCGAGCTTCTCACGGTACATTCTATGCTACAGAGCAGGATCCCCAAATTTAGATCTCCAGGTGTTTTTGGACTACGGTTCCCATCATCCCTGACCCACTGGTCCTGCCAGCTAGGGATGTTGGGAGTTGTAGTCTAAAAGCAGCTGGAGACCCAAGTTTGGGAAACACTGTTTTAGAGTAATGGTGGGCAGCCTGCAGTCTTCCAGGTGTTGTTGAACTCCAGTTCCATTAGCTCCAGCCAGCATGGCCTGTGGTCAGGGATTGATGGGAGTTGCGATCCAGTAAATCTGGAGGGCCCAGTTACAGTGTGTGCTGCTTTCCTTATAGAATCATAGAATTGTAGAGTTGGAAAGGAACCCCGAGGGTCATCTAGGCAAACCCCCTGCAATGCAGGAATCTCACCTTGATCATACATGACAGATGGCCATGCAGCACCTGCTTTAAAAAGGAAGGAGAGTCCACCACCTCTTGTAGGAGTCTGTTCCGCTGTCAGAAAGATCTTGATGTTTAGTCGGAATCTCCTTTATTGTATCTTGAAGCCATTAGTTTGGATCCTAGCCTCCGTAGCAGGAGAAGACAAGCTTGCTCTATGTCCCATGTGACAGCCCTTTAGATAACTGAAGATGGCTATCTTACTCCTCAATGGGACGCGGGTGGCGCTGTGGTCTAAACCACTGAGCCTCTTGGGCTTGCTGATCAGAAGGTCGGTGGTTCGAATCCCCGCGACGGGGTGAGCTCCCGTTGCTCGGTCCCAGCTCCTGCCAACCTAGCAGTTCGAGAGCATGCCAAAAAGTGCAAGTAGATAAATAGGTACTGCTCTGGTGGGAAGGTAAACAGTGTTTCCATGCGCTGCTCTGGTTTCAGTGTTCCATTGCGCCAGAAGCGGCTTAGTCATGCTGGCCACATGACCCAGAAAAACAAATGCCGGCTCCCTCGGCCTGTAAAGCGAGATGAGCGCCGCAACCCCAGAGTTATCTGCGACTGGACTTAACTCTCAGGGGTCCATTACCTTTTACCATTTTATTTTACTCCTGTCAGTTTCCAACAACCATTCCTCATAAAGGCTTGGTTTCCAGACCCTTTCTTATCTTGGTCGCCCTCTCACAGGAGTAGATTAACCCCAATGCTGCCTTGCAGGCTGGGTTTGCATCTCCACTCGAGAGAGGTGGAATTGTATCCATGATTTGTGGAATCCTTGGCAGGGAAATGGGAGAGTGTCAGGTTGCTAGTCTGCTAGTGGCCCTGGTTGTGAGCGGTGTCTCCAGTAACGTGCATCGGACAGGGAGCTCAGGGGCTCCAACCCTTGCAAAACATGGCGGCTAGGGTCAAACAATCCTCCAGCAGTGTTCATACGACTCTGGGGAAGGTTCTTTTTCATGTCTCGCACTTACACCTCTGATAACTCAGTACTTGCTTGAGAACAGAAGTGCGTAATGAGGAAACTATCTAGCTCCGATGCACTTTGAGTGGAATTTTCCTGAACATTCTGGTAACTGGCGTGGTCATAAAAACTTCAAGGCAGTGGAAGCATAGTAATATTTATGGATCCTTCCTGCATGCTCTGGGCTGCTGCGGAGGGTGGCTGCAGAACAGCCTGGCGATCTCCAAGGCGGAGTTGGTGGAGCAACCAAGAAAGAAATTGGCTTTCAGCTTAAGAGCAGATGGAAAAACACGAGGCTGTAGCTCAGCTCCCAGCTAGTTTCAGGAGCAGGTTGCAAGATTATTTTACCCCTGTCCTGTTAGTTTGGGACAACCTCCTGAGCTACTTAGAACTTTAAGGAATGTGTTTGCCTGATGAGAAATGTTACCTGGCAATGTGTTGAGGGACAGGAGGTAAGCAGAGCTCCACCTCTGGTTTCTGAGCCTCCTTTAAATGCTGCCTGTAGACATTCAGATAACAGGGTTTGGTCCAGCTGAAGTAGATCAACTGATTGATCAAGAACTGGGCAAGTGTGTCAGAAGTGTTGGTTTTATTTGGGCAGTTAAAAAGATAATCTTCATCAGACTTGTTACTTATGCAAATTACTTAACAGCTTGGACAAGTACCTTCTAAGACATCTTTAGTTTGGGGAGTGTTTGGTAAGGTTGCTATAAACATCAACAAGTCTCTGGATGGTCCACCCCTTTTGGCTTTTCTCATGGAATTGCAATATCTCCGTTTAAAAATAATAATCATGAAATGCAATCCAGAAGGAAGCAGAGCAGCAGTGAAATACTAAAACGCAAAACGTCTGTTTTGAAAAAGTAGTTATGCTATGTTGACAGCAGGCAAGCATCCTCTGGCACTGAGACTTCTTGGAATATTTGACAGGCCTCTTGACTGGTGTGCCAATCCTACAAGCTTGGATGCTTTTTTCTTCTTATGGAAAGATTGCTTCACAAATGCTGGTTTCTGCTCCAGTGCCAAACGCTCTGCTTGGAATCATGCAGTGAGAGAGGCCAGCGGTCAGGGATGCTGGGAACTGTAGTTCAGCAACATCTGCAGGGCCACAGGTTCCCCATCCCTGCCCTACAACCTGGTATGGATAAAGGACATGGCTTCCTTTCTGCGATCCTTGGACGACCTGTCCCCTTCCAATTCCACTATGGCATGTATCCATTTGGTACTGTGGGTTAAACCACAGAGCCTAGGACTTGCTGATCAGAAGGTCGGCGGTTCGAATCCCTGCGACGGGGTGAGCTCCCGTTGTTCGGTCCCTGCTCCTGCCAACCTAGCAGTTCGAAAGCACGTCAAAGTGCAAGTAGATCAATAGGTACTGCTCCGGTGGGAAGGTAAACGGCGTTTCCGTGTGCTGCTCTGGTTCGCCAGAAGCGGCTTATTCATGCTGGCCACATGACCCAGAAGCTGTACGCCAGCTCCTTCGGCCACTAAAGCGAGATGAGCGCTGCAACCCCAGAGTCGTCATGACTGGACCTAATGGTCAGGGGTCCCTTTACCTTTACCTTAAGGTTCAGCATGTGGCTTCTAAGACAAATGGGCAGAAGAAGCAGGGTGGGCCATGCAGAAATCTCTAGTCCCATTTGTAGCCCCAGGAGCAGCGTTGCCCTATGAGTGCGTGTCTCAGGTCCCAGTCAAACTCGTGGTGCCAGAGGAGGGGTCCTGTGGGCAGGTGTAGCAGGGGAAATCCATAATGCTATCCTAGAAAGCAGCTTCTGCAAATCAATAAACGGCTTCTGCACATGCATGCAAAGTTCGAGCTGAAAGCATACACGCTGCTTTTTTCTGTCACGTGGGCTGTGGAAGTCTGCCATTTCTGGGGCATCTGGAGTTTCTTTCGGAAGAAAGCTGGGAAAATCCAACTAGAGTTTTCAACTGCATATATATCAGTGAACTGGCGTCAGATTCAATTTAGGTCATCATTTCTGTAAATGTTAACTATCATGCTAGGCGAGTGCTCTGGTTGGTGCCAAGTTAAGATACATATGAAATACGGATTTCAGGGAGGGGAGAGGCACTTTTAAGTTTCCTCTAGCAACAGATAGGGAGGCCTGACTTTTGCTCATCAGATCACATGTGTGGCCTGCACCCCGAGGCAAATGTTGAAAGTTGGCACAGTGTCTCTTAACACAAATAGTGTCTCCTGTTCCAATGCATCCGGTAGAATTAGATGAGCATCACTTTTGTGTCTTAACCCTTCCAGGACCAGGCTAGACGCTCCCCGGCTGGAGACGAGATCCCTGAGTAGTTCTGTGCTGGTGCCAGGGTACGCCTCTGACCGCCTGTCAGGAAGCAACAGGGACCCCATCCTGAAGCCAAAGAGGTCCCATCGCAAAGCAGACCCAGACGCTGCTCACCGGTAAGTGAATCCGCAACGAGGCAGGGCAGGAGGATGGCAGCTGTGCATCGTAGAGAGAGGCAGGAGAGCTGCTGAGTTGTGTGGTTTTGTGGAGTGAGGAAGGAGTGACCTATTGCTTGGCTTCTGCTGGTTTTTGCATGTGACTGTAACCCACGGTTGGGAAAGTCCACTTCATAGCCCTGCGGGTGTCAGTCTTTACACTCAAGTCCAAGTGCCACAATTAATGGAATTGTGCAGAAGCAGTGGCTGCTTCCGGTTGCAAAATGAGGTTTTGGTTTGGAATCTGTGAGTGGGGAGGCTGGTATTGGCACAAAAGAGGCAAACCTATTACCTCCACTCCTCCTGTGTGTGTGCTTTGCAGGTGGGGCTGTCTCTGCCCTGGAAGTAAGGCTTAGATGCTTCCACAGAGACACCCATCCATAATTTCTGACCAGCGTGTGTGGATATAATTTGGCTTTGGAGTGGTGTTGAACTCTTCCCATGTGGTGCAGGCATGTCAACCGCTGTTTGCAATACAGCGTTTTGGGGTTAGGTCAAGGGTTCAGTGAAGGGGAGAGCCCAAAATGTTGCTGGAGGTACACAACCTCCAGATGTGCCTAAAGTATCTGTTTGGATCTTTGCATTGTTCATCTTCCCTTAGCCTTTGAGGTAGGGTAGACAATGAGCCCCAGTGACAATGAGCCCAAGTGCACCTTGTCACTTGGATGGGGGAACCTGTGGCCCTTTAAATGTTCCTTGGCTCCAACTCTCATCATTCCCATCCAGTTGGGCAGTGGTCGGGGATGATGGGAGTTGGAGTCCAGCATCATGTGGAGAGCCACTGGTCTCCCACCTCTGGTGTAACTGTTCCAGTGAAAAGCAGCATTTATGAGGGTAGTGCTAGATATATAATCTAATTCTCAATGGCACCTTAGACCAGTGCTACAGTCGCCACAAGGGAATGTCTAGGCACTGTTTTCCCCCAATGTTGTTGCCGATTTCGTTTCAAACAACACACTAAAACATCAAATAAAACAAGCTGGAATAAAACAAATTGAAGCTTCAAGGAAAATCTTTTAGATCCTTCTCTAAGTGACGTTTTGCTTTCCCCAGTCGCCAGCCGGACATCCAGAGATCTCCACGAAGTCGCAGTTGGACCGGCGCCAGTCGCAAAATGAGCCTGACTAATTTTTAACACTGCCCCGAATCCTCTCACTGGTCTGTCTGTCTTTTTTTCTTCTCCTCAGACCTCGGATTCTAGAAATGGATAAAGAGGAGAACAGGCGCTCGGTCCTCTTGCCCAAGCACAGGAGGCGGAGCCATTTCAGCTCTGAGAACTATTGGCGGAAGTCTTACGAGTACACGGAGGACTTTGACGAGGAAGAGGAGGACGGCAGTCCAGCTCGGAAAGTGAAGATGAGGCGGCACTGAGGGATTCTGTTCTTTCACCCCCCCCCACCCCTTCCAACAGAGATATTTGAGCTGATGAGACTGGCCTTCAGGCTGTGAAATCGTATCTTCCCCCACCCCTCCTCCCTCCCACCCCCCTTGGCTATTTCTCATCTAGCTTCAAGGTTGTATTCTCCCTCACCCCCCCCCACCTCTTTTACGCTGAAGAATGGATCTGGAACGGATCTGGCTTTTTTCCTTTTTCCTTAAAGAGAGGCAGCGGTGCTGACTGGGTTGTACCTGCAGCCACCTGCCCTCTTCCCCTCTGCTCCCCCGCCCCCGGGCAGTCGGCCACGCCCCTCGAAAGCGTGGAGGAGCAGCTTGTCTTTAAAGGGGCGGGGAGAAAGCTTATGTCGTTCTTTGAGGCGTTTGGGCTGGAGTGGATTTTGAAGATGCCCCAAAACAAAAGTGGTGCGTTGAGTTTGCCAAAGGAGTTGAGAATATTCGTTTATGCTCTTGGCGCTGCTGCTTCTTGGAAACGTTATAAATACAGCGTTTCTCCTTCCCCACCCCAATCCTCACACTACCAGCCGCGTGGTGAAATGCTCTCTGTATCGCCACCCTGCTCCGCTCCACACCAAAGGGCTCCTGATTTCTGAAGCCGACGGCCATGTGAATTTATTTTCCTCACTGTCATTTCAAAAGCCGCCTCCCTCCAGCAACTGGAAATCTAAAGCTTTGCGAACACCTCTTCTTCTTCTTATTTTGTTTTTTTGGTGACACCGGATGACAAAGCGTTTAGGACGTGTTGCACTTTAGTGTCAGGGTTTATTCCCCCCTCCCCTTGAAATGCCATATAATTCTTCCCCACCCCTCTTCCCCAAAACCCTTACTTGCTTGGGCTAGCAAGCACCTGTGTTTTCTGCGCTGCTAATGAAAAAAAAAGGATACAGTCGTGTTTTCTCTTTCTGTGAAGGATGCACAGTGGTTCCACATTGGGGCTGCTGCTTGAGGGCTCATGGAGGGGCGGGAGGGGGGCAACTCTTGGAGGGGAGGAGCTGCTTGGCTGGAAACCTCAGATTCTGCCGAATCCCTCACACTAACAGCATAGGGCCCATACCTAGCATTTTCTGTATAAACATAGTTATTTTGAAGACATTTACCCTCTTTGTTTCGGTTGAGGCTTTCCTTCTCCCCACCCTCCTGGAAAACCAGACTTTCCGTCTCTCTTGACACTTGAAAACGATGCTTCTGTGGTGGTTGTCCCTTCTTAAAGGTAGATGGCCCTGGGCAAACACTCACCGTCAGGAATCCAGACTGGGTGGGAGCTGTGTCTGTGTGGGGCAGCCCTCCTCCCTTGGGCAGACTCCCAGTGAGGTGGGTCTTGGGATCAGTGAAGCAGGAAGGTTTAGGCTGCCCCATGCAGAAGGCGAGAATAGTGGGTGAATTGGCATCCTTTTCTGCTTCTTCAGTGACTTCAGGCGATGGGCTCCCCTGGCTCCTGGTCTTGCACCAAAAGCATCTTGCTAAAGGCATGTCAAGACCTCATGTTTGGAGCTGCCAGCTGGCCTCTTAACTTGCTTCATGCTTCTTTCCTGCTTGAGCCAAGCCCAGAAAAGCACATCCTGTTGCCCCCAAAGAATTCAGCTTTTAAATGTTAGGTCTTCTCCCTAATGGCTGTAACCTCTCTCTTTCTTTCTCTCTCTCTCTTTCTCTCTCTCTCTCTCTCTGCTTCCTGCTTTGCCCCAGCCTGGAAGAGTTTTCAGCGTTCAGGAACCAGGTCAGAACCTGGGTTCAGATCACCTAAGAATCGCCCTTATTTTTTTAAACCACACACGAGAAGCCCAGCTTTCTGAACCAAAAATCTGTGGTTCAAAACGTCCGCCCTTAAGTATCCTGAACTTCATTTGTTCTTCTCAACTCTCATACCTGAGGAATTCTCTTTCTCTCTCCCCCTCTCACCCCCCGCCAACCAGGTTGCACGTGCCTTTTTGCTATGATCTATATACCTCATAACCATCAAATTACCTTATGCTTTTGACGGGCGAGGAGGTTTTGACCCCAAATCCCCAGACGCTCCTTGCCTCCTGTGCTTTATTCAACAGGGGCTGATGCTCACCTCCCCTAGAGCTTGCTCTGCTGGGATGGGCCAACCCACCATATTGCTACAACACGTAATATAATTATTATTATTTTTAATAATTTGTCTTCCCTCCTGACTTGCCACCAGAGTGGAACCTTTTTGCTTTCAAAAGAGTTATGGCTTCATCATAACACCAGTTTTCCTTCAAAGTTCCTTGGGGCGTGAGGGCTGCTCCCGCTTGCTAGTTTGGTGGGGCAAATGTGTTGAGCTTGGCTGTTCCTTTCTCCTTCGCTACAGGTGAGGAGGAAGCAGGATGCAGGTGGGACGCCAGATTGCCGAAAGTTCCCAGAATACCCTGGTCTGCAATGCTAGGCTGTTTCTGCGACTGGCAGTACAAGAAACATCAATGCTTTTTCTATATTGCCAGCACGCCATCCAAGAAAATGGATGTCAGTGCTTTGACTAATCTTAAGGACTGAAGGGCTTTAGTAGATTTGCAGCCTTCGAACTCGACATCCCTGTCAGTTTAGTGTATTTTCCCACCAGAATTTGGGTTTTATTTTACTGCAAAGTTTTTTGTCAACACCCCACACGACTAGTTTCGTTTGACCCGCTCCTCTTAAGTGTTAGAAAACAGGTTTTAGTTTTTGCTTTGTGATTTGCCATAACCGAGGTGATGTTGACTTGTGGGTGAGCATTCCAGATCCGATTTTTCTCCCGTAAAGAAGGCCTTTGCTTCTCTGCGCCCCTGCTGCATGGGCACTGAACCGACCATACGGTGAGCAAGGAGGCAAATGGGTGAATCTTCTTTTCTCTTCTTCCCCGCATCCCACCTTTGGTGCCAAGCACCTGGTAACCTTGGCAGAAAGGCATATAGGGAAAAATGACGCTGCAATAGTTCTGTTGGCACTTTCTGGTTCTTGCACCTGTTTTAAAAGTTTTGGATTCCCCTGTCCATAAAAACCACTGAGGCCAGGGCACCTGCCAGCTGCCTCCCGAAAAGTTAGATTTTCCTGGAACGTCACGAAGGAGGGTAAAAGCCAGGGGCTGGCATGTACTTTCTCCCACTTCCCTGCAGTTTGCTTTTCTCAGGCACCATCTGCTGTGGCGATTGACCCAGTTCTAAGGCGCAGTCTGATGGGATTAAACAAAAAACGAAAAAAGCTACCCCGTTTCTGAGATTGAAAAGTGTTGACGGATGCCTTGTTTCCTTGTTTCTGATGCTGTTAGTGTGAGGTTTGATGGCAGCCAATCACTGGTAACAGGATCCAGCCACAGCCCCTCACCCAGGGTCAGGCTGCTTTTGAAATTTTGAGGTTTGTGTGGTTTGGGATCTGTTTCCACTGATTAGCTGGGGGTTTTTTTTGTTTTGTTTTAAAAAGCACCAAGTACGGATGTGCTGGAGCCTGAAGGCAAAACTTGCTCCAGAGCGTTCCTGGGTTCCTCTCCTCCTTGCACCTCCGCCCCCCTCTCTTCCCAAGCACACACTTAAAAAAGAAAAAGGAAAAAAAATTAAAAAGTTCTGGCTGACTTTTTTGTGTTTTTTTTAAAATGGAAAAAAAAATCTAATTTTTTGTTACAAATAAAATAAGTGGCAATATTTTTTTCTGTAATTTTTCATAGGAAAAAAGTGTGATTTGTAAAACCAATTGTACAGTTCTGAAGTTTGAAATACACAAAATCGCCGTACTGCGTGGCACGCTGTCAATGGGGGAGGGAGGGGAAGGGAGAGATTATTTTCCGTACAGTACAGTGTATTTGGGGAGAAATCTTTTAATTCGGGTTGATTTAGGAAGAGCTATAGTTCCCTGTCAGGGTTTGAAATTTCTTTTTTTTTTCTTGTATAGAATGCTGCATTTAACTAAATAAAAGCCGAAAGCATCACTTGACTGAGTTAAGGTGTTTCCATATATATTTGCTTTTTAAAAACCATAACGGTGCTTGCATAATGCTGCCTCTGTTGCAACTGTCAAGAAGTTCTTCTTATATTTTCAGTAATCCTTAACAGAAGCCTACAAGGTGAGAACACTTTTATCACCACATCGCTGGCAGGGCGGGTTTGAAGTGTTTGGTTCAGTGCCGTGAGAATAACGGTGTGCTTAAAGGTGAAATTAGATGCAACGTTGGCTACTTAATGAGCATTCATTCTCATTTGCTTGCAGGATGATGATGTATTAGAGCAGGCTTCCTCAAACCTCGGCCCGCCAGATGTTTTGAGACTACAAATCCCATCATCCTTGACCACTGGTCCTGCTAGCTAGGGATCATGGGAGTTGTAGGCCAAAAACATATGGAGGGCTGAGGTTGAGGAAGCCTGCATGGCCCATCTCCCACTTTCCTTGCTGCAAGAAATCCAATTTTTCAGGAAAATGGCCCTGCTGCACAAAAGCGCCCCACCAGCTGCAGCCAGGATTGGCCCATATGTGATTTAATCCCACCTAAAAATTGCAAACAGACTTGGAAGTGCCCAAGTCAATCAGAGCAGTGGGGCCACTTTCTGAGGGGCTTCTGGTGCCTTTGGTGGGTTGTGGCAGGTTGAGCTAACACACCACAGCCTTAGGATGTTATGGTTTGAGGCAGGTCTGTGTTACAGCTGAGCTTTTTTGTCTTCACAAATGAGAGCGGCCATTGCTCTTTTATCCACAAACCAACAGGCGTGCAGCTTTCATAGCTTGCTTACCATATTTTTCACTCCATAAGACGCACCTGACCATAAGATGCACCTAGATTTTAGAGGAGGAAAACAAGAAAAAAAATATTCTGAAAGAAACAGTGGATGTATGATTTTTGTGGTTCATGCTGTGGCCACAGACATGTGATTTGACGGGGAATTTGGGGTGACCCAATGCAAAAATCCTGAGAATCCATGTGGATCCGTGCTCTGTAACCACGTTTGTGCGCCATTGTGGCCTCACAAAACAGTGGATATGTGATTTTTTTTGGTGCAGGCTGTAGCCATGGACATGCTATGTGATCTGATGGTGAATTTGGGGTGACCCAATGCAAAAATCCTGAGGATCCATGGGCTTTTACCTCTCCCCCCCCCAGCAGCCTCCCTTATCTCCCTCCCGATCACTTGCCGATCAGCTGCTCAGCAGCTTCGTTTCAACACCCCCTTCCCTCTTTCTTAAAAAAAAAAAAAAGCACAATCTGCTTTTTGCCCCTGGGCAATTTGGCTCCAAGGACCATGCATTTGCTCCATAAGACGTACAGACATTTCCCCTTACTTTTTAGGAGGAAAAAGGTGTGTCTTATGGAGCAAAAAATACGGTATGTTCTCTGTGGTCTGAGGTAGCAATGCTTCTGAATGCCTGATTCTGGCAACCACAGGAGAGCAGAGTGCTCTTGCGCTCATGTCCTGCTTGTTGGTTTCTCACTAGTTGGCCACTGTTGAGAACAGGATGCTGGACTAGATGGGCCATTGGCCTGAATGGAACAGGCTGCCCTTATGTCATTATGCACACGCACCTCCTGGCGAGTTCACGTCCAAGGCGGGATGCGAGCGAGATTCTTACTAGCTCGCAGCTGTAACCACTGTGCAACACTGCCTTGGTACACAATACTGGCCTTGCTTTTGTGCCAGAGGCTTATCTCCAGACCACACAGGGAATGGGCTCTCCTTTTCTATGGCATGTTCTATCGTTGAGTTGGGAAAGGTCAACCGAAATGATCAAGGGGCTGGAGCAATTCTCCTAAGAGGAAAGGTTAGAATATTGGGGGGATTTCCAGTTTAGCAGGGAGCGAAGTAAATATTTATTATGCCACCCGTCTGACTGGGTTGCCCCAGCCATTCTTGGCAGCTTCCAACAAATTAAACACAATTAAGCACAGTAAAACCTCAAACATTAAAAACTTCCATATACAGGGCTGCTTTCAAAGGTCCTATGAAAATCAGGTGGTTGTTCATTTCTTTGACATCTGATGCGAGGGCGTTCCACAGGGCAGGTGCCACTACTGAGAAGGCCCTGTGCCTTCAATGAAGGTAGGAACCTGGGAAGATTCATGACAGGTATACAGGAGGGTACTTTGCACAGTTCATAGCTAAACAACAGAAATGTAGCAACTACCAATAACCTGGGCAGTTATAGACGGATTCCTGGAGGATAAGATTGCCAGGGGCCACCACTGGGTCTCTCATCCCATCCAGCCGAACTGCTCCGATGTTTTTAATTGCCTGTTAGCAGCCTGGGGCTAGCAGAATTCATCAGCTCTACTCATTTGTGTCTCAATAGGGACAGCGGTTTCTTTTCCTGTTACAGATGTTAATTAGCTACGCATTGCCAAGTTGATTTGCTTTTATTACCTTTCACGACTTGTTTAAGGCGCCCACTGTGTAGTGCACATTTTATCTCTAATTAAATTGGCACTAGTTATAGGTAGGTTGGTCTGCCGTAGTCGAAACAAAATAAAAAATAAAACAATTCCTTCCAGTAGCACCTTAGAGACCAGCTAAGTTTGTTATTGGTATGAGCTTTCGTGTGCATGCACACTTCTTCAGATACTATTTGTCACTATTTCTACTTCCTGCATTTCATTTCCCCCTCCCCACTGTTTACGCCTCTACACTCCTCGTGCCCCCTCTCCCGTCACCCTATGTGTGTATTCATAAAAATAAATAGAAAATCTTCAGCTGCATGTAACCCGTTATGCATCTGTGGTGGCCTGGACCCTAGTCCACAAAAAGTATACCATAATAAAATTTTGTTCGTCTTTAAGGGGACATGAGATTTTCTGCTCCAGCTAGCGGCTGTTCCCGATCCTCCACTGCCTGCAACAAAAGCTACAAATGTGCAACTGAAATAAATGCATGCTGTTATCCTGCCTCTTGCCTACTTCCCTTTACTGTCTACTTTGTATGTTAGACCGAAAGCCCCTTCATGCCGGAATCTGTCATATTTGCAAACCACCCTCCGCCTTGATGGTGCTGTATTAATTATGGTTGTCACACTACCTCTCACTTTGTTTAAGCCAGGGTAGGCAATTTTATATTATTTTTCAAATAAGAACATCCAATTAACAAATACATCAAATCACAATGCAATTAAAAATAATAAAATAAAATAAAAAAGCCAAATTACAATCCAAATTATTAATTTTTGGGGCTTCCCATACTCAGGACCTCTGAGGCATATCTCCTATATTTTCATTTCTGCCTCCTTGTTCTCATATTTTCCACATTCTGATCTTAACCCTTTAAAGTTCCCTGTCCCTGGCTGTGCGATTCTCAGTCATGTCGGAGATCATATATCCTTTCATCCATCAGGTACAGTTTTATTTGTCAGGGCAGGCAATTTTTGACGCATGGTTCTTTTGGAGGGGTGTGGGCTTAGAAAGTGAGAGCATGAGATGTACTGAAATGAGTTGCCAGTAGGCTTGCCCGGGGCATCCTAGGTCCTGAGTTTTCAGGCAGTGGCGTAGCGTGGGTTGTCAGCAACTGGGGCAAGGCAAGTAATTTGCGCCCCCTAACCCATGGATTTGCGCCCCCTAACCCTAACCCCCAGATGTTGTGCCCGGTGCGGCCGGGCCCCCCTGCACCCCCCACGCTACGCCACTGTTTTCAGGCCCTAAACTTGGGAGAGTGGAATGGAGAAGAGCAGACTCCCCCCACCCCCAGCTACAATTTGGGCTGAAGCTTGCAAACTGCACAAATAATTGTCTTATTGTTATAATAAAAGGTACTCCCCCCCCAGGAGATTCAACCCCCCCTCCATGTCACTTGGAGAGGGCCAGGCAAATGTGAAGACTTTAGGTCAGACCTGGAGATCTTGCAACCCTAGTTACCAGTAGTTTTTAGGCGTTGCAAGGAACAAAAAAAGATCTTGTTCTATGCATTGAAAGACTGATGGGGGCTGCGGGAAATCAGGGTTGAGTCCCTTCCAATTGATGTCCAGGGGGGCGAATTTCAGAAAGGTGGCACTTTGTCATGGATCAACAATTTTGTGTACTTCCCCCCCACCCCCAAAAAAGCCCAACAACTTTTGTGGTGTCCTGGTTTTTACTTTTTGAAATATGGCTACACTGCTTCCAACTCTTAAGATTCTATATAAGACTCTTAAGGTCTGTTGCAATACCCTAGGAATCCACAAGATGGTGCAGGCTGCAAAGTTAATGAAGGCCGGGAGCTACAGTCGAAAAGTTGGCTGGAAGGAAAGTGAAAGAGATGTTCAAATTTCAAGCTGCAAGGAAGATACAGGAGGCTGATGGGGGGAGAGAAATGTATCCCACTGGTAGGTTTCATGCAAAAGGGCCAAAGGTTGGGATAGGAAAGGCCTCTGCCCAAGACCCCGGCTTAGCTCAACGGTGTAGGGCAATCAGATTTGTATTCAGAACAAACCAGATTCAATCCCACCATTTCCAGAGTAGGGCTGGGAAGGCCCTTTGTCTGAATTAGGTGTCCTAAGAATCTCACTTTACATATAAAAAAGGAGGTCCTAGGCCTTAAGTAAGGGACGCGGGTGGCGTTGTGGGTTAAACCACAGAGCCTAGGACTTGCTGATCAGAAGGTCAGCGGTTCGAATCCCCGTGACGGGGTGAGCTCCTGTTGCTCGGTCCCAGCTCCTGCCAACCTAGCAGTTCAAAAGCACGCCAGTGCAAGTAGATAAATAGGTACCGCTCCAGTGGGAAGGTAAACGCCGTTTCCGTGCGCTGCTCTGGTTCGCCAGAAGGAGCTTAGTCATGCTGGCCACATGACCCGGAAGCTGTACGCCGGCTCCCTTGGCCAATAAAGCGAGGTGAGCGCCACAACCCCAGAGTCAGCCACGACTGGACCTAATGATCAGGGGTCCCTTTACCTTTACCTAGGCCTTAAGTCTTCCAAGCTTGAGCAGTGCCTAGTGAATAAACTCAAGAGAATTGAGAAGAACTTCCACTGGATGTCGGCTGCGACAAGTGCAGTTAATTATGGAGAAAAAACAATGATGCTAATAGGCTTAATTTTGCAAACTAGAAATAAAAATGGCAAGCAATTTATTTTAAAAATTATCTGTATCTTGCCTTTGGCTCCCAAGGTGACCGCTCTGCTTTTCCTCTCCAAATCTTCCTTTAATATTCGTCGACAATAACTCACCGGTGAACTTCCAGGCTCTCAGATGTCATTAGCAGTCATTTGAAAAAGTGTTAAGCCTGCATTTTTAACCTGCCCATCTGCTTACCCAACGACTGGTCAATGGGGCTGTGAGGAGCTGAAGGATTGATGGGTGCTGTGGGAAATCGGGCTGGGGGGCCGGGCCAAAGGTCAAGCGTCTTTGATTATGGCAATGGACAGCAAATTAATGAGGGCCGCTGGCCCTTCTCATCATGTGGAACAGAGCCTTGGGGGATTTAAAGCACATAGAGGTTGTCAATACCTGTTCTGTGGGAAGAGACAATTCTTGGAAGACCTGCTCCAGTGCCAGATTTACGTATAAGCTAAACAAGCTATAGCTTAGGGCCTCACTCTCTTGGGGGCCCCCCAAAAAATTAAAGGAAAAAAAATGTACATTTCCAAAAGATGAGATAAAAAACAAGATAAAACCTACATACAGCAACAGTGTTTTGTGTTGTGTAGGCTCCTATGATAAGGTTACTAGATTTTTTTCAATGAATCCAGGGACGCTTTTCAACTTTAGTAGGAATGATAGGATTTTGTCAGGGGGCTGATTTATAAATCTGAGGACTGTCCCTGGGAAACGGGGACATCTGGTAACCTTATCCTATGATGTACATTTTTTTATGTGCAAATGGCTTTAGATACCTATTAAAGGGACCCCTGACTGTTAGATCCAGTCGTGGCCGACTCTGGGGTTGCGGCGCTCACCTCGCTTTATTGGCCGAGGGAGCCGGTGTACAGCTTCCGGGTCATGTGGCCAGCATGACTAAGCCACTTCTGGCAAACCAGAGCAGTGCATGGAAACGCCATTTACCTTCCCACCAGAGTGGTACCTATTTATCTACTTGCACTTTGACGTGCTTTCGAACTGCCAGGTTGGCAGGAGCAGGGACTGAGCAACAAGAGCTCAGCCCGTCGCAGGGATTTGAACCACCGATCTTCTGATCGGCAAGTCCTAGGCTCTGTGGTTTAACCCACAGTGCCACCCGCGTCCCAGACACCTACTAGCTCCATAAATTACCATATAGCATGTATTCAACAGTGGCAATTTGTTGTTGACAAAGGACAGCTGGACATAGAAAGGGCCCCATTACCTTCAGTAGCTTAGGACCTCATCAAACCTAAATCCGGCCCTGACCTGCTCTCTACCTTGTAGGCCCTTTTCCACATGGAATGGAAAGTGATGGGAGCTGATTGACTCCAACCACAAAATCTGAGGCTTCTGAAGAGGCTAGAGACCATCTTGGCTGTCTCTGAAAGCTCATCCACACTTCCGCTTGTTCCTTGCCTAGAAAGTACGGGTCTGAGCGGTTTCCCACTTGAACCACACTTTCTAGGCTGGGATCCAAGCAGTTTTCCCCTTGCCCTGCTCCTTTCTAGGGAAAACCCGCTCTTTAGCTTTAAATCAGGGCAAATGTCAACCCAGAGACATTGCCAATTGCGCTCTGATTGAGTGCCAAAGTTCAGATTTCCCTGGGAGAAAGTGCAGGGCAAACGAAGTCTGGATCAGTGCCGATTCAGGTCATTGAGCCTGAGCTTTCACGGCCGCCATTCGCCATGAACCACCATTGGAATAAGTGGCAGTGACAACAGCAGATATTACCATACCTTTTGATAATATTTTGTTCTCTTGCTAATTATGCCATTTTAAATGTGCGTTTTATCTTTGACTTCTTTTATGTTTTCTTTTTAGAGGAAAAAAGTTAGATTTGCTGCATTGAATGTGCATTCTGCACATTTGTACTGTTTTATTGTGACATCTTTTAAAATGTTTTGGTTTCCTGTTCATTGTGTTGCTTTGAATGTGTACTTTCTTCAGAAATGCTGGATTTTGTCTTATGTTTTTCATGTAGGGTGTAAACCGCTTTGAGGTTTTTTCCCCCTTTTAATTTTTTAAGCGGTATAGAAATGAAATGAATAGTAATAGTAAGGAAAAGTGGTAGGCTTGTTCTGGAGCCTAATATGAGAAGCTCCTGCTGGGCACATCAAGTCCACCTTCCTCTTCTGACAATGACCTTGGGACACGGGTGGCGCTGTGGTCTAAACCACTGAACCTCTTGGGCGTACCGATCAGAAGGTCGGCAGTTCAAATCCCCATGATGGGATGAGCTCCCGTTGCTCTCTCCCAGCTCCTGCCAACCTAGCAGTTCGAAAGCACGCCAGTGCAAGTAGATAAATAGTATTGCTGTGGCAGGAAGGTAAACGGCATTTCTGTGTGCTGCTCTGGTTTCCGCCACAGTTTCCCGTTGCGCCAGAAACAGTTTAGTCCTGCTAGCCACATGACCCAGAAAGCTGTCTGTGGACAAACCCTGGCTCCCTTGGCCTGAAAGCGAGACAAGCGTCGCAACCCCATAGTCACTGTTGACTGGACTTAACCGTCCAGCAGTCCTTTACCTTTACCTACCTACAGGTGGCGCTGTGGGTTAAATCACTGAGCCTTGGGCTTGCCAATTGGAAGGTCAGCGGTTCGAATCCCCACGACGGGGTGAGCTCCCGTTGCTCGGTCCCAGCTCCTGCCAACCTAGCAGTTCGAAAGCACGTCAAGGTGCAAGTAGATAAATAGGTACCACTCTGGCAGGAAGGTAAACAGCATTTCCGTGCGCTGCTCTGGTTTCGCCAGAAGCGGCTTAGTCATGCTGGCCACATGACCCGGAAAAACTGTCTGTGGACAAACGTCGGCTCCCTCGGCCAGTAAAGCGAGATGAGCACTGCAAGCCCAGAGTCGTTTGCGACTGGACTTAAGTGTCAGGGGTCCCCTTTACCTTAACCTACCTTTTACCTCTGACAATGGCCAACCAGAGGCTTATATGAAACCCACCTGAGCACAACAAATCTCTGCCCACCTGCGATTTCCAGCAACTGGTATTCAGAAGCATGACTTCCTCCAGCTGTGGAGGAAGAGCATAACTGTCATGCCTAATAGCCAGTCATAGCATTTTCCTCCTTGAAATTGTCTCCTTTTAAAGCTATCTGTCTAATCCTCTTCCAAAGGCGAACCATGTTGGAAGGCAGAGCTAAGGTTGGCAAATGAGGAGAACAAAAACCCAGATGATGATGATGATGATGATGATGATGATGATTATTATTAAAGTAAACGGTAGGTAGAGCTTGGGATGGGTTAGGATGGGAAGCCAACAGTATTTTATTTGTATACAACGCATGGCCTAGAATAAAGCAAAAGCAAATTCTGTTAAATACATTCTATAAATCAAACTGGACTTGGGACGTTTTTTGGTGGAAAATAACAACTGTCCCGTCTTCCATATGTCAAATCATTTCAGGATGGGGTGGTTGGGAGCCAGGTTGCGCCGAAACATTTAGCTGACTGAGGTATACAGAAGACGACTAGAGTGGCAACAGGATAACTTCTCTCACTACAGTGGTACCTTGGTTCTCAAACTTAATCTGTTCCAAAACCAAAGCGCTCCAAAACCAAGGCATGCTTTCCATAGAAAGTAGTGCAAAACGGATTAATGAGTTCCAGACTTTTAAAAACAACCCCTAAAACAGCAATTTAACATGAATTTTACTATCTAACGAGACCATTGATCCGTAAAATGAAAGCAATAAACAATGTACAGTGGTACCTTGGGTTAAGAACTTAATTCGTTCCGTAGGTCCGTTCTTAACCTGAAACTGTTCTTAACCTGAAGCACCACTTTAGCTAATGGGGCCTCCTGCTGCTGCCGCGCTGCCGGAGCACAATTTCTGTTCTCATCCTGAAGCAAAGTTCTTAACCCGAGGTACTATTTCTGGCTTAGCAGAGTCTGTCACCTGAAGTGTCTGTAACCTGAAGCGTATGTAACTCGAGGTACCACTGTACTGCAGTCACACAATCAGTCAGTCAGTCAGTCAGTCAGTAGCTGAACTGGGTTCCACACAGTCACAAAAACAAAACAAAGCCACAAAAACACAAAATGAATAGCAAAAACAGACAGACCTCAGCATAACACTCAAATTGGAAGCGTAACACTCAAAATGGAGCACATTCGGCTTCCCAAACTGGAACGCTTACTTCCAGGTTTGCAGTGTTTGGGTTCCAAGTTCAAGGCGTTTGAGAACCAAGGCTTTATGGTGGAAGACTTCGCTTTATGGTGGAAGACTAGTGAGCAGGATTAGGTCCCGCTATGTGACGCATAAAACTCTGTCCTCCAACAGATGAAGAAACCAGCCACGGTGCTGCTTCTGCTGCCCTCTTGCCACCCGAGGCAGTTGCCTCATTCTGCCTAATGCCAAGGCCGGCTCTGAGACGGGTAGCTGTGTTCCTTTATCTAAACAGCTGCAAGGAAGAACTTTCTGTTTTGTTTTGAGACTAAGGCCACTGAGGAATGGACGGCTGGGCAATGCAACATCAGAAGTTTGGCCGCAAAGATGGAACACGGAGGAGGAATTGCCGCTTTTTAGCTTCCAGAAGTTTTTGTGTGCAAGAGAGAGAGAGAGACAGAGAGAAAGTTGTTGTTATCGTGATGGCTGACCTAATCTCTCAAAACTGGCTGCAGCGAGAGAAGGTCACACCCTTGGCTCACGCCTGCTCCAAGCCCAGATAATAATAATTATTACTACCATTATAGGGGGTTTTTCTTAGTTGCTTTACTCATAAAGATGACTCTATAAACATATAATGTATATTCAGTACCATTAAATATATCCTTATGCTATTTTTCCTTTTGCATTTTCATTTTCTCTCTCGTTTCTCCATTCTTTTAAAAAAAAATATTTTAAAAAATTGACTCAAATAGATTTATTTATATACCGCCCTCCGTCCATAGATCTCAAGGCAGTTCACAAGATAAAAACACAAGATGCAGAACAAGAAAACAAAACAAAACAAAAACACCCCCTTACAAAGACAACAGGAATACTAAGGCCAAAGACAATAAACAAAAGCAAGCAGAACACAGCTATACAAATAAAAGAGAGGTCTAGCAGATCCTGCCCCACCTTGGGAGCCCACAGATACTTATAAACCCTGCAAACTAAGGGCTAAAAGTCTGGCTGAAAAGCAAGTTTGTTTGCCTTGTGCTGAAAACTAGACAAAGAGGGTACCAGGTGAGCCTCTCTGGGGATAACATTCTGGTGATAACATTCTTGGAGAGCCAGTGTGGTGTAGCGGTTAAGAGCGGTAGTCTCGTAATCTGGGGAACCGGGTTCGCGTCTCCGCTCCTCCACATGCAGCTGCTGGGTGACCTTGGGCCAGTCACACTTCTCTGAAGTCTCTCAGCCCCACTCACCTCACAGAGTGTTTGTTGTGGGAGAGGAAGGGAAAGGAGAATGTGAGCCGCTTTGAGACTCCTTAAAGGGAGTGAAAGGTGGGATATCAAATCCAAACTCTTTTTGGTGGGAGCCACCACTGAAAAGGCCCTTATTGTGTTTCAGCCCTCTACAGCAGGCTTCCTCAACCTCGGCCCTCCAGATGGTTTTGGCCTACAACTCCCATGATCCCTAGCTAGCAGGACCAGTGGTCAGGGATGATGGGAATTGTAGTCTCAAAACATCTGGAGGGCTGAGGTTGAGGAAGCCTGCTCTAGAGGAGAGGACACATGGAGAAGGGCCTCCGATGACAATCACAAGGTCCAGGTCGGTTCATGTGGGGAGAGCTATTGGAGTCCTGAGCCACATAAGGCTTTGAATTATGGCGCTGGAGGAGACGCTTGAGAGTCCCATGGACTGCAAGAAGATCAAACTTCTCTATTCTGAAGGAAATCTGTCCTGAGTGCTCACTGGAAGGACAGATCCTGAAGCTGAGGCTCCAAGACTTTGGCCACCTCATGAGAAGAGAAGACTCCCTGGAAAAGACCCTGGTGCTGGGAAAGATGGAGGGCCCAAGGAGAATGGGACGACAGAGGACGAGATGGTTGGACACTGTTCTCAAAGCTACCAGCATGAGTCTGACCAAACTGCGGGAGGCTGTGGAAGACAGGAGTGCCTGGCGTGCTCTGGTCCAGGGGGTCACGAAGAGTCGGACACGACTAAACAACTAAACAACAATAACAACCAGCACTTGAGCCTGGAAAATAAACGGCTTTTCCCCACCCGAGTTGCTGGGTTTTCCTGCTTCTTTCTCTCTGCCTGCCCCCTTCCTCCCCCAGCTGTCAAACTTCATCCATCAGAGTCTGAGGCCAGCTGTGGCTCTTGAATGTGGCTCAGCTCCTGCCATTGAAACAGAAACTCCATCAGCTGTGTGAAAAGCTTCTCTCTCTTTTTGCCTCTTCCTGCTCAGCTTGGATCGTGTCCTCTCTGCCCGCAATTAACAGAGGAAAAGCTATTTGGCAATGGAACAGAGTTTTCTGACCGACTGGAACTCCATCATTGAGAGCTGCCAGTCAACCGTCAAGGTGTGCTGAAGTTTGCGCTGCCATCCTACCTGATTGTCTCCATCTTCTGGCTGCGCAGTACAATCTGCTTTTTAAGTCGGTGCCCTGAGCCTGCAAAGGTGTAGTATGTCTTGGCAAGTCTTACAATCTATCCTGAACAGGCAAACGGTTCTCTGCTCCTGTGGCCCTTTTCCCCATGCCCAACTGGGGTTGCACAAGCTTGCAGATTTGGAAAACGTTCAGGACAGAGGTTCAGAACTCCCAGGACTGAGAGTGGTGGCCTAGACTCAGAAAGGAAATCTATAGGCAGAGGTTGGATTATTTAGCCATGATTATTGCATCTCACCATTCTAAATGGTTGCATGAGCATTGCAGAAGTTTGAGCCATGCCTCTTTGTTTTGGTTCTCTCTTTTATTTACTGGTTTTCCCCCTCAGCTTCAGATCTAATGTGCAGCCTGCCAGTCTGGAACTGAATGAGATTTTGAAGCAAACCTTCAAGTTTTAAGAAGTTTCGCCTCTTTGACAATTTTATTTATTCCCTTCACATACCTTCCAATATTCCTTAGATAAAATAGGGATATTTCTCACATTCCCCGCAACTGATTCCCCCATTTTTGTCCCTTCCCCGCATACTGCAGAGCATTTCCTAATTTTACTTTTCCTCCTCCCCCCCTGCTTTTGTATAACTCCTGGGGACCAGCACTGCTGCTCATGCAATATCTCTTTTCAGCTGTGGACAATGAAGGCTTGGACTACTGCAATGAGCTCTACGTGGGGCTACCTTTGAAGGTGACCCGGAAACTACAACTAATCCAGAATGCGGCAGCTAGACTGGTGACTGGGAGCAGCTGCCGAGACCATATGACACCGGTCTTGAGAGACCTACATGGGCTCCTAGTACGTTTCTGAGCACAATTCAAAGTGCTGGTGCTGACCTTGAAAGCCCTAAATGGCCTTGTCCCAGTATACCTGAAGGAGCATCTCCACCCCCATCCTTCAGCCTGGACACTGAGGTCCAGCTCCGAAGGCCTTCTGGCGGTTCCCGCCCTGCGAGAAGTGAGGTTAAAGGAAACCAGGCAGAAGGCCTTCTCGGTGGTGGCGCCCGCCCTGTGGAACGCCCTCCCATCAGATGTCAAAGAGATAAACAACTACCTGACATTCAGAAGACATCTGAAGGCAGCCCTGTTCAGGGAAGTTTTTAATGCATGTCCTGGAACTAGAGGTGGCTGCCATCCTTTTCCCTCATCTCCTGCCATGATGCATCATCCCTTTATATATATATATATATAACAATTTATTAATTTTCCAAAAATAACAAAAATGAATAAACAATAACAACAATAATAGATAGGGGGAGGGGAAACAACAAGGGAAAAAATCAAACAAATTTTAAAACCATAATATTGTTGGACTTCCCTCCACTCCCCCTCTTGGTTCCATTGTTTAATGCTTGTTCATGCACGTCCATAAAACCTTATATTCTTAATAATTCTATTTTAAACCTTCATCTTATTACAAGTGAGTTTTGAAAGTTATACCAATGTAAAAATCTATACACAAAGCTTAAAAGATATGCATTGAACCTTTACCTCCTTTTTAAAATTCAAAGTCCTCTTTCTTGCTTGGGTTTCAGGTTAACTAATTAGCCCTGCATAGTTCAAAAAAGCAGAGACATCACCTTGACGACAAAGGTCCTTATAGTTAAAGCTATGGTTTTCCGAGTAGTGATGTATGGAAGTGAGAGCTGGACCATAAAGAAGGCTGATCGCCGAAGAATGGATGCTTTTGAATTATGGTGCTGGAGGAGACTCTTGAGAGTCCCATGGACTGCAAGAAGATCAAACCTCTCAATTCTGAAGGAAATCAGCCCTGAGTGCTCACTGGAAGGACAGATCCTGAAGCTGAGGCGCCAAGACTTTGGCCACCTCATGAGAAGAGAAGACTCCCTGGAAAAGACCCTGATGTTGGGAAAGATGGAGGGCACAAGGAGAAGGGGACGACAAAGGACAAGATGTTTGGACGGTGTTCTCGAAGCTACCAGCATGAGTTTGACCAAACTGCGGGAGGTAGTGGAAGACAGGAGTGCCTGGCGTGCTCTGGTCCATGGGGTCACGAAGAGTCGGACACAACTAAACGACTAAAGAACAACAGTTCAAAAATTTATTTTGCTAATCTTCTTCTTCTTTGACAGAGCCTTCTTCCTTCTGAAGGAGCTGGCTGGTCTAGGCCTGACATCAACTCTCAAGTTCAGGGCCAAAGTCTTTCACTCTCCATGATACATCGCCCTGATAAAGTCAGGGCGCAAGGAGCCCTAGGAATGAGGGGACAGAGAGGCGATTGTCACCCAGTCTTTCCCAGCTGCAGCATAACAAAAAAATAGCATCTCTGCATGTGCAGGCTGATGCCCGGTGCTGCCACGCAGCCGCTGGCTGTGCCAACAATCCCTGGCACTGCAGCACGACTGGGGATGTATCTGAGCTTATTTTGCTCTTGGGAGCAGCACCGCTGGGACTAATTCAGAAGTGCAGGGTCCCCTTGCGATCGTCACAGCCAGACACCCACCTCCTAAGATCACACAACCTTCTAGGATTATGCAATAATCTCATAATTATTCCAATAATAATAATAACAACAAGGGATGCAACGATCAGTGCAGATCTCCATGTGTCGGCTTTCAGCCCTTGACTACTATTTTCTGTGCACATACATGGGCAAATCATAGAATTGTAGAGTTGGAAGGGACCCCTGGGGGTCATCTAGTCCAACCCGCTGCAATGCAGGAATCTCAGCTAAAGCATCCATGGCAGATGGCCCTCCAACCTCTGCTTAGAAACCTCCAAGGAAGAAGGGTCCACAATCTCCCAAGGAGGTCCGTTCCACTGTCAATCAGCTCCTACTGTCAGAAAGTTCTTCCTGGTCTTTAGTCGGAATCTCCTTTCTTGGAGCCTGAAGCCGTGGGTTCGAGTCCTACCCTTCGGAGCAAGAGAAAACAAACCTGCTCTATCCTCAAATAGCCCTTTAGATTGTTGAAGATGGCTATTGTATCTCATCTCAGTCTCCTCTTTTCTAGGCTAAACATACTCAACTCCAACAACAACAACAACAACTTATTATTTATACCCCGCCCACCTGGCTGGGCTTCCCCAGCCACTCTGGGCGGCTTCCAACAAAATATTAAAATACAGTAATGCATCAAACATTAAAAGCTTCCCTAAACAGGGCTGCCTTCAGATGTCTTCTAAAAGTCTGGTAGTTGTTTTTCTCTTTGACATCTGGTAGGAGGGCGTTCCACAGGGCGGGTGCCACTACCGAGAAGGTCCTCTGCCTGGTTCCCTGTAACTTGGCTTCTCACAGTGAGGGAACCGCCAGAAGGCCCTTGAAGCTGGACCTCAGTGTCTGGGCAGAACGATGGGGGTGGAGACCCTCCTTCAGGTATACTGGGCCAAGGCCTTTTAGGGCTTTCAAGGTCAGCACCAACATACTCAGAGGATTTGCAGTGCTCCGATGCTGGAGTGACTTGCTATGCCCCCCTTTCTTCCAGTACAGCCGCCATCCCCAACCCAGCATCTTCCTGATGTTGTTGGACTACAACTCCCAGCTAGACAGGGCAGGGAGGTTGGTAAGTCTAGCTCACGCCATCTGGAGAGCACCAAGTTGGGGAAAGCTACCCTCTTGGAAAGGCTGGCTGGGATTCTTTAGGGTTGCACCGATACAAGTTGGGTATGCAAAATCCCTAAATGGGAGGTAGATTCCTAGCTGAAGGCTCTCCCTCTGTGCTTGCTAGAGGCTGGTGGCTGCAATGGCAGTGTGCCTTGATCGCTGCCGGCCTGGGCGGCCTTGCAGGTTGTGTGGTTGCTGAAGGACACAACCTTGGGGAAACAGCCTGAGTTTTTGCGTCTGCCCCTGGAGAGAAGCTCTCTCGTGACTTTCAATGCTGTTTTGGAAAGGAGAACGGCGGGTGTGCATTCCTGCTTCCGCCTACGCGGGTGGCACGTGGTTGCAAATAGGCGTCTCAAGTTTCTAGTCCTCTCTCCTTGAAATGAAACTGCTGGTGCAAATGGCTGCCTTAGGATTTCCAGTCGCCCGGGGAAGTTTGAAGCATGAAACAACCCCCACAGTGAGAATTTATTCTAAGGGTTCTTTTCAGATAAGTATGGCTGACTCTCGCATCCTCATCTGGTCTGCAAGTGATTCCAGTCATCTTTCCGCTTCCCTTCAGAAAACACAAGGACCTTCCTTGCCTGATCAGACCAAGGCCCCTTTGACTCCATTCAGGCTGCAATCCTGTTCACTTTTATCGCTCAACATTTACCCAAACTCAGAAGCTTAACTGTTGAGTAGACAGGCAGAGGACTGCACTGTCACTTTCAAACAGCAGCCAGCTGAGTGTGTGCCTCTGAGAAAGTTCACAGGGAACACATGAAGGCGACCAATGTTCCCACTTGGCTTGCTGCAAGTATCTGGCATTTTAAGCTAGTCTGCCTCTGTCAATGGAGGTTCCAGACAAGCTGACAACCTATCCTTCTAAGCTGGGGTCATTTACAGGTGAAACTTGGAAAATTAGAATATCGTGGAAAAGTTCATTTATTTCAATAATTCGACATGGCCCCCCAAATCTCTTTTCTGATGAGAGCAGCTTTTGCATCTCATTTGGAAACCAAGGACCCAGAATCTGGAGGAAGAATGGGGAGGCACACAATGCCAGATGCTTGAAGTCCAGTGTGAAGTTTCCACAGTCTGTGTTGATTTGGGGAGCCATGTCATCAGCTGGTGTTGGTCCACTGTGCTTCATTAAGTCCAGGGTCAACGCAGCCGTCTACCAGGAGATTTTGGAGCACATCATGCTTCCTTCTGCAGACGAGCTTTATGTGGATGCTCACTTCATTTTCCAGCAGGACTTTGGCACCTGCCCACACTGCCAAAAGTACCAAAACCTGGTTCAATACCCATGGGATTACTGTGCTTGACTTGCCTGACCTGAACCCCATAGAGAATCTATGGGGCATTGCCAAGAGAAAGATGAGAGACATGGGACTGAGCAATGCAGAAGAGCTGAAGGCTGCTATTGAAGCATCCTGGTCTTCCATAACACCTCAGCAGTGCCACAGGCTGATAGCATCCATGCCACGCACCATTGAGGCAGTTACAGAAAGGTAGCCGTGTTGGTCTGCCATAGTCAAAACAAAATTTTTTTTCCTTCCAGTAGCACCTTAAAGACCAACTAAGTTAGTTCTTGTTATGAGCTTTCGTGTGCATGCACACTTCTTCAGATACCATTGAGGCAGTAATTGATGCAAAAGGGGCCCAAACCAAGTACTGAGTACATATGCATGCTTCTACTTCTCAGAGGTAGAAGTATTTGCAGTCCTTGTTTTGCTGATTTCATTTAATATTCTAATTTTCTGAGATTGTTAATTTGGGGTTTTCATCAGCTGTATGCCATGATCATCACAATGATAACAAATAAAGGCTTGACATATCTCGCTTTGCATGTCATGAGTCTATCTCATATATTAGTTTCACCTTTTCAGTTGAATTACTGAAATAAATGAACTTTTCCACGATATTCTAATTTTCTGAGTTTCACCTGTAAATAAGGATTGCTTTATCTCTTCCCTACCAGCCTCATACCTGACTCCCTCGAGCTTAGTGTGTTTGCAGTGCCTCCAAACTTCTGAAACTCTTACAGAGAGAGATAGATTGGTCTCTCTCCTTGTTTTGGGGTCCCTGCTGCCAGTTCTGCGCAGGAGGCCTTGATCTCACCCCCAATGACACACGTAAGCAGTGTTGTCTCTTTATCTGACTGCTGACACAAAAGTCAAGCACATTTGTGAATCAGAAGCGGGAGTCTTGCTTTGCAAACGGGGAGGGAAAGGGAGTAGTGGCTTCGGGGGGAAATCAGGCGAAGCAGACATCCGACGGGAAAGTCAGATGGACTGGAGTAAACACAAGTCTGAGTCAGGCAAATGCCGCAATCTGGACCATGTTGAAACAGCCTGAAAATCAAGAATGATGCCGTGTTGATTAAATGCCCCTGCTATTTACTCTCTCGGGTTGACTCAGTGTTTGCAAAGCGGGGCCAGAGTTGCGCCATTTTAAGGCCGTTTATCGGGAAGGCTTTCGGAAATACTTGGAAAGCTGTGCCAATCCTGCTTTGATCTTTTTCGTTTGTCTATTTGCATATTACGCATTCGTGCCTCGGCTTCCTGTAAGCAGCTCAGATGCAGTCTGAGGATGTCCCATCTTATTCTCACAACGCCCCTGCAAAGCTGGTGAAGCCAAGTGCCCAAGAGATGTGAACCTAAGGTCTCTCATCGGCCTTCAGGGTCGGAGCAACAACCTTAGTCTGTGTCTCCCTAGTCTTCATCTAACACCTTGCCTGCACTGTGCTGCACCTTTTTAACGGATGCCCAAAAGGAAGAATGGGGACACCTGTGGTCTAAACCACAGAGCCTAGGGCATGCCAATCGGAAGGTCGGCGGTTCAAATCCCTGCGACAGGGTGAGCTCCCGTTGTTCGGTCCCTGCTCCTGCCAACCTAGCAGTTTGAAAGCACATCAAAGTGCAAGTAGATAAATAGCGGGAAGGTACGGTAAATGGCGTTTCCGTGTGCTACTCTGGTTTTGCCAGAAGCGGCTTAGTCATGCTGGCCACATGACCCGGAAGCTGTCTGTGGACAAACGCCAGCTCCCTCAGCCTATAGAGCGAGATGAGCGCCGCAACCCCACAGTCGTCTGCTACTGGACCCTAATGGTCAGGGGTACCTTTAAAGGTAAAGGTAAAGGGACCCCTGACCATTAGGTCCAGTTGTGACCGACTCTGGGGTTGCGACACTCATCTCGCTTTATTGGCCGAGGGAGCTGGTGTACAACTTCCAGGTCATGTGGCCAGCATGACTAAGCCGCTTCTGGCGAACCAGAGCAGCGCACAGAAATGCCGTTTACCTTCCTGCTGGAGCGGTACCTATTTATCTACTTGCACTTTGACGTGCTTTTGAACTGCTAGGTTGGCAGGAGCTGGGACCAAGGAATGGGAGCTCACCCCGTCGCGGGGATTTGAACTGCCGACCTTCTGATCAGCAAGTCCTAGGCTCTGTGGTTTAACCCACAGTGCCACCCACGTCCCTAGGGGGTACCGTTACCTTTACCTAAAAGGGAGAATTCCAGCAGGTGAATTTTCACCCAGCTAACACAATGGGGGAGTGCTGCACCTGTTGGGTGTCTGCCTCTGATGCAGCTAAGCAGGGCATAGCAGAGCGTCAGAGGACCAATGCTGGACCTTGAGTGGAGCATCATGGGTAGTTCAGTGGACAGGGGCAGGGTATTCACCCAACAAACAGGTATCAGTTTGGTACCTGTTCCGCTGGCTCCCTCCACCCCACGAATCCCGGGAACTGTAGTTTTGACGAAGATGCTGAGATTTGCCGCTCAGAGTTCTTCAACTCTGATCTTGGACTACCATCATCCTGAGTCAGCCTAGCCAATTGCCAGGGATGATGGGAGTTGTAGTCCGGCAACATCTGGGACCCCAGCCTTCCGCAACCTGGTGCCCTCCACAACCCCATCTGACATGGCCATGCTAGTTGGGGGGCTGATGGGAACTGTACAATTGTGGGGAAGGATGCCCTAGTCCCTCCCCCATAACTTGGATTCACTGGGAAGAAGAGGGAGCGACTCTTCAGCCTATATCCGTGGTGCAGATATACCCTTGAGAAATATGCTTCTCGATTCCTTTTTGGCTTTAATTCCTTCCATGCCTGTGTTTTGTTTGGGCTGCATTCATGCCTGGCGTAACCTCTCTGCGCCGGGCGGCCCTCCCTGCGCCAAAACGGCCGCGTCTCCCTTTGGAAAACCTCCGCTTGGGCTGAAGCCTGAACAGCTTGTTGTCAAACTGGTTGCTCCATCAATCCAGCCGCCTGAATCATTGCTTCCTGTCACCTCCTCCACACGCCATGTGACTCTCTTCCCTCACTCATTAGGCGCTTGGCTAATTGCAAGCAGCTTGGGCCTTGGGGAAGAAGGGCTGTAGGCCGGGGTGAGGGAGCGGAGAGGGATGCTTGCAGGGCAAGCAAAGCGATCAATGGAGGGGATGGAGGACTTTTTCGGTTTGGAGAAAACGCAAGCAAGACGCAGCAGATAGAAGTTAAAAAAATTATGCATGGCATAACAGAGAGATGTTTTTCTCCACTTCTCCTAACACTAGAACTCAGGGGGGATGTCCACTGAAGCTGAACATTGCAAGTTTCGGGACCAAGAAATGACATCTTTTTTAAAAAAAAAAATATTTTTTATTAAATTTCTGTTTTACGTTTTAGAAAATTCACTAAAACAACCTTAAAATATCAATGACTTCCCTTCCTCTCTTTCCATGGTTCATTTTGCACAACATAAATCCCTGCACATTTTATATAAACGAAACCATTCAGTATTCCATTATGACATCTGTCAAAACTTATTTACACTGTTGAATTTATCTTAATGCTGCCCACATTTTCAAATATACACAATTCTTTTCTTACATTGCTTGAAAACTGTGTCAGAAATGACTGCTTCACCCAGGGCAGAGTTAAACTGTGGAACTCAGTCTTGACCACCAATTGGGATGGCTTGAAAAGAGAATTGGCCTCCCGCAGTTTGGTCAAACTCATGTTGGTAGCTTCGAGAACACTGTCCAACCATCTCGTCCTCTGTCATCCCCTTCTCCTTGTGCCCTCCATCTTTCCCAACATCAGGGTCTTTTCCAGGGAGTCTTCTCTTCTCATGAGGTGGCCAAAGTCTTGGAGCCTCAGCTTCAGGATCTGTCCTTCCAGTGAGCACTCAAGGCTGATTTCCTTCAGAATGGATAGGTTTGATCTTCTTGCAGTCCATGGGGCTCTCAAGAGTCTCCTCCAGCACCAGAATTCAAAAGCAACAATTCTTCAGTGATCAGCCTTCTTTATGGTCCAGCTCTCACTTCCATACATCACTACTGGGAAAACCATAGCTTTAACTATACGGACCTTTGTTGGCAAGGTGATGTCATTTTCCATCAAGGGATGCATTTATTTAATGCACACTTCACCCTAATAAATGCATTTTTTGTACACATTACAGTGGTACCTCGGGTTAAGAACTTAATTCATTCCGGAGGTCTGTTCTTAACCTGAAACTGTTCTTAACCTGAAGCACCACTTTAGCTAATGGGGCCTCCTGCTGCTGCCACGCCGCCGGAGCACGATTTCTGTTCTCATCCTGAAGCAAAGTTCTTAACCTGAAGCACTATTTCTGGGTTAGCGGAGTCTGTAACCTGAAGCGTATGTAACCCGAGGTACCACTGTACTTGACTGGAGAACTGCAGTGCAAAATCTGGAGACGTGCAGATTCCAATCAATGACTGTGCTTCGCTTGCACTGTTTGGGGAAAGCGAGAGTTATAGGTAGGCTGACCTTCAGTTGTGAACTGACTCAAATTCCTCCCCTTCCCAAACTCTTTGCGTCCGCCAAGCCCTGCTCCCGCAGAAGCAACCCCCTTCGTCAACATTTGCGATTTGCACCAGGTGTCGATTTGGCCTACTGCAAAGAGCCGCACACCAGATGCTCGCCCGTCTCTGAATGCAAATGTTCCTAATTATACTTTTTTCCACTGCAAAGTAATTTAAATTCCTTCCCTCGCAACGGTGGCCTGCTGGTGCCAAGGAGCCTGGGAAAGAAGCCACAGGAACCCAGTGGAAATCGCGAGATGCCTGCAGGACTCGGCGGCTGCCAGATCTGAACTGAAGAATCCTGGGACTCCAGGGGTCAGTGGAAGAAGGCTGAGGAACCCGGCAGGTTTCTGGGGGAGGGAGCCAGGATCAAATCTGAGAGCACTGCAGAGGGGAAACTGCAGGATCCAGAAGACCAGGGGTGCCAGTGTGGTGTAGTGGTTAAGAGCGGTGGACTCGTAATCTGGTGAACCGGGTTCGCTTCCCCGCTCCTCCACATGCAGCTGCTGGGTGACTTTGGGCTAGTCACACTTCTCTGAAGTCTCTCAGCCCCACTCACCTCACAGAGTGTTTGTTGTGGGGGAGGAAGGGAAAGGAGAATGTTAGCTGTTTTGAGACACCTTAGGGTAGTGATAAAGCGGGATATCAAATCCAAACTCTTCTTCTTCTTCTTCATCTTGGCGTGGTCTGATTGCACAAATTGTGCAAGCTCCAATACCACTCACTTTTGGAAAACTTGCAGCATTTCAAGAAGCTTCTAAATACACCATCAGACCAGTGGTAGGGGAACCTCTGGCTTGTGGGTCAAACATGGCCTGTCAGGTCTCCCCCTTTGGCCTGCGAGGCCATTTTGGGCACCCCCCCAGGTCTCTCTATTCACCCCTGGCAAAACTGCCCAAACCCCAGCCCTCGCTGGCCCTGCAGAGGCAGATTTAGGGTAGATCCACCACACTGGGTGCTGAGCCTAGGGGCACCGCAGGGCACTGCAACTGTGACGTACTGAATTGAGCAGAAGGGAAGGCAAAAGGTGGGGGTACACACTGAATTTTGGCCTTGCCCTGGATGTTGATGAAATTTGAAAGACCAAAGTTTGCCCCTGTGTCCTGCTTTGCACCTGGAATGTTTTTTCCCTGGCTGGGGCAAGTCCTTGAACTCTGATAATGCCTCTCGATAGAGGCCACTGAGCAGTGTGTATGTGTGTGTTTAGAAACTAGCCTACTGTACAGAGGTGAACTTTGCATCCATCGCCCCACCCACTGCTGCCTCTGGCCCTGCCCACAAATGGCATGTGGCCCTTGGAAGGTTGTCTGCAAGGGGATGCGGCCCCTGGCTTGAAAAACGACCCCTTTGCTGCTGCCCTGCCTTACCGTCTCTGAACAGCATCTTTTCCTGCTGCCTGTGTGTAGAACAGGAGGGTCAAAGCTGGGAGCTGGACCCTGAAGGCTGAGGTCCAAAACCAGTGGTGGAGCTTGGGACCTCAAATTCCAGCAGGGCCATGTGCAATGCCAAAATCTGGTCCCCGCCCCCTGCCTCTTGTATTCCGTTGGACTTCATAGTTGTGGCTCCCAGTGCCACCAAACCGGCCACGCTCCCCGATATCTGCCTTTGCCAAAGCACACTTAACTTAGCAGCAAATCTCACTGGGTTCAGCAAAGAAGACCTGCCTCTAAGTAAACTGGGTTTGGCTTGCTCTGTGACCAGCTCACATCTGCACAGAGAAATGAGCATCTCCCAAAGGCAAAAAAAACCCAGAAGTTTGTCTTTACCAGAAATGGGGAACAAATGCATTCTGTCCCTGAAAGGTTGCCAACTTCTTCCAACCAGCCTGGCTTCTGTGCCTTTAATAGCAGGATGGCCATAGATGCTTAGCAGGCGGAGAGTGCAAGAAATAGAAGTCGCACCAGTGTCCCGTCCCCCCAGTAATTGGCTTTGTAGCCATTCCTTTTCCTCTCCAGAGAATCCTGGGAACTGTAGGTTTGTGTGAGAAGCTAAGGGCTCAGCTGTTCTGCCTTTAATCACATAATCACAGGTGAAGCTTTTCCAGGTGTGAAGATAACCCTAAGTGGGAGCTTCACCTCCGGTTAAAGGTACATGAGCCATACAGGTGGCATTACTGAGTGCCAGGCTGTTGTTTCTGTAGATGTCACCCAACCAGGAAAGGCGGCCTGGTATGCTCTTGATTTGCTGAAAATCAAAAGGGGAAATCTTTTCCACAGCATGGAGATGGATGTTATCACCTCCTGCTCTCCTGCAGCCAAGTTGCTGTTGCCTGGTTGGAAAGATGGCAGCGCCTGTTGCATCTAGTTCGCCCATTTCTGATCACTCGGGAGGTTTGGAGCCTGGAAAAGCTGAAAAGGGAGACAACAAGAAGCTCTCCCCTACCAGTCGCAGAGGTTTTGGCAAAGCGGCAAACCTGTGATCGGCGTCAGGAACAGGGATCAGAGTTTGCAGAGGCAGGCCGCGTGGTAAATAAACAAAACGCCTACGGATTTTGCAAAACGGCAGCCGGTGCCAAGGCATTTTGGCAATCAATCCAAGGAGTCTCCCTGCCTGAACCAGTTCCCCACCTGCGGTCCTGATCCTTTAAATGTACACATTCAAAGAGTCGCCTTGCTTTCAAGGAGATCTGGCTTGCCAGCTAAATCAGCTAAGTGCTACAAACGGCTGCCAATATTTGTTTTCCTGGTAAGGCTCCTTCCCCTATGCTGGTGGCCTGTAGCAGGCAGAAGTTCAACAGGTTAAGTATGCACTGTCTCCAGCTTTGCAGTGCTGCCGTGGGACTGCGCCTGTCTCTGTGCAGCTGTGGTTGCCTACCTGAAATCGAATGATACTGTATATCTCAGCATAGCGGTGAAGCTGTGTGCTTCCTCAGTCTGTGTTGATGAGCAACTTCAAGCCCCATCTTTATCTTTCAGACTTGGACCACCCAGCCCATCAAACAAAGGACAGTCTTCTGTGGTGTAATGGTGAAAGTGTTTGACTAGGACTTGGGAGACCAGGGTTCAAATCTCCACTCGGCCACGGAGCTCACTGGGCTCCAGCCTCTCAGCCTAACCTACCTCACAGGGTTGTTGTGGGGGATTAAATGAGGGAGAGAGAGAACCACGTTTGCCACCTGAAGCTCCTTGCAGGAAAAGCTGGAATATAGATGCAATAAATAAGACAGGACCATTCTACCCCAAGCAAAAGGCTTGTAACCATTTGCACACTTATTTGGAAATAAGCCCCATTTAACTCAGTGGGACTTCTTGGCACCCTGTGGAGGGATTTCCCCTAAGATGTGTCCTGTTTCAAGGTGCCAATCTTGTTTAACTCCTGAACCAGGCTTTTAAAAGACAAACTCCTGCGTATTTTGTCCAAGAGCAAAGGATTGTGCAAACATGTCGCATGTTTACTTGGAAATCAGTCTGACTGTATTCATTGGGATTGGCTCAAAGGCAAGAATGACTGTCCTTTTTGGGGGGGGGGACCCTGCCCTATGCAGAGCCAGACTATTGGCTCCATATTGTGTGCACCAGAGGCGAAATGGGGCTGGGCCGGAGTTGTGACGCTCATCTTTGTACAATAGGCAAGATTCAAGCCACATGAAAGCCAGGGATTTCTACAGGTGCCCACACCTAGCAAGAGGCATCATTCGATTTCAAAGGCACATTCCATTCCTGTGCACACGCCGAACCTTTAAAATGCATCCAAAGCACATCCTTTCTGCCAAATAATTCGGAGCGCTGCAGTTTTACCCCTCGCAGAGTTCCAGTTCCCAGCAACCTTTCACAAACTACAGTGCCCAGAATCCTTTGAGGGAACATATGTGCTTTAAATACATAGTGTGCGGACAGCCCAAAGCACTCAAGGAGGGGAGGGGAACAGGCTGGCTTGGAGAGCATTCTGGGGGCCAGGTAGAGAGGACCCTAGGGCCATATCTGGACTCTACCCTTGGTATATACTGACTGACTGCGTCTCTGCAAGGTTTTAGACCAGGGGTCTGCAAACCTTTTCATCAGGGGGTCAGTCCACTGTCCCTCAGACCTTGTGGGGGGCCGGACTATATTCTGAAAAACATAAATACCCTGCAAGCCGGTCCTGCAGCTGACTCCGGACCTGGAGGAGGAACGCACTCTGTACGCGCTCAGGAGCATGTCTTGGAACCGCCCGCTCACCAGCGTTGTTGACGAGCAGCAGCCTGTCCCCGCAGAGCTCCCAGGCGGCGTGCACCACATGGGGACTGACCGAGCCTGGGGGGCCGCATCTGGCCCCCGGGCCTTAGATTGCCGACCCCTGTTTTAGACAGAGGCTCTCGCAGGCGGGGCTGGAGATGGCAGGACTTGAACCTGGAACCTCCCGTATACGCAAGCACGTGTTCTGACGCTGAGCCACAGCCCTTCCTCTGCCCTGCCCAGTAGCAAAACAACCCACACTCCAGAGATCTGGAACCTGCTCCTTTGACTCCCAGCTGGCTTTATCTGACGAATCTTGTTTATGAAAGCAATGCAGGATTACGCGGCAGACACGAAGAACCTGATTCAACCATTGCTCACTGCCAAAGTGCCGGATTGGCTGCTACATCCTGAAGGCCCAAACTTCCAGCGGGAGCTATTTCAGACGGACTTTATTGCATACTGCCTGGAGAACACTTTGTTACGGGTTCAGCATGCAGATGCCATAATACAGTGGTATTACTCAGGTTACATACGCTTCAGGTTACAGATTCCGCTAACCCAGAAATAGTGCTTCAGGTTAAGAACTTTGCTTCAGGATGAGAACAAAAATCGTGCTCCGGCGGTGCGGCGACAGCAGGAGGCCCTATTAGCTAAAGTGGTGCTTCAGGTTAAGAACAGTTTCAGGTTAAGTACGGACCTCCGGAATGAATTAAGTACTTAACCCGAGGTACCACTGTATTTGCTGCAGAATAAAAGTGAGCCTTTGGCAGAGGAGACAAGGCGATAAGCCCGTTGCAAAGAGGTGGGCAACTGGCGGCCCTCAGGGCTAACCTGGCCACTGGAGCAGTTTCATTTACAATTCCCACCACCCATAACAAACTACGGTTCTGGGGGAAGCCATGGCTGTTTCAAGTGGTATAACTGTGCTTTGAATTTATGCTGTGGATGTAGTTGTTTTAGTATTAATAGTAGAACCTCCAAGTGTCCCTATTTTCCAGGGACGGTCCTGGATTTGCAGAAGCCATCCCGGTTTCTGATTTGGTCCTGGAATGACCCGTTTTTCCTTAGGACACCCCTATTTTCACTGGAGAAATGTTGGAGGGTATGGAGTTATGCGACCCTTGAGCCAAGGAGATAGGAAACTATACAACCTTCAGAAGACATTTGAAGGCAGACCTGTATAGGGAAGCTTTTTTTAAAAATGTTTAATGTTTTATTATGTTTTTATATATGTTTGAAGCTGCCTAGAGTGGTTGGGGCAAGCCAGCAAGATGGGCAGGGTATAAATAATAAAATTATTATCATTATTATTGAATAAGACGTCCCTATTTTCACTGCAGAAATGTTGGAGGGTATGGAGTTATGCGACCACTGAGCCAAGGAGATAAGTAATTATACAACCTTCAGAAAACATCTGAAGGCAGCCCTCTTTAGGGAAGTTTTTATAAATATTGTTATTCTTATCAGTGCTTCCCTCCTGGGGTACTTAGGGGCACGCAGTACCGGCGCCGGTTTTCCCCTAGAAGAAAAGCACCGGTTAAAAATGTGGCATTTACTGTAACCATTTCATGGTGAGTCCCGGCACCCCTCTTTTTCTAGAAGCACAGATTTTTATTTTTATCATCATTTTATTATCATCATGCATGGAATAGGACGTCCCTATTTTCACTGGATAAATGTTGGGGCGCGTCTGTACGCAACTTGATCTGCAAACACACACAAACAAACAAACAAACAAACACCCCCCCCAAAAAAACTCCCAACTTTTTAATTAAAAAAACTACATTTCCCAGCAGGCTTCGGTCCCGCCGCGCAGGCGCAGAGAGGCGGCGCGGGAGGGGTTCAGAGCAGCTGGCGAGCAGCCGCCCGGCCTTCCTTCGTCTGCTTTCCTCTGGGTCTCTATCTCTCTCTCCCTCCAAGCCCATTGTCCAGCCGAGCTGCCCGCGGGGTCTCCTCTGATTGGCTGCGGCGGGCGTCGCTCGGGCGCCCCCTCCCCTGCCTGCCTCCCTCGCGCCCTCCCCGGCGGACCAGCCCTCTCTGCGCTGTTGCAACCTGGGCGCATCTGCCGCGCTCGCTCCTGCTGGATGCGGAGGGCGCCGCTGCCGCTGCCGCCGCCGCCGCCTCTGCTGCATGGGGGAAGCGCCGCCCGCGCGGCATTGTTCCCCCCTCGGCCAAGAGCCCCCCCGCCGCCGCCCCCCCCGGGCAAGATGATGAAGTTTCGCTTCCGCCGCCAGGGCCACGACCCCCAGCGGGAGAAGATCAAGCAGGACCTCTTCGCCTTCAACAAGGTAGAGACCCGAAAGACCCCCCCACCCCACCCACGACCGACCGCCCGGGGTGCCTGGCCAGGGCTCCCCCCTCCCTTCCCCCGAAATGGGGCTGGGGTCCGCCTCGCTCGCCCCACAACTTTTGCAAGCGGTCTCGGCCCTCTCCTGAAATGGGGTGGTGGTCCTCATCTCCCTGGGCTCAAATGACTTCAATCTCTTTATTTTTTCCCCCCTGGGTGGGGGTCCTCCCTGCCTCTTGGAAAAAGAAGCAGCGAGAGGAAGAACTGGGGGGTGTTTTTAGGGGTGTTTTTTGGGTGGAGGTCAGTTCTGTTGGTCACAGCTAGGTGTTTGGGAAACACCCCCCCTCTCAAAAAAACAAACCCCGAGAGTCTTTGGTGGTGCACATCAGTTTGGGGCGTCTTTCGGAAGAGGGGCTGTGTATTTGTGACCCACTTTTGTTGGTCACAGCTTGGTGTTTGGGAAACAGCCCCCCCAAACAATAACCGCAAGAGAGGCTTTGGTGGTGCACATCAGTTTGGGGCGTCTTTTGGAAGAGGGGCTGTGTATTTGTGACCCACTTTTGGGGGAGGGGAGAGAGATTTCCTCCAGGGAAGTAGCAATATTGGGGTGAGGGGCCAGCCCAACAAGCCATCCTTTGAAAATGGGGAGTGGGTGCCCGGTTTAGCTACCCCGCTTTTTGAAAGGGAGTGTTTGGGGCAGGCTGGTTGCTAGCTAACTTAAGAGTGGGCTGTGGGTTTGCACCATCCCTCACTTGGAGAGGAAAGACAGAGAGAGAGAAATGTATGAATGGAAACAGCTGCACCCCCCTTATGCCTCCCCCCCCAATAATCTCATTTGCATCTGGATTAGGTGCTCTTGTAAGACAATGGAGTTTCTCCCTTCGAAGTGCAAACAGTTCCCAAAAGTAAGGACCAGGGTGGATATCAGTGTTTGGGGGGTTTTTTGGGTGCGTGTTATGTGAAAAGAAGAGTCAGGTCAAAGAAGAAAGAATGGATGAGACACTTTGGTGGAGGAAATTTGGCTCTCCTTGGCGTGGAAGGAATTTCCAGAGGGGTCTCCCCTTTGGTGCAATTCGGGAACACCCAACAAAGACTCCGGATGGCACCTTGCAATTGTTTTGTGTGAGCACAGATTTCCTTTCCTCCCACGCTCACCCCAGCAAAGATTAGGGTGCCTCTTCTTCCTCCTCCTCCTCCTCCTCCTTCGAATGGGAGGAGTTGGCCAAAGAATGGATCTGCTTCTTTTTCCTTTTAAATACTATTTATTTACTTCATGTTGCAAATACCACCATCCTTGCTTCAGCAGAGCTCCGGGAGTGTGATGTTGAGTTCGTATAGGAGAGAATGGTGTGTGTGTGTGTGTTTGTAGACTTGGCAGGAGTTATTCGCCGCACTGCTGGGTTGCATTTCATGCAAAATATCCCCTCCCTCCCACTGCACCCCACCACCCCTTCTCTCCTAGTCCCTAAAGATTGGTCTGGGATGAGAGAGGATTAAAAACAAAATCTTATTTCTGCCTCTCTCTCCTCTTCCCCTCCCTCCTCCCTTTTTTTTACTTTGCAGACCTAAATGATGCTTAATGCTTTGTAAACGGCTCCCTGCCTTTTCACCACCATTTGTCCTGCCCTCTGATTTTGGTCGAGGGAGAAACGGGGGGGGGGGGGTTGGATTTGCTCTCTCCCTCCCCCCTTTGAGATGCTATGGGGTTTCTCCCTTCCCCTCCCCTTGGCACCTGCAGTAACACACACAAACCCTTTAACATCTTCCTTATACAAGGATGGAAGCAATAAAACTCTTGCAAGGATAGTTCGTTGCAGTTCTGGGAAGCCAAACTTCCAAAAAGAATTAAGGTTCTTTTTGCAGTAAGTCTGCTGAAAAGCCCTTTGTGCGTGTGTGTGTCTTGTGGGTTTTAAAAAGCAGAATCTTTCCTCCTATTTAAATTACTTTCTCTCTCTCCCTCCCAACATCCTAATTCCTCCTTCGACTCTTTAAGTAAGACATCCATTGTATCTTGGAAGTTCACATTTTGAACTGTGTAGCCCTGGTTTCAGTGCTAAATACGCAGGAAGTGTGAAGAAACTGTACTCTGCTACCCTAGCTTTCCTGGAATTTCGACTTTTAATTTTGCACACCGCTCAGCTTTGTATGTGACACATGAGTTGTGCTTTTAAAGGAAATTTTACAGAATGTTTCATTATTATTATTATTATTATTAGTAGTAGTAGTAGTAGTAGTAGTAGTAGTAGTAGTAGTAAAACCATTGGATTTTTGTTACATTAAAGTGGATTTTTAAAACCCCCAAATAAATAAGAAGTAACAATTGCTTCTGATTGCAGGGATGGGGGGCTCCACGCCCCTCCAGATGTTGGGCCTCTCATTCCCATCACCAGCCCTGATCGCTAGCCGTGCTGGCAGAGGCTGATGGGAGTTGTAGTCCAACAATACTGGGAGGGCCAAGTGTCCGCTTCCCCCGACTTAAGGGCCGGGGAGAGGAAAATGCTGTTCTCAATTTTATCTGCAAGCTGCCTTGACTTCCTGTCAGGGTAGGGATATAAATAAATATATGATAATAATTAGATCATCTGGGAATCATGGATCTCCCAGCGGTTTTGCCTGGGGTGCTTGCCCACCTGCTCCCCTGTGGCATAAATATTTGCATGCTCACTTGCAAATACCACCTGTAAGACTTGGGAACAAGCAGAGGTCACACAGGCCCATCTCTTTAATAAATGCTAAATTATTCCCAGGCCTGCTAGCTTATAGGTATCAATAATTACGCCAAACGACCTTGATAAAGGCCAAGTTGGTTTTATAAGACAGAGGTCTGCTGCACTCCTCATCGGGCGACTTCTCAATATTCTTTATTGGGTCCAACTTCGTTCAGAACCAATGACCGTTCTAGCTTTAGATGCTGTCAAGGCATTTGATCGCCTTAAGTGGCAATACCTCTTTACTGTTCATTTGGTATAAGTTAATCCTGCAGTATTCATTCATTCATTCAAGATCCTGCGGTCTTCCTTTCTTTTCGCCATATTCCAAAAAGCCATATCTAGGCCGGGGTGTCCATTTCCGGTGGGTTTTATTACCTAGTTGCGCAGGAAACCGCCTTATCTCATTTATTTGTTTAGTAAATTTCATTCTGGGGTCGGAACTAAGCACTTTCCCCCCTGATCATTTTATCCTCACGACAACCCTGTGAGGTAGGTTAGGCTGAGAGCGAGTGACCGGCCCCTGAGGTCACCTAGTGAGTTTGATGTCTGAGTGGAGATTTGAACCCAGGTCTTCTGGGCCCTAGTCCAGCACTTTCACCGTAGCAGCAGCACCCCTGGCTCTCTCTGTATCAAGCCGCCATGGCCCGCACTGGCTGGCAACAGCTCCTGCAGGCGATTTAGGCAGGTCTTTATTATAATTTAAAAACTTCTTTATTGATACTTATTCACAAAAATACATGCCCACTACAAAGTATCTTTTTGTAATAAAGTGAAAACAGCTACTTAGTCTAAAAAAGAGATAGAGAAATTAGGTCAGAAAAGATAAGAAAAAGGAGAGACTGGAGAAAGACGGAGAACAAAGTGGGAGAAAACTAAAGAAATATAGAAAGAATAAAAGGACTTCTGGCTCTCTGTCCTGCATCTACATATAATATTCATTCCTTAAAATCCAAGCATTCTGTCTTCTATAAACCATTATTTTTTCAGCCTTCAAATCCCGATATTACCTGGATGAACTTGAATGAACTTAGGTGGGGCCGGAAAGGTGTTGAGAATCAAACCCGGGATCTCTGGCAGTTGCTGTAGTGCAGGAGTCAGCAAACTTTTTCAGTAGGGGACCGGTCCACTGTCCCTCAGACCTTGTGGGGGGCTGGACTATATTTTGGAAAAGAAAAAAAAAGAACAACAAATTCCTATGCCCCACAAATAATCCAGAGATACATTTTAAATAAAAGCACACATTCTACTCATGTAAAAACACCAGGCAGGCCCCACAAATAACTCAGAGATGCATTTTAAATAAAAGCACACATTCTACTCATGTAGAAACACACTGATTCCTGGACCGTCTGCGGGCCGGATTGAGAAGGCGATTGGGCCGGATCCGGCCCCCGGGCCTTAGTTTGCCTACCCATGCTCTAGTCTAGCGCCACTGAGCTAGAGCAGTGGTTCGTTTACTTGCCTGAACTCTCAACTGGGCAACAAAGAGGTCAAACCTCACAGTTCTTCTGCTTCACATCTCGTCTGTTTCCAAGGGGAGGCTTTCGTCCCTCAATCCTTGATTTACAGTCTGTCTTTATCTTCCTTCTTTTGGTCTTCTTTGTTGTGCAGGCTTGATGAGCCTGCTGGCTGCCTCTGCTTGACTGTTTCAGTGCCTGAGTTAGGAGCGGGGGAGAATTTAGCTTAACTGCGTCAAGCTGGTATCCCAGGCACATCAATGTGCTTATGCTCTCTAGGTAAATATCTCGCAATCTCTTCTACCTTTGTGTCTACTTCTGTGTTCTGCCCCCCTGTATTTGCAGAGGATTTCGGAGCAGAGAAAGGCAGAGGGATATTAACCGTTTCAGGTTAACACTGAGTGCTGCATTTTCCTTGGGAAATTTCTTCTCTTATCTCCTCTTTCCCCACCCCCCAATTCCCCCCTAAATTTCCTGATTTAGGGATGTGATGATAAGATTTCTCCCTTCTTGCATGAGGAAGAAACTGGGCATATTCCTGAAATGATTTTGCACCTGGGCTAGAAAATGCAAATGCGCTGGGAATTTTTTATCTTGCCCTTCCTCCACAGGGTTTATGAGGGCATGCCCAGTTCTCTTCTCCCTTCATTTATGCTCGCAGTAACCTCCTGCAAGATAGGGTAATCTAGACAGTGGCTGGCCCATAGTTGCCTGACGATCTTCATAGCTGCGTGAGAATTCGAACCCAAGTCTCCCCAGTCCTAGTCTGACCACTGCATGCCACCACTGATAAGCTGTGTGGCTTGACCATTTCTTGCAAGGGAAGAATAAGTCCGTGATAAGTCCCTCTCTGATCATGCTATATTAATAATAATAATAATAATAATTAATAATAATAATGCCAAATGATTTCTCTTGTTTAAGGCCTCTACTCTTCTGTCTCTAACATAGCCTTGGATGTAAGAATTTAGAAGGCAAAGCGATGGCAAAATCTCCAACCCAAGAAATGTTTCACCTGTTAAATGCACAAGAATCAAACTGTTTTATTTTTTAAAAGGTGGCAGGCAAACCCTACTTTTCTGTAGGTCTCTGAATCCTCCTGCATTTTTCTCTCTTTCTGTTTTGAATTTTGGCAAGGGAGGCAAAGCTTATTTAATTTGGACAGGCCTCCTGACTGGTCCCACGGGGAGGGGGCTTCTTCTTTGGCATAAACATCTGTGTGGCGAGGAGAGCAGGCAGATGGCCCAGTGATGGAGGACAATGAGCTCTTCTTAATTTGGAGGCTCTGGGGGCCTCTCTGCGCATAAATTTAATCCTGGGTATGTGAGGTGACATGACAGAAGTTCATAAGCGGAGGAGGCAGGGAGATGAAAGTTTTTCTCCCTCTCTCCTAACACCAGAACTCCGGGGGCATCCAAAGCACAGCTGAATGTTGGACGATTTGGGGCAGATAAAAGAGAGCCCTTCTTCATGCAACAGTGCGTCATTAAAACTGTGGAACTCCCTCCCACTTGAGGCAGAGATGGCCACCAACTTGAATGGCTTTAAAAGAGAATTGGACCAATTCAGAGGGCTGTCGAGGGCTGCTGGCCAGGACGGCTATGTTCTGAGCTCCAAATCAGAGGCAGTGTTGCTTCTGAATACCAGTTGCTGGAAACCACAGGAGGGGAGAGTTGCTCTTGCATTTGAATTTTATTTATTTACTATTTTTTATTCATTAGATTTATATACTGCCCTTCGGCACAAGATCTCCGGGTCGTTCACAGGATAAAATACAAGTACAGTGGTACCTCCGGTTGCGGACGGGATCCATTCTGGAGCTTCAGTCGGATCCAAAGGATTCTGCAACCAGAGGTGCCTGTTCTGCACATGGTGCGCTAGAGCGCTGCTGCGCATGCGTGCGGCACGATAGAGCATTACAGTCATACCTTGTGTTGTGTTTGCCTCAGGTTGACTGTTTTCAGGTTGCGTCCCGCGGCGACCCGGAAGTACCTGAAAGGGTTACTTCTGGGTTTCGCCGCTCGCACATGCGCAGACGCTCAAAATGACGTCACACGCATGCGCAGAAGCGGCGAATTGTGACACGCACAGACGCGGGTTGCATTCTGCTCAGGTTGTGAACGGGGCTCTGGAATGTATCCTGTTCGCAACCAGAGGTACCACTGTACTGCGCATGCGCGCGTGGCGAACCCCAGAAATATACTTCTGGGTTTGCTGCGTGCATATCCCAAAGGATACGTAACAAGAGGGTCACGTAAGTAGAGGTACCGCTGTAAATACAGTGGTACCTTGGGTTACATACGCTTCAGGTTACAGACTCCACTAACCCAGAAATAGTACCTTGGGTTAAGAACTTTGCTTCAGGATGAGAACAGAAATCGTGCTCCGGCGGTGCAGCGGCAGTGGGAGGCCCCATTAGCTAAAGTGGTGCTTCAGGTTAAGAACGGACTTTCAGAACGAATTAAGTACTTAACCCGAGGTACCACTGTAGTTAAAAATGAAAGCAACAAAACAATAACCTCTGCTTCTCACAAACACATTTAAAAGGCTGCAGAATATTAACCAGCTGTTTGGCCCCTGGATGCTGGTCCAAATGAGCCATGGGCCTGATCCACACGGCTCTTACGTACTTTAAGACGTTCAGTGTGGATGCAACCAGGAAGGGGTGTCTGCAGACGTGGATCAGGCAACCTTTTTGCTCCAAGGGCCGCATGGAAGCAGTCTGGGGGGCCACACAGCAGTGTGTGTGGCTGGGGTCTACAGTCCCCTTGCCCTGTTCACTCGTGAACACACACACACAAACATACTCTGCACAGACAGAAACACGAATGTGCCCTCCCCATACGCTAACGCCAACCCCCATGCCAACTGCGTTCAGATCAGTAAGAGTAGAAGCTTTAACTTTGCCCTTCTGACAATCCCCATGCAGCCAAGCTTTCTGTGCTGGTGTTGCTCAGCTGTGGAAGACCAGTGACCTTTCCCCAGTTACTGGCTGATCTCCTGGGGTGGGTGGGAGGGGGTGGAGGCTCCCCAGATCCTGGTGGGCTGCACAGAGAGTGCCTGTATGTTGCTCACATGTGGCAGGAAATATTAATTTCGGGAGGTAGGATGGGTTGCGGCTTTTCCAATGTGGGCAGCAATGCTCTCGTGAAGGCATGCTCATCGTGCAATCCTATGCGCGTGTTCATCCGGAAATGGTGATGTCTGCTTCTAGGATGATTTCGAATCTGGGGAGCAGGGAAAAACCGAAGGGCAAAGATTAGGTTTGGGGCACAGGCCGAAGAGGCAGCAGGGGAGAATTGGGCGGGTTCCTTTGGAAAGAACCGAATCTTTGGGTGGGTGAACAGAGTTAAAGGTAAAGGGACCCCTGACCGTTAGGTCAAGTCGTGGCCGACTCTGGGGTTGCGGCGCTCATCTCGCTTTACTGGCCGAGGGAGCCGGCGTACAGCTTCCAGGTCATGTGGCCAGCATGACTGAGCCGCTTCTGGCGAACCAGAGCAGCGCACGGAAATGCCGTTTACCTTCCTGCCGGAGCGGTACCTGTTTGTCTACTTGCACTTTGATGTGCTTTCGAACTGCTAGATTGGCAGGAGCAGGGACCGAGCAACAGGAGCTCACCCCGTCGCGGGGATTTGAGCTTTGAAGGACAAGCTCTGAGTAAAAGTAAAGGTAAAGGGACCCCTGACCATTAGGTCCAGTCGTGGCCGACTCTGGGGTTGCAGCACTCATCTCACTTTACTGGCCGAGGGAGCCAGCGTTTGTCCGCAGACAGCTGGTCATGTGGCCAGTATGACTAAGCCGCTTCTGGCGAACCAGAGCAGTGCATGGAAACGGCGTTTACCTTCCCGCCAGAGTGGTACCTATTTATCTACTTGCACTTTGACGTGCTTTCGAACTGCTAGGTTGGCAGGAAAGCTCTGAGTATAGAGATGGGCAATTCTGTGTTTGCTGATTGTATTTATATTCTGCCTTTTCTCCAAGTTGCTCAGGGTGACGCAGGGGGATCTCTTCCCTTATGTCATCCTCTCAACACCCCTGGAGGTGCGGGTAGCATAAGTTGATCGATGGTGGCTGGTTCAAGGAGTGGAGATCTGAACTCCAATCTTTCCCAGGTCCCAGTCTGACACCTTAACCCAGTGGCTCTCAAACTTTTTTCTCTGGGCTAAGCTTTCAGAATAAAAAATTCTGAAATTTGCACTACATCAAATCTCATACAGTCGTCCCTGGGGTCTCAAACGCCTTGGCTCCTGAACAAATCAACTCCTGGACAATCGAAACCCAGAAGTGAGTCTTCTGGTTTTCGAACGATTTTTGAAAGCCAAACATCATTTGGGGTTTCCATGGCTTCTGATTGGCTGCAGGAGCTTCCTGCAGTCAATCTGAACCCGCAATTTGGTTTCTGAACATTTTGGAAGTCGAACGGACTTCCGGAATGGATTCCGTTCAACTTCCAAGGTACGACTGTATTGGTAAGTAATACACTGGACAACAAAAAGGAACAGGCACCTAGCAGTGCTTCATTTATAATGTAGGACAGAACCAGTTTATAACATGATCATAGCACATCCAGAAGATATAAAACAATGCAGCTACGTAAGAACATGAGTCATTCCCAAGATATAATTATAAATGAGCTGCTTGCCTATGTGCCTTAAGTTTGTGTACAAACTCAACGAGAGGCGTGGGCTTGATTTTGCCAGGTGATCTCATTCCTACAAGGTCTAATTGGAGGCAAACAAACTCTCATCTCATCCACACCGATAAGCTTTTCTCTTTTCTGTTCTTTCATATTTGTCAGAGTTGACAATTGCTGTTCACAACAACATGCCGTGGAGAACTGCAAAAGAAGAGCCAGTGCTCTGGAATATCTAGCCGTATTCTGCAAATTAAAAGAAATGTTTTGATACTGTGGCTCATTTGGTTAGAGCGTGGGGCTGATAATGCCAAGGTTGCAGGTTCGATCCCCGGATGGGACAGCTGCGTATTCTCGCATTGCAGGGGGTTGGACTAGATCAAACTCGGCCCTCCAGCTGTTTTGGGACTACAATTCCCACCATCCTTAGCACATAGGACCAGTGGTCAGGGATGATGGGAATTGTAGTCCCAAAGCATCTGGAGGGTCGAGTTTGGGGGTGCCTGGACTAGATGATTCTTAGGGTCCCTTCCAACTCTGTGACTCTATACTACACTGCACTGCACTGAAATATTTAAATGATTCTTGGATTGTCCCCTAAATCTTCCAGCCACATTGCTATCCTCTTCTGCCACACCAGTGTGGTGTGCCACACCTTTTGAGAACCACTGCTCTAACCACTACACCACTGGAGCGGTTCATGGGGTTTAGGAAGCCAGCGGAGGGACTTGAGAAAGAGGCATCGCCTGTCCTGAGCTGAAATGCACACGAATTCCCCTACCTCCACATCTCTCTGTTGCTGCTTCTCTGATCAAGTTTGGAAGCAACATCCAGACGTTCTTAGGCACCCCGTCTCATTCAGAATTCCCCAGGCTGTGTACTGAGGAAGAATTGGCGGTGCCCTAGGAGAACAAAACTAGTTTAAAGAATGTGTGAGGCCCAAGTGCCCAGACCCAGAAGAGCTTTCCCGAGGTTGCTCTCTTGTTCTGCCCTGATGGATAAATTTCTGGCATCCCACCCTAGCCTTTGGGGTTGAGTGTGTTGTTCAGTTGCTATTGAGGCAGGGATGCAGCAGGGCTACCTGCTGAAATCGGGGCAATAGGTGTCTCCAGCCCATAATTCCGTTTCCTGCAGTGGCCAACCAGATGCTTCCTGCGAAATGCAGTTGAGAGGTAGAATGCCTCTGGTCTTGGAGGTTCCGCTTAGCCAGGGGTCAGCAAACTTTTTCAGCAGGAGGCCGATCCACTGTCCCTCAGACCTTGTGGGGGGCCGGACTAGATTTTTTTTGGGGGGGAATGAACTCATGTAAAAACACTAGGTAGGCCCCACAAATAACCCAGAGATGCATTTTAAATAAAAGGACACATTCTACTCATGTAAAAACACGCTCGTTCCTGGACCTTCCGCGGGTTGGATTTAGAAGGCGATTGGACCAGATCCAGCCATAGTTTGCTTACCCATACGCTTAGCCATCATGGCTAATCAGGGTCTGTGCTGTGGGAAGCTGCCTTGACACTGAGCCAGGCACATTAGTCCATCACTGGCTGGCAGCAACTGACCAGGGTTTCAGGCGGGGAATATTCTGGGGATTTGAACCTGAGACCGCTTGCATTTCCTGCTCCTGAGCTACGGCCCTTTCCCAGACACACCTGCTTAAAGCCACCCAAACCAATGGTCATCGCCATATCCTGTGGCAGGGAGTCCCACAAGCTATGCAGTGGTGCAGCTTCTTCACTTTGGAAACATCTGCCTGTTGATCCCACTGGGAGTCCTTGAGTTTTAGTGTTATATGAGAGGGAGAGAAGCTCTGCAGAATGAGGATATTAAAAAACACACCAGCCCTTTAAAAAGAAGTCTCTCTGGGATAGAGCAAAAACTCTCCTGGTTTTATCGTGAGCCAGGCCTGAACTCCCGACTGGAGAGAATTAAATCAAAGCTAGGGCTAAGTGTGTGTTTGTCTTCTGATGGTAATTAATCCCGGAGATTGTTTCTGGGAGGCAAACTGAAGATTACCTGACGACAACAACAGTCCAAAGAGGCTTTTCTTATTGTAAGTCGCTGTAATTGGGTGCAGTTCCTATAGACACCTTCCCTAATGTGTCTTCTTCCAGGTGTTTAGGTCTCAAGGATATCCGGTGATAAAGTTCACAGGGCTGAATTTTTCAGTGAAACTTTTCTCGGAATGTGTCCTTGGATTTCGATAAGGTCTCTCTCCCTTGCCTGGGGAGGTGTGTGTAGAAACTAGCCTTCTGTACGAAGGGGGGGGGAGGAATTCCTTGTTTTGCCCACTTTTGCCTTTGCCCACTTTAAATTTGCTCAGAAGGAAAGGGGGGGGGGGAGTCAAGCCTAACCTAGAGCGTGATCTCATCTAGCATGTTTGTTTTACTTGCATTTAGTAAACATTTGGTGGATATTTATTTGCAGCCGTCACTCGTTCACGAACTCTGCGAAATGGGGATTCTTTTCCTGCGGAAAAATTAAGTGCTGGGGATTTTGGCGCCTCCTCATCTCTGCAAAGGGGCAACTGATGTGGTTTCTAGCGCTTCTCACCCCATTGCTATTGTCTTTAAAGTTTTTACAAGAGTTCTGATAAAATATATGCGCCGTCGCCCCTGCGATTGCCCAGTCGTGATGACTTCACGACACTTGGTACAACCTGCATGGGTCCTGTATCACGTGCCTCTGTGTATTTCTAAGTTTGCCTGATTCTTGCAGAATAGATGTACTTTGGGGGGGGGGAATGTAGCTGTCTTAATCTGCCCTAGCCCGCTGCTCCCTTCCTTTAAAAATTTGGGAATGAGAGATTCCAAGATGAGATGCTTTAGACTAGGGGTCAGCAAACTTTTTGAGCAGGGGGCCGGTCCACTGTCCCTCAGACCTTGTGAGGGGCCGGACTATAGGGGGGAAATGAACAAATTCCTATGCCCCACAAATAACCCAGAGGTGCATTTTAAATAAAAGGGCACATTCTACTCATGTAAAAACACGCTGATTCCCAGACCGTCTGCGGGCCGGATTTAGAAGGCGATTGGGCTGGATCCGGCCCCTGAGCCTTAGTTTGCCTACCCATGCTTTAGACCAGTAGTGTCCAAACTTTGATTTGATGAAGCGAAGGGCCGTGAGGGCCGATCAAAGTTGTTAACCATTTTTTAGGGTTGAAGTTGTTGAGGGTTTTTTGTTTAGGATTTTAGCCCAGGAAATAAACTGCCACAGGGGCTGGATCAAACCGACCGGCGGGCCGGATTAGGCCCCCCAAACGGACTTTGGACATGCCTGCTTTAGACCCTCAAATGCCACCCTGCTCCGATGGCCTGGCACCCCACCAAGCCTAGGAAAAAAATCTGCGTCCATGTGTCAGATTGCATCTCTGCTCACTTGCTCAGAGAATCTCTCCCGTGTGGCTCTCCTGGTTCTGCTGATTCCTTCCGACTTTGTCTCTTGCAATGTGGAATGTGGAGGCTGATTGGAAAAGGCAAGCGATGTGCTGGCTTGGCCAAGCTCTCTTTCTAGGGCTTTCTGTTTCCGAAACTCCTTTCTCCAGTCCTGTTTGAAAGCCGTGCTGCTGCCTGTTCATTAAAGATGTTGTGCTCAACCTTGTATGTTGTGGTTCAAAGTAGGAGGAACGTCCCTGGCTTATTTTTAAATTTGTGGGGTTTTTCCCCCCTAGCGTTTATGCGTGAATAAACAAAATAAATCAAAGATGAAGGCCATAAAGAAATGTTCAAAATGTTACAGCAGGTCAAAAGCTTCATAAGGTTGGACATTATCATTGAACTTGTTGTTACGAACCCAGGGACGCGGGTGGCGCTGTGGGTTAAAGCCTCAGCGCCTAGGACTTGCTGACCGAAAGGTCGGCAGTTCGAATCCCCGTGGCGGGGTGCGCTCCCGTCGTTCGGTCCCAGCGCCTGCCAATCTAGCAGTTTGAAAGCACCCTCGGGTGCAAGTAGATAAATAGGGACCGCTTACTAGCGGGAAGGTAAATGGCGTTCCGTGTGCTGCGCTGGCTCGCCAGATGCAGCTTGTCACGCTGGCCACGTGACCCGGAAGTGTCTGCGGACAGCGCTGGCTCCCGGCCTATAGAGTGAGATGAGCGCACAACCCTAGAGTCTGGCAAGACTGGCCCGTACGGGCAGGGGTACCTTTACCTTTTACTGTTGTTACGAAACGAAACGCAAAATACCAATTATTCCATAAATCTCTTATGCTAGTTTATATGTATACTTTGGTAATAAGTTAGCTAAGCAATTTTATATTCATTCAGGTGGAGAAGTGTCTCTTCTCTACCTGGTTGGGGAGGGGGTTGCTTTTAATTGGAGATGGCAGGTATTTAACCTGGGACGTACCTCGGAAGTCAAACGGAATCCGTTCCGGAAGTCCCTTTGACTTCCAAAACGTTTGGAAACCCAAGCGCAGCTTCTGATTGGCTACAGAAAGCCCCTGCGGCCAATCGGAAGCCCCGTCGGATGTTCAGCCTCCAAAAATCATTCGGAAACCAGAACACTCACTTCCAGGTTTGCGGCGTCCAGGAGCCAAAACGTTCGAGAACTAAGCCATTCATAAACCAAGGTACGACTGTATTTTAATACATGATCACAGCGGCGAGACTTTTATATGGAAAGATACATCATTATCTACGATGGAGGACTGGTTGTTAAAATTATTGGACTTGGCTGAGATGGTGTTGACGTGTCTAATAAGAGAAAAATCATTGTCAATATTTACTAAAGATTAGAAACTCCTGATAGACTTTTTGTGTGAAAAAGGAAATGAACTTACGATATCTGGATTGGAGGATTGGAGAAGATATTGTTTTATACAAAGTGGAATTGCTGGGTGCTGTAGTGGGAGTGGATGTTTTGAATACTTTTCTATATATACCTGACAGACCAAGAATCAGAAGTCCCCCAACTGTTTTTCTTCTCCCCCCCCCCTTTCCTCCTGTTGGTTTGTGTTTTTATTTAGATTAGTTTTTTTTAATCTTTGATTTAAAAATTGGAATATTTTCTTTACAACTTAAAATTTCTTGGTGGTGGTGGGAGAACCTGGGACCTTCTGAATTCCAAGCAGCTGCTCTTCCCTCGGGCCCCTCCACTTTTGTCCTCAAGAGTGGAAGAGTGGGCATCTGAGACCATGCCGCATATTGAGAACTGATGGAATTGGTGCCCAGTTTTCATCTAAACACGTGTGTGCATTTTGTCCCGGATCTGATGGATTGAAAGATCTGGACAGGTGCTTCTTGGAGGCTTAGAGTGGGCAGCAGGCCAGGCAGAGGGGCACTACATACAAGAAGGGGCAGCACAGATATTGACCTGTGTAATAGCCACCCATGAAGCTTGTGAGTCACCAGCCAAAATGGACTCTTGCCTGTTTTTTAGCTTCGGAGGAGAAGCGGAATCCATTCATTGGTGGTCTCTCGCTTGGGACACTCTCCCCTGGCGAATAATATTAGATTTTCCCACCCTATAGAGCCCTCTCCAGGTGATTTGGATTGTACTAGGGCACCCTATTGGCAAAGGCTGGATTAGTTGGGGGTTTCTTACTGCCTCCGCACCTGCAGTACTGCAGGGTAAAAGCTCACAAAGGCATAGAATATTGGTGGTTGAGAGGCATGCTTGCAACTCTGGCTAGCTGCGTCTGGTCGAGCAGTAGAACAGCAAGAGGCAGGGGCAGTCTATCTGAGCGGTTCGGAGTTTGGAGTCTTCAGCAGCAGGCCTCTCAACAGCCCCTGAAGGAGCACATGGTCATCCCGTTCCAAAACCTGAGTCAGATAGCTCTTTGGAAGGCAAACTGCACTGCCCCCAACAGAGCAGGGTCCCATCCACACTATAGATTTAAAACAGGCATAGGCAAACTCGGCCCTCCAGATGTTTTGGGACTACAACTCCCATCATCCCTTGCTAACAGGACCAGTGGTCAGGGATGATGGGAGTTGTAGTCCCAAAAACATCTGGAGGGCCGAGTTTGCCTATGCCTGATTTAAAACATGTTATTCCTTTTGTTTTTAAAGTAGTAATAGCTTCGCCCAAAGAACCCTGGGAACTGTAGTTTTACCCCTCCCAGTGCTATAATTCCCGGCCCCTTTAACGAACTACAGATCCCAGGGTTCTTTGGGAGAAGCTTTGACAGTTAAAGAAGTGGGACAAATGTCCTTTAGATGCATGAGGCTGGTGTGACCTAAGGAAGCAGCCATTTCTGACTGCTGGTCTTTCCTGATCCATAGGATCCTGGCTGGCTCTCCCTTGTTTGTTCAAAGCTTGCCTGGAGAAAAACATGTCTGATATTGCCGCCTCTGCCTTCCCCTGCACCGTGATCCTCTCGTGGCGAGGGTTGACCCATCCTCTGAGGCCTTCCGCCTGGTCACAACCCTGGTGAGCTGACAAAACAGCCATGACTCGCCCGGTTGGCATTTGTAGCCCAGTTGCCAGGCTCTGTGTTAGAGAAGCATCTGAGAAAATACTAACAAACCCCACATGCAAAGATGGGTAAACACTGAAAGAAGCACAAACCAACCACGGCTATCTCTCTTTTCCTGCTATGAACGAAGATCTCAAAGCTGTTCTGTCTGATCAATGGGTTTTCCTTTTTCCTTTTTGGGCAGGGGCCCTAGGAACACATTCGAAACCATCCTTTCTCTCAAAGAATTCTGGGCGCTGTAGTTCACTGCCCATTTCTGGGAATAGTAAACTACAATGCCCAGAATTCTTTGCGGGAAAGAACGTGTTTTGGATGTGCTTTAAAGGGAGAGAGCGACACAAATGCAGCCCTGTGACTGATTCGCATGATATGTGTCTATATTTAAAAGTATTTCTTTTAGGTTCTGGTGAAGTGGGCCTTGGATTTGAAATGGGGGACATTCTTCTTCACTTCTCTTCAGCAGATGGAAAAGGGGGAGAGAGATGTAGCTCTGCGGCAGAATGTGCCAGGTTCAATCCCTGCAGTCTCCCCTTAGAAAGAGACTGGGCTGCAGCAGATGGGAATGATCCTGCCTCCCAATTTCTCAAAGAGCCACTGCCAGTCAGTGTAAACAAAACTAGCCTAAGTTGACATCAGCAGCTCCCTGAATCTGTTTGGACTTCCTGATTTGCCAGGATACAGCCTTTGGTAGAGAAGGTGGACTCTTTTTCTTTGCTCTTTCATGGATGAGTTTCCAGGGGCCGTTTGCCAGCGGTGTCTGGGGCCAGAGGTAAAAAAGTGGGTGTGGCCAGATGCAAAAGTGGGCAGGGCAATGGGTGTGACTCCTCCCTTTGCACAGAAGGGTGCAATCCAGCTGTGCTTCTACACACTCACACAAGTCTATCTTCCATACAGGCAAACGAGGCATTTTCTCAGTTCAAGGACCCCCTCCTAGCCAGGCAAAGGGATAGAGGAGGGTGCAGAGCAGGGTCTGTGAGGGGGCGTGTCCTGGAGAGAGGGGGAGTGGCCTTGGGAGACCCTGGGGCCAAAGAGAGAAACCTATGGGCCACCAGCTTCCCCACTCTTTTGTTTCAGAGCATCTAAGACTGCGAGCCGCTCAGCTTGGTTTCTCTGTTGAGAATGGGATTCGTAACTTGACAACCTGAGTGCTCTTGTTTCGTGCCAGTGCAGGACATTGGATCCTGCCCGTGATCTTAAGCCTGTGGCCCTTGCAACTTAAGAGAGATGAGCTGTGTTATGTTGTGGGTGAACATATCAGACGACACAGAGATTCTTCAAACAGCTCTTTTTTATTCACAGGCCTGAACAGAACTGAACTGAAGGGTTCAGCCAGCCTGCTTATATAGAGCTCCACTACAACGCAACTGTAACCATTTTCTGTAACTATCCAATCACTGAACATCACTTTCAATCCCTTATTTGCATATGTGGACCTGAGTGAAAACTATCTACAGTATCCCCCTGCTGGCCCAGGGTGAGAACTTCAGTACATAACAAGCTGCATGAAAGGGCAGCATCGTGCTTGACCAAGGGGCGTTCTGATCCTGTGAGGCTTTAGTGCAAAGCAGGATGTGTGCATGACTTGGAGCGATTGCAGGACACAGAGATGTGGGACTTGCTGTGTAGGGCTGGTGGGAGTTGGAGTCCAGTATCGTTTGCAGAGACGCATGTTCCCCATCCCTGCTAGGTAGTGTGGCCTGCTTGTATAAATCTGCTTCTTGAGGAATGTGTCTGTCTTGTGTGTATGTCTATCTGCAAACGCATACACACACACACAAAAACGTGCACACACAATGCAAAATCAGTCCCTAGTCGTCTTGTTTACAAATGCAATTTGCAGAGCTTGCAAGGCACTGTCTGGTGACCTAAGTGATAAGCTGTTTAGTTCTCTCAATTAATGGCTCTTTTTCTGCTGGTTTGGAACTGTGAGAAATGGTTGGCTGAGTGGTTTGTTAAATTATAGGTGTTGCAGTTTGCTTTTTGAAATCCCGATAATTGTATCCTGTGTTTTATTTTTAAACTGTGTCGTAATGGTGCGCAGCGTTGCCTTTGTCCTGAACGGCAGCCTGAAGATGCCCAAAGCAAAAATAAATTTGGAGGGAAGGAGGGGGCGAAAGTGTCGTAGCAATTATGGGAGCCAGAGGAGCAGCTGGACACGGCTTCCAGATTTTTGTTTCTCGCAGTCTCGTCTAAGGAGGATCTTGCTGCCCCGTGACTCCCGAAAGCAAAAGAATTGGTAGCCTGTGTAGTGTCAGGAGACCTGGGTTCAAATCCTTACTCCTTGGGCTCGTCACCCTTTTTCTCTCTCTCTAATCTAATTCGCAGGGTTGTGGTGCTTTTAAAAATATTATTACCAATGTTCATTCAATTTATATACCGTCCTTCCTCCCAAAGGAGCCTAGCACAGCAAACACATAATTAAAACAACATCATTGAAAACATTCCGAAAGCAATCTAACATTCTAATTGCGTTATTTCAGCCAATGATTTCAAGGTACGGAGGGAACAGGTGACAAGCACTTTGTGGCATGCTGAGCTCTTTGGGGGCAGAGGAGGATAAAAATCAATGCAGTCTTTTATGCTCATTTCCCTTAATCCTGATTTCCTTGATGGCACGTTTTGAATTGCCTTTGTGTTCAGTTCTTCACTTTGTTATGCCAAATGCGGCCCCACAGAGCTCTAGCCAGGCCACGCCCCTTCAACATGTGTGTTTCTGTCCTTGTGCGTTTTTTGCCTGGCTGGGATGTGCCCTTATTAATTTATTTCATAAGATTTATACACCGATTGATTGTAAAAGCCAAACAAAACTTCGAAGCGGTTTACAAGGAGCTAAAGCAGGGAAATCAAGGAAAATGCACACCCCTGCTTTAATACATACAAAAGTTAAAATACTAAAAGAGATTAAAATTACCTCAACTTCTGAATCATCTGGGCATCACAGAATTGTAGAGTTGGGACCCCGAGGGTCATCTAGTCCAACCCCCTGCAATGCAGGAATCTTTTGCCCAACATGGGGCTCAAACCCACAACCTTGAGATTAAGAGCCTCATGCTATGCACAGAGATAGGCTTGTCTGGGGAAAAAATGTTTTTAGCAGGCTCTGAAGAGCGTACAGTGGAGGTGCCTGCCTTATGTCAATGGGCAGGGAGTTCCAAAGTGCAGACGCCTAAGTTCTTACAAAGGTGGAATGGGTGTTACGTGGTGCTTATAGTAGTTCCAATTCCACCAGTCGAAGTGGTCGAGTGGGCACCTGTGGGGTAAGGCGATCTCGTAGGTAAACTGGTCCCAAGTTTGTTAAGCTCCGATCTGCTTGAGCTCTGAACATGGAACCCTAGAACTGTCATTTGGGGGGGGACCTCAAGGGCCATGTAGTCCAACCCTTTGCAATGCAGGAATCACATGCCTCTTGCTTGCCTGGATAGAGGATAGAGGAGGGGTCAGCAAACTTTTTCATCAGGGAGCCGGTCCACTGTCCCTCAGACGTTATGGGGGGGCAGACTATATTTTTTTGGGGGGGGGAATGAACAAATTCCTATGTCCGACAAATATCCCAGAGATGCATTTTAAATAAAAGGACACATTCTACTCATGTAAAAACACCAGGCAAGCCCCACAAATAACCCAGAGATACATTTTAAATAAAAGGACACATTCTACTCATGTAAAAACATGCTGATTCCCGCTCCGTCCGCGGGCCAGATTTAGAAGGCGATTGGGCCGGATCCAGCCCCCGGGTCTTAGTTTGCCTACCCATGGGATAGAGTGCGTCTCTCTGTGTGTATAGAAGCTAGCCCAGGCATAGGCAAACTTGGCCTTCCAGATGTTTTGGGACTACAGCTCCCATCATCCCTAGCTAACAGGACCAGTGGTCAGGGATGATGGGAGTTGTAGTCCCAAAACATCTGGAGGGCCAAGTTTGCCTGTGCCTGAGCTAGCCTGTTGTACAAAGGGAAAGCTAGCAATCATTGCCCTGGTCCCACCCACCACTCACATGTGGCCCCCAGAAGGCCGTGCGGCCCTCTGGCTGAAAAGGATTCCCTGCCCGCTTCTCCGTGAGCCAAGTCGGTGTGATTCTGCGGTTCTACCTGGGTGGAGAATGTGAAACACGAGCTTTGGTCAACCTCTTTGTTCTGGCTTCCTTTTTCCGGGTGGAAGAAAATGTAAGCCCCTCTTTGTTTTGCAAGCTGGCAGGTGTCCAGCATGGCCTCCCCGTTGCTCTGGGATTATTCCTTTGCTTAGCTCCTAAATACTTCTGCAACCTAGCCAGGGCCATGTTGGATTTCTCTTTTCTGCCGCCTCCTGTTTTTGTGCCGTGGGGAGAGGCCTCCTTGTCAGTGCACCCTGGCTTCATTTTCTGTGTGGTCTGCTTTGGGGGCTGAGCAAGGAGAAGAAGCTGGAAACTCAACTGCTCGATAGCCTTTTCCATATATATATATATATATATATATATATATATATATATGCAGATTCTTTCTCTCCCTGCCTTTCTCTCTCCGCTGAATGTTCGCTTGCATTGACCTCTGAGCCCGAGAGACGCGAAGCTGGAATTGGCTGAAAAGATTCATTTGTCTGTCGGGTCCAAGGAAGGGAGAAAAATAACGCAGCCCTTGGCTGAAAACGTTCTCTGGGGAGATGAGGAAGGAGTGGCTGCTTTGCGCTAAGCTCTCGGCCAATTTTTATATATTTTAAAAATATTAATCTGTTCCTCCTTTCTGGCCGCCCTCGAGCGTCTCCTCCCAGGAGCCCGGATAAAAGTTGGAAAGGGCCTTCCCACCTGCATTGCGTGGGCTGGCTTGGCTTTCCTTAACCTGCTCGAACCCAGCTCTTGGCTGCTAAAGGGAGCCCACCAAAGCGGCCTTGGTTGGGGGGCTGAGATGGGGCCTGAGGGACAAAGGAAGCTGCCTTGGTGCTGAGGCCATCTCCGTGCCGTATACAGTGGTACCTCGGGTTACGTACGCTTCAGGTTACATATGCTTCAGGTTACAGACTCCGCTAACCCAGAAATAGTGCTTCAGGTTAAGAACTTTGCTTCAGGATAAGAACAGAAATTGCGCGGCGGTGGCACAGTGGCAGTGGGAGGCCCCATTAGCTAAAGTGGTGCTTCAGGTTAAGAACAGTTTCAGGTTAAGAACGGACCTCCGGAACGAATTAAGTACTTAACCTGAGGTACCACTGTACTTTTGAAATACCACAATGTTAAAAAGGCATGGCTTCCCCCAAAGGATTCTGGGAAATGTGGTTTGTTAAGGGTGCTGAGAGTTGACCCTTATTCCCCTCACGCAGAAGACCGTTCCCAGAATTCCCCGGGAAGAGGGGCTGACTGTTAAAACCACTCTGAGTTTCCCAGGGAATTCTGGGAACGGTCGCTCCGTGAGGGGAATAGGGGTCTCCTAAACAAGCCCATAGCCCTCAACAAATGGCTGTACTCAATATTTTCTGAAGGGAGCCATAAGGGCCTAAAGTGGTATGATGATGCTTTGAAGTATATCGTGCAGATGGGGCCACAGGCAGAGCCATGATGATGATGATGATGATAATAATAATAATAATAATAATAATAATAATAATAATAATAATAATTGCACTCCGCCCATCCAACTGGGTTGCAGCTACTCTGGGCGACTATACAAACACTGGCCTGGCCTAGGCCACATTTGGATGGAGGATAGAAAAGGGTCTGTGAGTGTGTCTTAAAACTAGCCTACTCTACAATAGTCTCATTTGCATGTGTTTCCCCACCCACTTTTGTCTCTGGCTCCACCCACCACTGGTCTGCGGCCCCTGGAAGGTTGCCTTTGAACAAGAGGTGGCCCTTGGACTGATGAATCTGCTCCTGTGATTGGGCTCTTCTGCATGTCTTCGGAGCATGTGCAGAGTGATGGGATGTGTATGGGCCCAGCTATCGTCTTTCTTGAGATGAACAAGAGGATTCTGCAGATTACCTTTGCGATATGCAGTGTTTCTATGGCAGGGGAACTCTCTCTGTGTGTAACACTTGTGGCAGAGAGTCAGTTAATAGCCATCAAGGGGGGAGGGGGAATTACTGGATTCAAATGTATAATACATTATAATTCTCAATATTGAGAATTCACTGTGGTTCCCTGACTCTCCGTAACAAGTTTCCCCGCCAAATTAATTGGTGTATCGCTTCAGAAGTTTTATATTTCATATATGAATTGCGTTGCAGAGGGTTGCACTAGAAATCGGTGTTTCCTGACCTTTGGTCTCCGGCTGTTTTTTGGACTACAACTTCCATCATCCTTAGCAAGACCAGTGGTCAGGGATGATGGGAATTGTAGTCCGAAAACAGCTGGAGACCAGAGGCTGGGAAACACGGGGTTAGACGACGGTTGGGTTCCTTCCAGTTCTACTATTCTGTAATGCCATAAATTGTAATGTCCTTTGGCCGCCTGCAATAAAGTTGATTGGGTCGACAGTGAGAATTTCAAGAAACAAGCATATGCAGCGTTTTTTGTTTAATCTGTAGGCATGCGTTCTTGCTCTGGAGCCCCGCCAGCTTCTCATTCAGCTCTCCATTCTGGAAGAGATTCCTATGGAGCCCTTTGCCATACACCCCTCCCCGACCGTGGTGTAACTAAAACATATTTTTCTCCTCTCCCCTTCCAGACTGTGGAGCATGGATTCCCCAACCAGCCCAGCTCCTTGGCCTTCGACCCCAAGCTACGAATCATGGCCATCGGCACCAAATCGGGAGCGGTGAAAATGTATCCTTTTTGCTTTGGCCTGGGCATCCCTTCCATGACACCAGAGGAAGGGGAAGGTAAGGGTTGACTTGCATCTACAAAGCTTCCCAGTGGGCACCCTATTGGGAATGGCTGTCTGATCTGGAAATGCGGCCCTCCCAGGCCTCCCTGCTCCCCTTTCTGGCCCACAGAATTCTTCCCAAACCGCACACCCTCCCACCGCCTTGCATCCTTCAGTTGTCCTCCTTTGCACCCCTAGTGTGCAGCTGGATTGTGTCCTTGAAGAATGATAACGCCTCTTGCTTGTCTGGTTAGAGAACCAAGAGGGTGTGGGTGTGTGTGCTCAGGATCTGACCTACTGCCCTCTTTCCCTCCCCATCCCTTCCTTACTCTTTCCCGACCCAGTTTTCCCTTCTGTTGTTATTTCATTATTTGCATCTATATTTGCATCCTGTTTTGAAACTAAAGTGCCTCCTCAAGATACACAAACCTATTTTGGTTTGCTTACATTTTTTTTGGAATTTTCTGTTCCTGTGTTTTCAAAAACAATGCCAAAACAACGGAGCTGACCTGCTGCACAAAGGTAAAATGTGCATCGGTTGCTCTGCCCTTCTATTAAAAAATTAATCTGTTCCTCCCCACCCTCGATCGCATGCTCCCAGAAGCCCAGATAAAAGTTGGAGAGGGCCTTCCCACCTGCATTGTGTGGGCTGGCTTGGCTCTCTTTAAACTGCTCAAACCCTGGTCTTGGCCGCTAAAGGGAGCCCCCTAAGTGGCCGGGGGGGGGGGGGCCTGAAATGGGGCCTGAGGGACAAAGGAAGCTGCTGCATGTTTAAAACACCAAAACTTTTAAAAGGCATGGCTTCCCCCAAAGGATTCTGGGAAATGTGGTTTGTAAGGGTGCTAAGAGTTGATGCTTATTCCCCTCATGGAGAGACATTCCCAGAATTCCCTGGGATGAGGGGCCGACTGTTAAACCACTCTGAGATTTCCAGGGAATTCTGGGAACGGTCGCTCCGTGAGGGGAATAGGGGTCTCCTAAACAAGCCCATAGCCCTCAGCAAATGGCCGTACCCAATATTTTCTGAGGGGAGCCATAAGAGCCTAATGTGGTATGATTATACTTGTAAGTATATCGTGCAGATGGGGCCATAGACAGAGCCATAATAATAATAATAATAATAATAATAATAATAATAATAATAATAATAATTATTTGCACTCTGGCCATCCGACTGGTTTGCAGCTATGCAAACACTGGCCTGGCCTAGGCTTTTGCTTCTGGCACCACCCATTTCTGGCATGTGGCCCCTGGAGCTTCTCCCGGAAGGGAATGTGGGCCTTGCATTTTTTAAAAAAAATTCCTGGCCTTCCTATTACCTGCCCTTTACCCCGAGGTCCCAGGTTGCAGCAATTAAAAAAAAACAGGTTAAAAATAGTGTTTAAAACAACTTGCAATCACAGGAATAAGGCAGGTCCTAAAATATCCCCCTCAGGTGTCCAAAGCCAGAGTGAAAAGGTGTGTTTTCAGCATTTTCCAGAAGCTGTATACTGAAGGTGTCAGGTGCAGCTTTGTGGGGAGGGAGATTCACAACTTAGGGGCTGCCACAGAAAATGCCCTCTCTGCCTGGACCACCCACCCCCGGCTTCTGAGGGCTGAGGAACTACCTCTGCCGATCTCGGTGCCCGAGTGGGTCTTTAGTGAGAAGGCGTTTTTTTCAGGTATCTGGGGCCTGCATTGTTTAGGGCAGGGGTGCCCAAACTTTTTTCAAAGAGGGCCTTCTTTTAGGATTTTACTCCAGGAGATAGACTGCCACAGGGGCTGTATTAAACCGACCAGCGGGCCGAATTAGGCCCCCGACTTTGGACATGCCTAGTTTAGGGCTAAAAAGCCAGCTAACCGAGTAACTAATCCCTGAGATGCAAAAATGCCGCATTGAGCAGAGTTCAGATGTTGTGTGTGGCCAGGGCTCAGGGTTGCAAAGATTTGGCACATTGGTTTAGAGCTGCAGATGCAGAGTGATCTAAGCCAGATATTGGAACTTTACAGCTCTCTAGACATTTGTATATTTTAGAGCAAGTGAGAAGCCCAGGGCCCTCTCTTGCCTTACCGTTCTTGCTACTGATCTTTTTTTTTTTTTTGGGGGGGTGCTGCTCAACAGGAGGTGGGTAGGGCAGTTCCATACTGCAGACACCCCTCTGAAAAATGTTCTTGGACTCCAACTCCCATCAGCCCCAGCCAGCAAGGCCAGTCGTCGGCGACGATAGAAGTTGTAGTTACGCAGCATTTGAGGAGCTGCAGGTTCCTATACACTGATCAAAGCGTTTGTTTCCTAAAAACTGTGGACCCAAGTGCGATAGCTTGGAAGTTCCCATGAAAGCCCCTGGTGGTTTTATCGGAAAAGAAGTATGGGCTCTTACCTAGCGGGTTTCAAGTGCAATATTCATAATCCTCCTTACGACCCTGCATGGTGGGCAGGTAAACAGAGGAGAGGTTTGGACTGGGTTCATAGCTTGCTGTTTGGCCTCAACTTTTAGAAGGATGACAGCAGACCATTTGCAACGACTCAGGGTCGTCTGTGAAGTTCTTGGCAGTTGTGCTTTGGATCGAGTGAGGCCCTGAGATCTGCCAGGGACTTCCTAAACCTCAACGTGCAAGGCTTGGTTTCCTTGCTGGTGGCCTTGACATAGGCTGATGGCAAAGCCAGGCTTTTGTACCAAGGGAGGCCCAGTGTTCAGTTCTCAATGTCACTGGCAAAAAGAATCAGATCGGAAGTGATGGGAGAGACTTTTTCTGCCTGAAGCAATGGAGACCGTTTGCAGCTCAGAGTAGACTTCACTGGGCCAGGCGAACAAAGAGTGTGAATCAGTGATGGGTTCCTTTCTTTCACTTGAAATGTGCAGAGCCATGATAATGCTCAACTGTCAGAGATGTTGCCTCTTCTGCATCTCTCCCTCCATCAAATCTCCTTTCCCCTGTTACAAATGAGAGAGAGAGAGGCGGGGGGGAGATGTGGTATTCAGGAACCTTCCTATTCTCGGAATATAACAAATCCATAAGGCAGGGAGATGTTTTGCAATTCTTCTTAACTCTGGGTGGAATTCATTGCAATGCTAAGGAGGTCATTCCATCAGCACAAGAGTTTCTGCTTGCTCAACAAGGCCATCTTCCCTCTCCGCCTGACCCCATGCCATTCTGAGAGGTTCACCCTCCAGAGGAGATTTGCGGGGAGGGAAAACCCCATGGCGTTAGTGGGAGTCCTTTGGCTGGCTTCCGTTAGCAGAATGAGGTAGTGGAATCTGACCCTTTGTGTCAGGAATTCCCCGGAGCACTGGCCTTCAGCTGGTGGTTCAGGACTCACTTGTGAGTTGTGGCCAGATCCAAGGTTGGGTTCCAACAGGACCACTGCCACCAGGAACATATGTTGTAAGAAACTAAGAAACGGGTCCCAAGTGCATGTTTGGGTCCTGTGTTTTTGGAAAGGGTTGACAATACCTGCTCATCACAAAGTGAGAAACAGATCCTTTCATTGTCTCCACCTTTGCATGTTTGGAACTCGGGGTGTGGGGCTGTGTATCGATTATCAAGCCACCTTACTTTTGGTGTTGTGTTTGTTCCTCCATTGAAGCCAATGGAAAACCCACCTGCTCTTCTTCTGCCTGTAACTTCAGTGTTTTCAGTCCCATATAGCATACAGTTTTCAGGCATGTTCCTATCCCTCCAACCCTCAGACATCAGACATGCCGATTTTCAAGTTTTCTCTCTCTCTGTGTGTGTTTTTTTAAAGAGGCAATTAAAAAAACATAAAAGTTTCCTGCATTCCTTTTCCTCCTTCGTCTTACCTGCTCGTAGCTGTGACGTTGCACCGGCTAATGAGGAGGAATGCCACCTCTGAGGGGTGTGTGCCCCAGACAGGATGATGGAGTTGGTGCAACAGGTGTAATCCTCGTGGCATCTCCTCTCTGGCCTTCCTAAATTGCAGGTGGAGGTTTAAATTACGGGGTCAGGGCTTGGGAGCCACCTGTTTGTGTCAACCTCCTGTTTTTGTCATTCCCCGGGCAGGCGGGGAGTAGCATGGAAGTTTTCTTGCTTTGCTTTGCTGCTACTGGCTTCTGTGGGGGAGAGGATGAAAGAGAAGCTCTTTTCCTTTTCATCACCTTCCCTGGAGGTGCATAGGTAGCCAACGCCCATGGGACACCTTGGGTGTCATCGTTGGGTGCAAGGGAATTTAGAGGGAGGAAAGTCACGAGGGGACTGCATTCTCCTAGTTCTTGAGCCTTCTCTGCCAACCAGAAAGTGTCTGAGCCTGAGTTAAGGTGCCAGTTTTGATCCGTACAAATGGATTGGGATTTGGTAAGGCTGGAGGAGAATTCATGCTTTAAGAAAACAGACTTTACCCCGCACCTCGTGGACTAATGCATGGCAGGAAACTAATTGGTCCTCTTTCGTTGTGCATACTTGGCCAAACTTTGTGATAGCTTTCTTGGCACGTGCCTGCAAAACGTGCTGTGATGCGTTGAAAGATGCCCGGCTTTAGGATGAAGTAGACTTAGGAATGTGAACAGAGCAGAAAGGAAAGCTAACAGGCAGTCAAGTTCCTGGTTCTGGTTTTGCCGCCCTCCAAGGAAACCTGAGCAGTTGCTCCTGCTATTCTTAGGGAGTGCTCTTTTTTTCTAACGCTTGTGTTTTGATTTTTAAGTTCCTGTTGTGAACTGAGGTGGAGAGCTGGGGTGCAGAGTTGGAAGGGCAATTCTGGACCCCTCTAACCGGGTTGGTGTCGAACGCAGTTGATGATTTGGATTTGGGGGTGGGGGTGTTTTGTTTGAAGTTGCAAACAAGGGCGGGGAAGCCTTAACTTGGTGCAAAGCAAGGAGCAACACCCCCTCCCACTTTCCAATAAGGGTCTTCTCCTGCCCTTTTGGAAGGAATCTGAATAGATGCCGTTTTTCTCGGAGGGCTGCAGGAATCTTGGCTTCTAAAACGGGCTCTTTTAAAGCCTCGGCACTGGCATCGCTGCTAAGATGTGCCGTCTCCATGGAGTTCAGAAGCTCAGAAATAGAATGCAGGGGAACATTCTCCCTTCTCTCTGTCTTTCTCTCTCCCCCCCCCCAAAGCCTCTGTCTTATTTGCTCTTGCACCCCACGTTCTCCTCTTCCTCTCTCCAGGAAGGGCTCAGAATTGTCAATATGTTAAAAAAAGAAATAAAACACAACATGCATATTTAAAACGCACGGTTTTGTCTTTTTAGCACATTCCCCCCCCCCCCAAGTAAAAAGTTGAGGTGTGACAGTAAAATTAAATATAGGCGTGGAAGCTAGTAATCCAGTCTGGTTACAGCAGCCAGACTGTATTGCAGACCCATTGCACCACATCGCCTCTAAGATGATTCCTGTATTTCCGGGGCTGGACTAGATGACTCTTGGGGGGCTCCTTCCAACTCTCATCATTCAATGAACTGTAGAGGTGTGTGTGTGTGTGTGTGTTTTGTCCGTGTGTGTGTGTGTGTGTATTTTAATGACTTCTATTGGTTTTTTTAAAAACTGCTGCAGTTCAGATGTACAGACCTCGTTGGGAAAGTGGGGGACGCAGACGTTCTCTCCAGGCAGAAATGTGGTGCTTTCTGAACAGCGGAATTTGGGGCGTCCAATTTTTTTTCTGCGGTTCTTTGTAGTCGCAGCCCCCTGCCGCTTGGCTTTCTCTCTCCTCTCCTCCCCCCCCTGCCCTTTCTGGGGCTGTAGTTGTGCTGGAAGGGCTCAGGCGTGCTGGCTTCAGTTCAGGACATGTGTGAGTTGGGAAGACAATGGGGGAAATGGGCTTAAGAACAGAGGATAAAAGTTCTCAAGTAGGTTGGGCTGGGGGGCGAGGAGGGGGAAGTTCTCTACATCCCAGCCAGGCCAGGGGAGGAAGCAGCTGAAGGGGTAAAAATAAAAGCCGACACCGGTGCCTAAAGGGAGTCTTCCTCTCCTCCGGAGAGGTCTTGGTAGGGAATTGCTCTTCCCAGGGATGGCTGCCAATGAGAGCTGGTGGGAAGGTCGAATGCTGCAAAGCACCCCCACAACCCATAAAAAATAAAAATCCTGGTTGTGGTTGGCTGCTGATGCTGGCTTGGCAAAGACTGAATATGCACACAATATCTCTCTCTCTCTCTCTGTCTCTCTCTCTCTCTCTCTCTTATTCTGCTAAAGAGATGAACATTTGCGGCCAAATTTCTGAACAGGCAGGAAACTTTCCCTGGTTTCCTTATTGTGTGTTACCCATTGCTGAATACTGTATTAGATTGATTTCTCCGCAGGTAAGGTGGTAAGGGACACAGGTAAGGGACGCGGGTGGCGCTGTGGGTTAAACCACAGAGCCTAGGACTTGCCGATCAGAAGGTCGGCGGTTCGAATCCCCGCAACAGGGTGAGCTCCCGTTGCTCGGTCCCTGCTCCTGCCAACCTAGCAGTTTGAAAGCAGGTCAAAGTGCAAGTAGATAAATAGGTACAGCTCCGGCGGGAAGGTAAACAGCATTTCTGTGCGCTGCTCTGGTTTCGCCAGAAGCGGATTAGTCATGCTGGCCATGACTAGACCTAATGGTGGTCCCTTTACCTTTAAGGTGGTCTCTGACCCCATTCGCGCCGAACATTCAAAGCACTGCGATACCACTTTTTAAACAGTCATGCTGAGAGGGTGCTGAGAGTTGTTCGGAGATCTCCCCTTGTCCCTCACAGAGCTGCAATTCCTGGAGGGGTCTAACAAACTTTTTTTTGGTGGGGTTTTTTCCCATTGCTGAATTTTCAATTGGCTGCTCTGTAGGGTTGGGCTCACTCTGACCACATTCACACCATGCCTTCGATTTACCGTGATGCCACTTCAAAAACACTCACAGCTTCTCCCAGATAATCTTGGGAGATGTAGTTTGTTAATTTCTGCTGGGCATTAAAGGTAAAGGTAAAGCCACCCCTGACTGTTAGGCCGAGTTGCGGACGACTCTGGGGTTGCGGCGCTCATCTCGCTTTACTGGCCGAGGGAGCCAACGTTTGTCCGCAGACAATTTTTCTGGGTCATGTGGCCAGCATGACTAAGCCGTGAAACCAGAGCAGCACACGGAAATGCTTCCCGCCGGAGCAGTACCTATTTATCTACTTGCACTTTGACGTGCTTTCGAACTGCTAGGTTGGCAGGAGCAGGGACCGAGCAACGGGAGCTCACCCCGTCGTGGGAATTCGAACCGCCAACCTTCTGATTGGCAAGCCCCAGAGGCTAAGTGGTTTAGACCACAGTGCCACCCGCGTCCCTTCCTTACCTTATTAGAGGAATTGTAGCTCCATGAGTGGGGAATGGTGTGTGTTGGGGGGGAGGTCTTGTAATGGTCATAGCATCCTTAACAGGCAACAACTCCCAGAATTCTCTGGGGGAAGCCATGGCTGTTTAAAGTGGTATCATAGTGGTCTGAATGTGGCCTCCCTCTCCCTCCCTCCTTGGTCTGTCAACATAGAATTGTAGAGTTTGAAGGGAGGACACAGGAGTCATCTAGCCCAACCCCCTGACATGGGGCTCGAACCCACGACCCTGAGATTAAGAGCCGCATGCTCTCTGTCCCACTTGGGCCAGTTACAAGGCAGAATGTAGGTCAGCCGAGTTGTATCCCTCACCCAGGCCTAATGCAAGTTCCCCACTTCTCGCCCCTTGATCGTACCGAGATATGCACGGTTCCAGGCTTGGTTGCCAAGCACCTAGTTCTGCACCCTATCCTAATGGATTATTGACTATAAGCACATACTGCTTTGATTGGGCTTTGCATAATTGCATCTTGCAGATATTGCTCCCTACGAGGATGCGGGTGCAGGCAGCCCAGTGCTTTCAGGGGACAAAACCCCCACCACCATCACCCCTCTTCTGACCTCAAGAGTGGAGCTGGATAGGTGGGGGTTTTCTGTCCTGCCCTTTCGGGGGGGGCGCTGGGTTAATGGGCTACAGCACGGTATAACTTTTAGATGCCCCAGGAAACCAAGAAATGTGTGTGGCCGACTTTATTGAGGTTGCCTGGACCCAGGCTTGCAATATCTCCGAGGAAAGCTTGTAGTCCTTTATAAACATATCTTTTAATGGCTGATTTGCGTTGGGTCGGATTGTTATATTGTGATCTGTGTTGTGTGTCTTGTTGCTTCTTCAACTTGTCAGTGTGCCTTGTGCATGGCAATACAGGAAGGCGAACGAAAAGGGGAATTAAAAATTAAATGAACATTAAGAAAGGGAATTGAGAAAATTCCAGACGTCCTTGTGGGGGAACAGAATGGGGATAATCTGATTTTCCATTCATTTTTCCTTTGGATGCTTGGCAGGTGAGCTCCTGGAAGAGGGCCTCTCAGGAAGAACAACAGCCCTAGCACTTTCCCCTTTCATGAGGACTAGAAGCTTAGTCTTTGTCGATATGTAAGATTTAAGACAGCCGAGATTCTTGGGATTCTCTGGAGGTTAACTCCATTAACATTCTCAAAACGTTTGCAGGCCTCTTGGATCAGACACACAGGCGTTCAGTAGAATGCAAAATTCAGGCCTAGAGGAATCTGTGATCAAAATTAGCTTTTAATCTCTGGAAGCATCAACTTCTATTCTTTCACAATAAAACCAAACCCAGACCCTACAGTTTACCGCAGTGACGGGTAAAATAAAAATGCCCCCTGTCACCTCCTGTAAAATAAAAATTAAAAAAATCCTCTGCCTTCAGGGCTCATTTTTTTTTTAAGTTCACCCAAAAAAATAAAATTAAGCGGGCCACTTTTCCTGGTATCGGGTCAACGAAGTGTCTCTCCTTATGAATGGGGAGCCTGTCTTGCGTCTGTTACTGATGGCTGCAGTGCAGGAATTTGCCCAGTTGGTCAGCGCTGCCCGCCTTTGACCCAGCCCCCCTCCTTGCCAGCCGCACGTAGCCAGTGGTCTAGGGAGCCGGAAGTGGGGGGTGATGGCTAAAAGGTCTTTGGTTGGCGAGAATGTCTGTTGGCTGGATTTTGGAAGCCGCTGTTGCTGGGAGGCCCTGGCTTGGCAAGAATTTGAGGGGGCGTCTTGACGTGTGGGGCAGGGTGTAGGGGCAGAGGGGCTTGCGCTGGAGGCGAAACAGCAAAAGGAAGAAGGGTGACGCATCTTCATTTTCCCTCCAGAAAGCTGAGCTCAGTCCAAGGGCCGGATTCCCTCCTGGGCAAGCTTTCGGAGGGCCACTTGGTCAAAAGGGGTGAAGTAAGCCAACCTCAATTTTTTTGCTTTCATACAGTGGGGTAGTTTCTGCGCCCCTCTCTGCCGTTCATTCGGGCAAGCAGATCTGAACTCCTCATGCTCAAAAGCATATTTTCGGTCCAGTATATCTGAATGAGTGTCTCCACCGCCATCGTTCTGCCCGGACACTGAGGTCCAGTGCCGAGGGCCTTCTGGCGGTCCCCTCACTACAAGAAGCCAAGTTACAGGGAACCAGGCAAAGGGCCTTCTCGGTAGTGGCACCCGCCCTGTGGAATGCCCTCCTGTCAGATGTCAAAGAAAAAAAATAACTACCAAACTTTTAGAAGACATCTGAAGGCAGCCCTGTTTAGGGAAGCTTTTAAAGTTTAATAGGTTATTGTATTTTAGTGTTCTGTTGGAAGCCGCCCAGAGTTGCTGGGGAAACTCAGCCAGATGGGCAGGGTATAAATAATATATTATTATTATTATTATTATTATTATTATTATTATTATTATATTTTATTTTAAAGAACCCTTGCTGAAGAAATCTGCAAAAATTAAGTTTCGCCCCCTAAAATGACATGCCCTAGGGGTGCAATGCACTCACACGGCCTGTTTTGTGGGAGCTCCTGCCTGTAGATTTCTCTTGTGATTTCTCAGTTAATGGTATTGTCACTTTGAGTTGCTCGCTGCTGTTCCTTAGCTCGCAAACTTGTCATTTTGGGGTCACGGTGAGGACCTCATCTGCCTCCAGTGCTGTCTGCCTGGGTCTGCTGCAAGACGATGGGCTGAGTGGGTTTTGCACGCATGGTTGAAGCCCAGAAGCCATGGCTGTTCCAGGGTCCACCTGCATGATGCAATCAAAGCACCGCCACACCACATGGCTTTCCCCCAAAGAACTCCGGGAGCTGTAGTTTGCTAAGGGAGAGACTTCTAGTCGCCTTGCAGGGCTACAATTCCCAGAGTTCCCTGGGAAAGAGGGACGCAATTGTTAAACCGCTCTGGGAATTGCAGCTCTGCGAGGGGAAGGGGGTGCAGAGTCTTCTAATGACTCTCAGCACCCTGGACAAAAGTATAGTTTCCGGGATTATTTGGGGGAATCCACGGCTGCTTTAAGGGGTTATGACACTGCTGTGAATGTATGATGCACATGGACCTTGGACAGTGTTAGAAATTAGCCAGGCGCCAGGGGCATTTTGCCCCTGACTTCCGACCACTTGCTACCAAGTGAGGATGCCTGGGCACCAGAATGGTGCCTGACATCTCCACCATCTGGAAATCCTTGGATCTAGACCAGCCTTTCTCAACCTGTGGGTCCCCAGATGTTGTTGAACTACAACTCCCATCACCCCTAGCTAGCAAGGCCAGAGCTCAAGGATGATGGGAGTTGTAGTCCAACAACATCTGGTGACCCGCAGGTTGAGAACCGCTGATCTAGACTGTTTTCACACACTAATACCCCATCCTGTAGGATTCTATCTGTTGTACTTTCTTTTTATCTGCAAAATTGGGATGAATTTCAGGAAGCAACGTGCTTTTTCTGTGCAGCCGAGCAGGAACAGTAACTGTTAAGAAAAAGAGTTAGGAATAGGGCAATATATATGTGGGCCAAGTGACTCTTCTTCTTTTGAGTTCTAAGTTCTTGACCTAGCTCAAGGTTGTCATCTGAACTAGCCAGATGTTTAACTGAGAAACAATCACTGTCAGTCCATCATTTGAAAAATAAGATTTTAGAGATGTCTTGCCCCAAAATGGCAACTAGCCATTCCGTTTTGGCGACTGCAACCTTTAAGTTTAAGGAGCCATTTGGCACCTAGCTTATATATCTGAGTTTCTAAACACTGACCTCAAATGGTGACAGATTTCCAAAGTCTCCAACTGAGAACACTTTTTCTTCTTCTTCAGCCTTGGTCCCATTTAGCTCAGGGATGGAGAATTCTGTGGCCCTTGAGAAGTTGTTGAACTACACCTGCCATTGTCCCTTACCATTGGCTAGGCTGGGCTGGGGCTGCTGGGAGTTGGAGTCCAACAACGTTTTTGAGGGCCACAGGGTGTCCCCACTCCCGCTTTAGCTGGAAAGCCAAGGATTCCCAGTTTGGTGCAGTGCCTAGATTCTGCCGTTGAGTTCTGGCTCCTCTTCATATTAAAAAGGCAATAACGCCACAAGAGTTGTTTTTAAAGAGCAGCTTTTGCTAACTCGGTACATCATCAGACTTCACTTAGCTGCAAAAGAAGAAAAATACAAAATAAAATTAAAAACCACTTGCGCCTTTGACTGTGTACCACTGTGGTTGCAACGGGGAAGGAGGGGGAAGTTGATTGCTAGGAAGGATCAGCCGGTAAAGTGCTAAGTATCAGAAGGATGGCTTTGTATGTGTTTGCAGAGGTGGGAAACGCAAATGCTGCAGCTTCCCTTTGTGATTTGTGAAGGCATAGATCTGCACCCTATGATAACCTTTGTGTCTTGTGTTTCTCTGCTTCTGGGTGCAGGCTTGGGCTCCTGTGTATCGATGGGTTCCCCCAACTCACCCCAAAAATGTACATAGCATCATAGAATTTCAGGTTCATAGTCCAACCCCCTGCAATTCAGGAATCTGAGCTAAAGCATCCATAACAGATGGCCAGCCAACCTCTGCTTAAAACCCCCCAAAACCTTCCAAGGTCGTCCGTTCCACTGTCAAACAGCTCTTGCCCTCAGAAGGTTCTTCCTAAGGTTTAGTTGGAATCTTGTAACTTGAAGCCATTGGTTCGAGTCCTACCCTCCAGAGCAGGAGAAAATGAGCTTGTTCCACCTCCCACATGACAGTCCTTGAGATATTTGAAGATGTCTATCCTATCTCCTCTTGGTCTTCTGCTATCCAGGCTAAACATACCAGGCTCCTTTGACCAGGCTCCAGGTTCCTCATAAGGCTTGGTTTCCAGACCCTGGATCCTCTTGGCCACCCTCCTCCACACACGTTCTTAGATCTTTCAGCCTAACCTACCTTGCAGGGTCGTAAGGAGGATAAATCAAAACACACTGTGGGTGCATGCACAGCTCCTTGGAGGAGAGGCAGGAGATAGATGTTAACACAGGCCAAACGCCCAGTAATAAATTAAGTTAGTCGTATGCTGCATTCTTTGATCTTTGCAAATAAAGCTTCTTTCCGGCGTCTGAGATGTGAGGATGTGCCTGACAGTTTTTGACAGATGTGCTTGACGGTTGTGGACTCTGCTTCCTTCGAGGTTTCTAAGCAGAGGTTGGGTGGCCGTCTGCCATGGATGCTTTAGCTGAGATTCCTGCATTGCAGCGGGTTGGACTAGATGACCCTCAGGGGTCCCTTCCAACTCTACGATTCTGCAATCATGTCTGACCCAAGGTCCTCCAACAAGCTTCATGGCTAAGTGGGAATTTGAACCACATCGCTCTGTTTTGGGGCTCAGAAACCACTGCATTTTAGCTGCCTTCCTCGGGTGGGTGGGTGGGTGGGTGGGTGCAGGGTGCTCGTTCTGTTTGACGTCTGATTCAAGCAGCAGCTGGCCCTGTGCCTGTCTATTTAAATGCAGATCTTAAAATGGCCAAACTCCAGTGGAAAAAAAACACACAGATACGCAACTATTTTTACAGACCTGCTGTCGTGTGCAGTTAGAGAAACCTCCTGTCCCAGAGCACAATGCAAGCTCCCTCTGCCTCCCTTCCTTCAGATACACGTTGTGTTTACATAGGAAGGCTGTCATTGCGGGACCACAATCCTATAGATAGCAATGGGCCATCATAGCCCCCCCTTTTATTGCTATGGGGATGTGGCTTGGAATTACCTCTTGCAACTCTCTGTCTTCTCCTTACCTTATTAGGGGAACCCAAAATGTAAAGCAGGACACGGATGGTGCTGTGGGTTAAACCACAGAGCCTAAGGCTTGCCAATCAGAAGGTCGGCGGTTCGAATCCCCGCGAAGGGGTGAGCTCCCATTGCTTTGTCCCAGCTCCTGCCAACCTAGCAGTTCAAAAGCACGTCAAAGTGCAAGTAGATAAATAGGTACCGCTCCGGCGGGAAGGTAGACGGCATTTCCGTCTGCTGCTCTAGTTTGCCAGAAGTGGCTTAGTCATGCTGGCCACATGACCTGGAAGCTGTACGCTGGCTCCCTCGGAGAATATAGCGAGATGAGCGCCGCAACCCCAGAGTCGGTCAAAACTGGGCCTAATGGTCGGGTCCCTTTACCTTTTAAAATGTAAAGCAGCCTCACGTATCCCACCCATTCGGAAACTTTGGGGGGTATTGCAATGCAAGAGATGGCATACACACAAAGCCCTGGCTGGGGGTGTAAGAGGACTTCCTGTTGCGATTTCCTGGAAAGCAGCCTTGAATTAATTTTGAAAATGCTACTCTCGCTCTCGAGGGCCATCTCCCAAAAGCTGAAAACACAGGAGAGTCGGGACGGAGAGCAGGAGCAAGCTATGTCGGAGCGCTGGCTCCAGCCGCCCCCCCCCCAGCAGTCAATACCACTCTGCTCGCAGAGGCATGACACCAGTGCGTGAAAGCTTGCACAGCAAGATTTCTGCATTTCGCAACAAGGTCACAGCTGCCCAGGGGAGATGAGAGGGAAATTGGCAAGAGGACAATGACACCCTCAAACAGTCCTGCCAACAGATTCATTTGCCTGCCCTGGATGGGGTTGCACACACATGCATGCGCACAAAAACCCGAAGAAGCAGGTTTGCAATAGGGCTGGGGATATATAGACATATACACACACACACACACACACACACACACACACACACACACACAGTGGTACCTCGGGTTACAGGCGCTTCAGGTTACAGACTCTGCTAACCCAGAAATAGTACCTCGGGTTAATAACTTTGCTTCAGGATGAGAACAGAAATTGCGTGGCAGCGGCACAGCGGAAGCAGGAGGCCCCATTAGCTAAAGTGGTGCTTCAGGTTAAGAACAGTTTCAGGTTAAGAACGGACCTCCAGAACGAATTAAGTTCTTAACCCGAGGTACCACTGTATATAGAAATATTGTCCGAAAGTGAACTCTGTATCGTGATATCGGCTTCATCATTTTTGACCCGGGAATATACTGTGATTTGTGATGTGTGTTCTGATGCTCCACAGCAGGGGTTAGGAAACTCGGGGCCCTCCAGACCTCTCTCTGTGGCCCTTGTGAGTCTCTCAGGCCACATGCATGCTCACCATTCCAGCTGTATGCCCTCCGTGAATGCTTTGGACCAGCCAAAATGTTCCCTTGAGCTGCAGTGATGCCTTGTGTCTGCACAGGTAGAGGATGGAGAAACAATTGTACGTGTGCATAGATACCGCACAGTTTTGCTTGGCTGGCATGTAGCCTGTTAAAGTACAAAGTGGTTTTTTTGTTTCTGTAGCTCTGCCTACTTTTGCCTCTGGCCCCACCCACCAGCGGCATGTGCACCCCCCCCCAAGGTCACCAACAGGAAATGTGGTCTTTGAGCTTCCCTGCTGCTGCCATAGAATAAGCCCGGCTCTGCCATTGCCCTCTGGACATCTGGCCTCCCAGGTGCTGCTGCTGCTGCTGCTGCTTCCTAGCCTCCATTCATTGCCTTTGGAAGCCAGCGCTCTTGTCTTTGCCCTGCTGGAATGAATGGAGATGGCAAAGCTGTGAATCCCATCCATTGTCTTGTGTTCTTTGTGTGGCTTTTCTGTGTGTGTGTGTGTGTGTGTGAGAGAGAGAGAGAGAGAGAGAGAGAGAGAGAGAGAGATAGATAGATACTAGGGCAGCGTAGAAAGTGCATCCCTGAAACAACATGCTTAGATGTTTGAAAATTTAGCCAGCCCTTTCTCTCAAAAAAAGGAAGAGAAAAAGAAAGCCAGTTTTTTTAAAAAATGGTACTATATTGTCTCTCTTTTTTGCATCCGGATGTAGGACTTGCGAAAAGTTCAGTCTCAGAAGCAGTCGCCTACCAGGTCGGCTGTGGAGAACCTTTTTCAACATCTTCAACCATAAAAGCCAAACTCGTTTATGTAATTTAAAATTACAGTTTTTGTGCTGTTCTGCCATATGGAAGGGAAAGGTGAAAAAATACCATTCAGCAGGGAACTCTTTTCAGACCAAGGGGCAGTGTCCATCTACCTCAGTACAGGGGTACCTTGGGTTACATATGCTTCAGGTTACAGACTCCGCTAACCCAGAAATAGCGCTTCAGGTTAAGAACTTTGCTTCAGGATGAGAACAGAAATCGCGCGGCAGCACAGCAGCAGCGGGAGGCTCCATTAGCTAAAGTGGTGCTTCAGGTTAAGAACAGTTTCAAGTTAAGAACGGACCTCTGGAACAAATTAACTACGTAACCAGAGGTACCACAGCGACAGACAACTACTCTCTAGCGGGATCTTTCCAAACCATCCCTGAATCTGGGACCTCCTGCATGCCAGGTTGCAGGACTCTGTGCCCTAGGCCACGGCCCCCACCACCACCCCGCTAGGCCACTGTGCCAAATCCAAGCATGCTTTAACCTTGGGACTTTTGTTTGTGGGGCCTGGGAGCCAGAGGAAGCTGGAGTCTCTTTTTGGTGAGGCTTGTAGGCCTTACCCAACTCGTTCTCCTCACTCCTCCTCTTCCCGGCTGCCTGTCAGCTCCTGAATTTCTGCTGCAGAAGTCTTTGAGCAGGATCCCCGCCTGCAAGTTTAGGCCCACGGCCAGCTTGGGGTGCATCTGAAACCCTCTTTGCTCCTGGCATCCTCTGGCTTCCCTTTGCAGAAAGTGTAACCGCAGCGAGCGAGGCTTGCAGCGCATGCTAGAATTCTGCCTCTGCAGCAATCTCTGGGTCCCTCCCTCCCTCTCGTTTTAGCAAGACAGTTTTTATTCTTGGTGCACCAAGAGGCCTCTCCTAGAATCCTGCACACTCCCTTTCACCAAGTCTTCCTTTCTTTGCCTCTTTTGTAAGAGTTCACAAAGGGGGGGGGGCGTCTTCCAGTGAAAACACCGCTTAGTTAACGCCTGGTTGCTGAACCACTTAATCCTTGAACTGGTTTGGTTTCAAGTCGGAAACCAGAATCGACCCCCCCCTCCCCTCTCCTTATTGGCCCCCGCGTACGTATGAAAGGTTTCATTTTTGCACTTTGTGTGTGGGAGGAATTTATCCAACCTTTCTTCTAAGTGTTTTATTTTCGTTCCGTTTGCATACTGCCCTTCAATAAAGCAATCAAGTCGGATTGGATTACAAACCGGAGAGTAAAAATACAATAAAGGGCATGGAGGAACCCACGAGTGGAAGAATAAACGGAGCGGTAAAAAAATCCATGCAGGTGTCGGAAAACCCTGGAAAAGTAGAAATCTGTGCCCAGGAATGAGGGACATTCAAGAAAGGGGCAGGCAATTAACCCTTCCTAGCAAGAGGCTTCAATAAAGAGGCCTCTTAGATTATAAGATGTGGATTAAAACGACCCTTTAGCACTTATTTTCCTAAGTTTCCCCACTGCCAGAGCTTAGATTGTAGGCTCTTCAGGGCAGAGACCCTTCTCTATGGACAGTCTATTCTGGAGTAGATCAGTTGAAAGCAAGTTACTTAGATGCATCGCTTTCAGTGGGTCTCCACAAACACGCACCCGGGGCAATTAATTAATTAATTTATACCCCGCCCATCTGGTTGGGTTTCCCCAGCAGTTCTGGGTGGCTCCCAACCGAATATTAAAAACACAATACCTCTCTACTTGCATTGTTTGGTAGATTGCCATAGGCTGATGGCATCTACTTCCGAGCCAAGTTCAAGGTCCTTGTATTAATTGACCAAGCCCTGAACAACTTAGGTCCAGGGTAGCTCAGGGACTGCCCAAACACTTATATCCAGTATGGTTTCAAATTGGGTGGGGGACCATTTGTTGAGATTCCTGCATTGCAAGGGGCTGGACTAGATGACTCAAGGGGTCCCTTCCAACTCTACAATTCCAATATTTCTATCCCATCTCAATCACTGAGCTCGCTTGCCAGTGCGTCATTCGTCCCCCGAGTTGATGAGGCTCATTTGGCAGCAACAAGAAGCCGAGCCTTTAATGTTGTTGACTCAGTCTTGTGGAACTCTCTGCCAATGGAAATTCAATAGACACCTTCTGTTTCAACTTTAAAACTCCTGCTGAAAACTTTTCTGCTCGGCCTGTGCAAGCCATTAGCAATACATTGTTCCACAATGGTTAATTGATGTCTGTGTTTAACTTTTTAAATACGTTTTTTACTGCAATATTATACATATTTTTGTTGTGATTTTAAAAAAAACGAAATAGCGGTATACAGTGGTACCTCGGGTTACAGACGCTTCAGGTTACAGACGCTTCAGGTTACAGACTCCGCTAACCCAGAAATAGTACCTCAGGTTAAGAACTTTGCTTCAGGATGAGAACAGAAATCGCACAGTGGTGGCGCGGTGGCAGCAGGAGGCCCCATTGGCTAAAGTAGTACCTCAGGTGAAGAACAGTTTCAGGTTAAGAATGGACCTCCAGAACGAATTAAGTTCTTAACCCGAGGTACCACTGTATAGACATTTTTAAAATAAAATAAAATGGCAACATACTAAGAATCCGAAAGAAAAACTAAAGGGGAGATCTTTGGGATACATGGCTGGTCAGTTAAAGAATGCAAGTTGGGCGGCTCCTTTTGCAGTTCTAAAATATCTGTAAGGCACCCAGTTGGGGAAGGCTGTGCTAAGTAATGGTTGGTTAGCTATGGTTTGTTTTTGTCTTGTGAACCATGGTTTGCCATTATCTCTGTAACCAACATCCTCGCTTAGCCGTGGCTTGTTTGGCCATCCTGGGCCGGATGCTCACCAACCTAAAGAGGCAAAAGACAAATTAAGCTTTGAGGAAACAAGCCATTGTTTGATCACCTTGTTGGCTGAGCCCAAACCATGGTTGGTACGAATCACGGTGTGGTATTATGCGCAAACGCAGTCCGTATGCGGAGGCCTCTTCCAGCTGTCAGCTGTTTGTTTTCTTTCCTTCCCTAAAGCCAGTGGATGTGCACAGTTTGCCTGTTTGGCTGACCTGCTGGTGGGCTTGAAATGTTTGGATCCAGATGGGGCATCAGGCTGGGGAATTGCAGCTTTCCCCCCCTCCTGCTGCCCAACAGTGACACATCAGAGCCCCTTGGAGAGCTTTTAAAGACTGTTTCTCGTCACTTGGCAGCTCTTTGCTAAATATTAGCAGCTTTAGGGCCGGTGGGTCCCTGTGGCTTTCGAGCCGTTGCCAGAGAGATGTTGAAAAACATCTCCAGTCTGTCTCCCACCAGCGAGGAATCTCTGTCCATCTGTTTGAACCCAGTGAATGGCAGACACTCTGGGGAGAATTAGGAGTCTTTACCCAGAAGACCATCCCCTCTTTAATTCCAGACAACGAAAAAGGAATTATCCTGTGCTGACCTAGTCGCGCCTTGCAGTTGCTGCCTTACTCTTTATTTGGCTTTATTTCTGCACCAGATCTTCCACATTTACACCATGTAAAAGCACCATGTGAAGCACTCTTAGAATCATGGAATTGTAGAACTGGAAAGGTTGCCAAAGGTCATCTAGTCCAACCCCCTGCAATGCAGGAATATGCAGCTGTCCCGTGCGGGGAATCAAATCTGCAACCTTGGCATCAGTAGAGCACCCCGCTCTAACCAACAGAGCTAACCGCTTCAAACCGTCATGGCTTCCCCCAAAGGATTCTGGGAGCTGTAGTTTACTGGGTGCTTTTGTGCTTACTCCCACCCACCCTGTTTTCCTTCAGAATTGTGGTGCACACACAAATCCTGCTCGTTAACAACCGTTTGAAGCAGGAGGCGACAAAGCCCAGCATCTGCATTGAGCCAATTCTGGGGTGGGTTTTTTGTTTTTGTTTTATTGCGGCTGTAAATCTCAAAAAGCATTTCGCCCAATAAAACGAAGCTAATCCGCCTTGCGGTGGCGGCGGCCTTAGCGTTTAGGATGAGCACTGCGTGTGTGTTGGGGGTGAGCAGGAAACGCCAGACGTCTCTTGGTCTGAGCCTTTATAAGGAGAGGGATAATGCTCCCCATAGCATCTGCATGAGATCACGGACTTTCCTTTTGGACCCGGTTGACCTGATGGCAACACTACCTTTTCAGGGTGCTGGTTTGCTACGGATTGTGCCCTCTGCAGTTATTGTGTCCTCTGGTAGCTGATCTTTTGCAGGAAAAACTCTGTTGTATTGAGCGTGCATGGAATCGACTGTAAGAGTGCCATCATAACGATGATAGATTAATTATGGGGCATGTATTGCGCTGGTTGGGACGTGGGTGGCGCTGTGGCTGAAACCACAGAGCCTAGGGCTTTCCTATCAAAAGGTCGGCGGTTCGAATCCCTGCAACGGGGTGAGCTCCCGTTGCTCGGTCCCTGCTCCTGCCAACCTAGCAGTTCAAAAGCACGTCAAAGTGCAAGTAGATAAATAGGTACCGCTCCAGCGGGAAGGTAAACGGCGTTTCCGTGCGCTGCTCTGGTTCGCCAGAAGCGGCTTAGTCATGCTGGCCACATGACCCAGAAGCTGAACGGCGGCACCCTCGACCAATAAAGCGAGATGAGCGCCACAACCCCAGAATCGTCCGCGACTGGACCTAATGGTCAGGGGTCCCTTTACCTTTATTGTGCTGATAGGGGGCATGCAGAGGTTTGTTTTGGCCTGCTGACCCACATGTGTGATGCTCCTTGTAGAACCATCGAGTTGGAAGGAACCACAAGGGTCATCTAGTCCAGCCCCCTTACAATGTAGGAACCTCTTGCCCAATGTGGGACTCAAACCCACAACCCTGAGATTCAGAGTCTCATTTTCTACCGACTGAGCTATCCCAGAGGTTCTCTTCTTCCTCAAAGCTCTTTTCTTGTGTTTAAGCTGGATATCATAATTTTATAAGGCCCCATCCACACCATGCATTTAAAGCAGTTTCATACCACTTTAAGCAGTCCTGTCTTTTCCCCAAAGAATACTGGGAACTGTAGTTTGCTAAGCATGCTGAAAGTTTTTCGGAGATCCCCATTCCCCTGCCAGAGCTGCAACCTCAAGAGTGGCTTAATGATCAGGGGATTCTGGGAATTGTAGTTCTGTGAGGACTGCAGCCCATTTCCTCCCCCCTCCACCAACTCTCAGCCTCTTAACAAACTACAGTGCCCATAATTCATTGGGGGAAGCCGTGGTTGCTTAGCAGGAAGAAGGTATTTTCAGATAAAAAAGTATTTCAGCTTGCAAGCTCGTTGTCCAAACACCTGAAAATCCAGCCTCATTTATTGAACTGATACTTGTTATACCCTTAACTGGTCCTGATGCCCTGCAGGCACTAGAGAAACCTGAACTGGACAAACTGATCTGTGCTTTGGACACGAGAAGTGGCATCTGGAACACCTCTGAGCATACGCAGAGTGCCTTTTCCTCTCTTCCTCCTGAACAGCCTCAGTTGGTTCCTTCATCCTTGGGGCCAGGGGATGTGGCTATAGGGCAGACTTCCTACCAGGACCGTCTGGGGTAGGCATAGGCAAACTCCGGCCCTCCAGATGTTTGGGTCTGCAATTCCCATCATCCCTAGCTAGCAGGACCAGTGGTCAGGGATGATGGGAATTGTAGTCCCAAACATCTGGAGGGCCGGAGTTTGCCTATGCCTGGTCTGGGGGGGGGGGAGCCAAAATTGTAAGCAATCCACGCTACCCTAGGGCAGTCATGGGGGTGGAGAGATGAACCCGTGAGAAAGTTCAGGGGTTCTTGCAGCCCCGCTGCCGCTAATGCTATTGTTCATACTTAAAGAAGCAATGCCTAATTGCAGCCCTGGACTGCCTATCGGGGGGAAGACATGGGGAGGATCAAGGATTTTTATAATGTAGTGACTCGCGTCTCTTTCTGCTCTTTCCCTGCTGTTAGAGCTCCTTTCTAGACCCTGAACTTTCCTGTAGCCAGGCCAGCTTGAGACGAAACATTTTTGGGGGGTGGGAAAGGTGCGATTATAATAAAATAAAATATAATAATAATAATATATATATTATGTGGAGGATCTGGGTTGTACAGAGAACTTTACTGTTTGTGCAACTGTAAAAGTGTCAGAGGGAAGTTGTTCTTAGGTCAAAAACTTACAAATGGTATGCCAGCGTTGCATCCATTCTCCCTATGAAAAGCACATTAAGGGCGGTATCCAGCCCCCTCATCCCGCCAGCATGGGAATTCCTGTTCAGTGCGACTTGCCCATACCCAAATCTTCTCCTGTGGGTTTGGGGACCCCTAAAACAAATTTAAGAGGTGCACAGGAGAGGAGAGGGGGGGGAAGTCCTCTTCTGCAAGTGGAAATCCTTGTTCTGGTAAGGCAGTTACTTGATGCTGCGTGCAGGACTTTTTAAGGGCTTCCGTGAGCTCAGCTGAGAAGGGAGCCTGTCGCTTCTCTGAATGATCCCCTGCTTTGGCGTTTGCCTCCCTCCAAGTCAGCTGCTGATGGGTGTGTGGCATGGTTAGAAATTAGCCAGGCGCCAGGTGCCTTTTGCGACTAGATCGGGTCCAGTTGCGACCACGTGGAGATCTCTGGGTGTAAGGGTAGCGACAGACGTCCCCATCTGGCTAGCTCCTCCAGCTTTCTTAAGCAGCTTAATTATTGCATTTTTATCCCACCTTTATCTCCAAGGGTTACATGGCCTCCCCCCATGAATCCCTACGACGACAGCCTCTGGGAGGTAGGTTAAGAGGCTGGTGTGTGGCTGTGTGATCACACAATGCAATTATTTCGTGGGGGGGAACCCACCCCCATTCAGAGGAGGCTTCTTTCGTCTCTTTTATGATCCCCCGTTCTCATCTTGCGCTCTTTGAATCCACCTGTGAGGGGTGATCTGTGATCCATTCTCGCCTGGTTCGAGGACTCAGTGGAACAACCTGCCTTGACCTTCTGGACATGCCTAAAAGCTAGAGGGCAGGTTGAGTCCCCGTCCAAAACAGATCCTTCAAAATCCAGGCCAGAGAGAGAACCGTTGAATTCTCCCTTCTGTGCACGGTTCGCTGCTCTGAAATGTGTGCCGCCGTCGCTTGCGGAGCAGAGAGCTGGCCCGGCTCTTTGAAAACTAGGTCACCATCAACATGGAAAACAAAAGCAACAATTTCGTGCCTGCAAGTGAAAGGAGAACTGCGATGTGGGACAGAGTGCAGGGCCCACATCTACGCCACGTTTAGAGCAGCAACGGCTAGCAACTCTGAGGCAGAAAACTTGGTTCAAAGATCCAAATTATTCCACAAGAAAATGCAGCTCCCGTAGAAATGGTGCTAATTGTGCTAACGCTCTTCTGGTTCCTTTCCTTTCATGCCTTTGCGATGTTTGAACTGCTTTGCATAATGTTTTTTGTTTTGCTTGCTTGGGAAAATTCAGGGATCTGCAGCTTCTTCTCAGTCTGTCCACCTTCAGCTTCTGAGATGAACAGACCTTGCTCACCCCCAAATAAACCTTCCAATTTCAAGAAACTTGCTTTGCGTGTCCTCGTTTTTAAAGCAAGAGCTCACCCTTCCTGGGAAGCTGGGCTTTGCTTCTACTTCTGTAATAATAATCATAATTATTATAATTACTGGTACTATTAATTAACTGACCTTCACCCTGAGGTTGCAGTACGGGTGACACCATTAGAACACAATATTAAAAACAGTCTAAACCAGGGGTCAGCAAACTTTTTTCAGCAGGAGGCCGGTCCACTGTCCCTCAGACCTTGTGGGGGGGGGGGGAGACTATATTTGAAAAGGAGAAAAAAAAAGAATGAATGCCTATGCCCCACAAATAACCCACAGATGCATTTAAAATAGAAGGACACATTCTACTAATGTAAAAACACGCTGATTCCCGGACCGTCCACGGGCCAGATTTAGAAGGTGATTGGGCCGGATCTGGCTCCCGGGCCTTAGTTTGCCTAAGTAGAGGTAAAGGGACCCCTGACCATTAGGTCCAGTCGTGACTGACTCTGGGGTTGCGGCGCTCATCTCGCTTTATTGGCCGAGGGAGCCGGCATACAGCTTCCGGATCATGTTGCCAGCATGACTAAGCCACTTCTGGCAAACCAGAGCAGCGCACGGAAACGCCATTTACCTTCCCGCCGGAGCTGTACCTATTTATCTACTTGCACTTTGGTGTGCTTTCAACCTGCTAGGTTGGCAGGAGCAGGGACTGAGCAACGGGAGCTCACCCTGTTGCGGGGATTCGAACCGCCGACCTTCTGATCAGCAAGTCCTAGGCTCTGTGGTTTAACCCACAGCGCCACCCGCGTCCCTTTTAATTTGCCTACCCATGGTCTAAACCAAGTTACAATCACAGAATGGAGCTGGGTCCTAAAATCAAAAGCCAGGGCGACAAGGTATGTATTCAGCATTCGCCAGAATCTGGAAAGTGAAGGTGCCCAGTGCATCTCTGTGGGGAAGGAATTCCACATCTCAGGGGCTGCCACAGAGAAGGCCCTGTCCTGGGGTGCCACCACCTCAAATCTCTGAGGGAGGTTCAACTGTTTTGCTGTTTGCCACCCAGGTTCTATCAGGAAGAAGAGCAGGATTGACGTTTAATAAAGAGTGCTGCCACAAGCGATTGTCAGTGTCTACTACTCCCTACGGGTAAATGTAGCCTCCTTGTTCAGGTGCAGTCTATCTCTAAATAACCAATACCTGCAGCAGTTGGGAGAAGCCTGTAGCCTTCAGAACTTGGACTTCCCATGGGGGCATCCAGTTGCCCTCTGCCTGAAGCAAACTGCTCTTTGAGCTGTTCCAGCAGAGCTCTCTCTGATACAGGTAACGCGCAGTTGGGGAGGAAGGGGCCTGGTAGAAGCTTGGATTGCAGCTCTTCCTGTGTGTCTGTCTCTTCCTTGACTCTGTGCTTGCCTCAGATACGGAGCTCCTGGCGTGGAATTCACAGGCCTACATAGGGAAACGGCGACAGTCACCCAGATGCACTTTCTACCTGGACAGGTAAAAGAACGGCACCTTTTGGTCCCACCTTGACGCTACCCGCAGGTTGATATCCCCTGCCTGTTGGTTTAGGCAGCTGCCTGCATTGTATTGTTTATGACCCTGTTGGGAACTTTTCTGGGGGGTGTGGGGGGGGTGTGCAAAGTCAAACACTGAAACGGCAGAGCAGGTCACTTTCTCAAAGACAATCGAGAATAATAGTGCCTGTCTTGTATCTCAGGTTCTACAACTGCTAGGAACTTAATTGGAGGTTCTACAAATGCTAGGAACTTAATTGGAGTGCCGTTAAAGAGGGGAAAGGCAGCAAAAAGCCCAGAAGAGAATTTGTGGTGCCCAGCTTAAGAGGTTTAGACAAATCTGTGTCAGCAGCTACTAGCCATAATGGCAGTGCTTCCTAACACCAGTTGCAGGAACTTGCCCTTGTGCTCAGATCCTGCTTGTAGACTTGCCACAGACATCTGGTTAGCCGCTAGGAAAAGAAGAAGAAGAGTTCGGATTTGATATCCCGCTTTATCACTACCCGAAGGAGTCTCAAAGCGGCTCACAATCTCCTTTCCCTTCCTCCCCCACAACAAACACGCTGTGAGGTGAGTGGGGCTGAGAGACTTCAGAGAAGTGTGACTGGCCCAAGGTCACCCAGCAGCTGCATGTGGAGGAGCGGGTGCTGGCGTATAAATGGGCCATTGGCCTGAGCTAGCCAGGTCGCCTTCTGTTCTTAACTACACACTTAGATGGTTTTCCTTTCTTTTCCAGGGCCGGCTGCTGTCTCTCCTTGACGACAACACCCTTCACCTTTGGGAGATTTACCAGAAAGATGGCTACTCTCACTTGGAGGAGACCCATAGCTATGTCCTCCCCGGACGGCCAGGGTTCGACACCGCTAAGTACTCATTGCTTGCTTGCCTCCTTTTTCCTCCTTTTTGGGGCGCTGTGGGTTCTTGGGAGATGATCCTCTGCGAAGATGCAGGGACAACTTTCTCGATCTCGTAGATTACTCTGCATCTAGAGGATCCCTCCTTTCCTTCTTAGCTGCCACCTGCCCTCCTGCTTCGTAAGCTGTCTCCCAATGCCGGCTCTGCTGTTAGACAAAGCGAGGCAGCTCCTAAGCTCCCCAAGATCATTCGCCTCTGTTGAGAGTAGGGCTGGACAAGACCTGTTTTTCAACATTGCGATATATCACCAGCTAAACATCGCAATATACATCCATAACTTGACTTCCAAACAGCTTAGTTCTTAAACGTTTTGGCTCCCGAACGCTGCAAACCTGGAAGTGAGTGTTCCAGTTTGCGAACTATTTTTGGAAGCCGAACGTCCAACAGTTTCTGAACATTTTGGAAGTTGAATGGACTTCCAGAATGGATTCCATTCAACTTCTGAGGTACGACTGTACTGATATCTAAGGGTGGAGCTATGTAGAGATTTTGGCTGGCTTCACGGTTTTCCTCGCATCGTGATTTTTGCATAGCACACACAATCACATTATGATTTGTGATGTATTGCCAGGTCAAAAATTATGAAACCGTTATCACAATATGGATTTGAATTGGTTTTGGCCTAGCCCTAGTTGAGAGTATATGCTACATGGCCACTCCCCAGCCTCCAAACTATCTGTGGGTGCAGTGGGGACAGCTGTCCCATCAACAGTGGCCAAGTGAGAGTCATCTTCCAGTCCGATTGGACTCTGTACATGGAATACAGATGAGGCATCCTTTGCCTTGGGTGCTGGCAGAACCGCCTCGGCCCAGTATATCCGAAATAGCTTCTCCACCCGCATGGTTCAGCCCGGACACTGAGGTCCAGCTCCGAGGGCCTTCTGGCGGTTCCCTCGCTGTGAGAAGCGAGGTTACAGGGAACCAAGCAGAGGGCCTTCTCAGTGGTGGCACCCACCCATCAGACGTCAAGGAAATGAACAACTACAGTTGTACCTCTACTTATGTATCCCTCTGGATACAGAATCTTTGGGTTACGGCCACAGCAAACCCAGAAGTGTATCCTTCCGGGTTTCACTGTGCATGCATGCCCAGAAGCGCACAGTCGCACCACACGTGTGCGCAGAAGTGCGCCTCTATTTGCATAATTTTCGGTGTGCTAATGGATTCCTGGAACAAATCAGTTTCGTATCTGGAGGGTCCACTGTACCTGACTTTTAGAAGACATCTGAAGGCAGCCCTGTTTCTGGAAGTTTTTAATGTTTGATGTTTATCTATGTTTTAATACATACTGTAAGCAGCCCAGAGTGGCGGGGTAGAATTTTACTACTACTACTACTACTGCTACTACTACTATTCTTATTATTATTTGCCTGTTCTCATCTCTGCCCTCTAATTTTTTAGCCACTCTGGGCTGCTTACAGTATGTATTAAAACATAGTGAAACATCAAACATTAAAAACTTCCAGAAACAGGGCTGCCTTCAGATGTCTTCTAAAAGTGGCATAGTTCTTTATCTCCTTGACATCTGAAGGGAGGGTGTTCCATAAGGAGGATGCCACTACCGAGATGGAAGCAAGACAGTTGAGCTTTTGCGCAAATTTCAGATGCTGTGGGTTAAACCACAGAGCCTAGGGCTTGCCGATCAGAAGGTCAGTGGTTCGAATCCCCGCAACGGGGTGAACTCCCGTTGCTCGGTCCCTGCTCCTGCCAAGCTAGCAGTTTGAAAGCACGTCAAAGTGCAAGTAGATAAATAGGTACCGCTCCGGCAGGAAGGTAAACGGCGTTTCCGTGCGCTGCTCTGGTTCGCCAGAAGCGGCTTAGTCATGCTGGCCACATGACCCGGAAGCTGTATGCTGGCTCCCTCAGCCAATAAAGCGAGATGAGCGCCGCAACCCCAGAGTTGTCTGCAACTAGACCTAATGGTCAGGGGTCCCTTTACCTTTACCTTCAATTTCAGACAGAGCTGCCATCAAGGAGACCTATGGTGGTAGAATGTCTGCCTTGTTCAATCCCAGGTTCAATCCCCAGCCTCCCCTTATACCTTGGAGAGCTGCTGCCAGCTAGTGCAGGCAGTCTAAGGCCTCTTCCTCTGTTCCTGTGTCCAAAACCCAATGCTCTGGGAACAAGCAAGGGTTTGTCAAGCCCATTCCAGCTTCTGCTCTCACTCCTCATGTGCTAGGGAGCCGCAAAAAGGACTAGCCGCTTGCCACGTGCGGTGACTTTGCACCCTTCGCTGGCGCCTGCTTCCCTCTCCTGGTTTTGTCTCCCAGCATCTGTAAGCTTGCATCTCTCGCAAGCAGGTGTCGCCGCTTCTCTGTGGTCTTTGCTTTTCGGGTCCGAGGCTCTGAGCTGGCGGCGTGGCTTTAAAAGCGCATCACGGGAGAGGGAAGAAGAGCAGCTTTCTCTCGGGCTCCTCTGCTTGGGTGTGCGGCCTGTCAATCTTCTTTAAACAGCAGCCTGGTGGCGGTGGGTGAACAGCATTTGCCACTGGTGCGCAGACTTTCTCCTTGAAATGCGTTGGCTGTTTTGGGGGTGTTGACTATTCAGATTAGTTTTCCATTTGTGGGGGCGTGCAGTCTAGGACGGTGGTTTTCCAGCCGTGTTTCTGCCATCAGAAATGTGAAACTAGTTTCCCAAGCCACCAGAATCTCAGGAAATTGCAGGGCACAGGGGGTCTCCCTGCTTAGTTTTGACCAGGCACAGGCAAACTCGGCCCTCCAGATGTTTTGGGACTACAACTCCCATCATCCCTAGCTTACAGGACCAGTGGTCAGGGATGATGGGAATTGTAGTCCCAAAACATCTGGAGGGCCGAGTTTGCCTATTCCTGGCTTTGACCATTGCAGTGGTAAGACCCCAAGGACTCAGGTGTAGTGCCCCACACAAAAGGAGCGGGTGCTTTTTATTTTTATTTGCAAAAATGTCTGTGCTGTGAACATCAACAATAAAGCTGCATTTGCAAAACTAGTACAGGGGTCTCCCCGCTTACGCCGGGGCCACCTTCCCGGGCACTACGCGTAAACGTGAAATCGCCTTTACTGTCGTACCTTGGTTTTCGAACAGCTTAGTTCTCGAACGTTTTGGCTCCCGAATGCCGCAAACCCGGAAGTGACTGTTCTGGTTTGCAAACTATTTTTGGAAGCCAAACTTCCAAAGCGGCTTCCATGGCTTCCTGCAGCCAATCAGAAGCCGCACTTTGGTTTCCAAACATTTTGGAAGTCAAACAAAGAGACTTCCGGAATGGATTCCATTCGACTTCTGAGGTACGACTGTAGTGGACAACACCATCTAAAGAGCCACACTCCACCAAAAATCAATAAAAATCTCCCGAAGTCCACCGCAGTCACTCTCTCCAAACATCTTTTTCTCAAACTCCCAACTCTCCACAGGCTTCAAAGGTTGGTGTAAAGGCTCACGGCTTTGCAGTTGCAAAGGCTGCTGGGATTGCTGTCCGTTTTCCTGCTCTTTTGGGGCCATTTTTACAGCCCCCCCTATTTTAGGGGCCATTTTTGCTCTTTTCATGCCTTTGCGCTGTTTAAATAGATGTATTTAATTATTTCCTGTCACCGCACAGGAGACAAATGCACGTGAGTGGGGAGACCCCTATATAAGCTGCAACACAAATCAGTAGAAGGGTCTCAGGATAGCTGGATCCCTCCTTAGGGAAAGCCTGGGTGAGCAGATGAGTCTTCTGCAGGTGCCTAAATGTCAGCACTGTCAGTGCCTGCCTGTTCTTTCTGGGAACACATTTGAAAGGGCTGGTGCCACCACCCTTAAGGCCCTGGTCTTTGTGGGCGCAAGACAAATCTTGGGGGCAAGCAGCCATACTGAGAGCACCTCTCCCTAGGATTGAAATGACAGGGCAGGGGTGTGACGACGCAAGGCATTCCTGGAGGTAACTTTGGAACTCGCTTCCTTGGCAAATGCCCACGGCGAGAGGGTGTCCCAGAACACCTTGGAAAACCCTTGGCCTGGCGATTGAGCAAGGATGGCTCCTGATCGCTCTCTTCTTCCTGACAGCTCCCCTCCCAGCATCACCCGGGTGACGGTCATCTTGCTGCGGTCAAGCTGTGACGTGGCCTACCTCGGCACGGAAGGAGGTGGCATCTACTTCCTGGAACTTCCCGGCTTGACGCTGCAGGAGGACAGGACTCTGTACCAAGACGAAGTCCTGCAGAGGTGAGCTCGCCCTGGCGATGCATCCGAAAGGGTGGGGAGTGCAGTTCTCAGAGTGGAAAGGAAGCAGGGGTCTTTCCTAACGACTCTTAGCACCTTTAACAAACTACAGCTCCCAGAATTCCTTGGGGGGAGCCATGACTGCTTGAAGTGGCATCATAGTGCTTCAAATGTATGGTACGGATGCGGCCTAAGTCGAAGTATGAGACTTCTTACCACACATTAGTGTAATGTACCGTGTTCATATGGTGTGTTGTTGTTTTTTAAAGCAATAAAAATATTTGAAAAGAAGTGTTTGGGCTCAATGACCACAGGGTCCCCTCCATGCCTGAAATTCTATTGATCTGTTGTTCTCCGTCCCTGCCATGTTATCCTGCAGTGTCCCCGAAGACTACCGATGCGGGAAGGCGCTTGGTCCGGTGGAATCTCTGCAGGAACACCCGAAAGATCCTGCCAAGATCCTGATTGGCTACAGCAGAGGCTTGATGGTTCTTTGGGACGGAAGCACGAGGGAAGCTGAGCACCTCTTTCTGGGCAACCAGGTAACTCTTTTTATTTCGTTTTTCGGAGTTTTAAAAATATCCCGTCTTTCTCTCTCTGAGGAGCTTATGGTGGCATCCGTGCTTCTCCCCAATCTCATTTAATCCCCAGCACAACCCTGTGAGATGGGCTAGAAGCAGTGGCTGGCCCCCAAGGTCATGCCCAGTGAACTTCATGGCTGAGTGGGAGATTTGAACCCAGGTCCCTGGCTAATTAACATGTGTCCTTTTAAATGGGGGTGGGGGAGGGGTTACTGTTTTGTTCTTGTACTTGTTGCGTATTTTGCATTTTCGTTTTGTATTTTTACGCTGTTCTTCATCCGAAGATCTCAGGGTGGCATGCAGATTAAATAAATAAAATATACGAATAATAAAATGCTGATGACCCGCCCCCCCTGCTCTAACATGTTCTCTCCCCCGCCGCACTGACCATTCTGTTGCCTAGAGGCCCTTTTGCCCTTCCCTCTCTCTCTTTCTCGCCATTGTGTGTGTCTCCCAAATGCTTCAGGCCTCACGTTTTGGGTTTCCGTCTTTTGCAGCAGCTGGAGAGCCTCGGATGGGAGCGGAGCGGCCAGACGGTTGTGAGTTCTCACAGCGACGGAGGCTACGCCGTGTGGCCGGTGACGGGCGGCTCCCCAAAGACCCTGCAGCCGGCCACCTCCACTATCCCTTATGGTGAGGCTAATGGCTATAGGGCCTCTAACTGCGCTTGGTCCAGGCTCTACGTCCAGGGAACTTCAGTGTAAAAAAGGGGGAAACCCTCCTTGATGCACATGTCAAAATCACTAACTGTGGTGGAAAAGTGGTGAAAGACTGTGACTCGTGCAATTTGCTGTTTTGCTTTGTTGGGAGCTGCCCAGAGTGGCTGGGGCAACCCAGTCAGATGGGCGGGATATAAGTTTGTTTTTCTTGTTAGTATTTCCATTTATCTACCACCTTTTGTTAAAAGCTCTCAGGGTGTACAACATTAGAAACTGGCAGCAGAGGCTGGTCTATTAGGGTAATTGGAAGCGACCCTGAGGGTCATCTAGTCCAACCCCCTGCAATGCAGGAATCTCAACACGCCGTCCCCCATCCAGTTTGAAACCATACCAGAACCTGCTTAGCTTTGCAAAGGTGCTAGCGGTTTTATTGCTGCCAGTCTGGGTGGTGGTCTTGGCTGTTCGCTTCCTATTCCTTAGTCTCAGAATTATTATTTTTTTTTATAAAGTAATATTTATTAAGAATTTAAAGATTACAAAAAGAAGAAAAAAGTTAAACAAAGCAAAACACTACAATACAATACATGAAAAACAAAAAACACTACTTATCTTAACAAAACAAAAACAGAAACAATTAAAAACACATCCAATATTTCCAAATCTTATCTTTCATTTACTTGTTTCAACGACCTCCTCACACCTCCCTTTTTTGTATTCTAGTTCAGTTAGCTATTTCAGCAAATCCTTTCCATCTTTCTCAGTTTTTGTCCTATAATTTATCTTAACACAATCTAACCTTATTTTTTCCCCTTTGGCCCATTAACAATCTATTTTTACTTAATTCTTTATAACATTTCTGCTAAAGCCATATAACTTCATTCCAGCATCCTTCTAGCATTCATTAATTTTGCAGTGTTTCTGTAAATTGCCATTACAGAATTCAACAAGGGAGGAGGATCAGAGCCAAAAATTAGAACATGTTGGCTCTGAATCCTGGGCAATGAATCCCACAAGTTCCTCCTACTCCTTTTGCCTGTCCTAAGCCTTACTAGTGTCCTCATATGGGTTCCACATTCTGGTATTGTTTGTGAGGAAGGATGGGGAAAAACACCCATAAGTATTTTCATTGTTGTTGCTGCTGCTAAGTGTGGCTAGCCCAAAGGGGCTTTGTGAGCATCATTGGCCTCAAGAAGACCTTGGAATCGGGGGGGTGGGAAGAAATGAGCCAGGTCTTTTTCTTCTGCTTGTATCTTACAAAGCGAGAACGTCACTCCAAAATCTTCCTCTCCCGTTCTAGGTCCGTTCCCGTGCAAAGCTATCAACAAGATTGTCTGGCAGACGTGCGACTCAGGGTAGGTCTCATGTCTGGATTAAGAGTAGATTTTACTCCTTGTTTGTGCACATCCCGGGCCCTTGGATTTTGCAAGCTGTGCGATATTAACGTCCTCCTGGCTTCTTTTCGCTTACGGAGCTTTTCTTTTGTGATGGGTCGACGCAGGGGGGCTCAGAGGACGTTGAAGTTGTGTGGCCTTGTTGCCTGACTGCTGTTTCTAACTCCCGTCCTGTAGGAGCCCCTACATCATCTTCAGTGGGGGGATGCCCAGGGCCAGTTATGGAGACAGGCACTGCGTCACCATCCTGCAAGGACAGACCTTGGTCACCCTTGATTTCACGTCGCGTGTCATCGACTTCTTCACCGTGTGCAACACAGAGGTAGAGGAGGGTAAATACCTTTTGATATTTTCAAACATCTCTCTATCCCGCGAGGATATGTTTAGACAACAGCAGCCAATCTGATTTGTTGCATGTATATATCTTGACTTCCCTCCAAAGAGCTCAAAGGTGACCTGCGTGCTTCTCCCCTCCTCCCCCTGCTCCCCCCTTGTTTTTATCCCCACCACAACAACCCTGTGAGGTAGGTTGGCCCGAGAGACAGTGCCCGGCCCTAGGCCACCCAGTGTGCTTCATGGCCCAGTGGGGATTTGAACCCTGGTCTCCTCAGCATCCTAGTCTAGTGCTAATTTACAAATCTGCAGCGTGACCGCATTTGAAGTATGGTGTACCGTTCTGGTTGCCCCATCTCAAAAAAAAAAAAGGGTATTTAGAGAAAAGATGAGAAACCACCATAGAAGTTTATAAAATGATACAGTGGTACCTCGGGTTACATACGCTTCAGGTTACATACGCTTCAGGTTACAGACTCCGCTAGCCCAGAAATAGTGCTTCAGGTTAAGAACTTTGCTTCAGGATGAGAACAGAAATCGTGCTCTGGTGGCGCGGCGGCAGCAGGAGGCTCCATTAGCTAAAGTGGTGCTTCAGGTTAAGAACAGTTTCAGGTTAAGAACAGACCTCCGGAACAAATTAAGTATTTAACCCGAGATACCACTGTACGTGACCTGGAAAAAGTGGGCAGAGAAAAAAGTGTTTCCCCCTTTTCTTACAACACTAGAATTTGGGGACCCCCCGTGAAGCTGAACGTTGGCAGATTCAGGAAACGTGAAAGAAAAGACTCCTTCACTCAGCATGTGGTTAAACTGTGGAACTCTCTCCCACTGGAGGCAGCTGCCAACTTGGATAGAAATAGGACTAGACAAATTCATGGCTTATTAGCCAGGATGGCTCTGCTCTGTCTTCACTGTCGGAGGCAGCAATGCTGGAAACCACAGGAGGAGACAGAAAGCTCTTGTGCTCCTGTTCTGCTTGCGGGGTTTCCCAGTGATCCACTATGAGAACAGGATGCTGGACTAGGTAGGCCATTGGCCGGATCCAGCAGGCTCTTCTTAGATTCTTAACCACTGCACCACACAGACAAGAACTCCGTCGTTCTCTCCCTCTCTGTTTTCTCCATCTCTGCCTCTGTTCCTAAGTGGTCCTCTCTCCTTCCCTCCTTGGTCCTCCTTCCTGGCTCATCTTAACAGGTGCTTTCCTCTCTCTCCCTTCCAGAGTTTGACAACCCAACCGCCTTGGTGGTCCTGGTGGAGGAGGAGCTGGTGGTCATTGACCTGCAGACGCCGGGCTGGCCCACCATTCCTGCCCCGTACCTGGCCCCGCTCCACTCCTCGGCCATCACCTGCTCCTACCACATCTCCAACATCCCCCTGAAGCTGTGGGAGAGGATCATCAGCGCAGGAGAAGACCAGAGCCCTCGCCTCTCCTTTGTGGTGAGTTGGCACAGGGACACCCCTGTTTAGGGAAGCTTTTAATGTTTAACAGACTACTGTATTTTAATACTTTGTTGGAAGCCACCCGGAGTGGCTGGGGTATAAATAATAAATAATAAATAATAAATAATAAATAATAAATAATAAATAATAAAAATAATGATGATGATGATGATGATGATGGCAGCCTCACCCCCTTTGACCCTCTTGCATCATGGCCAGAGGGGGGGTCTCGCTTCCTTTAATGACCCCCTCCCCAAAAAGAAACATGGAGCTGTGCCTACTGCACACTATAACTACTACTACTACTACTAATTATTATTTATACCCGCCCATCTGGCTGGGTTAAAAACACGATAAAACACCAAACACTGAAAACTTCCCTAAACTTCTAAAAGTCAGAGAGTTGTTTATTTCCTTGACATCTGATGGGAGGGCGTTCCACAGGGCGGGCGCCACTACTGAGAAGGCCCTGTGCCTGATTCCCTGTAACCTCACTTCTCGCAGTGAGGGAACTGCAAGAAGGCCCTCGGCGCTGGACCTCAGCTGGCTGAATGATGGGGGTGGAGATGCTCCTTCAGGTCTACTGGGCCGAGGCCGTTTAGGGCTTTCAACCAATACTTTGAATTGTGCTTGGAAATGTACTGGGAGCCAATGTAGGTCTTCCAGGACTGGTGTCATATGGTCTCTGCGGTCACTCCCAGTCACCAGTCTAGCTGCCAGATTCTGGATTAGTTGTAGTTTCTGGGTCACCTTCAAAGGTAGCCTCACATAGATCGCATTGCAGTAGTCCAAGCTGGAGATAACTAGACCATGCACCACTCCGGTGAGACCTACACTAAATACTTTTGTGCCCAGGACATCTGAATTAGGGGAGGGGTAGTACCTCTGGTGAGGGACACACTGTGCTCCTTCTGGGGTAGTTTGCCCACCTGTGGCTCCTAGAAGCTGTCGGCATGTGGAACGGCTTTGACTGGCCGGCTAAACGAGTCTTTGACAAGCCCATTTTGCCCAGACAGCAGCCCAGCAATGGCTGCACCTTAGTTCCCAAAGGTCTGGGAGCCCGTCTAGCTTCTCTTGGGAGTATATGCTACACATTCTCCATCTGACCTGCAGAACTCAACGCTGCAAAATACAGTAATGGCTGTCAGTGCAGATGGCTTTGAAAGGGGATTAGGCAGATTCGTGGAGGATAAACTTTTCAATAGCTAATAGCCACAATGGCTATAGATTACAAAGTGGGGAAAAATATTCCAGAATGGTGGTCGAACTCCTTCCCTATAGAGGTGGCGCTTGGCTTCTTCGCTATATGGCTTTTGGCAGATGATGACGACACACCACTTTAGCATCCTGGTCTTGGGCACCCTGAGATATGTGTTTGCGGGACCCGGCCATATTCTTGTGTTACGTAGTTTTTAATTCTGAGTTTTTAATTGTTGTGGCCCATCGTGGGTGGGGCCTGCTATGCATGCAACCCTGTGGTCTTCAGATAAAGGGCTGTATACTATACTAGTGGGACGCGGGTGGTGCTATGGTCTAAACCACAGAGCCTAGGGCTTGCTGATCAGAAGGTCGGTGGTTCGAATCCCTGCGACGGGGTGAGCTCCCGTTGCTCAGCTCCTGCCAACCTAGCAGTTTGAAAGCATGTCAAAGTGCAAGTAGATAAATAGGTACCGCTCCGGTGGGAAGGTAAACGGACACAGTACTCCAGGTGAGGTCTGACCAGAGCAGAATACAGTGGCACTATTACTTCCCTTGATCTAGATGGTATACTCCTATTGATGCAGCCCAGAATTGCATTGGCTTTTTTAGCTGCCGCGTCACACTGTTGGCTCATGTCAAGTTTGTGCTCAACCAAGAATCCTAGATCCTTTTCACATGTAGTGCTCTCAAGCCAGGTGTCACCCATCTTGTATTTGTGCCTCTCATTTTTTTTGCCCAAGTGCAATACTTTACATTTCTCCCTGTTAAAATTCATCTTGTTTGTTTTGGCCCAGTTCTCTAATCTGTCATGGTCATTTTGAAGTGTGATCCTGTCCTCTGGGGTGTTAGCCACCCCTCCCAGTTTGGTGTCATCTGCAAATTTGATCAGGATGCCCTTGAGTCCATCATCCAAGTCGTTGATAAAGATGTTGAATAAGACCGGGCCCAAGACAGAACCCTGTGGCACCCCACTAGTCACTCTTCTCCAGGATGAAGAGGAACCATTGATGAGCACCCTTTGGGTTCGGTCAGTCAGCCAGTTACAAATCCACTGAGTGGTAGCATAGTCAAGACCGCATTTTACCAGCTTCTTTACAAGAATATCATGGGGCACCTTGTCAAATGCCTTGCTGAAATCAAGGTAGGCTACATCCACTGCGTTCCCTTCATCTACCAGGCTTGTAATTCTGTCAAAAAACGAGATCAGGTTAGTCTGACATGACTTATTTTTCAGAAATCCATGCTGACTATTGGTGATCACAGCATTCCTTTCTAGGTGCTCACAGACTGTTTGCTTAATGATCTGCTCCAGAATCTTCCCTGGTATTGATGTCAGACTGACTGACTGTAATAATACAAGGGCCTTTGCACTCTTTGGCCACCGTTCTCTTTTCCCACATTTGTCTCCATCTCTCTCTCTTAGCAGAACTGGCCCATCAATGGAGGAAGGAGCCTCGCACAGGAACCCACCCAACGGGGGCTTCTCTTGACCGGGTGAGTTGTGTTTTGGTTTCTCCCCAGGCTGTTCTCCTCCCATGTAATGTTGTTTGTGCTGAGTGCATTAAGGCAGAAGGCAGCTGAGGCAGGATGTTGGGGAGCATCCTTCTTCCAAGCTGGGGGCCCGTTAGGTGGTGTTCAGCTGCCGTCAGCACCTGCCAGTGTGGTGCTGGCAAGAGCTGTGGTCCAGCAGTTTCTGGAGGGTGCCAGCTCTGCAAGATTGGGGAAGGGCCACAACGGTCGCTAACATCTGCCTTGCATGCAGGAAGTCCCAGGTTCAGTTCCCAATAGCTTCTCCTGTTAGGGCTGGGAGCGACTCCATCTGAAATCTTGGAGAGGTGCTGCCAGTCAGGGTGTAGACCAGGGTTGCCCAAATTTGGATCTCCAGGTGCTTTTGGACTACAATCCCCATCATCACTGGCCACTGATCCTGCTACCTACGGATGATGGGAATTGTAGTCCAACAACAGCTGGAGACCTGAGTTTGAGAAACACTGCCCTACAGCTTTGGGGGCTCCCAGGCCTCATCTGCACTGCACATTTAAATAGAGGGAATGTTAGATCATACTCTTTTTAAATATGTAATAAGCAATTCATTTTCATTGCAGTTTATCTGCTTTCGGACCAATTTAAACAGCTTGAGATTTCTTACGTTGCTCAGGTCTCCTCTGCACTTTGCGTCTTCATTTTGTTTGGGGTGGTTTTTTTTTACAATTACACATCACTATTAATAATAATAGTAAGAAAACACCTACCAGTTTATAACAGTGATGCACAAAATCATACAGCAAAACCCATGTAAAAATGTTATAGTTTGAAATCAGCTAACCGTAAGGGACAGATGCGTTCTTAACTGACGGAACAGAAGAGCTTTCAGCAGTTTTAAGAAGTTGGAATGCAAGGTGCACCTTGTGTATAAAGCAAGCATAGGCAAATTCGGCCCTCCAGATGTTCTGGGACTACAATTCCCATCATGCCTGAACACTGGTCCTGTTAGCTAGGGATCATGGGAGTTGTAGTCCCAAAACATCTGGAGGGCCGAGTTTGCCTACGCCTGCCATATAGCATCGTCCGGTTTGTGGAAGCGCAAATTTGGAACAGGAAGAGTCCCCCCCCCCTTGGATGTAGTGAGAATCCCGCCCCCCCTTCACTTCTTTTGCTTTGGCTGCCTGGCAAGAATGCATCAGTTGTCCTTGCTGAGGGCTTCCCCTCTCATTCTCCTCGCCTTCCTTCCCTCTTGGCAACTCCTGAGCTGCTTGGTGTCAAACGTTACGTGGTCCAGTCTTCACTTTCCCCCTTGGGGAGCGCAGCCAAGGTTTCGCTAGCCAGAGGCAGCAGATGTTCAGGCCCGAGCGGAGGCTTCAAAGGCAGGGAAGTCGGAGCAAGCCGGCCAGATCCTGGCTCGCAACCAACCTGCGGTGGTCTCTCTGGGCAGGAAGCGGCCCTTTCAGTTCTCGCATGAGCTGAGAGTTGGGGTCTTTTGGCCACCACACACAAGCTATTATTCTCTCTGCCCTCCCACCTGCGAAATGGGGATAATCGGTGCGTCCTACCTTACAGGCATGCTTAGAGAGGCCATAATAAACAAAGCGCTTCTTACAACTGAAATGTGCAATGAGTCACTTGTTACGGGTTCTTTTTTCCTGGTTGAGATAGCAGAGTGAGGGGGAGAAGACATGGGAAATCTATTCCAAAGGGGTGGTTTCTCCTCCCTGTATTTTCTTTCTCCCTCCCAACCGCCGCATTTCCCCTCGTCATGTGGAAGGGACTGTTATAAAGCCCTTCGAGTCGCCGTTGCCAAAACCAATTGCAACCTGATCTCGTTTTCTTAACTCGCTCTCTTTTTCTCTCGCCCGCCAAGGGCAATCTGGTAATATTTGGCATCTGCACTTCCCAAATTCCTCCAGCGTGCGGAAATAATAAAAAACGGGACTTTTCAGGTTTTGCTTTCGAGGGGCAAAGGAAGAAGTCGGGGAGGAATCAGATGATTGGAAAAGTGTGTTTGCAAAAAGATTGCGTCTCCTCTCTGCGCAGGACAGAGTTTGGTTTCATAGTAGGGGGGTGAGTTAGCAGAGCTGAATATATTAGCTGTGATACTGTCAAGGACAGAGTTGTGAACATATTGGCGCCCCCAGATTCTTGCAACCGGAATATTTTGTGGGGAATTCACTTTTCTTCTGCCAGCTGAGGTCATTTGTGCACCAATCTCCAGGACGTGTGGGGTGTGTGTGTTGTCGATGCTGAACCACATCTGCCGTCATCCTTGACCACTGTTAATGCTGGCTGGACCTGATGGGAATTGTAGTGCGACAGTACTTGTTGAGCCAAAGGTTAGCCACAACTGGCCTAGGCATCAGATGAGAGTCTGTAGTCTGTCCCTGCTCAGGAGGAGAAGAGGGTGCAATTTATCCCTTGCCATTTGTAAAAGAATAATAATAATAAAAATGCTTCTGGCAACAGGTTCTGCTAGGCTGTGCTACAATAAGCATGCACACCAGGTGTGTGGGGGGGAAACCTCTGGCCCCGCAAGCATTACTGAGCTTCCACTCCCAGCACTCCACTCCCAGCAAACATGCCCAGGGATGATGGGAGTTGTAGTTCAGCAGCGCCTGGAGGCCGAAAGGTTCCACGCGGCTGAAACAAGTTGCAAGTACTAGTTACAGGTAGGTAGCCATGTTGGTCTGCCATAGTCGAAACAAAATAAAAAAATTCCTTCCAATAGCACCTTAGAAACCAACTAAGTTTGTTATTGGTCTGAGCTTTCGTGTGCATGCACACTTCTTCAGATACGAAGCGTGCATATCTGAAGAAACGAAGTGTGCATGCACACGAAAGCTCAGACCAATAACAAACTTTAAGGTGCTACTGGAAGGAATTTTTTTTAAGTTGCAAGTATTCTGCCTTGTAGGATATCTTTTGGAGAAGCAAAGGCTAAGGCAGCGGTGTCCAAACTTTTTTTAAAGAGGGCCAGATGTGATGAATGAAAGGGCCGACCAAAGTTGTTGAGCTGGATTGGGACTGGATTGCACCGACCGGCAGGCCGGATTAGGCCCCCAAAATGGACTTTGGACATGCCTGGGCTAAGGAGTTGGTCCTACAGAAATCCGGAGTGGAGTCCCTAAGGCGGTTGGATGGTGCCTTGGATGGTGCCTTCCAGCAACTCCTGCAGCCAAGTTGGCCACAAACGTCTTGCTCTGCTTTCTTTTGGACCCCATCAGCGAGGCCGGGGGGGGGGGGAGGCTTGACATCTGGGCTGCCCAGGACCTCCTTATACACTGCCCAAGCTTGCACCCTGGGGAGGTCACTTGGGTGCTACTAACACAGCAGTTTGCCTTCACCCTCAGAGGCGCACTCCATTGCCTCTTGAGACAGATGCCGACAAATTCCTTCTCGGAACCCAAGCTAAGAGAGTCCCAGGTCAGAACATGAGAAGCTGTGGGAGCAGGCCCATCTAGTTCAGCTTCCTGTTCTCCCAAGTGCCTCAGCTCCGGGGATTCACCAGCTGCGAGATGGCTCTTGTGGGGTCTCAGGCCTTGCTTGTGGGTTTCCCAGAACGGGCATCTGGTTGGCCACTGCGAGAACAGGAGGCTGGCCTAGCCTGGCCTGATCAGCAAGGCTCTTCTCACAATCTTACGGATATTTTTCACAACCAGCCTTTGCCAAAAACAACCTTCCTCTCCACAGGCATGAAGACGGCACGGTCCGGTTCTGGGATGCTTCAGGAGTCTCCCTCAAGCCGCTGTACAAACTGGGCACAGCCAACATTTTCCAGACAGACTGTGAGCACAACGACAGCCTGAACCAGTCTTGCGAGGAGGACTGGCCACCCTTCCGTAAGGTAACAACCCCAACCCCCAAATGCTCATTGGGGCAGAGTGACTCCTCTTGCCTCACAGTAGCTCTGTGTCCCTTGAGCTGTGCGGTTCAACAGGTATAGATAGAGATCTTCCTATTGCCTTCCACCCACATTGTTCAGCCCAGACACTGAGGTCCAGCTCCAATGACCTTCCGGCGGTTCCCTCCCTGCGAGAAGTGAGGTTACAGGGAACTAGGCAGAGGGCCTTCTCGGTGGTGGCGCCCGCCCTGTGGAACACCCTCCCGTCAGATGTCAAAGAGATAAATAATTATACGAGCTTTGGAAGACATCTGAAGGCAGCAGCCCTGTATTGGGACGTTTTTAGTGTTTGATGTTTTAGTGTGCTCTTTTGTCTGTTGGGAGCCACCCAGAGGGACAGGGGCAACCCAGTCAGATGGACAGGGCACAAACGACAACAACAGCATTAACAAAACAAACAACAATTGTTACTGTTCCCTTGCTTGAGGGAGAAATCTTTGTTTTATGCCTGCAGTCCAACAGCAGGTTACCAGTAAGTCCCTCTTCCCAGGGAGTTCTGGGAATTGTAGCTCTTTCAGAGGAATGGGGTGTGTGTGTCTCTGCTCCCTTAACAAACTATAGCTCCCAGGGTTCTTTGGGGGAACTGACGGCTCTTGCAAGTGGCAGGGTACGACTTTGAATGCACAGTGCTGATGGAGCCTCAGAGCAGAGAAGCAGCTAGCTCTGTGTTGATTTCTGCTACGTCGGTACTCGTTATCTTGTCTCACTCGTTTCTAAACGAATTCAGCAATGCATCTTTTAAAATCTGTTCTCTTTTCTAAAAAAGATTTGGCTATTGCTTGTGGAATTGTGCCCCCAAGTGGAGGAAGGGAGTCATTGCAGCTTTTGAGCTGGATGGAAACTTTCATAGTCTGAACCTCATCTATGTAAAAGTATATGTTGCATTTTTTAAAAAAAATGCAGAACAAATATTTGCATGCATGCTTATTGAGTGCAAGGCATCTTTCCCACCCCAGGCCCTTTTCGACCCATGGACTGTGGGGAGAGGGGGCAGTGTTTTCAGTATCAACCAGTTTGGGAAACTTTGTTCACACGGTCTGATGAAACACTGCAGAAAGAGGCCCGTTGTGATCTTCTCCTCTTCCCCCGCCATATGAACACACGCTCCAATATATACAGCACTTGACTGCTTTCTTCTTACAGAGGGAATTGTGTGGCTCTGATCTTCATATCCTTTGCTTCTCTCTCTCCCTGGAAATTAATGCATGAATATCTGTCTTCCAGGTTGGCTGCTTTGACCCTTACAGTGATGACCCCAGGCTGGGGATTCAGAAGATTGCTCTGTGCAAATACACAGCTAAGATGGTGGTGGCTGGCACAGCAGGGCAGGTAACTGGGAAAGGCGTAATTTTTCTGAACCCCGTGATACAATCCCTCCTAACCTGCCCACACCTGCATGGCCCGGAAGCTGCAGCTGGTACCGAAGGCAGTGGCCGGGCAAATGACGAGGGCAGGCGGCCAACAGCATGCCAGACCTCTGCTTAAGCAACCGCACTGCCATGCCGGGTTCCAGGTTATTGTGCTGCTACAGTGGTAGCTTGGTTCTCAAACTTAATCCGTTCCTGTGGTCCGTTCCAAAACCAAAGCTTTCCAAAACCAAGGTGCGCTTTCCCATAGAAAGTAATGCAAAAGGAATTAATCTGTTCCAGACTTTTAAAAACAACCCCTAAAACAGCAATTTAACATGAATTTTACTATCTAACAAGACAATTGATCCATAAACTGAAAGCAATAAACAATGTACTGCAGTCACACAATCAATCAATCAGTAGCTGAACTGGGTTCCACACAGTCACAAAAACAAAACAAAAAGAGCCGCAAAAACAAAAATGCAAAATACAGTGGTACCTCGGGTTACATACGCTTCAGGTTACAGATGCTTCAGGTTACAGACTCTGCTAACCCATAAATAGTACCTTGGGTTAAGAACTTTGCTTCAGGATGAGAACAGAAATTGTGCTCCAGTGGCACGACGGCAATGGGAGGCCCCATTAGCTAAAGTGGTGCTTCAGGTTAAGAACAGTTTCACATTAAGAACGGACCTCCCGAATGAATTAAGTACTTAACCTGAGGTACCACTGTAAATAGGAAAAACAGACAGACCTTAGTGCAACACTCAAAACGGAAGTGTGGCACTCAAATTGGAAGCGTAACGCTCAAAACGGAGCATGTTTGGCTTCTGCAAAGGGTTCGCAAACCTGAACACTTACTTCCAGGTTTGCACTGTTTGGGTTCCAAGTTGTTTGAGTACCAAGGCATTTGAGAACCAAGGTACCACTGTATACACAAAGCCCTGAATTACATGGGTCCAGTGTGAAACTGAGAAGCACCTTCCTCTTGTCCCTGATCCCCGTCTTTCTGCCCCCCCCCCATGGCAGGTGCTGGTGATGGAGCTCGCCGACGAAAAGTCGGAGCACCTGATCAACGTGGCCGTGGTCGACCTCCTCCAGGACCGTGAGGGCTTCACGTGGAAGGGCCACGACCGCCTCACCCCCAAGAACGGCTCCCTCGCCTTCGCCCCTGGCTTCCAGCCCTGCGTCCTTGTCCAGTGCATGCCCCCGGCGGCCGTGACGGCCGTCACGCTGCACTCCGAGTGGAACCTGGTGGCTTTCGGGACCAGCCACGGCTTCGGGGTGTACGATTACTACCGGAGGAACTCTGTGCTGGCCAGGTAGGGGGCGGGGGGGGGGCAGGGCAAGTTTTAAGGTGAAAGCACCTTCATTTGAATCCTCAAGCAATTCGTATCCGGCCTCAATTCAGAGTGCTGGTTTTGACCCTATAAAGCAGGGGTAGTCAACCTTTTTATACCTACCACCCACTAATGCATCAGATTTTTTTTATTTAAATGGGGTTTTTAAAATAAAAGGCTTTTGGAGGAAAAATCTTTCTAAAGATAGTTTTCTATTTAAGTTACGTTATAGTCCAAAGGCTATTCATCGGGAAATAAGGATTTGTTTTAAGTTTTGCATGTGTGCTGAAACTTAGTTTTAAGTTTTGTTTTTTTAAAAAAAACATTTAACCACATCAGTTAACAAACATGGATACATATGCTATAACGTTACTGTTTTAGTTAAATAAGTTGTTTAAATTGTTATTGAGGAAATGATTATTTTTCTCCTTCCAATAAAGTACAGCAGAAAAGTTGTCCTAATATTAACAGTTAACTTATTAAACCTCACAATGATGTCACAATTATCCGTCTTATGTATTTATAATAGTATAACCAAATCAGAATTTTATGATATACAGTGGTACCTCGGGTTACATACGCTTCAGGTTACATATGCTTCAGATTACAGACTCTGCTAACCCAGAAATACTACCTCAGGTTAAGAACTTTGCTTCAGGATGAAAACAGAAATTGCACGCTGGCAGCGCAGCGGCAGCAGGAGGCCCCATTAGCTAAAGTGGTGCTTCAGGTTAATAACAGTTTCAGGTTAAGAACAGACCTCCAGAACGAATTAAGTTCTTAACCTGAGGTACCACTGTAACTGTAAAAACTACTCTGAAAATTTATTATTCCAAAAATGAAACCTTCATCTGCTTGTAAATATTAAGATTATACCAGCAAGAATGAGTCTTTCTGTAAAAAAATGTTTTAAATCAAGTCTTACTGACTAGTGATTTAAATTGTGATTTAAATCGATTTGATTTAAATCAAATCCACCCTTCTGCTGTCTCTCAAACAGGTGCACGCTGCACCCCAATGACTCCCTCGCCATGGAGGGGCCTCTTTCTCGGGTGAAGTCCCTGAAGAAGTCTCTCCGGCAGTCCTTCCGCAGGATCCGAAAAAGCAGGGTGTCTGGGAAGAAGAGGGTCAACACCAGCAGCCCCTCAAGCAAGGTGAGTGGACTGGGGCGCGTGCCCAGTTAGGAAAGCTGCGGGTTCGAGTTCTGGGTTAAACCCTAACAAAGGTTTAGGAAGGAAGGGAAGGAGGGAGGAAGGAAGGGAGAGGGAGGTTGAGGTTTTGGGACTGGTGTGTAGACATGGCAGCAGAAAGGGAGGGGAGCCTTTACGTTTCCCAGTTTTGGGGGAGAGATGCTTCTTGGAAGGGGGTGAACCTCAAAAGGCCCTGATTGGAGAAAGGGGAAATGGCTCCGTCTCCCGGTGAAAAGGAGCCTGGCAAAGGCAAAAAATGGAGTGCAGAATAAACAACAACAACAACAACAATAATAATTTTATTATTTATACCCCGTCCATCTGGCTGGGCTTCCCCAGCCACTCTGGGCGGCTTCCAACAAAATATTAAAATACAGTAATCTGTTAAACATTAAAAGCTTCCCTAAAGAGGGTTGCCTTCAGATGTCTTCTAAAAGTCTGGTAGTTGTTATTCTCTTCGACATCTGCTGGAAGGGCGTTCCACAGGGCAGGTGCCACTACCAAGAAAGCCCTCTGCCTGGTTCCCTATAACTTTGCTTCTCGCAGTGAAGGAACCACCAGAAGGCCCTTGGCACTGGACCTCAGTGTCCGGGCAGAACGGTGGGGGTGGAGACGCTCCTTCAGGTATACTGGACCGAGGCCATTTAGGGCTTTCAAGGTCAGCACCAACACTTTGAATTGTGCTCGGAAACGTACTGGGAACAGCTGCCAGTCAAGATAAGCAGCATTGGGCTAGATCAGGGGGAACCCTTTGGTTGTTGCTGGCCTCTGACTGACTCCCAGTGACCCCCAGCCAACAAGGCCAGTGGTCAAGGGTGAGTCAGAATCCAGCAGTCTCAAGAGGAGAACAGAATGAAAAGATAAACGGAAGATAAAAATGGGGCCATAAGTCCTAGTTGAGGATGGATGGGGAATGTAATATTGTAGAGCAGGGTGGCACGGAACTGTTTTTGAAGCATCACTCGAACTGTTTCTCATCCTGGCGATGGCTTGACATGAATCTGCCTCCTTCTCTTGCCCCCGTCAGGTGCAGGAGGCAAATGCCCAGCTGGCTGAGCAGCCCGGCCCCCACGACGTGGAGATGACCCCCGTCCAGCGGCGGATTGAACCCCGCTCGGCCGACGACTCGTTGTCGGGAGTCGTGCGCTGCCTCTACTTCGCTGATACCTTCCTCCGAGACGGTAAGGAGGAGGAAGAGGTGCAACGCGGGTGGAAAGGGACCGGAGTCCGGGATGGTTGGGACTCTACTGCCCAACAGTCCCAGACACCCATGTCTGGTGGCAAGGGATGATGGGAGTTGTAGTTTGACAGCGCCTGAAGGGCATCTAGTTGGGAAAGCCTGGCAGCATCAGGCCTGGAATTGGTCACTTGCCACGTTTAAAAGGCAATTTATTCCGCTCTCACTACATTTTGTTAACTCTTAGTTCTATATTTGAGCTTTCATGCGATGTAAAAGCCACTTCTGGAACTTACAGTGAAGCAAAGCGCAACTTTGGTGCTCATTTTCGTGTTACTTGCCTCCAGAAAAAACACAACCATTTGCAAATACAGTGGTACCTCTGGTTAAGAACTTAATTCGTCCTGGAGGTCCGTTCTTAACCTGAAACTGTTCTTAACCTGAGACACCACTTTAGCTAATTGGGCCTCCTGCTGCCGCCGTGTGATTTCTGTTCTTATCCTGAAGCAAAGTTCTTAACCCGAGGTCTGGGTTAGCGGAGTCTGTAACCTGAAGCGTCTGTAACCTGAAGTGTTTGTAACCCGACCACTGTAATATGGAAATGATCGCTAAACTTGTACTATGTTCCACTATAGTTCCACTATTATTACTATTAATAATAATTACATTTCTATACTGCCCTTCACCCAAAGATCACAGAGTGGTTTGCCATATAAAAACTCAAAAATAAGGTTCTTGGCCCTTAGAATCGTAGCACTGAGAGGGACCTGGGAGGTCATCCATCCCAGCCCTCAGCTCATTGCAGGATGCCTTCTCTCACTGCCTGTCTTCCCCCTCCCCTCTCCCCCCCAGCTACGCATCATGGGCCCACCATGTGGGCCGGCACAAACTCTGGCTCGGTGTTTGCCTACGCCCTGGAGGTCCCTTCGCAGGAGAAGTTTTCCGAGCGCTCAGTGGAGGCGGTCTTGGGCAAGGAGATCCAGCTCATGCACAGAGCGCCCGTGGTGTCGATCGCCGTCTTAGACGGCCGGGGGAACCCTCTGCCGGAACCGTACGAGGTCTCGCGGGACCTGGCCAAAGCCCCCGACATGCAGGGCAGCCATTCAGTGCTCATCGCCTCAGAAGAGCAGTTCAAGGTAATCCTGAGGGAGGGGCAGAATCTCTAGCCGTGTGAGAAAGTTATTTGGGTATCTAGTGCCCTTGGGGGCCACTGGCACCTCAATCTTACGAGGGCTGAGTCGGGGAGGTTCATGAAAAGTGTCCTCAGCAGTCCTTTTTTTTTGAGAGGGGGTGTGCTGAGTTATGAACAAGGCCTAAGGTGACCGCTCTTTCAGAGTGAAGGCAAAGCATTGCCCTCTCTCTCTCAATTGATTGCCTGCCAGCTGCTTCTGTCTCCACCTCCTCTGTGTCAGTGTTGCCCTCGTAGAGCGTGGCAGCGAAGAGGATAGGGACAAAACTGGAATCGGTTGGCTCTGCCTGTTGCTGGTTCTCTGGCGCCACCTACTGTTGGGCTCCCCGCCTTCTGCCCTACCAGTAGCAATAGGCACCAGGCTGATTCTAACAAAACCTGGGTGGGTGCCGTTGTCCTGCAAGTTTGGCAAAGGGGCTGCTATTCTGCCTTGAGCTTCTGGGAACGAGAGAGAAGATGCAGTTCTTTTGGAGAAAATAAATGAGTTTTCTGAGAACCTGCTCCCTCCTGAGCCAAGGAGGGCGGAGCTTCAGCTGGGCGGGGCTAAAGCCTTGCACGTCCTCCTTGTGCCCTCCTCCTCCCGACTCACTTCCCGCTGCCTCCCACTCCAGGTCTTCACGCTGCCCAAAGTCAGCGCCAAAACCAAGTTCAAGCTGACGGCCCACGAGGGCTGCCGGGTACGGAAAGTGGGGCTGGTGAACTTTGTCAGCGCGGCGTGCGAGGACTACGCAGAGAACTGCCTCGCCTGCCTCACCAACCTGGGGGACATCCACGTCTTCACGGTGCCCGGTCTGCGGCCGCAGGTGCACTACGACTGCATCCGGAAGGAGGACATCAGTGGAATCGCCTCGTGCGTCTTCACCAAACACGGGCAAGGTGAGCCCAGAAGGAGCAAGGAGGCAACGTGGGGCAGGAGGAAGACTTAGACCCAGAGGGAAAGAGGGGGCACCATGGGGCAGGGACACTGAGACCTGGAAGAAGCTGGGAATGATGAGGCACTATGGGGTTGAGCTAAGGTAAAGGTAAAGGGGCCCCTGACCATTAGGTCCAGTCATGGCCGACTCTGGGGTTGCGGCACTCATCTTGCTTTATTGGCCGAGGGAGCCGGCGTACAGCTTCTGGGCCATGTGGCCAGCATGACTAAGCCGCTTCTGGCGAACCAGAGCAGCGCACAGAAACGCCGTTTACCTTCCCGCCGGAGCGGTACCTATTTATCTACTTGCACTTTGACGTGCTTTCGAATTGCTGGGTTGGCAGGAGCAGGGACCGAGCAACGGGAGCTCACCCCGTCGCGGGGATTCGAACCGCTGACCTTCTGATTAGCAAGTCCTAGGCTCTGTGGTTTAACCCACAGCGCCACCTGCATCCCTCGGGGTTGAGCTAGTTAGAGCTAAAAAAAAGCAGATTGAGAACTTGCCCCTGGGGTGGGGCAAGTTAGACCAGGGGTGATCAAAGAGTTGGAGCAGGTGAAGGGGTTGAGGGCTGTTTAGGTTGAAGCAGCCTTCCAGATATTCTGGACTTCCAACTCCTATCGGCCCGAGCCAGCGCAGTTGGGAACACTCTTTTTATTTTTATCTTTTTTTCCCCCAAACATATTTATTGAAATTTTCAAAGGATTACAAAAGTATAAAAAGAAAAAAGAGAAAAAAAGAAAAAACACAAAAAGCAAAATACAAAATTAAAACAGTGATTAAAAACAATTCCACCTTCTTTCACTTAACTTTCATTTACTTATTTCCCAGACTTCCTCGCCTCTCCCTTTTTTGTATTCCAATTCAATTTGTTGATTCAGCAAATTCTTTCCCACTTTCCTTATCTTAATCTTCCATTGTCTTAATCTATTTTCATCATTGTCTTATACCATAAAAAAAGAAAAACCTTAAAATTCAAAACTTTAAACTTATTTTTACTGATTTCTCATATCCATTATATTCTTACCTAATCCTATAAACATTTATACTAAAGCCAAGCCATTTCCTTTCAAACATCCTTCTATCGTTCATAAATATATAAAACAGTCCTAATAGTCCAATAAAGAGAGTAAAACAATCCAATCTTCATCCAGCGTCCCCTCCCCCTGGTTCCGGATTTGTCAGTCCATTTTATCTCATAGAACTAGCACATTAACCTCGTAACCTTATATCCGAGGCCCTTAAGTCTCTTCCCTGTCCCTTCCACAATTTTTCTTCTGGGTCTCCTTTCCCTCGTGTGAACTCCAACTTAGTAATGTTATTGACCCTTTTCAACAAATCAGCCCTTTTCCCACAGTCCATATTGAACTCCATATAGGATTTAAAGTCATATTTCAAAGTCCTTCCAAAATTAGGAGTCCCCATATCTCCAGACCTCTCACGGCCCATTCCCAGACTCGGAAAGTCCATAAATTCCTGCTCAGGGGGGTCAACCCAACCCCTCATTTCCAGACCAATCCAAACTTTATCTTTCCAAGTCTGATTTTTTCGACAATCAATTGGTAAATCCAAAGGCTCATGTTCCTGCTGGGCCGCAACTTCCTCCATCTCTGACTCCATCTCTGGCTCCCAAAATTCCACATCCTCCTCTTCTTTCATCTGTTCTATTTCGGCAGACTCCTGGCTTGATTCCTGGATAAGCTCCATTCTTTTTCCCACTGCCTGGTCCAAATTTTCCACTGTCTGCTTGAGTTTTCCAACCAAGTCAGTCGTCAAATTCGTTTCCTCATGCAGTTCTTCCAGTAGGGCATTTGTTTTAAAGAAGACACACAATAGTACTTCTGAATACATTGTGCTTCAAGGACACCAGTCAAGTTCCCACGAGATAGTCTGCAGCAGCTGGAAATTCCCTGTAAACAGCTACAATTTCAGGTTCTCCCTCTAGGGGGTAAACTTCTATTGCAGATCCAGCCACAAAGTTACTTTTTTTTTGTTTAGTTTTGTTACTTTTGTCCAAATTTGTTGCTTTAAAATGCGAAAGGACACAGTGGAATCACAATGTTTCTCTTCATTTAACTAGCTGTCAAAACTTCTGTCACTGGTCAATGAGCTTTAAATATCAATCCTGACACCCGCTCCAGGGTTAGGACAGTGGAAGCTTACTTTACTTTAAGCTTACTTCGGCAGTTTTAGACGTTCTAAAGAAAAGCTCCCCCTTCTCCTGCTGAAAGAGGGGGGGTCTAACCTTTTAGATGATGAAGTCCAGTCTTTTGGTAGTAATTTTCAAGACTCTAGCTTACTCTGTCTTTGCTTTGTACGGTCTACAAAGAAACGGAAGGCTGACTTCCTGTTTGGACCTTTCCGTTTCAGTATCAAATTAGGTTAAAATTTAAGTCCGATTCCTCTCTACCGGCCAGTCCTTGTTTAAAATCCAATTGTTCCAATTTCATGTACTCACGGATGATGCTTTTAGATGCCGAATTTTCCCAGGAAAAAGGCAGCGCTCTCTGGTAACAGCTATGCGGCTTCGCTCCACGGAAAGAGCAGTTTGACTCTCAGCACCGCGCCGCTTCCCCCTCGTCGCTTCGGAGCCCGTTAGTGGGTTCCTTTGCGGGTTGGGGGGGCGCTAATGGTGCCCACCGAGTCCCATGTTCACAGGCTTCTCCCTCCTGTGATTTCTAAAGGGTCCCCGCTTCGCCGTGGCGGAAAAAGACCCGTTTCCCGCGGAGCTTGTCCCTCCGATTCGGAGGGAGTCCGCCATTACCGATGGCGCCACCCCGGAAGTCCCTCTTTTTATTTTTATCTTTTGGGATTTATTTGGTTTTTCAGATTGAAGTTTTACAATCACATATCCAACATACAACAATAAAACAACGATTCAAGGAATCTCCTGGACTTCCCTCCTTCCCTTCATGGGTCCTGTTGTCAATCATTTCCTCCTGCATCTTTTATGATAATCCAAATCTTTTACACCTCCACTATGCCCATTAAACTACAAGTGTTATTCCAATCCTACAAATATTTTAGCTGCTTGCAATGGTTTTTAAGATAAATTGTAAATTTCCCCCATTCCTTATTAAAATTTTGGTATTCCTGATTTCTGACTCTTCCAGTCATCTTAAGCCACTTTGGCATAATCCATCAACTTAATCTGCCATTCTTCTCTGGTAGGGGGTTTATCTTCTTTCCATCTCTGGGCCAATAACATCCACGCAGCCATGGTTGCATACATAAATAGTCCTTTCTGCTCCCTTGGGATTTCGGCACCTAAAATTCTTAAAAGAAAGGGTTGCTTTTTTTAAGAAAAGATTATTTTAAACATTTTTTCCAACTCATGTATCGTTTTCCTATCATTTCAGTTGTGAACGCTTTCATTTGAACCGTCAGATTTTTTAAAAAAGATCAGTGCGCTGCAATAAAAGCTGTCCTGTTTACCCATAAAACCAGGAGGAAAACCTACAGTCAGTGTATTATGCCATGCTAAGGAAGTGGATTCTGCTGGTGGGGCCACGTGACTCCCATCGGGAACAGAGACTGATCAGTGTTGGCTCCCCCATCTGTCTTTCCAGGCTTCTATTTGATCTCTCCGTCAGAGTTTGAGCGATTCTCCCTGAGCACCAGGAATATCACGGAGCCACTGTGTGGGCTGGACACGAGCCGTGTGCACGACTCCACCTGCCTCGGGTAAGTGCAGCTATTTAAGCAGCAACAGTGGCTTTGAAGGAAATGATTGGGGTACCACCGTGACTTCAAGTGCAGGCAAAATATTTTACGGTAGAGGGGAAAACTTGTTTAATACATAGCTGGGCTGTCTGCAAACCTGAAGGGGAAGCTTTGTGTATACAGTCAGGATGCTGTTGCTTTGCTGAACCGCAGCGGGCACAGAATTCTGCTTCCTGAGAATCTTGGATCCTTTTTAAAAAAGAGAGTCAAGTTTCTAGTGCTTAAAGTAGCAGAGGAAGATGCTTGGAAGTGTTGAGTTATAGAAGAAATCAGTTAATGCCGAAGGGGGAGAAATCACGCAAGTATGTTCAGTTTGCATATCTTGTGCAGGCTGCAGGATTTGGCATGCCTCACTGCAGAAGATTTTAATTGTCTTTGCTATCGTGATCAGATGTTTGTTGTTCCTTCGCATGCAGTAAACACAACCTTGGCTATAGACAGAGAGAGCAACGTGCGTGTTAAAACGTTGACCCTCTGTTGCAAACCAGAGGCATTGCAAAGTCTGCACGATTGACAATTGCGCAAATTGCTTTTTTAAAAAAGAAGTAATGGCCAGAGATCTGAGTCTCTTTTGCACTACTACAAACACCTGCACCTGGTATTTGCATTGAAAGTAAAATTGGTTTCTCATGCAAATAGCGCTCGGGAAGTCGAGAAGTTCGTGGGAGAAGAGATCTCGATCACAGCCATGATGAGAGCAATTGGGAACCTCAGGCTCAGGGGACAAATCCAGCCCTCCAGGCCTCTTATGTGGCCCTCAGGAATCTCCCTGGGCTCCTCCCAGTCCTCATGCCACACCCTTCACCATCTCAACCCTGCACCCTTCTTGAGTGCTTTTGTGTAGCTGGAATGTGCCCTTAAAACATCACAATGCCTCTTGCATTATGGGATGCGGGTGGTACTGTGGTCTAACCACTGAACCTCTTGGGCTTGCCGATCAGAAGGTCAGCGGTTTGAATCCCCGCGACGGGGTGAGCTCCCGTTGCTCGGTCCCAGCTCCTGTCAACCTAGCAGTTCGAAAGCACGCCAGTGCAAGTAGATAAATAGGTACCGCTGTGGCGGGAAGGTAAACGGTGTTTCCATGCGTTCTGGTTTCCGTCACGGTGTCCCATTGCACCAGAAGCGGTTTAGTCATCCTGGTCACATTACCTGGAAAGCTGTGTGGGGACATACGCTGGCTCCCTCAGCCTGAAAGCGAGATGAGCGCTGCAACCCCATAGTCGCCTTTAACTGGACTTAACAGTCCATGGGTCCTTTACCTTTTGCCTTTACCTAATGCCTCTTGCTTTCCTGAATGGAGGCCGAAGAGTCTTAATTTTTGTTTGGGGTGGAATGTACCGCATTGAACGGAGGGAAGGAATCACCTCTGTTGCTCCACCCACTTTGCTTTTGGCCCCACCCACTTCCCCCTCTATCCCTGCCCACCAGGGGAATGTGGCCCCCGAAATGTTGCTGAAGAAAGGATGCGGTCCCTGGGACGAAAACTCTTCCTGTCTCCCAGTTTAAAGCCTGCCTTTCCTCCCTTCATACCACAGTTACTTTTCGCTTGAGGGATCCTCACCATTGCTATTTTGATTTTAAACCGTGCTATTAACTAATTGTCTGAACAATGTCATGTCCAGCCTGGTAACAATAAAGGCTCCTCCCTTGTCCTTTCAGGAACAACTTCACAGCAACGCCGAAACTGAACCAGGCCAACGGGACTCACGTCCTCCAAGGATCAGAGGCCAGCCATTCCCTTGCCAGCAGCGACCGTAAGGGAATGGCCCGATTTCCTAATCAATATCAGGGAATAGTGAACAAAATGGCTTCTTCTGATTTTGCCACCACTGCTGCAGTTCTGATGTAACCTTTCCCAATAGCTTGAGGGGAAAGTTAAACCTCTCGGTTTCAAAACTGCTTTATCCTCACCAGTCTTTTTCCACTGAAAAATGTGAATTCCACTCTTTGAGAAAATTGCAAGTTTTTGTAAGAAGTTTCATTTCTCTAGGGTTATGCCTGCACCATACATGCAGAGCGCTATGGCAGTGCTTTGAACAGCTATGACGTCCCCTGAGGAATTGTGGGAAATGTAGCTTATTAAGGGTGCTGAGAGTTGTTTTCCTCACAGAACTACAATTCCCATCATTCTAAGATGATACTGACTGTTAAGTTGCTGCTGCTGCTTCCTAGAGAATATTTCTGTGCTCTCCGCTCTCCAACTGTCAACTGCTGGGACTCACAAGTGGAGAGACCACTGTGGTGCTCAGGTTTTGTTTGGGGCAACTGTGCCCCTGAAGGACCGGGTGCGCAGCCTGGGAGTAATTTTGGACTCACAGCTGTCCATGGAGGTGCAGGTTAAATCCGTGTCCAGGGCAGCTGTCTACCAGCTCCATCTGGTATGCAGGCTGAGACCCTATCTGCCTGCGGACTGCCTCGCCAGAGTGGTTATCTCCCGCTTGGACTACTGCAATGCGCTCTATGTGGGGCTACCTTTGAAGGTGACCCGGAAACTACAACTAATCCAGAACGCAGCAGCCAGACTGGTGACTGGGAGCGGCCGCGAAGAGCATATAACACCGGTCTTGAAAGACCTACATTGGCTCCCAGTACATTTCCGAGCACAATTCAAAGTGTTGGTGCTGACCTTGAAAGCCCTAAACGGCCTCGGTCCAGTATACCTGAAGGAGCGTCTCCACTTACATTGTTCAGCCTGGACACTGAGGTCCAGCTCCAAGGACCTTCTGGCGGTTCCCTCACTGTGAGAAGTAAAGCTACAGGGAACCAGGCAGAGGGCCTTCTGGGTGCTGGCACCTGCCCTATGGAATGCCCTCCCACCAGATGTCAAGGAGATAAAACTATCTGAGTTTTAGAAGACATCTGAAGGCAGCCCTGTTTAGGGAAGTTTTTAATGTTTGATATTTTATCGTGTTTTTAATATTCTGTTGGGAGCTGCCCAGAGTGGCTGGGGAAACCCAGCCAGATGGGCAGGGTATAAAAAATAAATTGTTGTTGTTGTTTGTGAGTTTCTGCTAATGGCTGTATGGTGAGGACAGAAGGCTGGAGGAGATGGATGGGCCTTTATTCTGATCTATTAGCGCTCCTCTAAGGTTCTTCCCCCTTTCTCCAACCCTCAGGGTCTCCGGATGAACACCAAGCTTCTTTCTCTCCAACGCCAGTGGATTCACCCAATAACAGCATCGACACCCCACTGGATACCACCGGAGACATCACCGCTGAGGAAGTGAAGGATTACTTAGCGTAAGTCTCCACCCTCATCTTAGATCTATCTCTATCTAGCCATTCCATCAGACTGCCTCTGTGGGAGGGAGAGAATCAATCACAGAATAGTAGAGTTGGAAGGGGCACCGAGGGTCATCTAGTCCAACCCCCTGCCATGCAGGAAACTTTTTGCCCAACGTGGGGCTCGAACCCAGAAGCCTCAAATTAAGAGTCTCATTCTCTACTGACTGAGCTATCCCAGGCTCACTCCCAACAGCTTATCCAAAAGCCCAGCCCCTGAACTGTGCCAGCTTGTCAAAAGAGGAACAACTGTTTAGAAATTGGTGCCTGGGTTTTGGTTTTTCCTCTTCCATCCCTGTCCCTTTCCCCTTGTGTGTCGTGGGTTTTTTCAGATTGTAAGCCACTTTGTTTTGATTGTATGTAAGCTGCCCTGGGGGACTTTTTGGCTGAAAAGCGGTGTACAAATGTTCTAAAATATATGTATCTGTTTATGTATCTATATCCAAACTACATGGCATGATGATGGGAAGACCTGATAACTTCGCCTTAAAATCTGTGAAATGGGCAAGGAGTAAACCTAAACAAACCATTCCAGTGATTGTTACTTAGTTTAAAATGCCTTTTTTCTATTTAAAAAAATGTTACGGTCGATAATGCTTGGTTCCCCTGATTTGGATACTGAAAGGAAAATCTCCCTGTTCAGTGGCAGTATATCCCCAAATGCTAGGGACAAAACGATAACCATCTCGGCCATGCCCTGGGTTCTGTGAGGCAAAAGTGCAGACTGAAAACATTTTAAATAAATAATGTTAAAATCCTGATCTCTCGCAGGCCATCGGAGGAAGCAGAGAGAAATCTGAGGAACATAAATGAGGACGAGGCTCGTTCCCCAGGGATCTTGATCAAATGAGGTACGTCCTGTGAAGAGGAAAGAGTCAGGTGTCTAGGCCTCAGGTCTTGCCTACATAATTTTTAAGCCTATTTTTATTTTCCGAGGATAAGGTTAAGGGGTCTGAGCAGAATGGGGTTCTGGTTTAGACTTAGCATAGGTAAGCATAGCATAGTATAGGGCTTAGCATAGGTCAGCGGCAAGAAACCACATTAGACCTGCAAGTCCCCTGGATTTGACCCGGGAGTCCATTTTGGGTGAAACACCTTCGCCATTCCCACACCTGACACCAGCTGTAGTGGCAAAGGCAGGTTCTTCCTTTGCAGCTGCAACGGGAATCTTTGCTGCCCTTAAAACGAAAGAAGTGCCATGGTCAGATCACTTCCTGGTGCAACTGGACTTCTCTGCGACCCATCCCCTCTGCAGGGAGGTGGGACCAATTCGGATGGTCCGCCCCCGCCACTTAATGGATCCAAATGGTTTCCAGAGAGTGGTAGGGGATGCTTTATCCCATGTTGATGGCCTTTCAGCTGATTCCCTGGTGGCCCGCTGGAATGCGGAGTTAACCAGGGCTATTGACTGTTTGGCTCCGAAGCGCCCTCTCCGATTGCATGGAGCCCGGACAGCCCCGTGGTTTTCCACGGATCTGAGGGCAATGAAACAATCGTTGAGACGGCTAGAGCGCCGGTGGCGGATAACTCATTCCGAATCTGACCGGACACAGGTTAGAGCTCAACGTCGAGCCTACCAAGTGGCGATAGCGACGGCGAAGAAGAATTTCTTCACCGCCTCTATTGCATCTGCAGAAAACAGCAGCAGGAGACTTTTTCAGGTGGTTCACAATTTAGCGGAACCACCTGCAACATCGGGGCCCAGTATGGGCCACATGTTCTCCTGCAATGATTTTGCAAAGTTTTTTGCAGATAAAATCGCTCAGATTCGGGAAGAAGTAGACTCCACCGTGGGAGCAGGGCCGGGGCGGGAGAGTGCTAGAGTTCTGTCTAGTCAAGTTGAGTGGGATCAATTCCAATCTGTTACCTCCGAGGATGTGGACAGGCTGCTTGGACGAGTGAGACCAACCACCTGTCTCCTGGATCCTTGCCCATCCTGGCTTATAAAAGCTAGCCGGGAAGGACTGGGCGATGGGCTTCGTGGGGTGGTGAATGCTTCCCTCCGTGAGGGAGCCTTCCCAGACCCGCTGAAAGAGGCGGTTATTAAACCGCTTCTTAAAAAACCATCTTTAGATGCGGCCACGATGGCCAACTATCGCCCAGTCTCAAATCTTCCATTCTTGGGCAAGGTGATTGAGCGAGCGGTTGCCGAACAACTCCAGGCACGCCTGGAAGAAGCGGACCATTTGGATCCCTTCCAGTCGGGATTCAGGCCTCATCATGGGACTGAAACTGCCTTGGTCGCACTGGTTGATGATCTCCGGCGGGCTAGAGACAAAGGTGAGAGCTGTTTCTTAGTTCTGCTGGATCTCTCAGCGGCGTTTGATACCATCGACCATAACATCCTTCTGGACCGTCTTGAGGGGCTGGGAGCTGGGGGCACTGTCATACAGTGGTTCCGCTCCTTCCTCCTGGGCCGTGTTCAGAAAGTGGTGGTGGGGGATGAGTGTTCAGACCCCTGGGCTCTCACTTGTGGGGTGCCTCAGGGTTCTGTCCTCTCCCCCATGCTTTTCAACATTTACATGCAGCCGCTGGGAGAGATCATCAGGAGGTTTGGGCTGGGTGTTCATCAGTATGCGGATGATACCCAGCTCTACCTCTCTTTTAAATCAGAACCAGTGAGGGCGGTGAAGGTCCTGTGTGAGTGTCTGGAGGCGGTTGGAGGATGGATGGCGGCTAACAGATTGAGGTTGAATCCTGACAAGACAGAAGTACTGTTTTTGGGGGACAGGAGGCGGGCAGGTGTGGAGGATTCCCTGGTCCTGAATGGGGTAACTGTGCCCCTGAAGGACCAGGTGCGCAGCCTGGGAGTCATTTTGGACTCACAGCTGTCCATGGAGGCACAGGTCAAATCTGTGTCCAGGGCAGCTGTTTACCAGCTCCATCTGGTACGTAGGCTGAGACCCTATCTGCCTGCGGACTGTCTCGCCAGAGACAGCGGGATTCTCCCGCTTGGATTACTGCAATGCGCTCTACGTGGGGCTACCTTTGAAGGTGACTCGGAAACTACAACTAATCCAGAATGCGGCAGCTAGACTGGTGACTGGGGGCGGCTGCCGAGACCATATAACACCGGTCTTGAAAGACCTACATTGGCTCCCAGTACGTTTCCGAGCACAATTCAAAGTGTTGGTGCTGACCTTTAAAGCCCTAAACGGCCTCGGTCCAGTATACCTGAAGGAGCGTCTCCACCCCCATCATTCTGCCCGGACGCTGAGGTCTAGCGCCGAGGGCCTTCTGGCGGTTCCCTCATTGCGAGAAGCAAAGCTACAGGGAACCAGGCAGAGGGCCTTCTCGGTAGTGGCGCCCGCCCTGTGGAATGCCCTTCCAGCAGATGTCAAAGAGATAAACAACTACCTGACATTCAGAAGACATCTTAAGGCAGCCCTGTTCAGGGAAGTTTTTAACGTGTGATATTTTACTGTATTTTTGGTTTTTATGGAAGCCGCCCAGAGTGGCTGGGGAGGCCCAGCCAGATGGGCGGGGTATAAATAATAAATTATTATTATTATTATTATTAATGGGAAACGCCTGACGTCACGTGACACATCCCTGAAGTCATATGGCAGTCAGGTGACTGACTGCCATATGACTTAATGGTGTGCCTGCCTGCATGTAACCCTCTTTCGGTTAACAGCAGCAGAGCAAATTTTGCAACGCCATTTTGACTTAAACCTAATGCAGGTTTGGATAGGGTTGCCATATTTCAAACAGTGAAAAGCGTTTTTTGGCAACATTGTTGAGATTTTTTTAGTTTTGCCCAAAATGGTTGAGCTTCTTTTCTGCCAAAAAATGCCCTTTTCTGCCATACATCCGGATTTTCCCAGACAAAAATCTGGGAAATTCCAGATGTATGGCAACTCTAGGTTTGGATAACATTTTGATCCTACTGATTCAGTTTCTCATTAATTTTATTGCCATTGCAATGTTTTGGGTTTTATTAGGGCAACTTGAAAACTAGGCAGAGAGTGTAGGCTTTTCAAAATAAGGAAACTGAAGTTTTGTAAGTGGATGTGTCTAGTTGCAGAATATCCAGCTCATAATTCTGTGTTCCTTCTGCAGATACTACACAAGGTCCCATTGGCCTGTTTTGGCGCTCGACACCCCCCAGGGACAAAAGACTTTTGACTGTGTGGTAACAGACTGTTGGTCTTTCCGATTCCTCTCCTTCCAGAGACCCTGTTCTGCATTTTCTTCCTTTTTCTTAATTACAAAGAGTCATGACGTTTTTCTACCGCACGGCCTGGAAGTGGACTCATGAGGAAGATTTCTTCGTGCTGGGGGTCTCCCCATCACCTCTTCCTCGGTACCTCTCCCAAGTTTGCAATCACCAACTTCTTCTTTTTTAAAAAAAAATGAAGAAAAGGAAAATGTGCCAATCTCTTCGACAGGACCAAGTTGTCTCTTCTGTTGCACAAAAAACACACACTAAAACTCTTAAAACCTTTTTCTAATAAAGCAAAAACGAGACACAATGTGGGCGCATGGGAGGGGCCTGCCTGTGGCGTCAGGATCCCACCGAGACTGAACCAGCCTCTCTCTTTGGCCGAGGTATCAGCATCAAACTTTGCACGAAAAAGAAGCCTCTTTAGATATATACAGACACACTTGACGGATGGTTTTGTTTCTGCTTCCTGGTACACCTTTCTTGAAACCTCTTGGGATCGAGTGGCTGAATTGCTCTGTTTACATACTTCCAGATTCTCCTTTCCTCCTTTTTTCTGAGAGCTTTCCCACCCCACCCCACCCTACTTCTGGCAACTTCTTGCATCAGCCGGCTGGGGAAAACAGGCCTTGATCTTATGGCAAAATGCCTCCCACTTCTGTGGTGCTAGTGGGGAACTCTTTGGAGAAGAGCCCAACCTGAAGAAATTCTTTTGTAATACTGGCGGAAAGTTGTTATTTTGTTCTTGGCTTGCAGAGAACATTTTGTCTAGCTGGGCAGAAGGGTTTTCTTTCCGCGGTGCAGCTGTACAAATTGGGTGCGCAAGAGGCAGGTTTTCGGGAAACGGATCTACGAGGAAACCCACCTGCAGCTGCACATCTTCCCTCCATGTGGTTGAAGTTCTAACCAGCCGCTCAAGAGAGCTCTTGTTACCTCTGCATGGCTGCAAGCTTCGCACTGAATAAGAAAACGTCCGAGTGAATTTCCTGCGTCTCCTGTTTGATGGCGTCCCCTGATCCTCCTTTTCTAGGAACTGTGCATTTTTTTAGGATGGGGGGAAGGAGGAGAGGTGCATGAGGGGACACTAGAAATATGGAACTCATAAAGTACAAGTGTTTGCATCTCGCACTGCTGTGCTCTGTAGGAGCTCCGGCATTTGCTTTCTCAGCCTTATCTGAAAGGATGGCCTTCAAGGTGTTGTGAAACGACATCTCCCATCACCCCTGACCCTTGGCCTTGCTGGCTGCTGGGAGCTAAGAGTCAAGCAATATTTGGAGGGTCACAGGTTCACACAAACCCCGACCCTAGGAGCATTGGGTCCAGTAATTACGACAAGTTGGCAACTTCCTTCCTGAAATTTTGGCTTGCTAATTTTGACACCTTCTGTTTGATGCCAGCCCTGTGACCCACCTACAGAGCAACAAGGTGGCAAAAATCAGATTACATGCCTTTTATTTCTTGCCAAGTGATCTTCAGGTGGGTTTAGGAAGCAGGCTAGTATGCCATGAGACTTTGGCGACAGGTTCAAAAGTGTACTGCTATTCACACGTGGCCCTTTTGTGACACCTTTATTACATTTTATTTCTGCTGGTTGGTTGGCGAGAGTTATGATCGTGCACTGGTGTTTGAAGCCAGTGAGTTTAACACAAGCAGCTAGATCTGTTTTTTCTTCTTTTTTTTTGCCTAGTGTGTTATTATTTACTCCTTGTCTCCTCCTTTTGCCGCCTCTTAAGATCTCCCCCCTTAACAGAGAGAGGGGAATCTGTGCCTTCCAGATGTCCAGCCAGCATGGTCAGGGATGATGGGAGTTGTGGTCCATCGACATCCGGAGAGCCCAAGCATCTTCGGTGCATCTGTCGGGCAGAGAGGCTGCGACGCCTTGCTTCCCCCATCTGATTCTGTCCCTCTTGTCACATTTTCATTTATTTATGAATCCTGAACTCGAAAGGGCTCCAAGTCACCAGCTCCAGGCCACCCTCTGAAAACAGCTGCCGAATCCTGTTTTGCTATTAAAAGGCAGCCTTTCTTTTCCAGCCAAGCAGTGGGATGTTAGAAATCTGTAGGACCTTATTTGTGTCAAAAGGTGGGACTCTCTTCCCAGCTCCTGGATTTTTGTAATCCGCTTGAGGTTTTTTGGAGAATGGATTTGGAGATGGTGTGCAATGACTGCGGCAGGTCGTGCTCTCTGTGTTTGGGTGAGGCACCTAAATCATCCAGCTGCATCTTGCAAGGGGCTACGCCTGGACTTACCCATCTTCCTTTGCCTGTGGAAAGCCATGTGCTTCTCACAGGTGGGCAGTGTGTCAGGCAGCCTTTAATACAGGGGTGGGGAACCAGCATCCCTTGAGATGATGTTGCACTCCAATTCCCATCATTCAGCATGGCCCTTGCTCGAGAATGATGGGCGTTGCAGCCCAGCAAACACTTGGAAGGCCCAGAGTTTCCTCCTCTACCTCTGCTTTAATAAGCAGTCATCTCTTACCTGTGTTTCTTTGGCATTACCTCCTGCTGGCAGAAGCTCTGGCCTTTGCAGCCTGTCTTGTGGCCAAGGTAACCTTTGCAGCGACGAAGCGCTGAGTTCAGGTCTTGGCTTGTTTTGTTTCTTTCTTCTTTCGCTGAGGTCTTACAGTATGAGTTGTTTCCTCGTTTTTTGTTCCCACCGCTGACATTTTAGTGCCAAGAAAAGTTTGGCAAGTGGGAGAGAAGGGGAGCCAGCCATTATATATATTTGTAAAATTGGGTCTTGGACAGGTACAGACGCTGGCTCAGGCCTGGAAGATGGAGCAGCTTTCTCCAACTGGGGCTGCTGGGAGTTGGTAGTCCAGAATATCTGGAAGGTACCAAGTTGGCGAAAGCTGGTATTAAGTCTTAAAATAGTGCGGGCTCTGCCTTAGATTGTGGCTGTCTGTTCCATGCGTGGGATCATTTCCTCGCTGCTTAATGCCCAGACGTTGCCTCCTGATAATGACGTTACACGAAACTCTTTGTCAGACTTTTTTGTTTTGTTTTTTGGTACGGTTTGATTCCTCGCCCCCTCCCCCCAAAACCCAGACGTGCATGTGAGAGTGTGTGATTTTGCAAGGGTGCGCATGTTTGTGAGCGGATGACAGAGCGGAGTTCTATAGTGGAAACGTGCCATTGTGTGTCTTAATTTTTTTTTATTTTGGCAGACTTAATTGTGGAAGGGAGTTTGGAGGGGGGTTAGTTTCCTTGGTAGAATGTACCCTCTCTGTTGGGACCTTCTTTGTTTTGCTCAGATGACAGATTTAGCATTGTTTAGTTATTAATACAGGTTTTTAATAATGGAAAAAAATAAAGCATTTAATAGTATCTTAAGCTTATGTGTGGCTTGTTGTTCCAGGTTCCCTGTTAATTGTGGGTTCATGATGACTTTGTGCCCGTGGTGGTATTGGAGGAAGCTAAATGTGATCAATACTGATTTGTGTCTGCAAAGCATTCACAATATACAGCTTGGTTTCCAGTCCGTTCATAACCTGTCGGTCCCTGCAGAAAATCCTGCAGCTGCTTATGCCAAAAACATTCTGTTTTATTTTTTTGGTCTCATGTTTTGTTGTGCTAGGGTGCCCTTCCAGATGGGAGTGATGCAATAGCAATGGGAAAACATCACATAACAGCTAAACGAGTGGAATGTGCAGACAGCCATGTTCAAACGCACCCTGAATCATGATGTCAGGCCACTGATAGGTGGGATCCAGTTCCCCAGCCCCATTTCAGAGGATAGTTGCTGCCATCCGAGGTCACAAACGTGGCCAGAGTGTACCTCTGGGTTTCTCTTTGCCTGATGGCCTCCTGATAACTTTTGAACTCCCATCGGTCCCAGGTAAGCCTGGGCAATATCTGCTTTCCAACATTGTGATGTATCAGCAGCCAAACTTCGTGATTATACGGACATGTCGTGATGTTGAAAAGCGGAAGGAGGAACAAGCAGTGTCAGCCCCACGAAGGACCGGGGTGAAACCGCCGCTGCCAGTCCCAGTACAGGGAGGAAGGCGGCAGTGGGAACTCCCTGCCTTCTGAAGGGGGCAGACAAGGGTGGCTTTGAAATGGTGGAAGTCGTCTCATGTCCTGCTTAGGTTAGAGGCTGTTTGCAGCACCCACTGAAGAGCCAAGCAGATTAAGGACCCACCTTATAATATGGAGATTAGCATGGACATGACCTAGAACAGGCCAAATCCTTTTGGGGGTGGGATGAAGCTTTTACAGCTGAAACGGTTCTCCCTTTCTGACACAGAAAATTCAGTGTAAAGGGGGCAACACTTAAAAATGTTACTATGCTGGAAGGCAGTTGTCAGTAAGCAATATTAGGAGAGACCAGGCCAGTCACCAAAGCATGAATGTAAAATTATCCACAATTTCCTCCTTCCATACAGGAATTTTGCAAGATACTAACCTTTAAAAGGACAACTGCAGCGATTGCATGGTAGGTTTTTATAGATAAAAGGTATGCCTGCCTTTTCCTCAAAATGCACAAGTCACCATACATTTCAAAGGAGACATTTTTTGCACCCATGAGGCCTAGCAGCAGATAACAACTTTTAAAAGCAATAAACTTGATTTTATTTTATCTGATTTTTAAAATGGACTTCTCCGTCACGGTTTTTCCTGAAGTCTTTTAAGTGCACTGCAAACTCTTTTGCCCAAGTTGAAGGCGCCAGTCGTCTCGCTCCTCTGCCCAGCCTCACACAACTTGCTTCTAAAAGAGACAGGCCATCCATTTGCAGGAGAGAGGTTGCTGTTACAGACTTCAAACTGGGTCCAGGCTGCAGTGCTCTCAAAGAGCAGAATAAGAAGTCGCAGCTCACGTGCGTTCTGTTAAATATACTATATAAAAAAGATCTCTGTGCAAGTGGGAAAAACAACATAGTGATGCTGTAGATGTGGGAAGAGTCCCAGCGGCAATGTTTTCGCAAGAGTGGGTCCAGGCAGCACCTATTTCACTGCCCCAAGGTAGTGAGGAGAGAGAAAAATTGAGGTGAAAAGTGGGGGGGGGGGGGGGGAGCTTAATAGGTTGGTGCTGTTTCTTTAAAAGGGGAGGGGCAAATTCTAGCTCCTCCTCTAGTAACATTTTGTCCAATCAGCTGGTCTTAAAAAAAAACACCAGGATACAGCTGTACCGCCCCTACTTGAGCACTGAGGTCCAGCAGGTGCCATAGAGTCCCATGGAGAGGCCACTGCCATCAGCGAGCGGCTTAGGCCGGAGGCTTCCGGAAAACGCTCCAGGCATGGAAGCAGCGGGTGAAGGCAGGCGGTTCGTTGCCTTTCCGAACCAGGCGCAGTTTCCGCGGGTGAGCTGTGTCCTTCGAGCGCATGTGCTGGATGTATACCTGCAGAGAAAACGGAGGGAAGTTCAGAGGCAGGAGACAACAAAATGCTGGTTCCCTACACCACACATATAAAAGGGTTGGATTAGGCCACCAAGGGCTTGCCAGCCCCAATACTCCCTCTGCTGAGCCTGTCCAGCTATCTTCAAGTTTAAAATTTAAATTTAATTATTTTCATTTATTTTAAGCATTGCTGCTCGGCCAAAAATGCTCCCAGGAGCAGCTTAATGTACAGTCTAAACAAGACAGTTCCTAAAAGCCAATCTTTTTATTAAAAAAACCCAAAACATTAAAAACACATCACGCAAGGACAAGGGAAAGGGAGGGAAGAGGAAAAAATGGTTGCATTTCCACGTCGACCTTCTTCCCCAAGGGAGTCCGGGACCGAAAACAATACAAATCAAAAGTAAATTAAAACACGTTAATGACCTAAACACTTGTGATATAGGGTAAATGCTGTCGTGTTCAGGCCCTGCTTTGCCATTGGCCTGATCCAGCTCTTAGACAGCTCTTGCCTGTCTCTTAGGCTTGGCATTCTCCTATCGGCTGGGTACAGGCGAGGCACAGGCCTCACCCTGGTTTTGTGGGAGGGGGAAAGAGGTTGGGGAAAGAGAAAGGGGATTGGGTGGTTGAAAAAGGAGGAAGGGGCAGAATGAAAGGGGCTGCCCTGCTCTCTTCTGGCTCTGGCACCAACCCACGGCCAGCATGTGGCCCCTGCTGGCCGATTCCAAACAGAAATGCGGCCCTCGACTGAAAAACAGTCCCCTGAAAATAGCCAAAAAAGGAGGGTGCTGCGGTCCCTGCCCCAAACCACGACACAACCCCCATGAGTCACTGGATCACGCTCCATAAGCAGAGCGATCTCAACAATGAGCCAGTTTTAGGATTCGTGGGAAACAGCAATTATCCCTGCCTGGATAGCTCCGACAGTTAGAGCCCGGTGCTTATAAAAGGTTGCAGGTTTGATCCCCGTGTGGGGCGGCTGCCTATCCCTGCACTGCAGGAGACCCCTGCCAACTATACAGTGCTATGAATGAAACGCAATTTGCTCTGAATCAAGTTTTTTGGGGGGTGGGGTCCCTAGGATTGTTGGGAAATTGGGACATCCTTACCTGGCAGGCTTTGAGACTCAACTTTATCTCCACCTGGCTGGTCTGTGTTCCTACCCACATGTATACCTGCCGGGGTGCGGGGACAAGAGAAAAAAGTCTGAATAGGTTGAAAACACAAGTTTAATAGAAATTAACATTAAAACACGTATCCCAAAATAATCACTTGGCAGGGAGAAGAGTCTTCTCTCATGTCCAGATTCACAGATTTTGCTCTCATTTTTTATCTGCCCTACAACACTAAAAGCAGTCCACATCCCCCCTCCCTCTTTCTGAGAGGCTGGGAGGAGCTGCCCAATCCCCAAATTCCTCATTAGGGTGTATTGAATTTTTCAACTTTCTCCCAAAATGAGGGGTTCTAAAAAGTTATAACACAACTTGGAAAATCAAGAGATATCTTGGTTAAATTAACAAAATTTAGTTTTGCTTGGTAAGTAAAAGGTATGCACAGAAATCATGAAAAATGATTGATTGCCAAGTAATTGCAGTTATATATTATTATTAATTACCTGACGTTTTCAGAAGGCAAATTTTAAAATTATTTGGTTTCCCGAAAGCTGTTTATGTGCTAGTTCATCAAACGTAGACTTAACCAAGCTAACTGTTGTCCAATTGCAAAAATAGCAGATTTGAATTCCTCACACCCAAAAACATATTTTTAAGACCCCTCGCTCAATAAATCCACCATGTCGAAAACTTTACCTCACGCCCATTGTCTAGGAGCATGATGTCGTCGTCCGCCAAATCGTCTTGGCAGAAATCTGAGCATTTTTCAGACACAGCAAAATAGCCCTTTTCATTGGAGCACCTGAGAGACAAGGCCAGAATTTCAGTAAAATGGGGAAGGGCTGTGGCTCAGTGGCAAAGCACCTGCTTTCATGCAGACGGTCTTGGGTTCAATCCCTGGCAAAAAGGAATCTCCAAACTATCAGCACCCTTAAACTACAGTTCCCAGAGTTCTTCGGTGGAAGCCGCAATAGTTAAAGAGGTATCAATGTGCAGTCACAGAATTCTGGGAGCCCCCAAAGATTTCTGGGAGCTGCAGTTTTTTTCACGGGTGCTGAGAGTTGTTAGAAAACCCCTGTTCCCCCTCAAATAGCTCTGAGTCCCACAGTTCCTTGGGAAGAGAGAGAGATTGTTCAACCCCTCTCTGGGATTTGTAGCCCTGTGAACAGGATAGGGCAGGAGTCAGCAAACTTTTTCAGCAGGGGGCCGATCCACTGTCCCTCAGACCATGTGGGGGGCCAGACTATATTTTTTTTTGGGGGGGAATGAATAAATTCCTATGCTCCACAAATAACCCAGAGATGCATTTTAAATAAAAGCACACATTCTACTCATGAAAAAACACCAGGCAGGCCCCACAAACAACACAGAGATGCATTTTAAATAAAAGGACACATTCATGCAAAAACACACTTATTCCCGGACCGTCTGTGGGCCGGATTGAGAAGGCGATTGGCCATGGCCTTTGATGGAACTGAGTAACCTCTCTGGAAACAGGACTAGCTATTACGCTTCTTATGAATGGCTTGAGGGGGTTTTTTTAATTAAAAAAAATCAGGTTTATAATGCAAGTTGCTGGACTTTGTGACTTCATGGAATTGTGTGAAATTGCATGTCGGAAGGGCGTGAGATTTTAGAAGCTGAAGGAAGGGCACAATAACATTAAAGGTAAAGGGACCCCTGACCATTAGGTCCAGTCGTGGCCGATTCTGGGGTTGTGGCGCTCATCTCACTCTATAGCCTGAGGGAGCCGGCGTTTGTCCACAGACAGCTTCCGGGTCATGTGGCCAGCATGACTAAGCCGCTTCTGGCGAACCAGAGCAGCACACGGAAATGTCGTTTACCTTCCCGCTGGAGCGGTACCTATTTATTTACTTGCACTAGCGTGCTTTCGAACTGCTAGGTTGACAGGAGCAGGGAGCGGGCAACGGGAGCTCACCCTGTCGCGGGGATTCGAACCGCCGACCTTCTGATTGGCAAGTCCTAGGCTCTGTGGTTTAACCCACAGCGCCACCCGTGTCCCTACAATAACATTACGGTCATTTGAGTGGGGCTTCAGTGCCAGGGGTCGGAAAACCTGCAGCACAGCAGGTGCCCTTGTCTCCAACCCCCCCCCCCCCATGGGGACTGATGGGCACTGGAGTCCATCAAACTCTGGAGAGCCACAGGTCGCCCACCCCGTTGTACGATGGTTTTCAAAGCTTATGCTAATGCACCTGAAGTAGGGAAAATCTTTTTCATGGGAAGGAAGAGAGCAAGGGGAGGACCAAGAGGAACAGCTCTTACCTGAACAGGCGAGAATACTTCATGTAGTCGGCATCTCCGTCATAAGGCTTCTGTGCACCAATTCCAACCCAGAAGAAGTTCTCAGGCTCCTCTCCCTCATTGATCACCTGGAACAGAAGGTGGAGTGGCCATTGTGAAGCAGGTAAGACAGGGCTTCTGGTCAATAATAATAATAATAATAATAATAATTTATTATTTATACCCCGCCCATCTGGCCGGGCTTCCCCAGCCACTCTGGGTGGCTTCCTAAAAAATATTTAAATACTGTAATACATCAAACATTAAAAGCTTCCCTAAACAGGGCTGCCTTCAGATGTCTTCTAAAAGTCTGGTAGTTTATCTCTTTGACATCTGGTGGGAGGGCGTTCCACAGGAAGGGCGCCACCACCGAGAAGGCCCTCTGCCTGGTTCCCTGTAACTTGGCTTCTCGCAGTCAAGCCAGTAGCCCACCTAGTCTGGCATCCTGTTCTCACAGGGGCCAACCATATGTCCCCGGGAAACCACAAAAAGAAGGACTGGAGTGAAAGAGCCCTCTCTCTCCCTTCGATTATTGCCTCCAACTGTGGAGGCAGAGCAGAGACATCCCGGCTAGCGGCCTTCAATGGCTCTCTCCTTCAGATGGGATTCAGTTCAGGCTCACGCCAGCAGAAACCCCTGCAGGCTGCGTGAACACCCAGAGCAAACCGTGAGTTCCCCAGAGGTGATCCAGCCCAACCCCCCGATTCACCTTCCCCAATCTGCCTGATGCCAGGGATAGCTTTGTAACCAAGGCAGGCTGCCAGCAGTGCCAGACTTACGTATAAGCTAAACAAGCCACTCTCTTGGCTCCCCCCCCCCCCAAATTACGAGTCTTTGTAAATTGTGTCTCTAAAGGAACTTTTGTTATTGCCAAATGCCAATGTGTTTGGATTATTAAGTTATGAATAAAAAGTCATTTTAAGTTAAGCTTAATAATTATTTCACTATTAATATACTTCTTAATCGTATTTCACTATTAATATACTGTATTTTTCGCTCCATAAGACGCACCTTTCCCCTCCTAAAAAGTAAGAGGGAATGTGTGTGCGTCTTATGGAGCGAATGTAGGTGGGAGGCTCTGCTCAGAGCTCCCTTTAAAGAGCTGCGCGGAGCGTGTGTGCGGCTCTTGGGGGCTTTTCCGCGAGGTGGGAGAAGGGACTGACAGGCTGCCCTCTGTCCCTTCCCACACCTCCTGGAAAACCCAGCAAGAGCCGCTGCCAGGTTCTGCTCAGCACTCCCTTGTAAGGGCTCCCTTTCGGCCCTCATCCCGCCTTGCTGGGAAGCCAGCAGAACAAGAGGCGCTGCGCAGGGTTTAAAGCAAGAAAAGTGAGAGCTGCTTACATGCTCTGCGCAGAATATTTTTTTTCTTGCTTTCCCCCTCTAAAAACTAGGTGCATCTTATGGTCAGGTGCGTCTTCTGGAGCGAAAAATATGGTACTACTTCTTAACTGTATTTCAGTTCAACAATTAATTTGATAAAATACATGTTTTGTTATGTGCAAATGGCTTTAGATACCTATTAGGTCCATAAATTTTGTTTTTGTTGTTTACTTGTGTCCGGCTCTTCGTGACCCCATGGACGAGAGCACGCCAGGCAGTCCTGTCTCCCGCAGTTTGGTCAAACTCATAAATTACCATATAGCACATATTCAACACAAAAAACAGCGACCATTTGTTGTTGACAAAGGACAGCTGGACATATAAAGGGCCCCATTACCTTCAGTAGCTTAGGGCCTCATCAAACCTAAATCCGGCCCTGGCTGCGAGGAAAGAGGATGGGAAACGGTCCGCTCCACCATCTCATGCACAGCTCCCCCCCCCCATGGCCATTGTTTTCCTGCTCTAACTCACCTGCTTGCTGTAGGAGTCATCAAACATGCAGTTCATCATGTCCTCAGCCAGCTTGGCTTCGTCGGGGTCGGCAGCCCGGCCCACCCAGGTGTACACAATGCCTTGGTTGTCTGTGCTTTCAAAGGGAACCTGGAGAAAAAGGGGGGAAACGTTGAAAGGGAACCCTATAACCTCCTGGAGAGTTTCCGTACATAGCGAGTTTAGTGTGTCCGGCCAAAGAGTGGACTTTGGCTGCTGCCATCGCACACAAAGAGATGCTTGCAGAGCAAGAAGACGATAGTTTATTGTAGGAAGCACAAAACTAGGATGGGGAAAGGTGTCTAGTTCCAACTGAACTAACTTATCTGGAGAAAACAAAGGCAGCCAGGCTAGTTCCTCTGTTCTCTCTGGGGGTCGTTAAAGGCGACCTCTCATCTCGAGGTCCGAGGGGAAAGTGTGAGGAAGTTGTGAAACAGGATACAGGTATGGGTCTAAATACCTGTAAGAGGTATAGGCCTAAACCAGTGGTTCTTAAACTTTTTTCTTCTTTCAGAACAACAATTTGCTTGCACCACACGAAATGTTTAATTAATAAGAAATACACTGCAAAGCACAGCTAGGATTATCCTAAGTATCACTTGATGCCCTTGCTCTCATTCTGAAAAGATATATGTACATATTCTGCAAATAAAAAATATATTTTGATACTATACTACACTGAAATGTTTAAATATTTCTTGGATCATCCTTGAATCTTCCCTGCCACTTTTGCCATCCTCTCCTGCCACACCGTTTAAGAATCACTGGTCTAAACTTCAAAGAGATACGGTGGTCAGCAAAGAGGTCAAAAGTACAGGGAATTTGGAGATCTCCAACTCCGTTTTAACCATTCACAATAAGCTGCCCCCAAACTTCCAACACAACCCCCCCACCATCAGCGTTGGGGGACAAAAGTATAGAAGGATGTCATGGCAGGGACCTTAATTTCCTGTTCATTTTTTGAGGGTTGAATTGGATCTACTCATTTATACATATTGCAGTTGAGCATTTCAGGTTGTTTTTACTCTTGTTTTCAAGTGTTTGTTTCTGTAAGTTGCCTTGAGTCAATTTTGTGGGAAAAGCGACCAAGCAATTTTATTATTATTATTGCTGTTAACAAGAATGTTAATGGAAAAACAAAATACCACAGCTGTCAGAAAGTTGACCTAGCACTATGGTTGGCCAGTGATGACAGATCAATATTAGTTTTTCCTGTTCTGAAAAGGGTGCTCTTGAACAGAACGCTCTCTAAGGAAGAACTGTTAAATACAATCCAAAATGCTTTCTTATGACATATTCCTTAATCCAGGAGTGTGTGCAAGTGTGTGCATCACCATTCACAAGAAGCAAGGAAAAGAGGCCCCCAAAATTTCCATTGCACCTTTTAAAAGATGATTAGTGAGTATGTTGCACAATATAGGTTCTGTGACTTGCCAAATGCAAGAAAAGTCACAAAAATTCAATTTTTTCAGGCACCTCGTTTTCATGAATTCATTTTAAAGAACAAGTTGCTAGCCCTTATGGATGCTGGACGTTTATACATTTCCTCAGTGCTTCCCCCCCCCCCAGGGAACGCATACCCCTAAACATTTTGTGAATCGTTTGGCCTCATTGAGGGGCAGTATTTCAATATGAGAGGAAAATGAGAAGACCCCTAAATATTTTTTTTTTAAAAAGCACTGCATTTCCTACAAAAGAGACACAAAACCTTTGATTCCTATGCTAAAGCTATCCCATATTAGAGAAAGCAGCAGTATAAAATCCTATAATGAGTTTAATTCCACTTTAAAATATGAACAAGAGTTGAAAACCAGACTACAAAGTATTAGACTTAGATGCTAACAAAGAGGTTACCTTCAGGATAAAACAAAACTCGGAGTTGAGAAGGCTGGAGTCTGTGTTGATCTGGATACATCTGGGAAGAAAAGGAGAAGAAAAAAAGGTATTCAATTGGAATCACCAACACGCACAGAAAAGGTGAAAGTTAACACCTGCCATTGTGACTATGCCCCTTTCTGAGAAGAACAACCAGGAAGTTGGCGAGAATGCTGGAAACCGTCCTCTGAGGAACAAGTGAAGATGCAGGGTACATTTAGCCTGGCGGGAAGAGCCACTGTTCAGTTGGCTACAGCATCTGCCTTGCATGCAAAATGTCCCAGGTTCAAATCCCCAGCACCTCTGGGTTAGGGCTGGGAGAGACGCAGGAGAGCTGCTGCCAGCCAGTGCAGACAACACTAGCTTGGAGGAGACAATACTAGAATGGTCCGACTCTGCATAAAGCAGCTGCATATATGTTGTTCCTTACAAATGGCAGCGTCCCTCAGAGAGAGTTACCCAGGGTACCAACTCAGTTATAGACGATTCTACATTATAATTTGGTCATGGGTGTAATATAATCTCTAAAGATTCACATTGCAAACTGCTCTGAGTAATAATAATAATAATTTATTATTTATACCCCGCCCATCTGGCTGGGTCCCCCCAGCCACTCTGGGTGGCTTCCAACAAAACACTAAAATACAATAACCTATTAAACATTAAAAGCTTCCCTAAACAGGGCTGCCTTTAGATGTCTTCTAAAAGTCTGGTAGTTGTTTTTCTCTTTGACATCTGGTGGGGGAGTGTTCCACAGGGTGGGTGCCACCACCAAGAAGGCCCTCTGCCTGGTTCCCTGTAACTTGGCTTCTCGCAGCGAGGGAACCGCCAGAAGGCCCTCGGCACTGGTCCTCAGTGTCCGGGCAGAACAATGGGGGTGGAGACACTCCTTCAGGTGTACTGGTCCGAGGCCGTTTAGGGCATTGAGTCAGCTGCTGTACCTGCCCTGTTCAGACAGGACTAAACCCCAGGGATTCCACTGGATTGTCATGAGTGTAAACTCTCTTTACAGGGTGGGTGTTTATGTCTCTCTCCACACATACAGGTGAAATTCGAAAAATAGAGTATCGTGGAAAAGTTCATTTATTTCAGTAATTCAACTTAAAAGGTGAAACTAATATATGAGATAGACTCATGACATGCAAAGCAAGATATGTCAAGCCTTTTTTTGTTATAATGGTGATGGTTATGGCGTACAGCTGATGAAATCCCCAAATTAACAATCTCAGAAAATTAGAATCTTGAAACTAATCTCATATATTAGTTTCACCTTTTAAGTTGAATCACTGAAATAAATGAACTTTTCAATGTTATTCTAATTTTTCGAGTTACACCTGTATATGGGGGGAGTTACTGGTTTGTTCTTGTTTCAAATTATGCATTTTGCGCTTTTCATCTCGTATTTTTATGCCGGAGAAGTGCCCTGAGATCTTCGGATAAAGGGTGGCACACAATTATTATTATTATAATCAACTAATTTTTTACTCAGGGAAGACGCACTGGAAATGACAAGAGCCAGGTCAGTCATGCCCATTCATTTCAACAGGACTAATGAATTATAACAACCCAAATAAAGCTAAGTGGCCCACAATTCCTAAGGGAGGGCCTTGGTGTCCCAGAACGGGCGTTAAAAGCTGGCAAAGCCCCTGGGTCCAGAAAGGAAGAAAAATGATAGATAGATTAAGAGAAAAATACAATAGCGATTTCGAAAAAGAATGGGAACCATTTATATTATATTTGCAGAAACAAAGAAAGTCAATAGACTTGATGGCAGGATTTAAATAAACATTCACATTATTAGTATGAGAAAATGTTTAGAAAATAGTGAAATATTCTAGTGTATTTACTTCAGGTTTTTAGGCTTGATGTTATGTTAATAACTTTTTCTGTTAAAAGGTAAAGGACCCCTGACGCTTAAGTCCAGACGTGGCTGACTCTGGGGTTGCGGCGCTCATCTCGCTTTATGGGCTAAGGGAGCCGGCGTACAGCTTCCGGGTCATGTGGCCAGCATGACTAAGCCGCTTCTGGCGAACCAGAGCAGCGCACGGAAACACGATTTACCTTCCTGCTGGAGCGGTACCTATTTATCTACTTGCACTTTGGTGTGCTTTTGAACTGGTAGGATGGCAGGAGCAGAAACCGAGCAACGGGAGCTCACCCTGTCGTGGGGATTCGAACCGCCGACCTTCTGATCGGCAAGTCCTAGGCTTTGTGGTTTAACCCACAGTGCCACCCGCGCCCCTACTTTTTCTGTTAGGAGATAGCAAAGTGGGTGACAAGAGAAACAAACCAGAAACGGAAGTTGGGGGAAGCCCTGGAGGGGAGGGAGGGAGGGATATAATAGTATATGTTAAGAAACTGAGATGTATGTAATGAATGAAAAAGAAAAATGAATAAATTAAAAAAAACAAAATCAGAAAGGAAGACTCTGAAGGCAGGGGCCAGAGGCAGGAGCCACTCACCGGGTGCAGAGGGCGCTGCCGTTCGTACGGATGTGGTAGAGGCTGGGCTGTAGCCCATCATCCCTCGCTTTCCTCTTGCCCTTGTGGATGATGAATTTCCGCTTGAAGTGGGAGAGGAACTTGGGGTTCTCCTGCTGCTGCGTCATCCGCACAACCTGAAATGATGGAAGGAGGAGCAGAGGAGGATTACCATACTTTTCCGTGTATAAGACGCCTCCTTGTATAAGACGCCCCCAATTTTTGGGGACTCAAACTTAAGAAAATGGGAGGGAATTGCCCAGTGTTGAGCTTTTTTTTAGGGGGGTTGGCTGAAAATCGCATGTCAACAATATGCGCTGAACGTGTATACCCCCCTTTTAACATCATCTTTTTGGGGGGGGGGACCCTCGTCTAATACACGGTAAAGTACAGTACCATCTATGGCCACGATTCCTCTTATATTAAGTGGTTGACTCAAATAACCACAGTGCTGAGTGCTTTGTTCTGGGTTCCAGCCGGCCATGTACCCTCCCTTTTATTTATACTTTTCAAGTTTATACATTTCATTAGTTTTATAATCAATTTAACATTTCTTTATAATGAGTGCAAGCCAGAAGCACATGAGCCGCTGACTCAATACTGCCATCTCCACAGGGACATAACCGTTCTCCCAGTGGATTTTTTTTAAAATCAACCCTCAAGTATCACCGAAATTGCTCACCTCCAGCTTCCCAGGGAAAAGGTTCTCAAATTTCTTCTGGAGGCTGAAAGTGAATGTGAGCCAGCCCATGTTGGAGGCCTCCCTGCCTTGCCAAAAATAAACAACGCACTGGAAATCTTCCTCGGGCTGCTTCTCCTCCTCCTCTTCCTCCTCCTCCTCCTCTTCCTCCTCCTCTCCCTCGGCAGCCCCTTCGGGTCTCTTTTTCTTCTTCTTCTTCTCCTCCTCCTCTTGCTCCTCGCTCTCCACGGGGACCCAGTACCTTTGAAGGCGCAAAGCACAGTGACTCGCTCAGCGATGGCGGCAGCTTGCTCCCTCCTCCCGTGGAAGCTTCAGCGCGGATCACAAGCCCCACCTGCACCGCAGGGCTCAGAGGCGGAGCCAAGCAGGACCAGCGAGGGGTGTGGCCTAGCGAGAAGGGGTGTGGCCAAGGAGGCGTGGCTTGGGGAGAGCCCCCAGGGCTGGACTGAGAGGTGTGGAGGGCCCAGGTGGACCCGTGGCCTGGTTCCGTATAAGGCAGCTCCGTAGGCTTGTTTTCCAGACTCAACGGAAACACTCTCATTTGATCCAAATCCTGCAGTGCTCGGGGCTGGACTAGATGGCCTTTGGGGGTCCCTTCCAACTCTACAAATTCCATGATTCTGCATTGGATCGGACTGGACAGAGAAGGGAAATAAAGAGGGAGGCAATGCCTGTAGAGGCGGGTGGGTGAGGGACAACAAGGGCCTGCTTACCGGCACAGGAAGACGTAGCAATCCTGGGTGTGGAAATGCCCAAATTCCTCCTCAGGAAGGCGGGCGAACTTCTTGCCTTCCAGGACAAAGCCCTCCATGCCATCCAGGTCTTCGTTCCATTCCTCCATGAGCTGCCCCGCCTGCCCCCCAAGAAAGGAAGAGTTAAGCTGCAGTGGGGCTGACGGCAGAACTAAGAGGAAGACTGAACGTAGCAGTGAGGCGGTGTCACTCACCGTATTTTTCGCTCCATAAGACGCACTTTTTTCCTCTTAAAAAGTAAGGGTGTGTGTCTGTGCGTCTTATGGAGTGAATGCCTATGGACAGCGGCGGGATCCCACTGCATTCGCAAGCAGAGGATCCATGGCTCCCCTTCCTTTACTCCTCCGTGGCTCGCTTTAAAGCAGCAAAGCGGGAGAGGAGCCGCTTACACGAGAGGAGGCTGCGGGGGTTCCTGTGTCGGGTCCGTCTGGGGGCGTGCTGCCTCCCCGCTCATCGCTCCTTGAGTGCGTACGCTACAGAAACATACAGCTCCTGTCCCTCTCACTCTGATATACAGGTAGTTTATTACTAAAATAGTTTAGTACAACATTTGATTCAGAATATTTCCCCGTTTTCCTCCTTTAAAAACTAGGTAAGTCTTATGGGCAGATGCATCTTATGGAGCGAAAAATACGGTTGATGATAATAATAATAATAATAATAATAATAATAATAATAATAATAGACCACCCTTCATCTGAAGATCCCAGGGTGGTTCACAGCATAAAAATTCTGTGGGAAAGCAGTCTCCCGGACTGCTGATATATTTCTCTGCTGTAAATAAATGCTTCTTAGATTAGAAAGAAGCTGTGTACGTAGTGTTTTTCCACAAGGGTGAGATTCCTCAACACAGGCTACTCCGCTGATCGCTATACTCTGCTAGACGCTGGGAGAAGCACTGAGTCGCAGCGGAGGTGTGCCGGACGTTAAATCTCACAAATACAAGATAAAAACCGCAAATTCCTAATAAAAACAAGAGCAAAACAAAACCATAACCTGCCCTCTCCAAAATGGGGGAAAAGGAGGCTTTGAGACCCACAGACAGGGCTGACCGATGGGGTTGGAGACGCTCCTTCAGGTACGCAGGACCGAGGCCTTTTAGGGCTTCCAAGGTCTGCACCAACGCTTTGAATTTCACAGACCTCAGGGGGCGTGTAATAATAATAATAATAATAATAATAATAATAATAATTTATTATTTGTACCCCGCCCATCTGGCTGGTTTTCCCCAGCCACTCTGGGCGGCTTCCACAAAGACCAAAAATACACTAATATGTCATACATTAAAAACTTCCCTGAACAGGGAAGGGTAGGGGCTCACTGTCGGAGTCTTCAAATTACAGAATTCCGCGTAGGGATTTTCTCCTTGGTTTGACTGCTAAGGGTTTGGGGTCGGACGACGACTGGGGCAGGAAGCAGCAGGGCAGATTTGAGACCCCTTTACGCCTCTGCTTCACACGAGGCAAATCTGCAGAGGAGAATCTCGGCCCAGGCACCCGCTCTGTCTGAGACCTACCTCGCTTAGCGGCATGGGGGGCTGGCGCGGCAGGAAGAGGGCTGTCAGGTCAGCCTTCATCTGGTCCTTCTTTTCAGAGTCTTTCTGAACTTTTCCTGAAAGGCCGTCCGCCTGCTTGACCGACTCCGCGTTGCGGGTGTAATCCACCTTCAGCACGTCATCCCAGTTCTTGAATTTGGACTTGAAGACCTGGGGTGGGGTGGGGGGGAAGGACAGGCATCACCAAAGAATGGATGCTTTTGAATTATAGTGCTGGAGGAGACTCTTGAGAGTCCCATGGACTGCAAGAAGATCAAACCGATCCATTCTGAAGGAAATCAGCCCTGAGTGCTCACTGGAAGGACAGATCCTGAAGCTGAGGCTCCAATGCTTTGGCCACCTCATGAGAAGAGAAGACTCCCTGGAAAAGACCCTGATGTTGGGAAAGATGGAGGGCACAAGGAGAAGGGGACGACATGGTTGGATAGTGTTCTCGAAGCTACCAGCATGAGTTTGACCAAACTGCGGGAGGCAGTGGAAGACAGGAGTGCCTGGAGTGCTCTGGTCCATGGGTCACAAAGAGTTGACACGACTAAACGACTAAACAACAACAACAAATGTGGGTTTTTAAAAAAATGAATAAACTCGTAACTCAGGTTACAGACGCTTATGGTTATGTGTTTCCAGGTTATGGACGCGCCGCAACCCAGAAGTACCAGAACGGGATACTTCCAGGTTTCAGCGCTTGTGCAGAAGCGCCAAATCGCGCTTTGCACATGCGCAGAACGCCAAATTGCGTCACATGCGTGCGCAGATGTGGCGCTGCGAACGTGCCTCCCGCACAGATCACGTTCGCAACCCGAGATTCCACTGTAAATAAATACCCGTCCACCCACCTACCTGGCACTCAGTGCCCTCCAGGTTGCGGGTCACCATGGCGTGTTTGGGGCGATGCAGCATGCTGCAGAGCTCCTGGCCCAACTTGAGGGCAGCGGCGCGCACCAGGCGAGGAGACTTGCGGCCGATCCAGATGAAAACGTCAGACCAGCAGTCCAGGATGTAGACCGACTTGGTGTCCAACAGACTTTGAAGCTGAGGAAGGGGAGACAAGAAGGAAGGGTTTTGATTCACCCTGCTCGGCTGCCAAGATCAGTTTCGGCGGCTCCTCAAGTCCTGGTGCCAGAGTTGCCCAAAGGGCCCGTCGGAACAGCAGTTATTTGGAAATGTGCTGCCCCCATTTCAAAGCAGCTGTGTAAGCTGAGCGCCTTCTCAGTAGTGGTGCCCGCCCTAATAATTGCCCTCCCTTAAGTCTAAGACATAAGTAACTATGGCTGAATCAACACAGATACAAAAAACGATGTGAAAACCATTTTTTAAATAAAGTTGTAAAATATATATGGAATTTGCCATTAGCTCATCAGCACCATCTAGTGCCACATTTGTATAATGCACTTAGGTAAAGGTAAAGGACCCCTGACAGTTAAGTCCAGTCACAGACGACTCTGGGGTTGTGGCGCTCATCTCGCTTTATAGGCCGAGGGAGCCAGCGTTTGTCTGCAGACAGTTTTTCCGGGTCATGTGGCCAGCATGACTAAGCCACTTCTGGCAAAACCAGAGCAGCGCACGGAAACACTGTTTACCTTCCTGCCGGAACGGTACCTGTTTATCTACTTGCTTTTGAACTTCTAGGTTGGCAGGAGCTGGGACTGAGCAACGGGAGCTCACCCTGCCGCCAACCTTCTTATCGGCAAGCCCTAGGCTCAGTGGTTTAGACCACAGCACCACCCGCGTACCTGTATAATGCACTTAAAACACACTTAAATATATAGAAACATAATAAAACATCAAACATTAAAAACTTCCCAATACAGGCTGCCTTCAGATATTGTCAATGTCAGATTGTTGTTTATTTCCTTGGCATCTGATGGGAGGGCGTTCCACAGGGCAGGTGCCACTACCAATCAGGCCCTCTGCCTGGTTCCCTGTAACCTCACGTCTTGAAGTGAGGGAACCACCAGAAGGCCCTCAGAGCTGGTGCGCTGAATGCTGGAGCTGGAGACGCTCCTTCAGGTATACAGGACCGAGGCCGTGTAGTGGTTAGAGTGTTGGACTGGGACCTGGGAGACCAGGGTTCAAATCCTGACTCGGCCATGAAGCTCACTGGGTGACCTTGGGGGCCAGTCACTGCTTCTCAGCCTAACCTACCTCACAGGTTTTCTGTGGGGATTAAAGGAGATGGGGGAGAACTGTGAAGCTTATTGGGGGGGAAATGAAATAAATGAAATAAATAAATAAAAATAAATAGGTCCCCTGATGCAGTTGTGTTCCTGGGAGCGAGTAGAACTTCCCCCTCCATTCCCTCTCCCCATCCCATTCCTGCATTGCAGTGGGGTTGGTTTAGATGACCCCTGGTGGTCCCATCCAATTCTACAATTCTCTCTCCTGTTTTTTTCACTCTATAAGACACACTTTTTTCCTCCTAAAATGTAAGGGGAAATGTCTGTGTGTCTAATAATAATAATAAAATTTATTTATACCCCACCCTCCCCAGCCAAGGCTGGGCTCAGGGAGGCTAACAAGCAATAATAAAAACAAGTTGAATGAATACAACTTATAAACAAGATTAAAATACAACATTAAAACATTGAAACATTAAAATGCAGCCTCATCGCAGGAGGAGAAAGGAAAAAAGAAAGAGGGGGAGGGAATCACATTGACGCCAATCCAAAGGCCAGGTGGAACAACTCTGTCTTACAGGCCCTGTGGAAAGAAATCAGATCTCGCTGGGCCCTGGTCTCACGAGACAGAGTGTTCCACCAGGCCGGAGCCAGTGTTGAGAAGGCCCTGGCTCTGGCTGAGGCTAATCTGACTTCCTTAGGGCCCAGGACCTCTAGGGTGTTGCTATTTATGGACCTTAAGGTCCTCCATGGGGCATATCGGGAGCGAATGCGTGGTCCCTGAAGGCGAATTGCCCAGGGGCGAAAAGCAGATCATGCTTTTTTTTTTGGAAAGAAGGAAGTGGGTGTTGAAACAAAACCGCTGATCGGCAAGCAATCGGGAGGGAGATAAAGCTGCTGGTAAAGGAGGAGGGAGGTAAAGACAGTGAACTTGCAAGGAGAGGAGACAGGAATACTAAAAACAAGCAATGAGGAGAGAAATTTGAAGAAAAGGAGGAGCAAAAAAACTGCTCCAGCTAAGGAAAAGACACTAAGGCGAACAAGAGCGAAGGGGGTGTTGAAAGGAAGCAGCTGATCGGCAAGCGATCGGGAGGGAGATAAGGGAGGCTAGCGATAAAGGAGGCTGCCTGGGAGGAGGGAGGTAAAAGCCCATGGATCCTCAGGATTTTTGCATTGGGCTACCCCAAACTCACTGTCAAATCACATATCATGTCTGTGGCCACAGCACGAACCACAAACATCATACATCCACTGTTTCATTCAGAATATTTTTTTTCTTGTTTTCCTCCACTAAAAGCTAGGTGCGTCTTATTGTCAGGTGTGTCTTATGGAGCGAAAAATACGGTATATATAAACACAGAGTGGCGTACCAGTCTCATTTCTGGCAGCAGATCCACTTTGGGCCTCTTCTTGTGTTCCACAGAAAGCTTGTAGTTGATCTGGGGCAGCTCCAGGTAACCCAAACCTAAACCGACCTGTGGGAGAACAGGAGAAGGAAGAAGAAAAGGGAAAATGGGTGTTAGCAGGGAGAAGGGAGCAATCAAAAGCCCACCTGGCAAGCCCTTTCCTGCTCTGGGGTCTCTCCTGCCCCATACTTTTAAAGCAGTGTCATACCGCTTTATATAGCTCGGGCTTCCCACAAAGGATCCTGGGAACTGTAGTTTGTTATAAGTGAGTGTGACCAGGGTAGAATTGATTTAAATCAAATCGATTTAAATCACTAGTCAGTAAGACTTTATTTAAATCATTTTTTTAACAGAGAGACTCATTCTTGCTGGTATAATCTTAATAATTACAGCCAGATAAAGGTTTCATTTCTGGAATAGTAAATTTTCAGAGTACCGAAGGCAACTTTTAAGAATCTCCTCCAATGTCGGGGGTCACCTTATACGCCGGGTATGGGCGGCAAGGAGCAGAGCCCGCCCCCTGTTGCTGCCCAACATATTAGGCAACTGGGATTATAAAACAAATCTCCAAATTGCAGCTGCCAATTTGGGGGGTTGTCTAATACGCCCAGTCACCTAATACGCTGGAATCTACAGTAGTTTTTACAGTCATATCAAAAATTACGGATTTGGTTATACTATTAGAAATACAGAAACAGATAACTATGAAATTATTGTGAGGTTTTAAATAAGTTAACTGTTTATATTTGGACAACTTTTCTGCTGTATTTTACTGGAAGGAGAAAAATCATAATTTAAACGTTTTATTTAACTAAACCAATAACATTATAGCATATGTATCCATGTTTGCTAACTGATGCGGTTAAACAATATAAAAAAATTAGACTGAGTTTTAGCACACATGAAAAATGCATAACAAATCCTTATTTCCTGATGACTAGCCTTTGGGCTATAATGTAACTTTAACAGAAAATCTTTAAAAATCCGATTTAATTTTTTTTTTAAAAATCCGATTTAAATTTTTAAAAATCTGATTTTTTTTTTTAAATCATTTTAATTTTTTAAAAATTTTTTATTCAAAAGACAAACAAAACAGAAGAGCAAACTGAAAAACAGAAGAAAAAAGACAAACAAAAAATATTACACCCATGTGACTTCCCTCCCCCACAACTCGACATCCTTATTACTTACAAATACTATTGTCATTGCGTCTTTTATATATTGCCACTCATAAATTCATTTCTAATCATCTCCTTTTTTCTTATAGTCATTTGTACTTTACATATTTAATCCAAGCATATCAACATATTCTCTATAGAACAGTGCTTTTTTTCAGATAATCCTCATATGGTCCTTGATTTTCATCCACCCTCAGTGTGACAGGTGTCTGCGCCAACTTGCCTTGTAGAGTTTAGGTCTGGGAGGCTTGAAGTCATCTGGGACGTTGGGCTTGATCTCATCTGGCTGCCCTCCCAGGACCTCCCAAAACTCGGGCGCCTCCTGTGTCTGACTGACGGTCAGGATCTCTGCCTTCCCCTTCCTCTCGTTCTTATTGATCTTCTCTGCGAAAAGCCTAGGAGGCGGGTAAGAAGAGGAAGACTGATTCAGAGAAGGACAAACGGGAGCTCAGAGGAGCAGATCGCCTGCTCTGCATTGTAACAAGGGTTCAGTTCCAATTAGTGTTCGGTTTTTCATTTACCGTATTTTTCGCTCTATAAGACGCACCAGACCAAAAGACGCACCTAGTTTTTGGAGGAGGAAAACAAGAAAAAAAATATTCTGAATCTCAGAAGCCAGAACAGCAAGAGGGATCGCTGCGCAGTGAAAGCAGCAATCCCTCTTGCTGTTCTGGCTTCTGGGATAGCTGCGCAGCCTGCATTCACTCCATATGACGCACACACATTTCCCCTTACTTTTTAGGAGGGAAAAAGTGAGTCTTATAGAGCAAAAAATACGGTACTTAATACATTTCCACCCCTTTCCTCCCCAAGAGTCCAGGGTGTCGAACGACGAAGCAGCAAAACAATACATCTGAACCACCAAATGCTTCAAAACACCTGGAAACAAAATTTAAAAACAGATGTTTATCCGCACAGGTAATAATAACCTCAAGGTGGCCAGGAAGTAAAAATGGCACATAACCAGTTTCCAGGAAGCACAATCCATGGCAAGTAAATCAAGAGTGAAAATCCATGTATTATTTGTCTATGGAGCCCTTAAACAACTTGGGGGCAGTCTGCATGCAAGATCACATTAACCCATGACATGCCCACTTGACCGCTGGCACCGTCGCAGCTGCTGCATAATATCTATTTGTAAGAAATCAATGTGCTCTAGGTGGGGCTACCTTTGAAGGTGACTTGGAAACTGCAACTAATCCAGAATGCGGCAGCTAGACTGGTGACTGGGAGCGGCCGCCGAGACCACATAATACTGGTTTTGAAAGACCTACATTGGCTCCCAGTACGTTTCCAAGCACAATTCAAAGTGTTGGTGCTCACCTTGAAAGCCCTAAATGGCCTCAGCGCAGTATACCTGAAGGAGCATGTCCACCCCCATCGTTCTGCCCGGACACTGAGGTCCAGCTCTGAGGGCCTTCTGGTGGTTCCCTCACTGTGAGAAGTGAGCTTGCAGGGAACCAGGCAGAGGGCCTTTTCGGTAGTGGCGCGCCCTGTGGAACGCCCTCCCATCAGATGTCAAGGAAATAAACAACTATCTGACTTTTAGAAGACATCTGAAGGCAGCCCTGTTTAGGGAAGCTTTTAATGTTTGAAGTTTTATCGTATTTTTAATATTCTGTTGGAAGCTGCCCAGAGTGGCTGGGGAAACCCATCCAGATGGGTGGTGTATAAGTAATAAATATATTTTTATTTTTATTACAGTGTGGTAGCATCTACACTTTGGAACTCCCTGCCTATTGATATCCAGCAGGCATCTTCACTGTACACATTTTGGCACCTGCTAAAAACCATTTTTTAAAAGCAAGTCGACCCAGATGTCTGGAATGCTGATATCTGTTTTAATCTGTTTTTAGTTTACTGCTGGTTTTAATTTCTTGAATGTTTTAAAGCGTTGTTACTTGTTTTGATTGATTTTTTGCAAACTGCCTTGAGGGTTTTTATCGCTACGAAGAAACGGTGTACAAATTTTAGGAAATAAAGTATAAATGAAATAAACAAAAAATGATAATGGCATCGGCAGTTCAAATAAAGTTTACCACCCAAAGACCCAAAGCTACTGACATCAACCACGACCCTCTTCTTGCTTGGGGAGTTACCTGGCTTTGGTGGTGCCACTCAGAGTGGCCTGGCTCCCCCTCCAGATGTAGATCTCGAGGCCATGGTCCAACAGGAAGACGAACCTTGGGGAAAAAGTCCCAGGAAAGAGGCAAGTTGGAGATAAAGAAAGAAAAAGACCCTAAAGACAAGGTCATCAGAGTCTTTTTACACCAACAGCGGCCGCAAGAGTACTCGTGGCCAAAAATTGGAAGAGCAAGGAGACTCCCTCAATGTCAGAGTGGCAAATCAAATTCTGCGAATATACTGAACTAGCCAAGATGACAGCATCAATTAGTATGCAATCAAAACAATAATTAAGAAAGAAATGGAAGCGTGTTGAAGAGTATATTGTACAGTATTACTTCAGTGGAAATCTTTGGATAAGTACTGACTGAGTTCATTAAGCTAAGATGCAATGATTATGGAATAGAGGATCGATTAATGTGATGAATAAATACGAGCACAATGATAGGGTTTCAATGTAGCGAGAAGGATATCTTGCACGTGGGTGAGGAAAGTCACATGGGTGTTTGGGTAAATGGTGAATAGGGTATAGGGTTAGATGTGGGGAATCCGTATATTTAATATAACATATGTACAGTGCTGAAATTGTACGCTAACTAACGTGCAATATGAATTTAATTAATAAATAAAGGTTTAAAAAAGAAAAAAGAAAAAGACGGAAGGGGGCCTTTCCCCCAAATAGATAGAAGCTGCTGCAGATCTCACTCAAAATCAGTGATGGGGGTTTCCTCTAACCCCCCCCCCCGGTTTTATGGAACTACAACTCCCAGCACCCTCCAAGCCAGTGGTTCCCAACCTTTTTTTGGCCATGCCCCCCCCCAAGAATCTCTAAAATCCTCGTGCCTCCCTGCTCCCAATGACATATAATTCTTACTATTCAAAAAGTGAACTCCTATTTACATGGAGGAACCCTTGGTCTCATCTGCTCAATCCACCAGGGTCTGTCTTCACATGCAGGGGAAGTCTCTAACTCAACGAGGGTTTGAGACCCATCGGCTACCTTCACCTGGTTTAGCCGGCCAGTCAAAGCCATTCCCAGGGTGTGGCTGCTGTCACATGCTGACAGCTTCTAGGAGCCACAGGTGGGAACTGAAAATCACCTCACACTTTCCATATTTCTGATGCTGCTATTGAGAGATGCCCTTCCACATTATCACAAGATGTGTATGAAATAACGTCTTCCCAGGTGGCATAAAAGGTCTGTGGTCCTTGCAGGAGCCGGCTATATTGTGCCATTTCCCCATCTGAGAGTGCAACAGTCCTAACATCCCTATGCCAAGCAGGGATTGTCTAAATTTTCCAAGGATTTCCATCTCTGAACTCCAGATTGCTGTGCGACAATCAAAGAACAAACCAATTCATTGATTTAATATTGTGGTTTACTCCCTCAAATATGGATAGTAAACACTAATGTGGAGTTAAAGTTCTCTCGTTCTTTAAAGGAAATTCTTGGTGGACCTTAGAAAATAACTCCTTAACCCAATCCAAGGGTGCCTTTGCAAGTACAACTCCACCAATGTAATGAATTGATCGAGGACTTCCTATGAGACAGACGATCTAGAACGCCAACTCAGCCATACGTAATATTTTAGGATTAGTTTCCCCCCCAAATTGCTGATTTTAGAGGATTCCGTTTCCGAAAGAGAATCGCCCTAAATATTTACCGAGGATCCAGTGATGCTGCCTTCAAAGGTACCGGTTCCAACTTTATGTTCTTCTTTCCATAAACGCGGTAAAGCCTACATTGAAATCAGGGGGCGAAAATGTTAGATGACAGGGGGAAACTCAAATCCACCAATGAGTCTGTTGGCCAAAGGTCTTGGAAGTTTTGCAATTCATGAAGATTTCCCCTACTTCCTTAAAATAAGAGGACATTCAAAATGGCCAGCATGGAAGAAGAAATGGATTGACACTAGATAAAGAGAGGCTGTACCAGGACTAAAAAACTTGGCGGTTTGGAGGCCTCTGTCATATAATTTTTACACTAGAAAGATCTAGGCAGAGAAGACTGATCTATCAGGGCACTGCCCCACCAAGGGGAATTGCAAGCCAAACCGTTTCCCCCAAATTCAAAACAATCTCAAAGTCACAAATCTTTCCTGCATCCCACATTATTTATTATCCTGCTGTCAGAACTTGAGACATTCCTGCCAATCTCCTGTTTTCTGGCCAAATCAGTTTTCCGTACTGCTGAATCAACCCCAATCCAAAATTATTGCTATGGCCAAGATGTCCCCTTCCATCTGTCTCTAGGCAGAATAATCAAATGAAAATTAGAAATTTACTGGTGTTGGTCCCCTGCAATTAAGAAACAGAGGGGAACAAGGAGAACAGCCAGGAGTCATAAGTAGGAGCATCTTAAAAATAAATAAATCTGGATCCCCTAAATTACAAGTGAGTCTTTGAAGAGGCAGCAGATTGAGGCCCACTCAGAAGAGACAACCTTTTGTGGTGGTCAGGTGGGATTGCTATGAGGAATTATGAAAAATGAAGCAAGCCATTATGTCAATGATGAAAGCATTGCTTTGACTGGGCTTGGGTCATTTGACATGAGTTCTGATTCAATCCCACAATCCTCTGCACCTCTGCCATTTTCTCTCAGCCTGACAGTCACATATAGAGCATTTTACACAGACCCTTTGTTCACCAGGTATCCTGGGACATAAAGATAGGAGGTGGCTTTGATGTAGCTTTTGTTAATCTTTGGGCCAGGAGGAAAGTTCACATGGAAGTGGCAAATGCCTATCTTTCTCTTTCCTGTTTACTGCCTGTTTATGACCTTCCGGGGTTTGCTAAATGCATTCCTCCTTGATTCCTGTTTTATTTACCCTAAAACATGTATGCATGCTCAAGTAGTTCTTTGTAGTTAAGAGGCTTCCTCTGATCTGGTTTTGTCCCCACGTGGGGTTTTTTGAAATGTTCAGAGGAAATCTGATTGGTTCTTACAAACACTGTGTAAAAAGTTCTTTTGTGAATAAAACGACCTGGGTCAGGGGGTGGTGAGATTTACACTTCCTCCCAGAGTCTTGCTGGCCAAGCCTTGCGTCTATTTTATTAATCAAGGTCCAGTCCTTTCCTTTGCCTTCAGAACGCAACACCTTTGACCTGAAAGTTGCACTCAGTAATCCCAAATACTCTAGGGCTAGCAGAAAAAGGACTCTGTATGGGCTCAGAAGCACCCTCTCCTCACACAAAAGTAAAACAAGATTTGGGTGTTGTGCCCTGGATAGAAATATTAAAAACAGAAGAAGTACCAGGTCTCAAAAGGGGACATTATCATCATTTCTTACCTGGTGACGTAGTGTGTGTCTTCCACTGTATAGAAGCCACTGGCCGTCCCACCTTCAATGTAGGAGATCTCGTGATCGAAGACCTGCCAACAGCCACGAAAGTTATTTTTTTAACATCATCATCCTCCATTTGGATGAGATACCAAAAGAAAACGAAAAACTATTTCTGTATGCGATAACGGCGGCCAGAGTTTTGATAGCTCAAGGATGGAAAGATCAAGATCTGCCGACTACCGAGGAATTACACAAAACAAATGAAATACCATGAAAATCCCTGAAACGAGAAGTAATCAACTAGAAATATTATCTTATAGAAATAAACTAAATAATAAAAATCAAAAAGTTTAAGGAAAAAATTAGAAAAACCTAGAATTGAACAAAGCCTTAATGGGATGCCGGCTACAAACCTCGTTTCACTGAACCATTCAGTTTCCTCAGAAGGAAATAGAGAAATCATAAACCTTAAATGACCAAATTCAAAGAAAGGGAGTAAAACTCCCAAAAATTCTGAAGTATTATAATCCTAGCTCGACCTAGGTGAAGCAAAGCGCAGTAATAAAGGATTGAGGACTCAAAGGTACCGTTTCTAAAACTGAGTTTACAAAAAAGGTTTGAAAACCTAAATGGCAAATTTTAGACACAGCCCAACTTGAAGAAAGCCAAGCACAGTAATAAGAAGTTGAGGACTCAGATGTGAAATTTTTTGTATTGAGGAATGGCAAACAAAGATGGTAGAGTACATAGAGTTAGCCAGGCTGACGGGACGAATTCGTGAGCAGGACAACCAGACGTTCCAAAAAGACTGGAAGAAGTTTGTAACTTACCTTGAGAAACACTGTTTACATAAGAACACTGGCAGTTTACATAAGAACACTGGCAGGTTTGAGATAAACCTTAAAACTTATAATTGTTGGAGCATTCTATGTGAGATAATAGAAAGAACTATGTATAGATATGAACAGTATGCTGATATACTGTATTTTTCGCTCTATAAGACACACTTTTCCTCTCCTAAAAAGTAAGGGGAAGTGTGTGCGTCTTATGGAGCGAATGCAGGCTGCGCAGCTATCCCAGAAGCCAAAACAGCAAGAATATTCTTTTTCTTGTTTTCCTCCTCCAAAAGCTAGGTGCGTCTTATGGTCTAGTGCGTCTTATAGAGTGAAAAATACGGTAAATCAATGTGTAAATATTATAGTATGGAAACAAGAAAACCAGAAGAGGGGTAGAGGGAAGTGGGAATCCTGAGAGTTTTAGGCTACAGTGGTACCTCGGGTTACAGACACTTCAGGTTACAGACTCCGCTAACCCAGAAATAGTATCTCGGGTTAAGAACTTTGCTTCAGGATGAGAACAGAAATCGTGCAGCAGCAGCAGGAGGCCCCGTTAGCTAAAGTGGTGCTTTAGGTTAAGAACAATTTCAGGTTAAGAACGGACCTCCAAAACGAATTAAGTTCTTAACCCGAGGTACCACTGTACTAATATTGTAAGAATGTATAAATATATAATATGAAAATCAATAAAAACAATTGCCAAAAAAAAAAGTTATTTTTTTAAAAAAGCTGAAAGGGGAAAGATAGATATAGCCATCAACCTGCAGAGAGGAAGGAGCTTACCTGGCTGAACTCATCACTCTCGTCTCCCATCTCCTCCCGGATGCTGCGGCATTCAGCGCCCAGATAGTTGCGCAGGTTGACTGCATGGATGGCAGAGCAGGCTTTCTTGTCGAGCGTGGCTTCCTGGCCAATCCAGTAGTAGATCTCCCAGTTCAATGAGCCGTTATCGTCTAGGAAAGTCTGGGGAGAAGCAATGTTTGCAGCTGGACCAATGGGCAAGCACAAAAACAAACCCTCCCTGCCCTCAAGGTTGCTTTGGTGGCATCAAACCAGGCACAGTTCAAGTTTTGTCTACTCCCGTGGCAAGGGCAGGGCAGCCGTGAACCTCCAGATGTTGTCGGACTCAAACTCCCATCAGCCCCAGCCAGCAAGGCCAAAGGTAAGGGATTATGGGAGCTCTATGTTTCTGAGCACAATTCAAAGTCTTGGTGCTGACCTTTAAAGCCCTAAACGGCCTCGGTCCACTATACCTGAAGCAGCGTCTCCACCTCCATCATTCAGCCCGGACCCTGAGGTCCAGCGCCGAGGGCCTTCTGGTGGTTCCATCACTGCGAGAAGTGAGCTTACGGGGAACCAGGCAGAGGGACTTCTCGGTGGTGGCGCCCTCCCTGTGGAACGCCCTCCCAGCAGATGTCAAGGAAACAAACAACTATCTGACTTTTAGAAGACATCTGGAGGCAGCCCTGTTTAGGGAAGTTTTTAATGACTGATGTTTTAATGTATTTTAAATCTTTTGTTGGAAGTTGCCCAGAGTGGCTGGGGAAAGCCAGCCAGATGGGCAGGGTAGAAATAATAAATCATTATTATTATTATTATTATTATTATTATTATTATTATTATTATTATTATTTAGTCCTGACAACATCTGAAAGGTCACAGGTTCCTTATCCTTGGGAGATGATGGCTACCTTCACAATACATGCTTAAAACACTATAAAGCAACTTTAAACAGCCATGGCTTCCCCCAGTGAATTCTGGGAGCTGTAGTTTGTTAAGTGTGCTGAAAGTCATTAAGAGACTCCTATTATAGCTATAACTCCCAGAGTTCCCTGGGGAGAGGGACTGATTGTTAAACCATTCTGGGATATATAGCCCTGTGAGTGGGTGAGGGCGCACCCCCTAACTCTCAGCCCCCTTAGCAAACTACAGCTCCCAGCTTTAGGGGAACCCATGACTGTTTAAGGCTCAGGACTGCAATACCTCAAGGTTCGCCTCTTTCCCATATGAACGGACCTGGACCCAGCGAACATCTTCCGAGGCCCTTCTGAGGACAGGAGTGCAGCAACATGAGAAAGGGCCTTTTCTGTGGTGGCTCCCCATTTGTGGAATGCTCTTCCCCAGAAGGGTTCGGCTGGCACCTTTGTTACATATCTTCAGGTGCCAAGCAAAAATATTCTTCTTCCACACTAATTACAAAATCTATAGCCTTTTAAACTGTGTTGGGGGTGTTATTGTTTATTACTTTGTTAAGTATTTTTGTGTTTTCATATTGCAAACCGCCCTGCGATCTTTGGATGGAGGGCAGCATAGAAATGTAGTAATAATAATAGTAACGAAAGAAGAATGGCAAGGAAAGCTGATGGAATACACTGAAATGGCGAAGTTGACTGGAATAATCAGAGATAAGGACAACAGAGACTGTAAAAAAGAATGGGAATAGTTTATGATGTATTTACAGAAGCATTGTAAAGAAGTCGACTCATGGATGAAAGGATATAAGATTTTTGACATGACTGAGAATTATATAGCCAGGGACGGAGAACTTCAAGTGTTAAGATCAGAAGGCGGAAAATATGAAAACAACGAGAAGAGGCAGGAACGAAGATTTGGAGATATGCTTCAGAGGTCCAGACTATGGAGTTCCGAAAAAATTAATAATTACAATTTGGACTATAATTGGTCGTTGGCTTTTTTTTAGTTTATTATTTTTAATTGGATTATGATTTGGATATGTTGATTGGCTGTTTTTATTGGAAAATCAACAAAAATGATTTTTTTAAAAAAAAGGAAAGAAGGCGACTCACTAGCAGAGTTTGAATAAACACTTATAATTAAGAAATTGAGTATAAACGTTAAAAGGTAATAACTGGGCAAATAACAAAACGTAAGATGTAATTTGGATATATAAGTAAAGGTAAAGGTAAAGGTACCCCTGCGCGTACGGGCCAGTCTTGCCAGACTCTAGGGTTGTGCGCTCATCTCACTCTATAGGCCGGGAGCCAGCGCTGTCCGCAGACACTTCCGGGTCACGTGGCCAGCGTGACAAGCTGCATCTGGCGAGCCAGCGCAGCACACGGAACGCCGTTTACCTTCCCGCTGGTAAGCGGTCCCTATTTATCTACTTGCACCCGGGGGTGCTTTTGAACTGCTAGGTTGGCAGGCGCTGGGACCAAACGACGGGAGCGCACCCCGCCGCGGGGATTCGAACCGCCGACCATGCGATCGGCAAGTCCTAGGCGCTGAGGTTTTACCCACAGCGCCACCCGCGTCCCTGATTGGATATATGGTATGCTATGCTACATATCCTGATTTGGATATATGGTATGCTATAAAGATAAGAAGAATATAACAATATTTAATTATAAAATTATAAAATTAAGGTAGAGCAGAATAGGAGAAGCAAATATTTAAAGAATCAGAGGAGGAAGTTGGGGGAAGTCAGGGGAGGGCGGGGGGGAGACTGGGGTTTATATATTCCTTTTGTGATAATGTTTTTTGTGTTAAATATAAAATTGCAAAAATAATAAAATAAAATAAAATAAAATAAATAATACTAGTAAGGTGGCATCCTAGCACATCCTAGTTTGGTGTGAGTGAGGCCCATGAAGCGATGGACAAGCAAGGATAAAAACAAGATGTCTGCCCCCCTCACCTTCAGGACAATGTAGCAGTCGGCCTCGTAGAACTTCCCGTGAAAGGTCTCGTCCACCATTGTGGGCACAAAGTTCTCGATCTGCCAGACGGTGACGCCAGGGAGCTGCCCCACGTCCTCCGTAAAGAACTCAGAGTAGTTGAGCTGAGGCTTCTCCAAACTCTGATCCCAGCGGCGGGTTTTCAGGTCCGTGTACTTTGGGTCTCCGTTCTCCTGGCGCAAAAAGAAAATGGAGGGAGAGAGTGAGTTAGTAAAGGATCCTAACAGCGATAAGGACAAAGAATAAGGGATGCTAGTAGCAGAAAAGGAGGGGAACCTAGAGTGCGTTCAGACATGGGGATAATTGCATTGCATTTTTCTGATTATAATGCTACTGCTTCTTTAACCGGATTCTAATATTCATTTGACAGTGCAACAATACCTGTTGCTTTATGGGATGGTGGCTTTTTATATATTGTCATCCCGTGCTGAACTTATTTTTTAAAAAATAGTTTTTATTAAGATTTTACATTTTTTAACATCAAAGTATCATAACATACACAGTGGTACCTCAGGTTAAGTACTTAATTCGTTCCAGAGGTCCATTCTTAACCTGAAACTGTTCTTAACCTGAAGCACCACTTTAGCTAATGGGGCCTCCTGCTGCTGCCACGCCGCCAGAGCACGATTTCTGTTCTCATCCTGAAGCAAATTTCTTAACCCGAGGTACTATTTCTGGGTTAGCAGAGTCTGTAACCTGAAGCGTATGTAACCTGAAGCATATGTAACCCAAGGTACCACTGTAACAAAAATACCATCCCCCAATTTCCCCCTTCTCTCCACGACTTCCCTCAGTTTCCTCTTCTGGTTTTTTGGTGTATTATCTCCTATTCTTTGATTTTTTTACAAAAAAAATAGTTATAATTCTTCTCTTTTCATTTTAACATCAACATTCTATTTCCTACATTTGTTTTGTTAATTGCAAGTGTTTAATCCAGGCATTGGCAAACTCGGCCCTCCAGATGTTTTGGGACTACAACTCCCATCATCCCTAGCTAGCAGGACCAGTGGCCAGGGATGATGAGAATTGTAGACTCAAATCATCTGGAGGGCTAAGCTTGGTTTAATCAAACCCTGCAAGTGAGTCCATTTCTTTATATTGATTCTGTAAATATGACACGAATGGTTCCCCAGTCTTTCTTAAAATCTGTATTGTCCTTATCTTCCCATGCTGAACTTTAAACGGCCATCACAGCCTCTTGTGGAAGTGAGTTCCCCAGATTAACCCAGAAATTCTTTATTTTATCTGTTCCGAATTTCCCAACATTCAGCTTCACTGGACGCCGAAAACTTCTTGCGTTAAGAGAGAGAGGAAGAAAATATTTCCTTCCTCCACGCCATGCAGAGTTTTATAAATGCCTCTTCCTTGCCTTTTCTTTAAGCTCAAGAGTCCCAAGCGCTGCAACCTTGGAGTCACTCTCCATCGCTGCGTGTTCCTACCTCCATCTTCTTGTTCTTCTCTTGCGCCACGTCCGACATCCCCTTCAGCACCTGCTTTGCCTGATCATCCTGTGATGAGTCTTTGTGTCTCCGCAGGCGCATCTTTCGCGCCATGGGGTCCTTTGGGCTGCTCCCTAGGAACAGAAAGGGGTGGGGGGTAAGGAAAGAGAGAAACAAATAATTTTAGGGGATGGAAGATAGCTTTGAAGCTCCCACAAGAATCGCTTATACACGCAGTTTCTGCTCTGCAAACACAATGTGTTCTCAGGAGATGGTTTATCAGGTGAGCGTTCACATAACAAGTCAACGATTCGCACTAATTCCTATGGGGAAATGTCTAATGCGTTCCTGGTCGCAAAATTTTGGCCACAAAATGATGAAAAAAACCCAGGGAGAATTCTCTGAAACACTGCAGAAGGCAAACAAGGAAGGGAAAAGATGCTCTCTTCTTCATTCAACCTGTCCCCTTTTCTCCCTTCCCCTGCTCTCCCCCCCCCCATGGTTTCCACTGGACCAACAAGACACAAAAAAGTAAAGCTTGTTTAAGGCTGCTTATTTCTTTACAGTACTACACACAGGTCTGGCTACTTGGATCTCTGAATCTGAGGAGCGTATAAGTGAGGTTTGGGTACTGATCCCTCGTGTTTGGATAAGTGAATTTTTGAATAACAAGTGTTTGGATAGTGCACGTGTGGATAGATATTCAACGCTCAACTTACACATGGGTTATATTCCGGGGTAGTGAATAGAGCCAAAATTGTGTATAGTCAAAACACACATTCTCTGCACCTCCCAGGTGAGTGCAATGGAGGGTGGGAGGGATGACTGACTCCCCACTCCCCTTTAAAAAGTCCAGCACTTTTTTTCTGACAAGCACGTAAAGCCGAATTTGCACAACTTGAATGTGCCTAAGTTGTGAGTTGGAAACAAGAAGCAATTCCGACGAAAGAAGAATGGCAGATGAAATTAATGGACTATGCAAAATTGGACAAAATGACAGGAAGGATTTTAAACCTGCGGGACCAGAGATTTACAGAAGATTGGAAGAAGTATATGAATTATTTGAAGAGCAACTGTAATCAACAAATTACGTTAGTAGGACTACAAGAAGTTTTGTAAGGAGAAATATACGAAGAGTTACAAAGTAGAAAAAGATAGAGATATTGGTTATGAGTTTGAAATGTAATAGGGAAGATAAGAAATGCATACTAAGAGACTAGATTGGAAAATTTTCAGACAGGATTGATGGAAGTCAAAAAAAATGAATAAGATGTAAAAGTATGTTTAATTACTGTTGAAAATGATACGTTAAAAAACTAATAAAAAATTATATATATTAAAAAGTTGTGAGTTGACCGTATATTTAAAAACTTCTGAGTCTTTTAAACCAAACCGTCATTTTTTTTTTAAAAAAAATCTCCAACTGGTAACAGGCCTGCTGAAATTAACGGACCTACAGTAAATTGCTCAGGTCTTATTAATTTCAGTGGGTCTATACTCTGTGCAGTTTTAACACTGGATGCAATTCACTGGTAGGAAACAAGGCAGTTTATCATTTGCAAGGAGGCAGGGGGTGGGGAAATCGCAAGGCCAGGATAACCTGCAGTACCAAACTCACCTGCCCCAGCAGCTGCTACGGTGGCAGGGGAGGCCCCCGCCAGTCGCAGCTGGTTCTGCAGGGAGAAGTCAATGTTGTACCACTCGGAGGTCCTGTCCACAGGCTTGGGGGGCATCACCAGGTTGGGGTTCTCACGAACATCAAGGATCTGCAAGAAGGAAGGGCAGGAAGGAGCGATGGATTCACAGAGCCAGAAGGCGAGTTGGGGGGAAAGGCTATTCAAGTCAAAGGCAGCTACGGGAGCGAGAAAAACAGGAGCTCATCCACATCCTGCTAGGACCCACTTTGAACAGTCATAGCTTCCCCCAAAGGATTCTGGGAAACGTTGTTCGTTAAGGGTGCTGAGAGTTGACCCCTATTCCCCTCAAAGAACTACAGATCTCAGAGTGGTTAATCAGCCACTGGGAATTGTAACTGTGAGGGGTTAAGTCAACATCATATAGGATTTTAGCTTCTCACTTTTGGCCCATCAGGGGCCAAGTGGAGTCCCACAGCATGAAATATGATAATAATAGTAATTTTTTATATATACAGGGGTACCTCGGGTTAAGTACTTAATTCGTTCTAGAGGTCCGTTCTTAACCTGAAACTGTTCTTAACCTGAAGCACCACTTTAGCTAATGGGGCCTCCTGCTGCTGTTGCGCCGCCAGAGCATGATTTCTGCTCTCATCCTGAAGCAAAGTTCTTAACCTGAGGTAATATTTCTGGGTTAGCGGAGTCTGTAACCTGAAGTGTATGTAACCTGAAGCATATGTAACCCGAGGTACCACTGTATACACACACACACACACACACACATATATATATATATATATATATATATACCCCGCCTGTCAGGGAACTGCCATCGCAGCCAGGAGTGGAGGAAGGGCTCCCAAGCGATGCCGGAGAAGGTCCCAGCAGGAAAGGAGGGGACTCAGCGACCGGGGAAGGAAATCAGCGTTACACCAGGAAGAAAGGCGGGCAGAGGCGGGCTCCGGAGAGATGGCTCCAGGACTCTTCGCCAGAGACCAGCGAGGAGAGTACGGGCCTCCACTGCCCACACCCACCCTGCGCAGAAGACTTCCGCGCAGGGAGGCTAGGCGGAGACTTGGCGTCAAAGAGCTTTTATGTTGGAAGAAGTTCAGGAAACGCCCACTGACGGATTCTGCCAGTGACTGAGACAGACGCGGAATCAGGACTGTCCAGCCAGGGGAAGGTTTATCCAGGCAACCTCGCCGAGAGTGGCGGCAACTTACGCACAAGCAACCCCCAATTCCCATTACGCCGCCCATTTGGATGGGTTTCCCAGCCACTCTGGGCCGCTCCGAACAGATAATTAGAAATTTCCCTAAACAGGGTTGCCTTCAGATGTCTTCTAAAAATCAGACAGTTGTTTGTTTCCTTGACATCTGACAGGAGGGCGTTCCACAGGGCGGGTGCCACTACCGAGAAGGCCCTCTGCCTGGTTCCCTGTAACCTCACATCTCGCAGTGAGGGAACCGCCAGAAGGCCCTCGGAGCTGGACCTCAGGGTCTGGGCTGAACGATGGGGGTGGAGATGCTCCTTCAGGTAAGATGTTGATCCCCTTTTCTTACGCGCCCCCCATCCCAACTCCCAGGCCCTCCTGTCAGCAAGGACCCCCCTGGCCTCACCTCAATGTCTGTCAGAAAGTGCACAGCCTCGGGTAAAGTGACCAAGCGGTTCTTGTTCAAAACCAACTTCCTGAGCTTGACACACCTGTGGAGAGAAAAAGAGAAGCGTACCGTCTCCCTCTGAACCAGATAAGTCATATGGGGAAGGGCTGTAGTTCAGTGGTAGAGCATCTGCCTTACATGCAGACGGTTCCGGGTTCGAATCCCCAGAATTTCCAGGTAGGCCCAGGAGGGAGCCCTACTCAAAACCAAACATGGCAATAATTCTGGCATCTGGCCAATAACATAAGGGCAGCCTGTCATATCAGGCCAATGGGACCATGGAACCCGGGATCCTGTTCTCACAGGGGCCAAGTAAGCAGGATTTGAGCACAAGAACCCTTTCCCCTCATGTGGTTTCCGACAACTGGTACTCACAGGCATTGCTGCCTTTAACTGTGGAGGCAGAGCTTAGCCATTGCGGCTCGTAGCCATCGATAGCGTTCTCCTCCATGAATCCTCTTTTAAAGCCATCCAAGTTGGCAGCCGTCTCCAGTGGCAGTGAGTTCCATAGCTGAACTCTGCGCTATGTGAAGGAGGACATTCTGGTCTGGTCTGAATGGACATCCATTGGACGTCCACAAGCCCTAGTGTTACGGGGGCGAAAAAGTCTCTCCATCCACTCTCCAGTGCCATGCATAATTGTACAAAGGGCGATCATGTCAACTCCTTGATGCCTTGACCCTAAACTATCTTTCCTATAGGGAGCTCAAGGTAGTGTATGTTGTTCTCCCACCCTTCCCTCCACTAACAACAGCCCTGTGAGGTAGGCTAGGCCCTGAGAGTGTGTGTTAACTGGCCGAACGTCACCCAGCAAGCATCATGACCAAGGGAGGGGCTTCAACTCTGGTCTTTGAAGCCTGAGGTCCACCACTCTAGGCAATACCCCACCACTGGCTCTCATTCCAGGCTTTAAAACTGCTTAACCTTTTAAGCCTCTGAGACTCAAACAAAACTGCCCTTCCTATTTATCATATTTTAACAACTGTTATTTGCTGGGAGGGGGGGAATCCAATGTAGCGGTCTTCCGCTTTTATTGCTCAGCTCCTTGAGAGAAGCAAGTGTTGAAGGCTGCACGACAGAAATCGAATAAAGGAAAATAAATATTAGAGGCTTGCCCCAAAATTGATGAATTACAAGCTTTGGGTTCATAGGTAGGTAGAAAGAGACATTACAGTGATACCTCTACCTATGAACGCTGTTCATACCCCGGAAAGTTGCTAAGTACAGCACTGCTTCTGCACATGCGCAAAGCGCGATAGAGCGCTTCTGCACATGCGCAGAGTGTGAGGATCGCTTCTGCGCGTGCAGTGAAGCCGGAATTAAACACTTCCGGGTTTGCCACGTTCATAACCTGAAAAGCCGCAACATGAAGCAAACGTAACACAAGGCATGACTGTAATTACCGTATTTTTCGCTCTATAAGACGCACCAGACCACAAGACACACCTAGTTTTTGGAGGAGGAAATCAAGGAAAAAAAATCTGAATCTCAGAAGCCAGAACAGCAAGAGGGATCGCTGCGCAGTGAAAGCAGCAATCCCTCTTGCTGTTCCGGCTTCTGGGATAGCTGCGCAGCCTGCATTCGCTCCATAAGACGCACACACATTTCCCCTTACTTTTTAGGAGGGAAAAAATGAGTCTTATAGAGCAAAAAATACGGTATTTCCAAGGTAGCGGCAGAACAATGCTGATTTACAGGAATCATCTCAGCCTGGAAGCACATCGGCCAAAGCCATCTAAAAACCATGTCTGTGTGCACAGCCAACCATGCAGATAGTCCTCTGGGAGGAAGTACTGCCCCTCAAGGCGACTTGGAGGAGGGCTTAGCATACCTGCAGAGGCTTTCTGGAATCAGTTCCAAGTTGTTGTTTGCAGCCATGAATTCCTCCAGGGAGACCAGCTTCCCAATCCCCGAAGGAATGCCGTCAAAATCCAGCTTGTTGGAGTTCAGGTAGAGTTTCTTGAGCTTGGTCAGCTTACAGATGGCCGACTAGGGTGGAAACACGTGCAAAGAGTCAAGCAGAGCAAGGGAGATTTGCTCATGAATTCATTTGTCGATTCATTCATTAACTCACTCATTTTAAACACTGATTTTCTGCAAGGTTGGGCACTGAAAAGAGTTTGGTGCCCCCATATATATATCTAATTCAAAATATGAACAGTAGTAAATCCCAAAATAAAAGTTTATTTTTCAAAATGAAACAAAACCTACAGTAAGATGGAAAATAAATTTTTTTTTTGTATACGTCCACTTCATTTATATTTGAAAAATGCTCTCCGACTTCTTCGAATTGCAAAATCTTAAATCAGACCCTCAAAACTAATCTTACATCATGGGTAGGCAAACTAAGGCCCGGGGGCTGGATCCGGCCCAATCGCCTTCTAAATCCGGCCCGTGGACGGTCTGGGAATCAGTGTGTTTTTACATGAGTAGAATGTGTACTTTTATTTAAAATGCATCTCTGGGTTATTTGTGGGGCATAGAAATTTGTTCATTATTTTTTTTCAAACTATAGTCTGGCCCCCCACAAGGTCTGAGGGACAGTGGACCGGCCCCCTGCTGAAAAAGTTTGCTGACCCCGTCTTACGTAATACACCTCCATATATACTTAGCACAGATAAGGCAACCAGCCCGCCTTGTTGCACAGTTATTCTGTTGGGATTTTTAACATACTTCAACTGAGAAAAGGAATGCTTGGCCATTAATGACCGCTGATGTTAAAAATCCAGCAATGGAAAGTTTCTGTGATGCTGCCCCTTCCCTTGACGCCCTAAGCATGGGCCTATTTTGCATAATCATTAATCCAGCCCTGCTCAGACTCTCCCTGCTCAATAAGCCCTGTTGCCTCTTCAGCTTCCAACACCTCTTCCCCATCTTCTCCCTCTCACCATTCATTGCCATACCACCGCCAGTCCCCGGGCTCTGAGCCGTCTTCCCTGGCGGGGGGGGGGGTTCCCCAGCTACCTCCTCCCACCATCCCTCTGTGTCCAACCAGTTCGTGACAGTCAGAAAGCCCTCCCTGCTCAAATATGAGACACCTCCATCAGTATTGGCATACCGCCGGCTCCTGAAGACACACCTGTTTACGTGAGCATATCTTCCTGATCTAATTATTTGGATTGCTTTTTCAGCTTCTTCAATTGCTATGCTTTTTAAGTGGCTGCCACACATTCCCAGCTCGCTAAGCCCTGTTGCCCCTTCAGCTTCCAAAAACTCCTCCTCACAGTCCCTAAAACTTAGGGAACAAGCTGTACTACCTAAATGATTAAGGTTTTAAATGATAATTCTAGGTTATATTTTAGTGATCAAGATTTACCGTATTTTTCGCTCCATAAGACGCACCTGACCATAAGACGCACCTAGTTTTTAGAGGGGGAATGCAAGGGGAAAAATATTATTTAAAGGGAGAGCTGAGAAGAGCCTGTATGCATCCCAGGCTCTTCTCAGCGCTCCCTTTCACGAGCCACGAGGAGTGTGTGTGCGGCGCTTGCAGGCTTTTCCCTGAGGAGGAGGAAGGACAGCCCATCACTGATGGGCTGCCCTTCTCCCTCCTCGGGGAAAAGCCCCCAAGAGCCGCACACACGCTCCACGCGGCTTGTGAAAGGGAGCGCAGTTCTTGGGGGCTTTTCCGGGAGGTGGGGGGAGGGACTGAGGGGTGAAGCCAGAAGCTAGAACAGCAAGAGGAAGCGCTGCGCAGCGATCCCTCTTGCTGTTCTGGCTTCTAGGATAGCCGCGCAGCCAGCATTCGCTCCATAAGACGCACACACATTTCCCCTTACTTTTAAGGAGGGAAAATGTACGTCTTATAGAGCGAAAAATACGGTAATATTTTTTGAACTGCCGCTGTATCTGAATTGTCTCTGTTATACCCAATTGCAATTCAATGTATTCCTGTTGTGGTTTATGATTTTCCTGATATTGTAAGTGACCTGGAACTGGAACTGGTAATAATAAAATTCTAATTCCTCCTCGCAGTCTTCTCCCTTGTCTCCCTCTGACCACTCATCGTTGTCCCACTGACCCCCTGGCTCTGAGCCTTCTTCCCATGCTACTGGCTCCCACCATTCCTCTGCGGCCAACCAGTAGCATGGCAGAGCTGGTGTCCCAGTTACCTGGACGGGGAACGCGACTTACCGGCAAGGAGGTAAGCTGGTTCCTGGACAGATTGAGGGTCTCCAGCTGGCACCACTGGTCAATGCAGAGGGAGAGCTCTCCAATTTGGTTGCTGCTGAGATTGAGGCGCCGTATGTTGGACAGGGTGTAGAGACACTCAGGGACGCGGGTCAGGTCATTACAGGAGAGGTCCACATCTGAGCATAGCAGCAGGAGGAGGAGGAATGAAAGTGAGGCAGAGTCAGAGTTCAACAAGGGTGGGTTCTGGATGCAACCCACGTGGGCTACAGGGTCCCAGAGGAGCCGCCCCACAACCTGGTGCCCTCCAACAATTCTCTGCACCCATAACACAGTACAGCTCCCAGAATCCTTTGCAGGAAGCCAAGCCTGCTGAAAGTGATACCTAGTGCTTTAAGTTGGTTTGGTGTGAATGTGGCCCAAGTCTATGAATTTAATTCAGGAACCTGTACGTTTTCTTAGTGGCGCAACCCTAGGCATGCCTTCCAAAAACAATCCCATCAAATAAATAATAATAATAATAATAATATTAATTAATTAATTAATAATTTGTATCCTGCCCATCTGGCTGGGTTTCCCCAGCCACTCTGGGCGGCTCCCAACAAAGTACAGTCATACCTCGGGTTGAAGTTGCTTCAGGTTGAGCGTTTTCGGGTTGCGCTCTAGGGCGACCCAGAAGTAATGAAACATGTTACTTCCTGGTTTCGCCACTTGCGCAGACGGTCAATATGACATCATGTGCATACGCAGAAGTGGTGAATCGCGACCCACGCACGGGTTGCATTCGCTTCAGGATGCGAACAGGGCTCCGGAACGGATCCCGTTCGTATCCAGAGGTACCACTGTATTAAAAATGCGGTAAAACATCAAACATTAAAAACTTCCCTAAACAGGGCTGCCTTCAGATGTCTTCTAAAAGTCAGATAGTTGTTTATTTCCTTGACATCTGGTGGGAGGGCCACCACCGAGAAGGCCCTCTGCCTGGTTCCCTGTAACCTTGTTTCTCGCAGGGAGGGAAACACCAGAAGGTCCTCAGAGCTGGACCTCAGTGTCTGGGCAGAACGATGGGGGTGGAGACGCTCCTTTGGGTAGTTCCATGAAACTTACTTCCAGGGAAACATGCAGAGACCTGCAGCCTCAGGTTCTCTTTCGCAGGCCGCTCAATGCACGGAGCTGAGCCCATTCACACATTTCCTTGGGAATCATACCTGCAAGATTTGACAAGCCTTCCAAGCTCGTGGGAAGGTTGCTCTGGGTTCGTTGTGTGTTCCTGAGGTGGAGCGTCTGCAAGGCCACCATTGCCGGGAGTTGCCTTCAGTTGAAAGAGAGGGGAAAAGAGGACAATGACAAGATGAAACCCTGAAGGATTAATTATCAGGTGTTCCCAATTCCTGCCTTAAAAAACTAACATTTATTGTGGCATAAGCTTTTTTGTGGACTGGGGCCACTTCCTTAAATGCAAGATGGGGCTGTCGTCTCCCACTTATCCAGGTGCAAATTTACAGGCACATATTTTGCAACCCCCCCCCCAAACCACCATCTTTTTCAGAGGAAAATATTTCTCTGAATTGTATACCTATTATATGGAAGCTGACAACGAGACTATAAAAATGGATTCTACCAGGCCAGCAGACTGGTGTTGATGAACTGGAAGAACAAAAATATGCTCCCCTTTAATCAATGGACTGAAGACAACACTTGCAACAGACTTCGTTTGGATAAATATACTGATATTTGGGGTGAGCCTAAGTAGGTTATTAATATCATATACCGTACTTTTCCATGCATAAGACTAGATTTTTGTCCTTAAAATTCATGCTAAAAATCGGGGGTCGTCTTATACATGGGTAGTGTATAGGGTGGACATTTGATTGGTTGCTGCCGTAGCTGTCAGTGGCTATTGTGTGTGTCACTGGTTGCTGCGTCAAGAGTGGTGTTGATTTGCGGCAAATAGGCGGGCAATTTGCAAATTCTGCCGGCGAGGGGACAGACGAGAGGCAGATTTTGCGGTGCATGAGCGTTTTTTGGCATTCCTCCCTAAAAAAAGCTCAACAACTTTGGGCCATCTCCCCCCATTTTCTTAAATTTGAGTCCGCCAAAATAGGGGGCGTCTTATACATGGGGGCGTGTTATACACGGAAAAGTATGGTATTAGCATATATGAAAATCATATCTATATCAGCATATATTGCAGTCTCTTTTTCCCACTTTATTTTGTTCAACCGAAAAAAAACTTTTATTTTATTTTTATTATAAAGGCATGCATTTCACAAGGTTAGGAAGTGTGAAGGGAAGCTGTGGGCAGGGAGGGGCCCCTCCGCAGCCTTGGGGTGCAAGCCCTGCCCCACATAAGTCTCAGAAGTTTTGAGGTCAGCTCCGATTACACGGTGAAAATGGAAGGCACTCTGTACAATCTCAGAGGCAGTCTCTTCTTTTTCACATGCAGAGGAGCAAAATGGAGCTAGGTGAGGTCTCACTGGTCTCTTTCAATTTAATACAGCCCACCACCACCCAAAAAACAAAAGCTGGCTCAAGGGGCTGTAGGGTTTTCTTTTTCGAAAGAAAAGCCTGAAAAGTACCACCTGTTGGGATCACAAAACACGGCAAAGGCCTTCCAAGATTGGATGGATCTGTGGCACAGATTTTGACATGTGTCCTCCTCTGGTTAATAATAATAATAATAACAACAACAACAATAATAATAATTTATTATTTGTACCCTGCCCATCTGGTTGGGCCTCCCCAGCCACTCTGAGCGGCTTCCAACAAGGATTAAAAATACATCAAAATGTCACACATTAAAAACATCCCTGAACAGGGCTGCCTTCAGATGGCTTCTAAATGTCAGGTAGTTGTTTATCTCTTTGACATCTGGTGGGAGGGCGTTCCACAGGGCGGGCGCCACTACCGAGAAGGCCCTCTCCCTGGTTCCCTGTAGCTTTGCTTCTTGCAGTGAGGGAACCGCCAGAAGGCCCTCAGCGCTGGACCTCAGTGTCTGGGCTGGATGATGGGGGTGGAGACGCTCCTTCAGGTATACTGGGCTGAGGCCGTTTAGGGCTTTAAAGGTCAACACCAACACTTTGAATTGTGCTCGGAAACGTACTGGGAGCCAGTGTAGGTCTTTCAAGACTAGTGTTATGTGGTCTTGGCGGCCGCTCCCAGTCACCAGTCTAGCTGCCGCATTCTGGATTAGCTGTAGTTTCCAGGTCACCTTCAAAGGTAGCCCCATGTAGAGCACATTGCAGTAGTCCAAGCGGGAGATAACTAGAGCATGCACCACTCTGGCGAGACAGAGTGCGGGCAAGTGGAAAGTATACACCCTGGTGTGCCTGAGCTTTGCCCCCTCCCTGCCCCGATCACACTTTCCCATCTACATTCCCAACCATGAGGACTAAGCACCTTTGCGTTTTGAAAAGCGCCAAAGGAAACCTGACAGCTTCAAGGTGCTAAAAGCCTGCCACCCCCCCAGTTCCTTTGCTCGAACACACAGCCAAAGGAGTGCGGCTGCAGCCGCGGAAAGACTGCAGAACACCTGCTCTCGCTCTCCTGCCCCCTTCCCCAGCTCCCAGCCGCCTCACCTGAGCTGCGCATGCAGGAGAGGGTTGTTATTCAGAATCAAGGTCTGCAGGTGCACCAGGCGCCTCATCTGGGGGGGAAGGCTCTCCAGCTTGTTGTCACTCAAATCCAGGTAGAGCAGGTCTGTCAGGTTGATGAACAGCTGGTTGGGGATGTTGTCGATGCTGCAGGGAGAAAGGGAGAGGAATTGCACACCTTGTCAGGCAGGTTCCAGCAAGGAAGCTTAACCACAGCTAGAGATTGGAGATATCAAGAGTGGGCTGGAGGGTACCCCATTCTGCACCAGGCCTTCGCATCTGAACAAGAAGCTCAAAATGCACACCTATGATGGTATCACTGCCGCCTTATCATGGAGGGAGAACCTGCAGCCCTCCAGAGGTAGCTGCAAGCCACCTGCCATCATCCCCAGCCACTGGCCATATTGGCGGAGGCTTCTGGGACTTGGGTCCCATTAATAAGGGCAACCGGTTTAGTCACTGCTCGCTAGGATTATATTCTTGCAACTTTTAATTCAGCAAAATAAGGAGGAAACTCTGGGGTGAAACAATAGAAATATTCTCCATTAGAATGCATTGGCCTTAACTAGTACAGTGGTACCTCGGGTTACATATGCTTCAGGTTACAGACGTTTCAGGTTACAGATTCTGCTAACCCAGAAATAGTACCTCGGATTAAGAACTTTGCTTCAGGATGAGAACAGAAATTGTGCGGAAGTGGGGGGCCCCATTAGCTAAAGTGGTGCTTCAGGTTAAGAACAGTTTCAGGTTAAGAACAGACCTCCAGAACGAATTAAGTTCTTAACCCGAGGTACCACTGTACTAAACTCCTAGATCAGGCATAGGCAAACTCCGGCCCTCCAGATGTTTTGGGGCTACAATTCCCAACATCCCTAGCTAACAGGACCAGTGGTCAGGGATGATGGGAATTGTAGTCCCAAACATCTGGAGGGGCGGAGTTTGCCTATGCCTGTCCTCAATTTTCAATGGTTAGTTAGCTCTCCAAGCTCCAACAACGAACTTACTCAGCGCTCTTGGAAAACCAATACAAGTTTCACCTTAAGGTCAGGTGTGGTACCGGAGTGGTACCTATTTATCTACTTGCACTTTCAGGAGCAGGGACAGAGCAACGGGAGCTCACCCCGTCGCAGGGATTCGAACCGCCAACCTTCTGATTGGCAAGTCCTAGGCTCTGTGGTTTAACCCACAGTGCCACACACACACACACACACACACACACATATATATATATATAAATATAAAAGAGACTAAGGGAAAATGCATATTCATAGCAGACACATGTCATAACTCTAGCAAAAGATCCCTCCCACACCCACTTCTGGATCTGCTATTAGTGTGGTTTCTGTGGCAAAACTGCCACACTCACTTTTTTGTAGGCTTTTGAGAACAGTTAGGGATTCCTTCACTCTTCTGATCAAGATCCTCACCATTAGGTCCAGTCGTGGAGAGCTGGGGTTGTGGCGCTCATCTCGCTTTATTGGCCTAGGGAGCCGGCGTACAGCTTCCGGGTCATGTGGCCAGCAGGACTAAGCCACTTCTGGCGAACCATAGCAGCACACGGAAAAGCCGTTTACCTTCCCGCCGGAGTGGTACCTATTTATCTACTTGCACTTTCAGGAGCAGGGACCGAGCAACGGGAGCTCACCCCGTCGCAGGGATTCGAACCGCCAACCTTCTGATTGGCAAGTCCTAGGCTCCGTGGTTTAACCCACAGTGCCACACACACACACACATATATATATAAATATAAAAGAGACTAAGGGAAAATGCATATTCATAGCAGACACATGTCATAACTCTAGCAAAAGATCCTGAACATTTTGGTAGCATGCGTATGAATACACATGAGTGCTGGACACACAAGTTGATTCAGACACATAGTTTGTCACACCAGTTACTGGAAACCAGAGTTATTGGGGGGGGGGAGGGAATGTACTTTGCACTCAGGTTCTGCTTATTTCCCAGGGGAATCTGGTTGGCCACTGTGAGAAGAGGAAGCTGGACTAGATGGGCCACGGGCCTGATCCACCAGGTTACTCTTATGTTCTTAACCCCCCCCCCATTTTGCAGAAATGTGAACCAACCACTCCCAACACATTTGGCCCTCCCAGGAAGACCCAAATGTTTTCTGCCCATTTTCTGGGGAGGAAATTAACCCCCAAACTTACCTGTTATGTTTCAGGTTCAGCACGAGCATGTTTTTGGCATTCTCAAGCTCCCGGGGACACTCCGTCAGCTGGTTGTAGCTCAGGTCCTAAGACAAAACAAGGAGAGATTAATCAAAAGGCAGACCTCTGCATTAGGACTGACCAGCAGCTGCCCCAAAGGTGTTCAAGCTTCCCAGGGGTCAGAAGATTCAAATAGCAATTCATAAATAAGCTTGCAATTAGCAAGATTGGTGGCGACTCACAAACTGCATCAATCAAGTATTATTTATTGTTGTTGTTGTTGTTGTTGTTAAGTTGTGGGTGAACATATCAGACGACACAGCGATTCTTCAAACAGCTCTTGTTTATTCACAGGCCAGAACAGAACTGAACTGAAGGGTTCAGATAGCCTGCTTATACAGAGCTCCACTATAGCGCAACAGTAACCATTTTCTGTAACTATCCAATCACTGAACGTCACTTTCAATTCCTTATTTGCATATGTGGACCTGAGTGAAAACTATCTACAGTATCCCCCTGCTGGCCCAGGGTGAGAACTTCAGTACAGAACAATTATTATTATTATCATCATCATCATCATCATCATCATCATCTTCCTTGATCTAAAGAGCTTAAGGAAAGCAACCCCCTTGCTTTTTGCACTGGCCTCGAGTTCTTCCCACGCAGCTAGGAGCCAATCCTAAGTGTCCAACTCGCCTCTTCTCACTCTGATTGGCTCCAATCAGCACAAAGGGCGAGAAGATGTCTTCTCGGTGGCTAAAACGCTCCCCATTCATGCTGATTAGAAGGCTCTGGGATGCCAGAGGCAGGGACCCGTCTGCAGAAATAGTAATGGGTATTCGACCCCCTGTGACCCCGAACCGCTACACCAATGTGCCCATCGCAGCCACGGAGCAATTGGGCCCAAACATACCAACACAGAGAGGTCGTCGAGTTGGAAGATGTCATCAGGAACCCCAGAGTTCTTCAGGCAGTTGGCACGAGCAACAATGGCCTAGAGGAATGTCGAAAAAGGTCAGGGAGAAAAACCAACGATACAAGTATTATATTTACAGCACCTGAACCAAACCACCAAGTCTACCACTCAGAATAAAAGATATCGGCTTCATGGACCACGTTTACCACACTCACTGAGCCTAACTTGGTCTCCCCCTAACAAATGCACGTCATCGCTCGATTTTCTAACAATACCCAAGTACCAAAGAGCATTTTGTTGTCCCATTTTTAACATTATAGGTGCGCAGATTTGCTAAAAGCTCCCTTCAAGGAGAGGTGCTGTCCTTGCAATCGGTCTCAGGGTCGTGGGTCTGAGCCCCACATTGGGCGAAAGACTCCCACATCTCTTCGACTAGGTCCTTTCCAACTCTACAATTCTATGATTCTATGTGTCTTTCTGCTGTAAATCCTAATAGGGGCCTGGGGAACGCATAGGGCAGTTTCCTGGCCAATTTTTAGAGACCCTTTGGGGCCCAGAGGGGCTGTAGTGACCCAGTCAGATGGGTGAGGTACAAATAAAAAGTATGACGATACAGTGGACGCTCGGGTTGTGAACGTGATCCGTGCGGGATGCACGTTCGCAACCAACAGCATCAGCAACCTGCGTCTGTGCACATGCGGGTTGCGATTCGGCACTTCTGCACATGCACAAAGAGCGATTTAGCGCTTCTGCGCATGCGCGACCACTGAAACCCGGAATTAACCCGTTCCGGTACTTCCACGTTTCAGCGGTCCGCAACCCGAAGAAACACAACCTGAAGCGTCTGTAACCCGAGGTATGACTGTACTAATCTTCCTTGAGGATCAGCAGGTCTAATAAGTCCATTACTGAACAGATGGCAATATATCTGAGCATTGCAATATTTCTTAGACCTGCTACGGCTGCTAGCTCTAAAAGGGGATAGGACAAATTCGCAGAGGACAAGGCTCTCAATGGCTACTACAGCCTTCAATATTGGAGGCAGCAATGCTTTTAAGACCAGCTGCCGACAGCTGCAGGTGGAAAGAGTTTTGCTCTTGTGATCGAGTTCTACCTATGAGTTTCCCACAGGCATTTGGTTGGCTGCCTTGAGAACAGGACGCTGGACTGCGTGGGCCTTTGGCCTGATCCAGCAGGCTCATCATATGTTCTTAACTTGCCCCTTTTGTTCTTCCGAGGCCGCAATTATGAGGTGGTTTGTGGGGGGTCGTTTGTATTTGAATGGCTGGCTAACGGTTAAAGACATTTGACAGGACTGAAACCAGAGCCATCAGAGAGGACAAGATGAATATAGTCATACCTCGGATTGAAGTAGCTTCAAGTTAAGTATTTTCGGGTTGTGCTCCACGGCGACCCGGAAGTAACGGAGCGCATTACTTCTGGGTTTCACCGCTCGCGCATGCGCAGACGCTCAAAATGAGGTTACACGTATGCGCAGAAGCAGCGAAACATGACCCACGCATGCGCATATTATGTTTACTTCACGATGCAAACTGAGCTCCGGAGCGGATCCCTTTCCTATCCAGAGGTACCACTGTACGAGGAGCAGGCCAGCTGCACCGTTCTGAGCTAGCAGGGCTTCTGAGCAACAAACACGAGGATTTCAAAAAGCATTCGGAACTTTACCCGGAGGCAAGGCAGGCCGGAGAGTTCTCCATGGAGAGTGGTGAGGCTGTTGTGGCTCACGGAGAGATGTTCCTGTTTGGAAACAAAGAAAGAAAGCAGGTGAGGTTTGTGGACTCGCCTTCCTTGGAAGTTTTTGAGCTGGGTCGGGTGGCCATTTGTCATGGAGGATCTAGTTGAGATTCCTGCATTGCAGGGGGTGGACTAGATGACATTTGGGGTTCCCTCCCAACTCTACAATTTGCTGCAGTTGTTCAGCTGAAGAAATGACCCTATGCTGCCAATTCTCGTAGTAGACCAGTATGAAGTAAGCAGCACATAAGCGGCACACAAAACACCACCAAACCATTCTACTTCGTTTGATCAAACTTACCTTTGTTGAGATCTACAGGAGCCTGGCTAAAGGAACTTGAAAGACTGAATCTTCCTTTTTGGACACAATTTGAATGAGTTTTTTTGTTTGTGGCTTCTGTAATAGATCTTGTACCTTGTTCTCTCAATTTTTGGAAGATTTAGAACGTAGAATGGTTTGGTGGTGTTTTGTGTGCTGCAGCTGTCCAGCTGGCTATGCACCGACACAGAGACTGCATTCAAGCATTGTGTGAATTGTCAAAATAAAAATAAACGCCACGTAAGCAGAAGGCATGCACGATTCCCAGGTGGCGTTCCACTCAGACCCAGACCTGCTCTGCATTCAGCAAAGACCCCCGTGCGGGGTCTCCATACCCTCATTCCTTGAGCAACGAAGCCTGAGCCCAAAGCATCGTCCTTCTAACCTTGCACATTTGGTGCACGTTTTCCCTTTCCAAAAGGGAAGGTGAGAGATTGGTTGCACTATCACCAAATAAATGAAGTGTTTAAATTGGACAGTAAAATTGGCTTCCAGGTGGAAAAATCAAAATTGGAGACTGAATTGTTAGAATCCAGTACTAAGAATTTGTCAAAAATGTACAATTTGCTGCTGAAATGGAATACACAAGATGAAACGGTGAAATCAACTATGATTAAATGGGCTCAGGACATTGGTCATAATATTTTGTTTGCTGATTGGGAAAAGTTGTGGACCACCGGGATGAAATTCACGGCATGTAATGCCTTAAGAGAAAATATTATGAAAATGATCTATAGGTGGTACATAACCCCAGTCAAGCTTGCAAAGATTTACCATTTGCCTGATAATAAATGTTGGAAATGTAAAGAAAAGGAAGGTACATTTTTTCACCTTTGGTGGACGCGCCCGAAGATTAAGGCATTCTGGGAAATGATCTATAATGAACTTAAAAAGGTATTTAAATATACCTTCCCTAAGAAACCAGAGGCCTTTCTCTTGGGTATTGTCGGCCAAGGGGTGTTAAAGACGGATTTAACTTTCTTTATGTATGCTACAACAGCAGCTAGAATACTCATTGCAAAGTACTGGAAGACACAAGATCTACCCACACTGGAAGAATGGCAGATGAAGGTGATTGACTACATGGGCTTGGCAGAAATGACGAGCAGAATCCGAAACCAGGGAAGAGAAGCAGCGGAAGAAGAATGGAAAAAGTTCAAGGACTATCTAAAGAAATATTACAAAATGAATGAAAATTAGAATGATGTTGGACTGGAAAGTAAATGGTTACTATTAGCAATGGTTAAGACAAGGAGAATAAGGAAGATTAGCTTAAATTTAAAGTAAAATAAGGCAAGATTTGCTGAGTAATTGATTAGAATCTGGAATACAGAAAAGGGAGGCATGAGGAAGTCGGGGAAGAAAGGTATAAGAAATTAAGATATGAAATGGTACTTGTTTTTTGTGTTGTTTTTGTTTTTGTTTGTTTATGTATTTGTTGTATTTATGTTATGTCTGTGTGGTTATAAAAACTGTTTAACAAAAAATATTTTAAAAAAAACACGTTTTCCCTTTCCAGAAACGCAAAGAGCAACCCACCCATTTCAGCTGCTCTCGCCTCCCCTCCCCTTTTCCTAGCTCTGCCTGGGTTCCCCCGCCCCTCTCGAGAAATTCCTAATGCTCCCAAGTCAGCAGAAAAGCCCCATCCATTCCTGATCTGCCGGCCAGGGCAAGCTCCTCACCAGCTTTTGGAGGGAAGACAGTTCTTCGGGCAGGTAGCAGAGGCCGGTGCGGTTCAGCTTCAGCCATCGCAAGCTGGTCATCGACTTGACGTGCTCTGGAAAATAACCGCCCTGCAGGAAGAGGAGGAGGGGAAAAAACACAGGAGACAGAGACTTAGTTATGCTGTAGAACAGGGACTCTTCATCTCAAGGTTGTGGGTTCGAATCCCACGCTGGGCAAATATAAATCCCTAGATCAGGGGTCGGCAAACTATGGTCCGCGGGCCAGATAAGGTCCGAGGGGGTCGTTAAACTGCCCTCCCCCAGCCCTTGCCACCCGCTCAGTCAGTCCCCGCCAGTGGAAAAGTTTGCTGACCCCTGGATTAGATGTCTCTCCAACTCTCCAATTCTATGATTCCCAGGGGGAGGTGAGCCTTCAATATGTCATTATATTTGTACAGTGGTACCTCGGGTTACATACGCTTCAGGTTACATACGCTTCAGGTTACACAGTCCACTAAGCCAAAAATAGTGCTTCAGGATAAGAACAGAAATCGGACTCCGGCGGCGCAGCGGTAGCAGGAGGCCCCATTAGCTAAAGTGGTGCTTCAGGTTAAGAACAGTTTCAGGTTAAGAATGGACCTCCAGAACAAATTAAGTACTTAACCCGAGGTACCACTGTATTTCCAGTTTGATTTGGTAAACCTCCCCTGGAAAGGCTAATGTTTGATGCAACCGGTCTGGGGAAATTAATGAGCAGACGCTTAGACTTGATTTCATAGAATCATAGAGTTGGAAGAGACCACAAGGGCCATCGAGTCCAACCCCCTGCCAAGCAGGAAACACCATCAGAGCACTCCTGACATATGGTTGTCAAGCCTCTGCTTCGGAACTGAGTGAAGATGGCAGCTGCCAGCAACGAAAAGACCTTTGGATTGATTCGGCAGAAACACCAGCGTGTGAGGAGATGCTGCAGACTTATAGAGGGGAATCACAGACATAAAATCCACACAGAAACACATCATTGCTTGTTATAACTCGCTTTTGAGAACAACTCAGAGGCCGTGAAAGAAGGAAGGTTAACAGGAAGAATTAGAGGAACCATTGGAAATGACTATGAAAAGCATATGAGATATGAGATGTTCAGAACCCTCTGAACTTGAAGTATGGGAAGTCCTATTAAAAAAATTATAATCTGGCAGAATATTTGGATTATTTGATATGTATATGTATAATTTGAAATATTTAATGTACCGGAATGGGTTACTTCTGGGTTTCGGCGGTTGCGCACGCGGAGAAATGCTAAATCGCGCTTTGCGCATGCGAGGAGTGCCGAATCATAACCCGTGCATGCGCAGACACGCTGCTGCGGGTTGCGGATGTGCATCCCGCACGGATCACATTCGCAACCCAAGTGTCCACTGTATATACTTCTGTGATGTTGTTCACCTTTTCTCTAAACTATAAAATCCCAATCGCTGCAGCGTTTCCCCCTGGCGGAGTCGCTCCACACCCTTGCAAGCTTGCAACTAGATGGTAGGGACAGTGGTTTAGATATTGAGGAGGGGGTGACAGAGGTCCAAATTCTTTCCAGCACAGATCACTTGCACCCTCGCTGTTCACAGGTTAGTTAGATCACGGTTTATGAGCTGGGCCTGCGTGTCACTGCAAGAACATTCTCAGCCTCCAACCCTATCTCAAAGCGAAGAAGCACACCCAAAAAACACAGCTCATTACCAAATATGACTCAAACGTTATTGCCAGCTCGAGGGCAGCCACAGAAAAGTCGGGAAAGACAAACAAAATTGCAAATAGAGAAATGGAAGGTGGATGGATGGAGGGGAGACAGAAAGAGTGTTCTGCACCATTTATTTATTTTTAAATTAGCGTTCTGGCTGAAAAGCTTTTGAATCGTTTTGAATCTGCACAGGCCTTTATGACAGGCAATTATTTTTCCACAATGCTCCTCTGAATTGGTTTATTTTCCTCCTCTATCCCCTTTTCCTGGGGGTAGGGCAGGGATTCTACTGTTTTTATCAATCTGCACCCGTTTCTGTCTGAAAGGCAGGGTACAACTTCTTTGAATGAAATGAACAGGAACGAGACCTCGCCAATTCACAACCATCCTTCTTAATCCATTCCCTGTTTAGGGAAGTTTTTAATGACTAATAATAATAATAATAATAATAATAATAACTTATTATTTGTACCCAGCCCATCTGGCTGGGCCTCCCTAGCCACTCTGGGCAGTTTCCAACAAATATTAAAAATACATTAAAATGTCACACATTAAGAACTTCCCTACACAGGGCTGCCTTCAGATGTCTTCTAAATGTCATGTAGTTGTTTATCTCTTTGACATCTGGTGGGAGGGTGTTCCACAGGGTGGGTGCCACTACCGAGAAGGCCCTCTGCCCGGTTCCCTGAAACCTCACTTCTCGGAGGGAGGGAACCGCCAGAAGGCCCTTGGAGCTGGACATAAGTGTCTGGGCTGAACAATGTGGGTAGAGATGTTCCTTCGGGTATACAGAACCGAGGCCGTTTAGGATATTATTATTATTATTATTATCATTATCATCATCATCAGCATTATTATTATTATTATTATTATTATTATTATTATCATCAGCATCAGCATCATTATTATCATCATCTGCATCACGAATGTCCAATAATAGCACAGTCTCTTCTAGAACGTTACGACGATGAAGAACTCTGTGTGACTCAGGAAGCTGACCCGGCGAGAGCTGATTCTGCCGCAGCGCAAAAAAAAAGAACCTTACCAAGTGTGCTCCTCGCCCTCCGCCCCACCCCACGTACTGAGGACTAGGGCCTTAGATCCTGGACAGGAACAGGCATTGTTTCAGGCTTCCACGCCCCGGCCAGGAGGGTGGGATGAGCGAAAGTCTAAAATTAGCCGCAGCCCAGCCAGGCCAGGCCGGCCTCCCTCCCTCCTTGCCTGCCTGCCTGCCTTCCGGCTCTCCCCGCCGGCCACGGAAGGCAGGCGATCCTCTCTTCCTCTCGGGGCCCGGGACTTACCTTGAAGTCGTTCCCGCTGAGATCGACCCCCCGGATGAAGGGGAGCACCCCGGTGGCAGCCATGGCTCCTTTCCACGGGGGGCGGGAAGATTAGGGACAGCAGCAGCACCAGCGACGCCTTGCTAGTCTCTAACTCCCCAACTCAGCGGCTTCTGCTCTCCCTCGGTGACACAGCCCTAAACAGGGAGGGGGAACAATTATTTTTTTTTAGAAAGTGGGGAGGGGCAGTGGAAAAAGGAGGGGCGTGGCCTTTGCGAACTTGAGGAGGGCCCGCCCCTTTTAACTCCTTCGCTGCCGGGAGGGGGTGCATTCGAGGTGGGGGGGTCCTCATACGGCTACGCTTGGGTCACATCCGCGCCATGCATTTGACGCACTCTCGTTCCACTTCAAGCAGCCCCGGCTCCTCCCCTCCGCAACTCTCCATATAACCCTGGGAATTGTAGTTTGCGGGTGCTGATCTACAGTTCCCAGCATCCTTAACACGCTGCAGGATTCCCCACGATGTCAAAGTGTTTCGAGAGCTCTTGAAAGGTATTTTGTTGTTTTTAAACACTCTAGTATAGCTGGCTACAGTTAGCCGCAATCCCGTTCTGTAAACCCTCAAGGGCGCTGTCACGGATTAGGCGTCCGGAGGGTTTTCCTGAAAATCTGGAAAATAAAGTCAGAGCGGGAGAAAACCTCTACGCTCCTCTACATGTCGGTAACTTTGCACCACTGGCATCTCTCTGGCAGGATGGGGCGAGAAGCCCCCTGCTGCGCACTCTTGAAAACCCGGGGAGCTGCTGCCAGTCCGTGTAGGCAATACTGAGCTAGATGGATTGGTCTGACTCGGCTGAAAGCACTTTCCTACGCTGCTATGCGCACATTGGACAGATTGGAAGAGGCGGAAGGGAAAGGACGAAAGCGACGCTGTCTCTTTAAGGCGGAGGAGGAGGAGCCTCGTGGCACCTACGCAGCTTCAAAGAGGACAGGAAGCCGAAAAAGATACTCGGCGTTCTATGTCGGAACGTTGAGAGGCGAGCCGCGCGCTGCCATTGGTCGCTCGGCGGGGTGCTTGGCGTTCGGCTTCGGCCGACGTTCCATCGCTGGTGCTGAGCGCTTCCTGCGCGGTGGCGTCGGGGTGCTGGGTGCCCGCTGCTACAGCAGCAGCGACCTCTCCGCTCCCCCCGCTTCCCCGGGTCCGCTTCCAGGTGCAAGGACAGGTAAGTTGTAACTGAGCTACTAACCTCCACGGAGCAGCCTCGGTTCCAAAGGTGGAACCGCCGGAAGAAACGAAGGGATCTTATTTTTGTTACGTTTTAGGGGGAGGGGGGAATTTTTCTTCCTTTTTAACCTCTAAGAGGGGCGGATATTCAGCTTTCGGGGGAGAAGGTGAACTGCCTTAGTTATTTAAATAATTCGGAGCCCCGTAGCAGCAGCACCGTGAACGCTTAATACGTTTCTTGTAGTAAGATCGGGAAACGACCCTTCCCCCCCCAAAAAAATGGATTTAGAGGACCTTTAGATCCCCTCTCTGAATGGTTAGAAGAGAAGGCCTTAATTAAGGAGAAAGGGATGAATCAATACAGTAATGGAGGTGGAAGGGACCCGAGGGTCCGGTCATCTAGTCCAACCCCGCAGCAGGATCCCGTGGCACTTTTTAAATAGTGAAGCAAATACAGCATCCCTCAAGATGCCACAGGACTGTGTCTCTGTAGACCAGAGATAGGAAGCTGTGGTCCTTTGGATCTTTATGAAGTCCCAACTCCCATCAGACGGAGGCAGCGTAGCCCAGTGGTCAGGGATGGCGGCAGCTGGAGTCCAGAAGGTCACACGTTTCCAGTCCCTCTTTAGACCAACACAAGCAGCCCTTTGTAGTTTGGTTGTGGGTTGATTATGACCACCTTGCCTTGGCCGCTGCTGTTGACCCACAAGCCGGTTGATCTGTGGTAAGCTTGTGCACACCATACATTTAAAGCACCTGAGAATCCTGGGAACTGTAGTTTGTTAGTGATGCTGGGTTGCAGCTTAGCGAGGGGCGAACTACAACTCCCAGGATTCTGAGGTGGGGATGTGGTTTAAGCGTTTGGTGTGCGGTTTCTCCCCAGGGGTTGGTTGTCCGGTTGGGCTCTGTCTGTCTTGGTAGACGATGGAGAAGTGCGCCATTGTGGGTGAAGGCAAACCAGTGGAGAGCTATGGCTGTAGAGACTGATGTGGTAGAGGCATGTTTTGTTGCAGCTGGGGAAGATGAAGGCATCTTGCCCTATTGCTGATTGGGTGGGGCTATTTCTGCATTTCTGGGGGGGTGCATAGGTGCTGGGGGGGCAGGAGGAGCTGGATGGCTGAGGCCTGGGTTTCTTGCATCAGGCCCCAGATTTTGAGACCTTTATTTAAACTTTTGTTACTGGGTGTGCTGTTGAGACCACATCAACCCACCATCTTAATATGATACTCAGAGGCATCTATGCATCTAAGTGAGCATATTTTTGTTTGTTTTTATTTTGTAAATTTAAAATAATTTTAATTTTTACATTTATATTATATTAATTATATTATATTATATTATATTATCGTATTATATTATAGTTATTCTATACCTTATCTTCTCCACACTGTTTTCAGATAAATTTTACTGCTGTTCTTACTCTAAAGCTACTTGCATTTTAATGTATTTGCAATAAGTTTTTAAATAGCTCACAAACATTTTTCAGTCCTCCTTAAACTCTTGCCTATTTTGTTGTTTGTTAAGAAAAACCTTGAAGCCATTTGCAAAGAGAATAAAATGATAAAATTATCGGTAAAAACACACAAAGGCAACTCTTTAAATAATGATTGCTAAACTAAGACATGCACCAACATCCTACACTGTTAATGTTTTTAGCAAGCGCCAGAGTACGGCGAGGGCTTGTTGTCAATAGGCAGGGAGTCCTACTGGCACCCTGTTAACCAGGCTTCCTCAACCTCGGCCCTCCAGATGTTTTTGGCCTACAACTCCCATGATCCCTGGCTAGCAGGACCAGTGGTCAGGGATGATGGGAATTGTAGTCTCAAAACATCTGGAGGGCCGAGGTTTGAGGAAGCCTGCTGTTAACAGTGGGCAGATTGCAGTAAGGCGATATTGCAGGTAAACTGGTCTCAGGTTGTTAAGGACTTTATATATGAATACTAATACCCTGAACTTTGCTCTGCAGCAAATTGGCAACGAGTGCAGATCTCTGAGCACAGGTGTTGCGTGCCGACACGGCCTCACTTCTGTCAGCAATCGTGCTGCAGCATTCTGTACTCACTGCAGCTCCTGGATCATATGCAAGTGTGTGTAGATCACATCTCTGCAGCACCCACTTTGCAGGCAAAAGTTCCTGGGTTCAGCCCTCATGCAGCCTAGGCGTAGGGTTGCCATACTTCAAAAAGTGAAAACCCAGACACAAAAGTTCTTGAGCTGTTTGGGTTTTTTGGGGGGGGCGGGGGAGGGCAGCAAGGTTGTTGAGCTTCTTTTTGCAAAATCTCAAACAGCTGACTTTTCCAGCTATTTTTAAGGAAATTCGTCAAAAAATCAACACTTCCGACATGGGTTGCCATTCGCCTGGGCTTTTCCAGACATTTTACTGATTTTTGGAAATTCCGCCCAGATATTATTCACAATGGACGAATCCTGGACGTATGGCAGCCGTAGTCTAGGGAGAGGGAGTATACTCTGAAGGCCAGATAGCTACAACCTTTCCAACTACGGTGGTACCTTGGTTCTCAAAAGCCTTGGTACTCAAACAACTTGGAACTCAAACACTGCAGAGCCATAAGTAAGTTTTCTGGTTTGTGAACTTTTTTCGGAAGCCGAACATGCTCCGTTTTGAGTGTTACGCTTCCGTTTGGAGTGCCACACTTCCGTTTTGAGTGTTATGCTGAGATCTGTCTGATTTTGCTATTTATTTTGTGTTTTTGTTTTTGAGGCTGTGTGTGTGTGACTGTGATTGGTTGATTATGTGACTGCAGTACATTGTTGCTTTCATTTTATGGATCGATTGTCTCGTTAGATAGTAAAATTCATGTTAAACTGCTGTTTTCGGGGTTGTATTTAAAAGTCTGGAACGGATTAATCCGTTTTACATGACTTTCGATGGGAAAGCGTGCCTTGATTTTGGAACACTTTGGTTTTGGAACGTACTTCTGGAACGGATTAAGTTTGAGAACCAAGGTATCACTGTATACCTCACTGTTTGGCCCTACGTGGAGTTGCTGAGGAACGAACCTGGGACCTTCTGCATTCAAAGCACCTGTGCTCTACTACTGATCCTGGCCACCCCCACCCCATGTGGTTTGGTGAAAAAGAAAAGGCACTCTGCACATGCTTAGAAATCCCCTCTTCTCATGGCAGCAGAACTGCTTTAAAGGTCTGGGACAAATCTAGGAGGTTGAGCTCTGCCTCTAATCATATGCTGCCTGTGTGTCTGGGACTGGTTAGGTGCGTTCCCTTGCAACCACTTTTGGACTCTGATGCCCAGAATAGAAAAGGCTGTCCTGGGAGAAGGGAAACTGGCAGGAAGATATTGTTACACGCCTTCAAAATAGCAGCCGGAAATCTGACTCCTCTGTAGACCTGGGGAATAATAATAATAATAATAATAATAATAATAATAATTATTATTATTATTATTATTATTATTATTATTCTCAAACCAGGCAATGAGTTGTCCTTGGAAGTGTTTGTTTGGCAGTGTGGCTGAGTAGGTTTTTCCCCAGTGGATTTTCAGTAGCTTCATGTGTCAGGGGTGGCAAAATAAGGCCACGCCCCTGCTAATATTATATATACTGTGGTACCTTGGTTTATGGACTTAATCCGTTCCGGAAGCCCGTTCTTAAACCAAAGCGTTCTTAAACCAAGGTGTGCTTTCCCATAGCAGCGGAGGACTCAATTTACAAATGGAACACACCCGACAGGAAGTGAACACACACACACACACACACACACACACACACACTTCCCTTTTTTAAAAGATCCCAGTGTGTGTACAACATTAGGAGCACATTTTAAGGCGCATAATAATAAAAAACAAAAAACATAAAAAAGCATAAAAATTGACTATTATTATTTATTAGATTTATATACCATCCTTCATCAATGGTAAAAACACAAATGAATAGCTAAAGCAGAAGCAACAAAACAATACCCCCCTTTCACAAACACATTTAAAAGGCTGTAGAATATAATAAAGCTACCATAACAGCCCCCTTTCCCACTTTAACTATTTATTTAGTGGCCAGAGGCCTGGTTATAGAGGAATGTTTTTGCCTGGCGCCTGAGAGGAGTTTCATTTTCTACCAACTGAGCTGTCCCAGCTGTTATTTTGAAGCCATTTGCTGCCCAAATTGCAGGTGGTTCTGAAGGCATCTAGCAAAATCAGCTTGGGGTCTGGGTGGACAAACTCTCAAGTTGGGTGGTTAGCCATTCCACCACATGCACATTTGCTACCAAGTAACCTGGGACGCGGATGGCGCTGTGGGTTAAATCACAGAGCCTAGGACTTGCCGGTCAGAAGGTTGGCGATTTGAATCCCTGCAACGGGGTGAGCTCCCGTTGCTCAGTCCCTGCTCCTGCCAACCTAGTAGTTCGAAAGCACATCAAGGTGCAAGTAGATAAATAGGTACCGCTCCAGCGGGAAGGTAAACGGCGTTTCCGTGCGCTGCTCTGGTTCGCCAGAAGCGGCTTAGTCATGCTGGCCTCATGACCCGGAAGCTGTACGCCGGCTCCCTCGGCAAGGGATGAGCGCCGCAACCCCAGAGTTGGCCACGACTGGACCCAATGATCAGGGGTCCCTTTACCCTTTAACCTCCTCCAAACTCAACGGGAGCTGCTTGTAGGTCAATACGCCTGCAGTCAAGCGGTAAAAATGGTCCAGAAAAGTGTTTTTTAAAATATTATTGTTAAACCAGTTTATAGACCGTTTCACAGCATAAAGCCCTAGAAACTGTGTAGGAGATGAAAGCAGAGTAGAACGCAATGACCCTCCAGTCTGAGTATGTTGTTTGCTTTTTGTTCCCATGGCAATGCTGTGGCTGTTAAGTCGTATGTTGGGAGTTGTGACTCATGATGAATGCCAGTTGAGTGTTTTTGGGTGAGGAGCAGAGGAAGAAGTTGGCAATGTCAGATCTAGCGAGCCACTGAGGTTTCGTAGGGTTCAGCAACGAGACACCCTGCAACCAAACCTGCCCAACACCAACACCTAAGAACGACAAGCAGCCCCCTTTCTTAACAAGACAGCTGTTTTTATAATGTTTTTTACTGTAACTTTATAACCTAAGATGAAATAAATACAATACATAAAAACGAAAAACAAAACATTGTATTTTTAATCTGTTGGAAGCTGCCCAGAGTGGCTGGGGAAACCCAGCCAGATGGGCCGGGTACAAATAATAAATAATAATAATAATAATAATAATAATAATTAACAACAACAAAAAAGAAAAGAAAGAGGAAATAAAATAAATTAAGAAAGCTCTCTCCCAAAGGTAGATCTTGTCTCACACAGAAAGAGGTTGACCTTCCCAGCTAGGGTTGCCATATTTTGGCAAATTTCCTTAGAAGTAGCTCAAAAACTTCAATTTCTTTTGAGATTTTGCAGAAAAAGCTCCACAACTTTGGCCAAAAAACCCCCAACAACTTTTTTTGGGGGGGAAAGGGTGCCAGCGGTCTTCCCCCTCCCCCGTGTTCTTTCCTACCCAGCTTTGGGGGCGGACGTGACGGGAGCAATATTGTAAAAGCCCATTTTTGTAAGGTTGCGAATTTAAGCTGCTCTTTAAATTTTCATGGTCAGAATTTGGGGGGAAAAGAAAGGTGCGGCTTATATCCGGGCCAATAGGGTATGCGGTGCCTAGTTAGGAGTGTCGGTTCTGCAGGTTGAAGTGGGAAGCTTATTACCGAAACCTCTCAAACTTGATTTCTTTCCCTCCAACAAGGTTAACAATGGCGGACTACGGCCACAAGCAGGGGAAGAGGCGGGACGAGAGCAACCTGGGCAGCGTGGTGGACTTCCTGTTGGCCAATGCCAGGTTGGTCCTGGGCGTCAGCGGAGCGGCTGTGCTGGCAATCGCGACGCTTGCTGTGAAGAGGGTGAGGCCGCCTTGTTCTTCCTTTGCATAGCTGCTGCTAACATGCTTTAAATGTGTGATGAGGAATTACTGTTGGGCAGTTGTCCTTTTATATGAGCAACCATCTTTATGTCGTTTTAGTTTTATTAAGGGGATCATAGTCTGTGTCTGGATCAGGGGTGTTGTTTGGGAGGAGACTGCTAGGTCTTGAGTCTTTCTCAGTAATATTTTGTCAAATTTTCAAAAATTTCACATGTACACTCCAATACATAATAATTTTTTCTTTCGTTTTATCGACTTCCCACCCCATTCTGCATGGGGTTTTTAATCCTCCCTTGCCCTCATCTTCTCTTTCTTATACCATAATGATAATACAATAATCTCTAATTCCTTCTGTTGCTCACAGTTCAAATCCTGCTTGCAAATTCATACTATAGGACAGTGGTACCTCTAGTTGCGTTCACCTCCGGTTACGTATCCTTCGGAATACGTAAGTGGCAAACCTAGAAGTATTTTTCTCGGTTTCGCCTTGTACGCATGTGCAGAAGCGCTAAACTGCCTCGCATGCATGCGCAGGAGTGGCACCTCCGGTTGCGAATTCCTTGGAATGTGGCCAGACCTCCGGAACGGATCCCATTCACAACCGGAGGTACCACTGTATTTATTTAATTAACTGACCAAGCCAAAAAAAGTGTGTGTGTTTTTGTTTTTAAAGAAGGGGTAGTGGATCTGTAGTTTAAAGCTCTTGAGACTTTTGCTTTGGGCCCTGATCCACTACCCCTTCTTTTAAAAACCCCATTTTCTCCCCTTGCATGGTGGTTGGGTATACGGCAAATTGCAGTGCCGGGTGGACCTCGTCACCATCCACCGTAATCTGCCCAAAGGTTAAATCTGTGTTATGGGCTTCTACCCCGATTCTTCTAAATTATTAGCAATAATAATAATAATTTTTATTTATACCCTGCCCTCCCCGACCAGAGCCGGGCTCAGGGCGGCTAACACCAGTAAAATTACAATAAAATCATAATAGGGGAAAAACCCCAATTTAAAATACAGGTTAAGATGCAATTTAAAATGCAGCCTCATTTTAAAAGTAGCCCATAGATCAAGACCATAAGGGGAGGGAAACATAAGGGTCAGATTGAGTCCAAACCAAAGGCCAGGCAGAACAGCTCTGTCTTGCAGGCCCTGCGGAAAGATGTCAAGTCCCGCAGGGCCCTAGTCTCTTGGGACAGAGCGTTCCACCAAGTCGGGGCCAATACTGAAAAGGCCCTGCCCTAATTGAGACCAATCTAACCACTTTGCGACCTGGGACCTCTAAAATGTTGTCATTTCTGGACCTTAAGGTCCTCCGTGGGACATACCAGGAGAGGCGGTCCCGTAGGTACGAGGGTCCTAGGCCGCATAGGGCTTTAAAGGTCAAAACCAGCACCTTAAACCTGACCCTGTACTCCACCGGAAGCCAGTGCAGCTGCTATGCCCCTGGTATGCCACTTCAAGACATTTTAGAACCTGATATGGATCCCAAAATGGTGCTCCTCTCCCTGCCAGGGAAGAAGGGTTGAGCGAAGATCTACATCAAGAACAAGTAGGGAAAGAAAGATCTACACTGGGGTCAGCTGCCCCAGTGGATTCCGCCACCTGAAGCAGTTGCCTCACCCTGCCTAACGGTTTGGCCGGCCCTGGAGCCTGGATTTGTATTTGGGGTTCACACTCAGCAGCTGCCCCTGCGGCAGAGCAGAACTGGGCCTAAAGAAGGCACAGGAGCTCACGCTAACTGTTTGGGTGGGTGTCTGTTCTTATGCAGTTCATTGACCGGGCCACCAGCCCGCCGGATGATGAAGATGACATCAAAGCCAAGCAGAAGTCCTTGGAGGAAAGTTGGCAGGAGCTGAGCTTGATCAAGACGGTGCCCAAAGTGCGGCAGGAAGACCTTGAGGAGCCACTGCTGTCTCCAGTCGTGGGTGGGACTGTGCAAGGTCAGGAGAGACATGCTACAGGCGGGTTCTGTTTCCTAAGGGCGAACTGTGCTTGTATGCCCAATAATAATAATAATAACATTATTTATACTCCGCCCATCTGGCTGGGTTTCCCCAACCGCTCTGGGCGGCTTCCAACAGAAGATTAAAAATACATTAAAACATCAGTCATTAAAAACTACACTAAACAGGGCTGCCTTCAGTTGTCTTCTAAAAAGTCAGATAGTTGTTTATTTCCTTGACATCTGGTGGGAGAGCGTTCCACAGGGCGGGTGCTGCTACCAAGAAGGCCCTCTGCTTGGTTCCTTGTAACTTCGCTTCTCGCAGGGAGGGAACCACCAGAAGGTCCTCGGCGCTGGAACTTAGTGTCTAGGTAGAACGATGGGGGTGGAGACGCTCCTTCAGGTATACTGGGCCGAGGCCGTTTAGGGCTTTAAAGGTCAGCACCAACACTTTGAATTGTGCTCAGAAACGTACTGGGAGGCAATGTAGGTCTTTCAAGACCGGTGTTATGTGGTCTCGGCGGCCACTCCCAGTCACCAGCCTAGCTGCTGCATTCTGGATCTCCCGTTTTATCTTCACAACACCCCTGTGAGGTCGGCTAGGCTGAGAGAGAGAGAGCAACTGGGTCCTGACACTTTGCCAAGCCTGTGAAGATTGTGTCCCTGCTAATAGTTCACTGCAACTTTAAACGGTGTGATTAGCTGCCAGCTCACTCTGTGATGGAAGTCCAGGTGGCGGTGATCCCTCCTGGATTCATCATTTTCTCTGGAGACACAAGTGATGTTAGTAACTAGGCCGTTTGGTTTCAGTGCCAGCTGCAGCCATTCCTGGCTAGGGAGATCCTGGCCACAGTGGCCCATGCGTTGGTGAACCTTCAGCCTAGATTACTGTAATGGACTCCATGTGGATCTGCTTGATGCTGCTCAGGAAGTTACAGCTACCGCAGAACACAGTGGCTAGGCCTCTGAATGTAGCAGCCTCCTACACCCATTTTGCACTGGATGGCACTGTGGGTTAAACCACAGAGCCTAGGACTTGCCGATCAGAAGGTTAGCGGTTCAAATCCCCACGACGGGGTGAGCTCCTGTTGCTCAGTCCCTGCTCCTGCCAACCTAGCAGTTCAAAAGCACGTCAAAGTGCAAGTAGATAAATAGGTACCACTCCAGCAGGAAGGTAAAAGGCGTTTCCGTGCGCTGCTCTGGTTTGCCAGAAGCGGCTTAGTCATGCTGGCTACATGACCCGGAAGCTGCACGCAGGCTCCCTCGGCCAGTAAAGCGAGATGAGCGCTGCAACCCCAGAGTCGGCCACGACTGGACCTAATGGTCAGGGGTCCCTTTACCTTTACTGAGCCAAATATAAGGTGCTTGCATTGCGATGCTCTGCCATAAGCATCTTGGGACCTCTGCTGCCAGGGATTTCTGGAGGTCCCCAGGTTGGTGAAGCCTGTCCAATACTCTTAGCCCAGCCATCTGAAACGTTTGTTCTCTCCTCCTTTGCAGATCCCGAAAGCAGTGTCCTGCCCTCCAAGGAGGTGGAACCGAGGGCTCGGCTGTGCCTGACCCTTCAAGAGAAGTTTCTTTCCTACTACAGGGACCATGTCTCAGTCTCTGAGGAGGAAAAGGCTCTGGGGAAGCAGCTGGCAGGGGACATCTGCGGAGAGCTGCAGAAATTCCTGAAGAACAAGTACCCAGAGCTGCCCTTTGGACCCGCATTCCTCAGCGGCTACCTTTGCGACGACCTCATCAGCAGCGACCGCCTTGAGGTGGCCTTCATGCTTCCGTTGATGCTGGAACCCAGCCTTTGGCTCCTGATCCCCGGTGAACAAACAGTTGTGAATGACCCTTGTTTCGGGATGGTCAGGCGGACTGGCCTGGAGTATTTCCCGCGCGGAAGCAGCCCGTGGGACAGGTTCGTGGTGGGTGGGTACCTCTCGTCCAGCGCCATAAACAAGACCCTCCATAACATGTTGGTGGCCTCTATTAATTGGCCGGTGATTGGCAGCAGTCTGGAGTGCGTCATCAGGCCTGTGATGGATCCCAAAGAGCTTAAGTTGGAAGTCCAGCACGCCCAGATCCACCTGGACATAAACCTCTGCCCCATGGTAGAAGTGGGGGATAAAATCCTTCTTCCTCCATCCTTTGTAATAGCGGTGGAGAACCTCTGGCAGCGGAGCTTTTACGCGGCCGAGGTCTCGGCGCTGAAAGACCTTGATGCCAGAGATGATGGCGTCCGGCAGGGTTGCCTCAACATCTTGAAGGTCGTCTTCGAAAACCACCCCTTCTGGAGCAAGCTGGGCAGCAGCCACTTGACTCACGCCATCCTACACCTGAGCGAAACTGAAACCGATTGGTCAGAGGCAGCGTTAGCAGACAGGTGCCAGCAGGTGCTGGAGGAGCTGGTCCGGTACCTGGAGATAGGATCCCTCCCTTGCTTCTTCGACAGCAGGATAAACCTTCTCGGCCACCTGGCCTCGGAGGAAATCGAAGAGATCGGCTACACTTTGTACGAGGCTTTAGCGGATCCAGATCTGGCAGCCGGACTCTGCTTATGAACAGGCGACTCAGTGGTGAAAACTGCACTCGTCTCCTTTGGGGGTCAGATGGCTTGGGAGCAGCTCTGCCATCGATGCAATTCTTTGCACCCTGATGGAAGTATTCTCAAAGTAAAATAGGGCCTGGATTGAAAAATGGTAACCTTTCCCTGTGTCCTAGATATTTCTGAAACCTAGGGCCAGTAGTGTTACTTTCCAGTGGTTGCATCCCATGGTACTCTGTAGGATTGCTGAACCAGCGTGGAAGGGGGTCGTCTCCTAGCTGGTTTATCCATCCCTACGTAATTGGAGCATCGTGAAACGGACCTATAGGGGCCAAATATCCTAGCAGCACCCCAAATGTGAGGCTCCATAATCTGTAATTTGTATCTATTGGGGCAAGTCTGCTTTACTGCACTATGTGGAAGTCCTGGAAGAGATGTCTGGGGTGGGTGGAGATTTCATTAGGCTGTTGCTGAATCAGTGAGGATCTCACCTTTGGTGCTAAAGCAGCTGCTTTTCCCCATCACCACGCAGGTAGCAGAAAGTCCCCACCTGTGACTTCCAGGCCTTTGAATGCTTAGAATGAGCACCCCAAGGAATTTGAGTCTCACTATCTGCAAATGGTTGTGGCTATGTTCTTTGTGTCACAGTGTGACTCAATCACTGTTGTTTTCACTCTTTATTTTTAAATAGGTGGCAAAAAATAAAGTGATTTCCCCCCACCATTGGCCTTTCCTGCTCAGAGCACATCCCTAAACTGAAATGGTGGGGCTCCCTTCTCTACCTCATGGGGTGCAAAACTACACAACTTTATCCCCCACCCTACCTGTTAGATGTACTTGACGCCGCGCTAGAAATTTAATCAAGTGCCAAAGGACGGTTGGGGTGTGGGGAGAGAGGTTTCTAAATCTTGGGTATTCTTAAACTCTCTACTTGGGTAAACTGGAAGGTGCAATCGTCTCAGCCGTAACTGTTCATTTATTGAGGTCTGGACTCCCATTGTAACGCCAACTTGAAGTGTTCCTGCTGAGGCTAACCTGTATCCAAATCAAGAGTTTGCAATTTGTAGGTGTGTAACTCTGTATGCCTTGCTTAGTTCTGCATTTGCTGAAACGGTAGAGAGGTCCTTGCTGCTGAGAGACACAACTATAGTCATGGGTTTGGACACGGGACAAGGGTTCAAGAGAGCTTGTGTGCACTTCGGCTTTTCTGAACTAGCAAGTCTAGTTTAGTGAGCCCCTCAAGGATTTGTGACTGTTCCCTGAGCAGTGCTTGCCATAAACCATCATAGTCTGCAGTATTTTTTTGGGAGTGTGTACATTCCCTGTAGAATGCAAAAGGGGAAGGTACCTACCAACCTTATTGGCTGTAACTGGGAGTACCAACAGCTCATATCTCTCTCTCAAGACTTAACTTTTCAGGACTGTGTTTCTCTAGAGATCCTTGCCTATACTCTGACATATAGAAAACCACAATTAAGTCTTGCAAAAAGCCATATACAGAAGAGTGCTATACCTTTCCCCCTGTGCTCCTACTCTTAACTGGAACTCATGATCCTATGCAGTGGGTTTGCACAGAAAATAACTGAAGCTGGGGCAGAGAAGCTGTGGTCCTGGAGAATTTGTTGGGATTCTAACTCCCACTGTCCCTGACTATGGGCTATGCTTGCTGGGGCTCATGACAGTTGGAATTCAACATCATTCGGGAGGGCAAAGGTTCCCTTGTGCCTGGTCTGAATGTACAGAGTGATTCTTCACAAGAAGTTGCCCTGCTCTTCCCTTACGATTTTCCTGTGATTGAAATTTTTATGTGAAGCTCCAGCCTTTCTGGCTAGAAGGAACAACCGCAACTAACTTAAGGAAACTTTGCTGCTAAAATGCGTTTATATAGTGGCATTATTAATCGGAAATATGAAAGGGCTTGAGCTGATGTCACAAATGAAATAAAGAATGAATGATTATGGGCAAAAAATGCTGTATAGTGAGCTTTTTGTGAGCAAAACACAGCTTAAATTCATCCCTGGAACTTGCACAGGAGGCTGATAATAGGAATTTATTGCTGAAATCTTGCTGATCTGATCGTAAGATGTGAATTGCTTTTATAGTAAGGAGCCTGCAAAATTTGAATAAGGAAAAGTGAATGCTGTTTTTTTAGCAATGTGTGAGAAACATTTTCCCATATGCTCTAGGTAAAAATAAAGGCAAAGGCTATATGCAAAAAATCTGTATGCTATTCACAGTATATTTTAAGCCTGATTCAATTCCTGGAGCTTTGCAGAAATGTTTTTGACCACACCTTGCAAGAGGAAGAACGAACAAACCCCACAAAACCAGACTGTGTCAGCACTATGATGTCACATGTTAGTTTCAACACTTCAACATACTTAGCATTCCACCACTGGAGGGGAGGGCAGAGCTTGCATCGCTGGCTGATCTGCAGGCCCTGCTCTCTTGAAGCAAAAGGGAAGGAAGCAACCTTCACAGCCCAAAAGGGAAAGAGAGAAAAGGGGGAGCTTTGCACTTTCAGAGTGGTGAGGAAAGGCTTGAAAGTAAGCAGGTAGCGTTTTAATACGAGACACAGAAGCTAGTCCCGGTGGTTCCCGCCATAACTATGTGTCTCACTCTTCCTTCCCTGGCGAGGTGACGAATTCTATGCCATCTTTCATTGTGTAATATGTGATACACTGGCTGTTGGTTGTAAGATGAGGCACTATACCAAAACATCACACACCACATGTCTTAAGCTAACATATATATTTAAAGCCCATAAATTACCCAAACCAGTTTGTAATCAGGCAGTAGCTTGCTTTTTAATCAGAACGTTTACCAGACAACAAAGTGAGTTGGGGAGATGTTGTCTGCATCCCATATCCTCCTTCCTCTTATATAAGGTGCTGAGGCTTGCTGTCCTCGTTCGGAAGAAGTAAAGGACTTCCTGGAATGCAGGTGGCATACCTAGTGGTGTTCAATAAACAATGGTTCTCCACCATTGTTAGACCACTGACCTTTAACATTTTCTAGGGAAGAAAAGCAGGCTCTACAGCTCTTTCAGTCACAAAACCTTTGTACTGCTGGCTATTGCTTTGGAAAAGCAACACACATAGTTCAGGACCCATGAAAAAGATGAGGGTTCGTGAATCACAGCTGCAGCCTGAACCCCCCAAAACAGTAGAGCTACGCTCTGTAGTCTTGTTTGACTTCTCTTCTTGAGGGTGCGTTTGGCACAAGGTCTCAGACTGCACACCTCTTCAAGCCAGTGTGTGTCAATGGAAAGAAACAGGCACTTCAGGCGAATTATATTTGCCTTTGCAAGAATTCTGCTCACAGATCCGTAAAGAAGAGTTTGCTCCTTCCGAAGAATATACGGATTATAGAATAACTGACAGGAAAGAAAAGTCTCTTGCACTTTCTACTGTTCAGGTGGTGGTGGGGAAAGACTTATTGGAAGATAAAAAGGGAGATCTGTAAGCTGCTGCATAAAGGGGTTAGTGGGAAGACTTCCTCCCGCCTCAAAATTGTCTGACTCTTGAATGCATTACAGCTAAGAGAGCAAAGGCCTGTGCTGTGCCTGGCTCATAGAAAGCAGACCTGACCTTCCACCAGCACTGGAAGAATGTGGAGGCCTGGCCGCAAAAGGAACCATGCTTGCAAGTAGGCTTCCAATATTCCAGGCAACACTTCCTCGTTGCATCATAGAGTTGCCTCTCGTCCTTCATCCTTCTGAAGGGATGTCCTGGGTCAAATTCTGGGGGCTGGGCTGCTTCAGTGATTCTGTGGACATGTCTTCCTGGTATGGCCAGGCTGGTGGCAAATACCGCAAGTCCGTGGCCTCTTGGTAGTGGGCGCCTTCGCGGAAGAATCGCTGTCTGATCTTTTAGTCTTAGTTCCTGAGCCTCTCGTGTTCCCTTTGTTCGTGAAGTGGTTTGAAGGAAAGGTGGTGTCTGGGGATAAAGAGAAGGAAAACATTTAAGATTACTTCAAATGACAGAAGTGTGCCATAGAAGAGGGGTTGCCACTTCTTTTTTTTAGGTCTGTGGACACTTTGGAAAATTTGAGTGTGTATCTCTCCACTCCCCCACTTGGAGACAGAGAAAGGACACACATGCACACTTTCCTTTTCCTTTGCTGGATCCTGTAGAATTAAATCTGAGCCTTTGAAAGCAAATATTGCTGAAACTGGAAGTGGGAGAAAGCTGAAAGAGGAAGTTGGAAGAGTGATGACATTTTACATATTTTTAACAGAGAAAAAGGTAACGATGCACAACCACAACATGGCCAAGGGGGTGGGCGCTCATGGACACCACAGGAAGACTTCAAGGGTGTCACTGCCCCCAAAAGGGGGCCATGTTGTTAGAATATAAGCAGCCAACTTATACAAGGCAGACCAAAGTATATTGTTGATGGTGGCATCTTGCCCCCCCCCAGTTTCTCAGCTCTGTGAGGGGTGGCCTGCTGCACTGAGAGACCTGAATAATTTTTCCAGCCTGTTTATTCTAGTTCAGCTACACCTACGATAACCAGGAAAAAAACCTCTTTGGGGATTTGCCCTTTCCCCATCTTTGCTAGGCCCAGGGCTGGTTAAATGGAGAGAGTGAGCAGCTTGAATACAGGACCTTTTGTCTGCTGAATTTCCCTCTGCTGCCAGCTGTGTGCTAAAATCTCAAAACAGGCAAATACAGTATTTTAAAAAGTGGAATCTTCAAGGATCTAGCAGATCAGCTGGAACCTACTTGGGAAGGTAAGTTTGCAAGCGAAGCCACGTAGGATATTGGCAATTCTCTGCTATTTCAATCCAAAAAGGCACAGAGCTTCAAGTTACCTGCCATTTGTATCCCACCATTCCTGTAAAGAGCTCAGACGGGGTGATGCAGGTGCGATTATTCATCCCCTTCCCCTGCCAGATTTTCTCCTCCCAGGAAGCCCCCCCACACTGGGCTGATTTTAACCCGACTCTCCAGAGTCGTCCCCCATCCCCCAAACCATCTAGACCCCCTTCCTTACCTGGTGCTGTGTTTTCATCTGCCCACTGGAAAAAGCCACACTGCTGTTCCCTTGGCTTGGAGCAGGTGTGGAACTGACGTCCTTTGTTTGGTCCTTCTTTCTGAACCGTCCTGGTGACAGCAGGCTGGCCACACCTGCACACAGCTCCTCCTCCTCCTCCTCCTCCAGGGTCAGAGCCGTCACTCCAAGAGCGCCCTGAGCCCCTTTCCCCTCTACCAAAGGGGCCTGGAGGGGGTGCAAAGTCCCTGGGCATCCCAGTGTCCCTGTTGTCCGGTTGCTGATCGGCCCACAGGAAGAAGTTGCAGCTGCCAGCGCTGCATTTATAGAACTGCCTGCCTTGGTTGGGTCCTTCTTTCCGGACGGTGAGCAGCACAGCCTCCTCCCCACAGTTGCATACCACCGCGTTGTTCCCACCAGAATTGGCAAGCGCAGGGGGAGGATTTCGGGCGGCCCGTGCAGGAGGGCCTTGGGGAGCATTCGGGTGTGCCCTGTGGCTGTTCCGGTTGCTGTCGGCGTGGTCAGAGGAACGGTTGGCTTGTGAGAGGTTGCTTGCTTGGCTGGTCATCTGCAAAGGTCTTGGTGGCCCTTGAAGGTATTTCAGATCCAGGATCTCCCTCAGGGTTTCATCACAGCCTCCAATGCAGCCAACAAACTCCAGGGGCATTATGGGCGGAAGGCTGCCCCTCTTGAACTTCATCTTCAACCTAAAGAACAGAGGTGTTATAAGTTAGCACTGGGCTTCTTCCTGGCCACTGTAGACAGCAACACCTAGTCCAGGGGTGGGGAAGCTGTGGCCCTCTGAACATTGCTGGACTACAACTCCCATCATCCCCAACTCTTATTCATTTGTGCTGGCTAGGGCACCTGGGAGCAGGAATACAACATCATCTGGAGAACCACAGGTCCCCACCAGTGAATTACTAGACCATACAGTGGTACCTTGGTTCTTGAACTTAGTCCATTCTGGGAGTCCGACTCCCGAAACATTTCAAAAACCAAGACGCGGCTTCCAAAAAACGTTTGCAAACTGGAACACTTACTTCCGGGTTTGCAGTGTTCGGGAGTTGGTTTGTTCGGCAACTAAGCCGTTCGAGAACCAAGATACCACTGTATTGTGTTATTTACTAGTTCACAGTTCAAGCAGTTGCCTCTAAGTTTTTATTCATTATAGCTGTCTTTGAGCAACTGAAGGCCTGCCAAGCAATAGATGGAGCAGTTATCCTCTGCTGTTCCAGAGGCCAGGACAAGAACCAATGTTTGGAAATTTCAGAGAAGCAGATTTTGGCTGAACACTATAGAGAAGCTTTCTAACTGTAAGAACTGTACAACGGTGGAATAGACCTGTGGGAAGCGACGGGATCTTTGACGGAGTGACTTGCATACTGCATTGTAGATCCTGCACTGAGCAGGAGATTATACATTCTAAGGATGCCTTGCCAGTCAGCTCCCAAGGTCCTGCAAAGAGGGCACTGCCTATTATCTTCAAAAATGTGCAAGTAAAGGTCTTGCTCAGGAAGGAAACCTAACCCACATAGCACAGGCCAGTTGGATTGTATCCAATGTTAGTTTGCTCAAAACAGACCTCAGCTGGTTAGCTCATGGTGCTGATAACGCCAAGGTTGCAGGTTCAATCCCTGTATAGGAGACCTGCATATTCCTGCATTGCAGGGAACTGTACTAGATGACCTTTCCAACTCTACAATTATATGGTTCTATTGTGAGTAGAAGTTTGTTGGCTATTATTATTGTTAATTAAATTTCTATACCGCTCTTCATCCGATGATCACAAGGCAGCTTACAATCAGGGTGGATTTGATTTGAATCAAATTGATTCCAATCACGATTTAAATCACTAGCCAGTCAGACTTGATTTAAATCACTAGTCAGTAAGACTTGATTGAAATCTGGGGTTTTTTTACAGAAAGGTTCAACCTTGCTGGCATCCTCTTAACATTGACAACCAGATGAAGGTTTCATTTTTGGAATCATAAATTTTCAGAGTCGTTCTTACAGTTCTATCAAAGATGACTGATTTGGTTATACTATTAGAAATACACTGACAGATAATTATGAAATTACTGTGAGGTTTAATAAGTTAACTGCTTAAATTTGGACAACTTTTCTGTTGTACTTTTTTGGAAGGAGAAAAATAATAATTTCCTTGGTAACAATTTAAACAATTTATTTAATTAAAACAATAACATTATAGCATATGTCTCCATGTTTGTTAACTGATGTGGTTAAACGGGTGGTGTTTTTTAGCACACATGAAAAACTTAAAACAAATCCTTATTTCCTGATGAATAGCCTTTGGACTAGAGTGTATCTTAAATAGAAAACTATCTTTAGAAAGATTTTTCCTCCAAAAGTGTTTTATTTTAAAAATCCGATTTAAATTTAAAAAATCCAATTTTTTAAAATAAAAATCATTGGTTTTTGTCCACCCTGCTTACAATATTAAACTACAAAAATACACACCGCAATAACAAACAAAAACAATACCCCCCACTGTCTGCAGCTACGACCCAGTGTTCTGATTTTGCAGATTTGGCTGAGCATTTGGAAAATGTGGGACACTTGAACAACCTGTTTTACAACTGAGGGGAATATTGCAACTCGCCCCCCGCACCTCCCTCTTCAATAGCTGCTGCTGCAGAACATGGGTCATGCGCCACTCCATAGCAGGGCAACCTCCTGCTACAATTCCCTCTAATGTGTGTGGAGAGAGGATCTATTACTTGACTGAAATGCAAACACACTTCTCCTGCCTCTCAGGAGAAAATTCCACCTGAATCTTCAACCACTTCAAAAACCTGCCGCTAGGTATGCACCCCAAAGTGCCTCCCCGTCTTTAGGAAAACACTCACATGTGCACCGGATGTGGTCTGCACACTTCGCAGATGGAGTCGTCCTTGCTGACTTCCAGCAGAGAATCGGGGAACCACACAGCAGATTTACAGGTGGGATAGCCCAAGCAGCTGAGGAAAAACCTGGGGATTTTTTTAAAAAAAGAAAAAGCATTAAAAGGAAACAGCAGAATAGGGGAGGAACTATGGGAGGGGCTGTAGATCAGTGGCAGAGCATCTGCTCTGCATGCAGACGGTCCCGTGTTCAAATCCTGAGAAGTCTATGTTGGGTAGTAATGTCAGGATGACAGCCCACAGAAAATTAACTACTCTTGATTCCCCATAGATATTATCTGTGTGGCCAATTGTAGTATATGGACTCTTCAGAGGCAGGGCAGGAAGTGGGGAAAGAACCCAAGTGTCTTCCCCTGATGAACACATCCCTGTCTGTTCACCTAAAGGTAATTCTTGCTTGTCCCAGGTGACCAGGCAAGTGGTTATTTGCAGACTTTGACTGTGTGGGTTGGCATCAAACTGTGTCTGTAATTAGGGGCATAGGAAAGTGCCTTATGAGGAATGAGACCATTGCTTTGGTATGGTCTACACAAGTCATTAGGGACGCGGGTGGCGCTGTGGGTTAAACCACAGAGCCTAGGACTTGCCGATCAGAAGGTCGGCGGTTCGAATCCCCGCGACGGGGTGAGCTCCTGTTGTTCGGTCCCTGCTCCTGCTAACCTAGCAGTACGAAAGCACGCCAAAGTGCAAGTAGATAAATAGGTACCGCTCCAGCGGGAAGGAAAACGGTGTTTCCGTGCGCTGCTCTGGTTCACCAGAAGTGGCTTAGTCATGCTGGCTACATGACCCGGAAGCTGTACGCCGGCTCCCTCGGCCTGTAAAGTGAGATGAGCGCTGCAACCCCAGAGTCGGTCAGGACTGGAGCTAATGGTCAGGGGTCCCTTTACCTTTACACAAGTCATATTCAATATTTTCAGACTCAGGGCCTACCTTTGACCCATTTGGGGACCTGCTTCTCATTCAAAACCCAGCCAGGGAGTTCAATCCTGCTTTTCAGCCCAGGATTCAGCTGCTTCTCTACCCATCCCACACCTGATGTCAGGTGCGAGACAGGTGAGTGTGGCTTAACAAAAACAGTGTGGCAGGCCAAAGGGGGAGGCCTGGGGAGCCAAAGTTTCCCCAGCCTTGAACTCTGCAAATACTAATCAGCAGAGAAGGAATACTGTCCCTCGGGCAGAATTTCAAGGGAACGCTCTCTAAGCAGGTCTGGGAACGGCTACCTATCCGGTCGCCCATGGTGAGTAACAATCACCTCCAGATGACCAACAAAGGCAATGGGCTCACCCCCCCCCATTAAGTCCCATAGTGACTTGCAGGTATGTATACATAGACTGACTAGTAAAGCATTTTTTGTGAACAAATATATTTGCAGACTCGTTTGTAAGATGGGTGTTGTTTTAAAATGTCAGGTGGTTTACTCTCAAATTGACCCAGAGCTGGGTTATTATTAGGCACACTGAGGGGACTGCCTCGGGCGGTGGGATCTTGCTGGGATCCAGACATGGCAGCTCCCACCGCCGTGGCTGCCTGCCCGCCCAACCCTCCCACTGCTGCCACCACCTCTCCTCACTTCCTGGTTATGGGGGTTGAGGCTGCTTCCCTCCTCTGCCACCAGAGCAGCAGAAGAGACAACAGCAGGACCCCAGCTTTGGCAGGAGGGGGAAACTTCTTGTTTCTCTTCAGGTAGCAAAACAGGATGGGCCGCCCCTGTACTGACCCTCCATTCTTCTTGGTCTTCAAGACCATGTCGCTGTTGCACTGTGGACATTTCCTAACAGGATCTGGCATTGCTGGGTAGATTTCTTCTTCTTGTGCAACGTGGGTCACTTCCCCAAAATACTGAGACAGAGCCTCATCCAGCCTGCAAAGACAAACAGACAAAGCTTCACTTGTTTTCCCCGGCTGCCAGCTGTTTTGGCTCAAAGGATTAGTGGGTTTATAAGTATTTGCACAGAAAACAAGACGCAGGCAAATCAGCGTTCATTCCATAGCAGGAAAGATTGCGGAAGGCCATGCCAGAGACAGCTTCTGAAGGGAGGGGGAAGGCTCCTTAAAAAGGCAAAGGGAGAACAATTCTAGAGCAGGCATAGGGAACCTATGGCCCTCCAGAGGCTGTTGGACTTCAGCTCCCATCGTCCCATGCTGGCTGAGGATGATGGGAGCTAGAGTCCTGCAACATTCAGAAGGTACCCCCTCCCACCCACCCCTCTGCTACAGGAAGTGGCTCTTGCCAGGGAATAAAAGTAGAAGACAAAAGAAAATGATGGGTAAAAGGAGAAATGGGAGGGAATGAAAGAACAAAAGCAAGAGTCGATTTTTTCAGCTGTATTAACTGCTCACCTAACTTGGGAGGTATGAGTAAATACAGAAGAGCGTAATGCAGAATTATCTTTCCTAAGAGAGGCTAAAAGCAGTTTGAGAGGGGACAATAGGTGCCTCACATTATTACAGAAAGGGTGCACACGTGAAAACAGGCAGAGCGAGGCACTCCTAGCAGACTGCCAATGTTATGAGCAGACTGGGAGTGCACAGCTCACTCATAAAATAATTGCACTTCTTCCGGTATTTATTTACGCAATTCATCTTGGGCAAATAAATACCTACAGTAGTACAGCAACACTGACCACACCCAGTCTATATTCCATTATCCGCTTAAGGAGTGGACGACCAGTAGCACTTGGCCTGATTTCATGTAGATGGCACGGGTGGGGGGAATTAGGGGAGAGGGGTGATGGCAGTGGCAGAAAGACAGAAAAGGATTGCCGTGCTCACTTTTTTGTCTCTGGCGCTGCCCACTGATAGCATGTAGCCCCCAACACACGGGTAGGCAAACTAAGGCCCGGGGGCTGGATCCAGTCCAATAGCCTTCTAAATCCGGCCTGCACACAGTCCGGGAATCAGTGTGTTTTTACATGAGTAGAAAGTGTCCTTTTATTTAAAATGCATCTCTGGGTTATTTGTGGGGCACAGGAATTCGGTTTTTTTTCTTTTCCAAAATATAGTCCGCCCCCCCATAAGGTCTGAGGGACAGTGGACCGGCCCCCTGCTGAAAAAGTTTGCTGACCCCTGTCCCAACGGGGGGGGGGGGGAGGTTCCCCAGCCCTGACAAAGGCACCTTTCATTTACAAAATGTATATTCCCGACTGTGAACACAAGGAGCCAAGACTAATTTACTGATGACTCCATGGGAAGAAGATATATTTGAACCCAGGTTTCCTGTGTGTGCCTCATGTCTATTGGAACCACGACAGTAATAAGAGCCACCACAATGTTGCAAAGCAATGAGATACGGAGGAGCTCAGCTGCCTCTCCTGGCTTGGGCGCTGCCGAGTCCTAGAGAGGCAGGAAATGACTCACTTCTTTGCCTTCGCGACAGCTTCGATGAAGACTCGCTTGTACTTCTGGATCTGCTCCCTCAGCACAACAGATTTCTCCTTCCTCCCCTCGCAGATCAGCTTCAGGTCAGCTTCCAGTTCGGCTCGGAGGTCAGGCTTAGACATCTCGTAGCCCATGGCATCGTAGCCTGGAGAGTAGAGGTGGGGTGGGGTGAACACCT